>NW_026783632.1:0-600000 GCF_949774975.1 Lagenorhynchus albirostris | reverse complement strand
TTCACAAACCTGCAGAGTTATAAATGACAGCTATCGTCCAAAAATATACTGAAGTAAGGCTGCCAAGAGGACTTGAAAGCGGGGCAGAATTGCAGGAAACCGATTTCAGGAGGTAGACTGGAATTGCATTTAAAGCATAGGAAAAGAGGCAGAACGTCCACAATGATGCACTTGGCCAAAAAGGGCGTATGCGTTTTTTCCTGAATATATTCAGGAGAAAATGCATACGCCCTTTTTGGCCAACCAAGCAAGCTTGCAAAGGAAATCTGCACTACAATGAAGTCTCACTTCCCCCTGGTCAAAAGGGCCATCTGAAAATAGTGTAAAATCCAGAAAGGCAGGACAGGCCATGGAGAACTGGGAGCCTTGTTATGCTGATGGGCAGGATGTAAATTGCAAACAGCCACTCGGGAGAAGTGTATGGTGTTTCCTGAAACATCTAAAAAACAAAGCAACAGAGCCTAGGGCACTTCCACTTATGGTCCTATAGCTTAGGGAAACTAAAATCAAAAAGACACAGCCACCCGAAAAGGTTGGGTCGGCTCTGTTTACAAGAACCTGCTTTACAGTACAAGTTCAATATCGCAGAAAGTGAAAAATGGATAAAGAAGTTGTGGTACTTACGTACAATGCAGTATCACTCAGCAATGAAATCTATGTCATCAGGCCCATAGCAGCATAATGAGTGGATTCAGGTATGATGATTCTAACTGAAATAAGTCACACAGAAAAAGAAACATCATAAGATATCACTAATACACGGAATGTAAACTTGGTTACACAGGAACTGAATTACAAAACAGAACAGGGTCTCAAATTTAGAAAACCAACTTATGCTTGCTTAAGGGGAAAGGTGAGTTGGGGTGCTGCATAAAACCAGAGATTGAAATGGGCACAGATAAAGTTCCTTAAGCCAAATATGGAATAGACAAGAGCTACTCCTTGCTCAACGAAATGGACTCAACACCCCATATTAAACGCCTAAGAATGTACCTGACTTGCTAGTATCTTAAAACCTATTGACTGCTATGTCTCCGAAAGAGAATCAAGCGTGTGTGCAGGGGTATAAACGCAGCAGTGATAGGATTGGAGAAGTTCAGTGAGCAAATGAAGACCCTTTGAAGTCATATTGCATGGTACCCATTCCACGGGTCTCAACTCTCCAGGTTTAAGGCATTCTTCCTTCAGCTAAAACATGCATGTGGAACCCAGAGTATGATCAACCGTGTGATCGGGAGACGTGTTCCAATATGTCTCAGTTTTCGTCCCCTGGTACTCGGGTGCAACATTCCAGACGCTTTACTAACACTCTCCCGACTTGGAGAGTCAGTGCCTTTAACCTCCTGTTTGGCCCAGTTTGCAATATCTGCGGAAGATGAACAGGAATAGGGAGAACCAATGAGAGACTAGCTGGAGGTGTCTGGACGGGCAAATTGAACTCTCATTTCCCACCAGGAAGAGGAATTAACCAAAGGCTCAGCGTGCCGTGCCGGAACCAGATTAGGGCCTGAAGCCATCCTGCGGTGTTGCGGCCAGCTCACGAGAAAGCGAGTTGAAGAAAGGAGCTCAGGGGCACTGTAATTCACAAACCTGCAGAGTTATAAATGACAGCTATCGTCCAAAAATATACTGAAGTAAGGCTGCCAAGAGGACTTGAAAGCGGGGCAGAATTGCAGGAAACCGATTTCAGGAGGTAGACTGGAATTGCATTTAAAGCATAGGAAAAGAGGCAGAACGTCCACAATGATGCACTTGGCCAAAAAGGGCGTATGCGTTTTTTCCTGAATATATTCAGGAGAAAACGCATACGCCCTTTTTGGCCAACCAAGCAAGCTTGCAAAGGAAATCTGCACTACAATGAAGTCTCACTTCCCCCTGGTCAAAAGGGCCATCTGAAAATAGTGTAAAATCCAGAAAGGCAGGACAGGCCATGGAGAACTGGGAGCCTTGTTATGCTGATGGGCAGGATGTAAATTGCAAACAGCCACTCGGGAGAAGTGTATGGTGTTTCCTGAAACATCTAAAAAACAAAGCAACAGAGCCTAGGGCACTTCCACTTATGGTCCTATAGCTTAGGGAAACTAAAATCAAAAAGACACAGCCACCCGAAAAGGTTGGGTCGGCTCTGTTTACAAGAACCTGCTTTACAGTACAAGTTCAATATCGCAGAAAGTGAAAAATGGATAAAGAAGTTGTGGTACTTACGTACAATGCAGTATCACTCAGCAATGAAATCTATGTCATCAGGCCCATAGCAGCATAATGAGTGGATTCAGGTATGATGATTCTAACTGAAATAAGTCACACAGAAAAAGAAACATCATAAGATATCACTAATACACGGAATGTAAACTTGGTTACACAGGAACTGAATTACAAAACAGAACAGGGTCTCAAATTTAGAAAACCAACTTATGCTTGCTTAAGGGGAAAGGTGAGTTGGGGTGCTGCATAAAACCAGAGATTGAAATGAGCACAGATAAAGTTCCTTAAGCCAAATATGGAATAGACAAGATCTACTCCTTGCTCAACGAAATGGACTCAACACCCCATATTAAACGCCTAAGAGTGTACCTGACTAGGAAGTATCTTAAAACCTATGGATTGCTATGTCTCCGAAAGAGAATCAAGCGTGTGTACAGGGGCATAAACGCAGCAGTGATAGTATTGGAGAGGTTCGGTGAGCAAATGAAGACCCTTTGAAGTCATATTGCATGGTACCCATTCCACGGGTCTCAACTCTCCAGGTTTAAGGCATTCTTCCTTCAGCTAAAACATGCATGTGGAACCCAGAGTATGATCAACCGTGTGATCGGGAGACGTGTTCCAATATGTCTCAGTTTTCGTCCCCTGGTACTCGGGTGCAACATTCCAGACGCTTTACTAACACTCTCCCGACTTGGAGAGTCAGTGCCTTTAACCTCCTGTTTGGCCCAGTTTGCAATATCTGCGGAAGATGAACAGGAATAGGGAGAACCAATGAGAGACTAGCTGGAGGTGTCTGGACGGGCAAATTTAACTCTCATTTCCCACCAGGAAGAGGAATTAACCAAAGGCTCAGCGTGCCGTGCCGGAACCAGATTAGGGCCTGAAGCCATCCTGCGGTGTTGCGGCCAGCTCACGAGAAAGCGAGTTGAAGAAAGGAGCTCAGGGGCACTGTAATTCACAAACCTGCAGAGTTATAAATGACAGCTATCGTCCAAAAATATACTGAAGTAAGGCTGCCAAGAGGACTTGAAAGCGGGGCAGAATTGCAGGAAACCGATTTCAGGAGGTAGACTGGAATTGCATTTAAAGCATAGGAAAAGAGGCAGAACGTCCACAATGATGCACTTGGCCAAAAAGGGCGTATGCGTTTTTTCCTGAATATATTCAGGAGAAAATGCATACGCCCTTTTTGGCCAACCAAGCAAGCTTGCAAAGGAAATCTGCACTACAATGAAGTCTCACGTCCCCCTGGTCAAAAGGGCCATCTGAAAATAGTGTAAAATCCAGAAAGGCAGGACAGGCCATGGAGAACTGGGAGCCTTGTTATGCTGATGGGCAGGATGTAAATTGCAAACAGCCACTCGGGAGAAGTGTATGGTGTTTCCTGAAACATCTAAAAAACAAAGCAACAGAGCCTAGGGCACTTCCACTTATGGTCCTATAGCTTAGGGAAACTAAAATCAAAAAGACACAGCCACCCGAAAAGGTTGGGTCGGCTCTGTTTAGAAGAACCTGCTTTACAGTACAAGTTCAATATCGCAGAAAGTGAAAAATGGATAAAGAAGTTGTGGTACTTACGTACAATGCAGTATCACTCAGCAATGAAATCTATGTCATCAGGCCCATAGCAGCATAATGAGTGGATTCAGGTATGATGATTCTAACTGAAATAAGTCACACAGAAAAAGAAACATCATAAGATATCACTAATACACGGAATGTAAACTTGGTTACACAGGAACTGAATTACAAAACAGAACAGGGTCTCAAATTTAGAAAACCAACTTATGCTTGCTTAAGGGGAAAGGTGAGTTGGGGTGCTGCATAAAACCAGAGATTGAAATGGGCACAGATAAAGTTCCTTAAGCCAAATATGGAATAGACAAGAGCTACTCCTTGCTCAACGAAATGGACTCAACACCCCATATTAAACGCCTAAGAATGTACCTGACTAGGAAGTATCTTAAAACCTATGGATTGCTATGTCTCTGAAAGAGAATCAAGTGTGTGTACAGGGGCATAAACGCAGCAGTGATAGGATTGGAGAGGTTCGGTGAGCAAATGAAGACCCTTTGAAGTCATATTGCATGGTACCCATTCCACGGGTCTCAACGCTCCAGGTTTAAGGTATTCTTCCTTCAGCTAAATCATGCATGTGGAACCCAGAGTATGATCAACCGTGTGATCGGGAGACGTGTTCCAATATGTGTCAGTTTTCGTCCCCTGGTACTCGGGTGCAACATTCCAGACGCTTTACTAACACTCTCCCGACTTGGAGAGTCAGTGCCTTTAACCTCCTGTTTGGCCCAGTTTGCAATTTCTGCGGAAGATGAACAGGAATAGGGAGAACCAATGACAGACTAGCTGGAGGTGTCTGGACGGGCAAATTTAACTCTCATTTCCCACCAGGAAGAGGAATTAACCAAAGGCTCAGCGTGCCGTGCCGGAACCAGATTAGGGCCTGAAGCCATCCTGCGGTGTTGCGGCCAGCTCACGAGAAAGCGAGTTGAAGAAAGGAGCTCAGGGGCACTGTAATTCACAAACCTGCAGAGTTATAAATGACAGCTATCGTCCAAAAATATACTGAAGTAAGGCTGCCAAGAGGACGTGAAAGCGGGGCAGAATTGCAGGAAACCGATTTCAGGAGGTAGACTGGAATTGCATTTAAAGCATAGGAAAAGAGGCAGAACGTCCACAATGATGCACTTGGCCAAAAAGGGCGTATGCGTTTTTTCCTGAATATATTCAGGAAAAAACGCATACGCCCTTTTTGGCCAACCAAGCAAGCTTGCAAAGGAAATCTGCACTACAATGAAGTCTCACTTCCCCCCGGTCAAAAGAGCCATCTGAAAAAAGTGTAAAATCCAGAAAGGCAGGACAGGCCATGGAGAACTGGGAGCCTTGTTATGCTGATGGGCAGGATGTAAATTGCAAACAGCCACTCGGGAGAAGTGTATGGTGTTTCCTGAAACATCTAAAAAACAAAGCAACAGAGCCTAGGGCACTTCCACTTATGGTCCTATAGCTTAGGGAAACTAAAATCAAAAAGACACAGCCACCCGAAAAGGTTGGGTCGGCTCTGTTTACAAGAACCTGCTTTACAGTACAAGTTCAATATCGCAGAAAGTGAAAAATGGATAAAGAAGTTGTGGTACTTACGTACAATGCAGTATCACTCAGCAATGAAATCTATGTCATCAGGCCCATAGCAGCATAATGAGTGGATTCAGGTATGATGATTCTAACTGAAATAAGTCACACAGAAAAAGAAACATCATAAGATATCACTAATACACGGAATGTAAACTTGGTTACACAGGAACTGAATTACAAAACAGAACAGGGTCTCAAATTTAGAAAACCAACTTATGCTTGCTTAAGGGGAAAGGTGAGTTGGGGTGCTGCATAAAACCAGAGATTGAAATGAGCACAGATAAAGTTCCTTAAGCCAAATATGGAATAGACAAGATCTACTCCTTGCTCAACGAAATGGACTCAACACCCCATATTAAACGCCTAAGAGTGTACCTGACTAGGAAGTATCTTAAAACCTATGGATTGCTATGTCTCCGAAAGAGAATCAAGCGTGTGTACAGGGGCATAAACGCAGCAGTGATAGTATTGGAGAGGTTCGGTGAGCAAATGAAGACCCTTTGAAGTCATATTGCATGGTACCCATTCCACGGGTCTCAACTCTCCAGGTTTAAGGCATTCTTCCTTCAGCTAAAACATGCATGTGGAACCCAGAGTATGATCAACCGTGTGATCGGGAGACGTGTTCCAATATGTCTCAGTTTTCGTCCCCTGGTACTCGGGTGCAACATTCCAGACGCTTTACTAACACTCTCCCGACTTGGAGAGTCAGTGCCTTTAACCTCCTGTTTGGCCAAGTTTGCAATTTCTGCGGAAGATGAACAGGAATAGGGAGAACCAATGAGAGACTAGCTGGAGGTGTCTGGACGGGCAAATTTAACTCTCATTTCCCACCAGGAAGAGGAATTAACCAAAGGCTCAGCGTGCCGTGCCGGAACCAGATTAGGGCCTGAAGCCATCCTGCGGTGTTGCGGCCAGCTCACGAGAAAGCGAGTTGAAGAAAGGAGCTCAGGGGCACTGTAATTCACAAACCTGCAGAGTTATAAATGACAGCTATCGTCCAAAAATATACTGAAGTAAGGCTGCCAAGAGGACTTGAAAGCGGGGCAGAATTGCAGGAAACCGATTTCAGGAGGTAGACTGGAATTGCATTTAAAGCATAGGAAAAGAGGCAGAACGTCCACAATGATGCACTTGGCCAAAAAGGGCGTATGCGTTTTTTCCTGAATATATTCAGGAGAAAATGCATACGCCCTTTTTGGCCAACCAAGCAAGCTTGCAAAGGAAATCTGCACTACAATGAAGTCTCACTTCCCCCTGGTCAAAAGGGCCATCTGAAAATAGTGTAAAATCCAGAAAGGCAGGACAGGCCATGGAGAACTGGGAGCCTTGTTATGCTGATGGGCAGGATGTAAATTGCAAACAGCCACTCGGGAGAAGTGTATGGTGTTTCCTGAAACATCTAAAAAACAAAGCAACAGAGCCTAGGGCACTTCCACTTATGGTCCTATAGCTTAGGGAAACTAAAATCAAAAAGACACAGCCACCCGAAAAGGTTGGGTCGGCTCTGTTTACAAGAACCTGCTTTACAGTACAAGTTCAATATCGCAGAAAGTGAAAAATGGATAAAGAAGTTGTGGTACTTACGTACAATGCAGTATCACTCAGCAATGAAATCTATGTCATCAGGCCCGTAGCAGCATAATGAGTGGATTCAGGTATGATGATTCTAACTGAAATAAGTCACACAGAAAAAGAAACATCATAAGATATCACTAATACACGGAATGTAAACTTGGTTACACAGGAACTGAATTACAAAACAGAACAGGGTCTCAAATTTAGAAAACCAACTTATGCTTGCTTAAGGGGAAAGGTGAGTTGGGGTGCTGCATAAAACCAGAGATTGAAATGGGCACAGATAAAGTTCCTTAAGCCAAATATGGAATAGACAAGAGCTACTCCTTGCTCAACGAAATGGACTCAACACCCCATATTAAACGCCTAAGAATGTACCTGACTTGCTAGTATCTTAAAACCTATTGACTGCTATGTCTCCGAAAGAGAATCAAGCGTGTGTGCAGGGGTATAAACGCAGCAGTGATAGGATTGGAGAAGTTCAGTGAGCAAATGAAGACCCTTTGAAGTCATATTGCATGGTACCCATTCCACGGGTCTCAACGCTCCAGGTTTAAGGTATTCTTCCTTCAGATAAAACATGCATGTGGAACCCAGAGTATGATCAACCGTGTGATCGGGAGACGTGTTCCAATATGTGTCAGTTTTCGTCCCCTGGTACTCGGGTGCAACATTCCAGACGCTTTACTAACACTCTCCCGACTTGGAGAGTCAGTGCCTTTAACCTCCTGTTTGGCCCAGTTTGCAATATCTGCGGAAGATGAACAGGAATAGGGAGAACCAATGACAGACTAGCTGGAGGTGTCTGGACGGGCAAATTTAACTCTCATTTCCCACCAGGAAGAGGAATTAACCAAAGGCTCAGCGTGCCGTGCCGGAACCAGATTAGGGCCTGAAGCCATCCTGCGGTGTTGCGGCCAGCTAACGAGAAAGCGAGTTGAAGAAAGGAGCTCAGGGGCACTGTAATTCACAAACCTGCAGAGTTATAAATGACAGCTATCGTCCAAAAATATACTGAAGTAAGGCTGCCAAGAGGACGTGAAAGCGGGGCAGAATTGCAGGAAACCGATTTCAGGAGGTAGACTGGAATTGCATTTAAAGCATAGGAAAAGAGGCAGAACGTCCACAATGATGCACTTGGCCAAAAAGGGCGTATGCGTTTTTTCCTGAATATATTCAGGAAAAAACGCATACGCCCTTTTTGGCCAACCAAGCAAGCTTGCAAAGGAAATCTGCACTACAATGAAGTCTCACTTCCCCCCGGTCAAAAGAGCCATCTGAAAAAAGTGTAAAATCCAGAAAGGCAGGACAGGCCATGGAGAACTGGGAGCCTTGTTATGCTGATGGGCGGGATGTAAATTGCCAACAGCCACTCGGGAGAAGTGTATGGTGTTTCCTGAAACATCTAAAAAACAAAGCAACAGAGCCTAGGGCACTTCCACTTATGGTCCTATAGCTTAGGGAAATTAAAATCAAAAAGACACAGCCACCCCAAAGGTTGGGACGGCTCTGTTTACAAGAACCTGGTTTACAGTACAAGTTCAATATCGCAGAAAGTGAAAAATGGATAAAGAATTTGTGGTACTTACGTACAATGCAGTATCACTCAGCAATGAAATCTATGTCATCAGGCCCGTAGCAGCATAATGAGTGGATTCAGGTATGATGATTCTAACTGAAATAAGTCTCACAGAAAAAGAAACATCATAAGATATCACTAATACATGGAATGTAAACTTGGCTACATAGGAACTGAATTACAAAACAGAACAGGGTCTCAAATTTAGAAAACCAACTTATGCTTGCTTAAGGGGAAAGGTGAGTTGGGGTGCTGCATAAAACCAGAGATTGAAATGAGCACAGATAAAGTTCCTTAAGCCAAATATGGAATAGACAAGATCTACTCCTTGCTCAACGAAATGGACTCAACACCCCATATTAAACGCCTAAGAGTGTACCTGACTAGGAAGTATCTTAAAACCTATGGATTGCTATGTCTCCGAAAGAGAATCAAGCGTGTGTACAGGGGCATAAACGCAGCAGTGATAGTATTGGAGAGGTTCGGTGAGCAAATGAAGACCCTTTGAAGTCATATTGCATGGTACCCATTCCACGGGTCTCAACTCTCCAGGTTTAAGGCATTCTTCCTTCAGCTAAAACATGCATGTGGAACCCAGAGTATGATCAACCGTGTGATCGGGAGACGTGTTCCAATATGTGTCAGTTTTCGTCCCCTGGTACTCGGGTGCAACATTCCAGACGCTTTACTAACACTCTCCCGACTTGGAGAGTCAGTGCCTTTAACCTCCTGTTTGGCCCAGTTTGCAATTTCTGCGGAAGATGAACAGGAATAGGGAGAACCAATGACAGACTAGCTGGAGGTGTCTGGACGGGCAAATTTAACTCTCATTTCCCACCAGGAAGAGGAATTAACCAAAGGCTCAGCGTGCCGTGCCGGAACCAGATTAGGGCCTGAAGCCATCCTGCGGTGTTGCGGCCAGCTCACGAGAAAGCGAGTTGAAGAAAGGAGCTCAGGGGCACTGTAATTCACAAACCTGCAGAGTTATAAATGACAGCTATCGTCCAAAAATATACTGAAGTAAGGCTGCCAAGAGGACTTGAAAGCGGGGCAGAATTGCAGGAAACCGATTTCAGGAGGTAGACTGGAATTGCATTTAAAGCATAGGAAAAGAGGCAGAACGTCCACAATGATGCACTTGGCCAAAAAGGGCGTATGCGTTTTTTCCTGAATATATTCAGGAGAAAATGCATACGCCCTTTTTGGCCAACCAAGCAAGCTTGCAAAGGAAATCTGCACTACAATGAAGTCTCACTTCCCCCTGGTCAAAAGGGCCATCTGAAAATAGTGTAAAATCCAGAAAGGCAGGACAGGCCATGGAGAACTGGGAGCCTTGTTATGCTGATGGGCAGGATGTAAATTGCAAACAGCCACTCGGGAGAAGTGTATGGTGTTTCCTGAAACATCTAAAAAACAAAGCAACAGAGCCTAGGGCACTTCCACTTATGGTCCTATAGCTTAGGGAAACTAAAATCAAAAAGACACAGCCACCCGAAAAGGTTGGGACGGCTCTGTTTACAAGAACCTGCTTTACAGTACAAGTTCAATATCGCAGAAAGTGAAAAATGGATAAAGAAGTTGTGGTACTTACGTACAATGCAGTATCACTCAGCAATGAAATCTATGTCATCAGGCCCATAGCAGCATAATGAGTGGATTCAGGTATGATGATTCTAACTGAAATAAGTCACACAGAAAAAGAAACATCATAAGATATCACTAATACACGGAATGTAAACTTGGTTACACAGGAACTGAATTACAAAACAGAACAGGGTCTCAAATTTAGAAAACCAACTTATGCTTGCTTAAGGGGAAAGGTGAGTTGGGGTGCTGCATAAAACCAGAGATTGAAATGGGCACAGATAAAGTTCCTTAAGCCAAATATGGAATAGACAAGAGCTACTCCTTGCTCAACGAAATGGACTCAACACCCCATATTAAACGCCTAAGAATGTACCTGACTTGCTAGTATCTTAAAACCTATTGACTGCTATGTCTCCGAAAGAGAATCAAGCGTGTGTGCAGGGGTATAAACGCAGCAGTGATAGGATTGGAGAAGTTCAGTGAGCAAATGAAGACCCTTTGAAGTCATATTGCATGGTACCCATTCCACGGGTCTCAACGCTCCAGGTTTAAGGTATTCTTCCTTCAGCTAAAACATGCATGTGGAACCCAGAGTATGATCAACCGTGTGATCGGGAGACGTGTTCCAATATGTGTCAGTTTTCGTCCCCTGGTACTCGGGTGCAACATTCCAGACGCTTTACTAACACTCTCCCGACTTGGAGAGTCAGTGCCTTTAACCTCCTGTTTGGCCCAGTTTGCAATTTCTGCGGAAGATGAACAGGAATAGGGAGAACCAATGACAGACTAGCTGGAGGTGTCTGGACGGGCAAATTTAACTCTCATTTCCCACCAGGAAGAGGAATTAACCAAAGGCTCAGCGTGCCGTGTCGGAACCAGATTAGGGCCTGAAGCCATCCTGCGGTGTTGCGGCCAGCTAACGAGAAAGCGAGTTGAAGAAAGGAGCTCAGGGGCACTGTAATTCACAAACCTGCAGAGTTATAAATGACAGCTATCGTCCAAAAATATACTGAAGTAAGGCTGCCAAGAGGACGTGAAAGCGGGGCAGAATTGCAGGAAACCGATTTCAGGAGGTAGACTGGAATTGCATTTAAAGCATAGGAAAAGAGGCAGAATGTCCACAATGATGCACTTGGCCAAAAAGGGCGTATGCGTTTTTTCCTGAATATATTCAGGAAAAAACGCATACGCCCTTTTTGGCCAACCAAGCAAGCTTGCAAAGGAAATCTGCACTACAATGAAGTCTCACTTCCCCCCGGTCAAAAGAGCCATCTGAAAAAAGTGTAAAATCCAGAAAGGCAGGACAGGCCATGGAGAACTGGGAGCCTTGTTATGCTGATGGGCGGGATGTAAATTGCCAACAGCCACTCGGGAGAAGTGTATGGTGTTTCCTGAAACATCTAAAAATCAAAGCAACAGAGCCTAGGGCACTTCCACTTATGGTCCTATAGCTTAGGGAAATTAAAATCAAAAAGACACAGCCACCCCAAAGGTTGGGACGGCTCTGTTTACAAGAACCTGGTTTACAGTACAAGTTCAATATCGCAGAAAGTGAAAAATGGATAAAGAATTTGTGGTACTTACGTACAATGCAGTATCACTCAGCAATGAAATCTATGTCATCAGGCCCGTAGCAGCATAATGAGTGGATTCAGGTATGATGATTCTAACTGAAATAAGTCTCACAGAAAAAGAAACATCATAAGATATCACTAATACATGGAATGTAAACTTGGCTACATAGGAACTGAATTACAAAACAGAACAGGGTCTCAAATTTAGAAAACCAACTTATGCTTGCTTAAGGGGAAAGGTGAGTTGGGGTGCTGCATAAAACCAGAGATTGAAATGAGCACAGATAAAGTTCCTTAAGCCAAATATGGAATAGACAAGATCTACTCCTTGCTCAACGAAATGGACTCAACACCCCATATTAAACGCCTAAGAGTGTACCTGACTAGGAAGTATCTTAAAACCTATGGATTGCTATGTCTCCGAAAGAGAATCAAGCGTGTGTACAGGGGCATAAACGCAGCAGTGATAGTATTGGAGAGGTTCGGTGAGCAAATGAAGACCCTTTGAAGTCATATTGCATGGTACCCATTCCACGGGTCTCAACTCTCCAGGTTTAAGGTATTCTACCTTCAGCTAAAACATGCATGTGGAACCCAGAGTATGATCAACCGTGTGATCGGGAGACGTGTTCCAATATGTGTCAGTTTTCGTCCCCTGGTACTCGGGTGCAACATTCCAGACGCTTTACTAACACTCTCCCGACTTGGAGAGTCAGTGCCTTTAACCTCCTGTTTGGCCCAGTTTGCAATTTCTGCGGAAGATGAACAGGAATAGGGAGAACCAATGACAGACTAGCTGGAGGTGTCTGGACGGGCAAATTTAACTCTCATTTCCCACCAGGAAGAGGAATTAACCAAAGGCTCAGCGTGCCGTGCCGGAACGAGATTAGGGCCTGAAGCCATTCTGCGGTGTTGCGGCCAGCTCACGAGAAAGCGAGTTGAAGAAAGGAGCTCAGGGGCACTGTAATTCACAAACCTGCAGAGTTATAAATGACAGCTATCGTCCAAAAATATACTGAAGTAAGGCTGCCAAGAGGACTTGAAAGCGGGGCAGAATTGCAGGAAACCGATTTCAGGAGGTAGACTGGAATTGCATTTAAAGCATAGGAAAAGAGGCAGAACGTCCACAATGATGCACTTGGCCAAAAGGGCGTATGCGTTTTTTCCTGAATATATTCAGGAAAAAACGCATACGCCCTTTTTGGCCAACCAAGCAAGCTTGCAAAGGAAATCTGCACTACAATGAAGTCTCACTTCCCCCCGGTCAAAAGGGCCATCTGAAAAAAGTGTAAAATCCAGAAAGGCAGGACAGGCCATGGAGAACTGGGAGCCTTGTTATGCTGATGGGCGGGATGTAAATTGCCAACAGCCACTCGGGAGAAGTGTATGGTGTTTCCTGAAACATCTAAAAAACAAAGCAACAGAGCCTAGGGCACTTCCACTTATGGTCCTATAGCTTAGGGAAATTAAAATCAAAACGACACAGCCACCCCAAAGGTTGGGACGGCTCTGTTTACAAGAACCTGGTTTACGGTACAAGTTCAATATCGCAGAAAGTGAAAAATGGATAAAGAAGTTGTGGTACTTACGTACAATGCAGTATCACTCAGCAATGAAATCTATGTCATCAGGCCCGTAGCAGCATAATGAGTGGATTCAGGTATGATGATTCTAACTGAAATAAGTCACACAGAAAAAGAAACATCATAAGATATCACTAATACATGGAATGTAAACTTGGCTACATAGGAACTGAATTACAAAACAGAACAGGGTCTCAAATTTAGAAAACCAACTTATGCTTGCTTAAGGGGAAAGTTGAGTTGGGGTGCTGCATAAAACCAGAGATTGAAATGAGCACAGATAAAGTTCCTTAAGCCAAATATGGAATAGACAAGAGCTACTCCTTGCTCAACGAAATGGATTCAACACCCCATATTAAACACCTAAGAATATACCTGACTAGGAAGTATCTTAAAACCTATGGATTGCTATGTCTCTGAAAGAGAATCAAGCGTGTGTGCAGGGGCATAAACGCAGCAGTGATAGGATTGGAGAGGTTCGGTGACCAAATGAAGACCCTTTGATGTCATATTGCATGGTACCCAATCCACGGGTCTCAACGCTCCAGGTTTAAGGTATTCTTCCTTCAGCTAAAACATGCATGTGGAACCCAGAGTATGATCAACCGTGTGATCGGGAGACGTGTTCCAATATGTGTCAGTTTTCGTCCCCTGGTACTCGGGTGCAACATTCCAGACGCTTTACTAACACTCTCCCGACTTGGAGAGTCAGTGCCTTTAACCTCCTGTTTGGCCCAGTTTGCAATTTCTGCGGAAGATGAACAGGAATAGGGAGAACCAATGACAGACTAGATGGAGGTGTCTGGATGGGCAAATTTAACTCTCATTTCGCACCAGGAAGAGGAATTAACCAAAGGCTCAGCGTGCCGTGCCGGAACCAGATTAGGGCCTGAAGCAATCCTGCGGTGTTGCGGCCAGCTCACGAGAAAGCGACTTGAAGAAAGGAGCTCAGGGGCACTGTAATTCACAAACCTGCAGAGTTATAAATGACAGCTATCGTCCAAAAATATACTGAAGTAAGGCTGCCAAGAGGACTTGAAAGCGGGGCAGAATTGCAGGAAACCGATTTCAGGAGGTAGACTGGAATTGCATTTAAAGCATAGGAAAAGAGGCAGAACGTCCACAATGATGCACTTGGCCAAAAAGGGCGTATGCGTTTTTTCCTGAATATATTCAGGAAAAAACGCATACGCCCTTTTTGGCCAACCAAGCAAGCTTGCAAAGGAAATCTGCACTACAATGAAGTCTCACTTCCCCCCGGTCAAAAGGGCCATCTGAAAAAAGTGTAAAATCCAGAAAGGCAGGACAGGCCATGGAGAACTGGGAGCCTTGTTATGCTGATGGGCGTGATTTAAATTGCCAACAGCCATTCCAGAGTAGTGTATGGTGTTTCCAGAAACATCTAAAAAACAAAGCAACAGAGCCTAGGGCACTTCCACTTATGGTCCTATAGCTTAGGGAAATTAAAATCAAAAAGACAAAGCCACCCAAAAAGTTGGGACGGCTCTGTTTACAAGAACCTGCTTTACAGTACAAGTTCAATATCGCAGAAAGTGAAAAATGGATAAAGAAGTTGTGGTACTTACGTACAATGCAATATCACTCAGCAATGAAATCTATGTCATCAGGCCCATAGCAGCATATTGAGTGGATTCAGGTATGATGATTCTAACTGAAATAAGTCACACAGAAAAAGAAACATCATAAGATATCACTAATACACGGAATGTAAACTTGGTTACACAGGAACTGAATTACAAAACAGAACAGGGTCTCAAATTTAGAAAACCAACTTATGCTTGCTTAAGGGGAAAGGTGAGTTGGGGTGCTGCATAAAACCAGAGATTGAAATGGGCACAGATAAAGTTCCTTAAGCCAAATATGGAATAGACAAGAGCTACTCCTTGCTCAACGAAATGGACTCAACACCCCATATTAAACGCCTAAGAATGTACCTGACTTGCTAGTATCTTAAAACCTATTGACTGCTATGTCTCCGAAAGAGAATCAAGCGTGTGTGCAGGGGTATAAACGCAGCAGTGATAGGATTGGAGAAGTTCAGTGAGCAAATGAAGACCCTTTGAAGTCATATTGCATGGTACCCATTCCACGGGTCTCAACGCTCCAGGTTTAAGGTATTCTTCCTTCAGCTAAAACATGCATGTGGAACCCAGAGTATGATCAACCGTGTGATCGGGAGACGTGTTCCAATATGTCTCAGTTTTCGTCCCCTGGTACTCGGGTGCAACATTCCAGACGCTTTACTAACACTCTCCCGACTTGGAGAGTCAGTGCCTTTAACCTCCTGTTTGGCCCAGTTTGCAATTTCTGCGGAAGATGAACAGGAATAGGGAGAACCAATGAGAGACTAGCTGGAGGTGTCTGGACGGGCAAATTTAACTCTCATTTCCCACCAGGAAGAGGAATTAACCAAAGGCTCAGCGTGCCGTGCCAGAACCAGATTAGGGCCTGAAGCCATCCTGCGGTGTTGCGGCCAACTCACGAGAAAGCGAGTTGAAGAAAGGAGCTCAGGGGCACTGTAATTCACAAACCTGCAGAGTTATAAATGACAGCTATCGTCCAAAAATATACTGAAGTAAGGCTGCCAAGAGGACGTGAAAGCGGGGCAGAATTGCAGGAAACCGATTTCAGGAGGTAGACTGGAATTGCATTTAAAGCATAGGAAAAGAGGCAGAACGTCCACAATGATGCACTTGGCCAAAAAGGGCGTATGCGTTTTTTCCTGAATATATTCAGGAAAAAACGCATACGCCCTTTTTGGCCAACCAAGCAAGCTTGCAAAGGAAATCTGCACTACAATGAAGTCTCACTTCCCCCCGGTCAAAAGAGCCATCTGAAAAAAGTGTAAAATCCAGAAAGGCAGGACAGGCCATGGAGAACTGGGAGCCTTGTTATGCTGATGGGCGGGATGTAAATTGCCAACAGCCACTCGGGAGAAGTGTATGGTGTTTCCTGAAACATCTAAAAAACAAAGCAACAGAGCCTAGGGCACTTCCACTTATGGTCCTATAGCTTAGGGAAATTAAAATCAAAAAGACACAGCCACCCCAAAGGTTGGGACGGCTCTGTTTACAAGAACCTGGTTTACAGTACAAGTTCAATATCGCAGAAAGTGAAAAATGGATAAAGAATTTGTGGTACTTACGTACAATGCAGTATCACTCAGCAATGAAATCTATGTCATCAGGCCCGTAGCAGCATAATGAGTGGATTCAGGTATGATGATTCTAACTGAAATAAGTCTCACAGAAAAAGAAACATCATAAGATATCACTAATACATGGAATGTAAACTTGGCTACATAGGAACTGAATTACAAAACAGAACAGGGTCTCAAATTTAGAAAACCAACTTATGCTTGCTTAAGGGGAAAGGTGAGTTGGGGTGCTGCATAAAACCAGAGATTGAAATGAGCACAGATAAAGTTCCTTAAGCCAAATATGGAATAGACAAGATCTACTCCTTGCTCAACGAAATGGACTCAACACCCCATATTAAACGCCTAAGAGTGTACCTGACTAGGAAGTATCTTAAAACCTATGGATTGCTATGTCTCCGAAAGAGAATCAAGCGTGTGTACAGGGGCATAAACGCAGCAGTGATAGTATTGGAGAGGTTCGGTGAGCAAATGAAGACCCTTTGAAGTCATATTGCATGGTACCCATTCCACGGGTCTCAACTCTCCAGGTTTAAGGCATTCTTCCTTCAGCTAAAACATGCATGTGGAACCCAGAGTATGATCAACCGTGTGATCGGGAGACGTGTTCCAATATGTCTCAGTTTTCGTCCCCTGGTACTCGGGTGCAACATTCCAGACGCTTTACTAACACTCTCCCGACTTGGAGAGTCAGTGCCTTTAACCTCCTGTTTGGCCCAGTTTGCAATATCTGCGGAAGATGAACAGGAATAGGGAGAACCAATGACAGACTAGCTGGAGGTGTCTGGACGGGCAAATTTAACTCTCATTTCCCACCAGGAAGAGGAATTAACCAAAGGCTCAGCGTGCCGTGCCGGAACCAGATTAGGGCCTGAAGCCATCCTGCGGTGTTGCGGCCAGCTCACGAGAAAGCGAGTTGAAGAAAGGAGCTCAGGGGCACTGTAATTCACAAACCTGCAGAGTTATAAATGACAGCTATCGTCCAAAAATATACTGAAGTAAGGCTGCCAAGAGGACTTGAAAGCGGGGCAGAATTGCAGGAAACCGATTTCAGGAGGTAGACTGGAATTGCATTTAAAGCATAGGAAAAGAGGCAGAACGTCCACAATGATGCACTTGGCCAAAAAGGGCGTATGCGTTTTTTCCTGAATATATTCAGGAGAAAATGCATACGCCCTTTTTGGCCAACCAAGCAAGCTTGCAAAGGAAATCTGCACTACAATGAAGTCTCACTTCCCCCTGGTCAAAAGGGCCATCTGAAAATAGTGTAAAATCCAGAAAGGCAGGACAGGCCATGGAGAACTGGGAGCCTTGTTATGCTGATGGGCAGGATGTAAATTGCAAACAGCCACTCGGGAGAAGTGTATGGTGTTTCCTGAAACATCTAAAAAACAAAGCAACAGAGCCTAGGGCACTTCCACTTATGGTCCTATAGCTTAGGGAAACTAAAATCAAAAAGACACAGCCACCCGAAAAGGCTGGGACGGCTCTGTTTACAAGAACCTGCTTTACAGTACAAGTTCAATATCGCAGAAAGTGAAAAATGGATAAAGAAGTTGTGGTACTTACGTACAATGCAGTATCACTCAGCAATGAAATCTATGTCATCAGGCCCATAGCAGCATAATGAGTGGATTCAGGTATGATGATTCTAACTGAAATAAGTCACACAGAAAAAGAAACATCATAAGATATCACTAATACACGGAATGTAAACTTGGTTACACAGGAACTGAATTACAAAACAGAACAGGGTCTCAAATTTAGAAAACCAACTTATGCTTGCTTAAGGGGAAAGGTGAGTTGGGGTGCTGCATAAAACCAGAGATTGAAATGGGCACAGATAAAGTTCCTTAAGCCAAATATGGAATAGACAAGAGCTACTCCTTGCTCAACGAAATGGACTCAACACCCCATATTAAACGCCTAAGAATGTACCTGACTTGCTAGTATCTTAAAACCTATTGACTGCTATGTCTCCGAAAGAGAATCAAGCGTGTGTGCAGGGGTATAAACGCAGCAGTGATAGGATTGGAGAAGTTCAGTGAGCAAATGAAGACCCTTTGAAGTCATATTGCATGGTACCCATTCCACGGGTCTCAACGCTCCAGGTTTAAGGTATTCTTCCTTCAGCTAAAACATGCATGTGGAACCCAGAGTATGATCAACCGTGTGATCGGGAGACGTGTTCCAATATGTGTCAGTTTTCGTCCCCTGGTACTCGGGTGCAACATTCCAGACGCTTTACTAACACTCTCCCGACTTGGAGAGTCAGTGCCTTTAACCTCCTGTTTGGCCCAGTTTGCAATTTCTGCGGAAGATGAACAGGAATAGGGAGAACCAATGACAGACTAGCTGGAGGTGTCTGGACGGGCAAATTTAACTCTCATTTCCCACCAGGAAGAGGAATTAACCAAAGGCTCAGCGTGCCGTGCCGGAACCAGATTAGGGCCTGAAGCCATCCTGCGGTGTTGCGGCCAGCTAACGAGAAAGCGAGTTGAAGAAAGGAGCTCAGGGGCACTGTAATTCACAAACCTGCAGAGTTATAAATGACAGCTATCGTCCAAAAATATACTGAAGTAAGGCTGCCAAGAGGACGTGAAAGCGGGGCAGAATTGCAGGAAACCGATTTCAGGAGGTAGACTGGAATTGCATTTAAAGCATAGGAAAAGAGGCAGAACGTCCACAATGATGCACTTGGCCAAAAAGGGCATATGCGTTTTTTCCTGAATATATTCAGGAAAAAACGCATACGCCCTTTTTGGCCAACCAAGCAAGCTTGCAAAGGAAATCTGCACTACAATGAAGTCTCACTTCCCCCCGGTCAAAAGAGCCATCTGAAAAAAGTGTAAAATCCAGAAAGGCAGGACAGGCCATGGAGAACTGGGAGCCTTGTTATGCTGATGGGCGGGATGTAAATTGCCAACAGCCACTCGGGAGAAGTGTATGGTGTTTCCTGAAACATCTAAAAAACAAAGCAACAGAGCCTAGGGCACTTCCACTTATGGTCCTATAGCTTAGGGAAATTAAAATCAAAAAGACACAGCCACCCCAAAGGTTGGGACGGCTCTGTTTACAAGAACCTGGTTTACAGTACAAGTTCAATATCGCAGAAAGTGAAAAATGGATAAAGAATTTGTGGTACTTACGTACAATGCAGTATCACTCAGCAATGAAATCTATGTCATCAGGCCCGTAGCAGCATAATGAGTGGATTCAGGTATGATGATTCTAACTGAAATAAGTCTCACAGAAAAAGAAACATCATAAGATATCACTAATACATGCAATGTAAACTTGGCTACATAGGAACTGAATTACAAAACAGAACAGGGTCTCAAATTTAGAAAACCAACTTATGCTTGCTTAAGGGGAAAGGTGAGTTGGGGTGCTGCATAAAACCAGAGATTGAAATGAGCACAGATAAAGTTCCTTAAGCCAAATATGGAATAGACAAGATCTACTCCTTGCTCAACGAAATGGACTCAACACCCCATATTAAACGCCTAAGAGTGTACCTGACTAGGAAGTATCTTAAAACCTATGGATTGCTATGTCTCCGAAAGAGAATCAAGCGTGTGTACAGGGGCATAAACGCAGCAGTGATAGTATTGGAGAGGTTCGGTGAGCAAATGAAGACCCTTTGAAGTCATATTGCATGGTACCCATTCCACGGGTCTCAACGCTCCAGGTTTAAGGTATTCTTCCTTCAGCTAAAACATGCATGTGGAACCCAGAGTATGATCAACCGTGTGATCGGGAGACGTGTTCCAATATGTGTCAGTTTTCGTCCCCTGGTACTCGGGTGCAACATTCCAGACGCTTTACTAACACTCTCCCGACTTGGAGAGTCAGTGCCTTTAACCTCCTGTTTGGCCCAGTTTGCAATTTCTGCGGAAGATGAACAGGAATAGGGAGAACCAATGACAGACTAGATGGAGGTGTCTGGATGGGCAAATTTAACTCTCATTTCCCACCAGGAAGAGGAATTAACCAAAGGCTCAGCGTGCCGTGCCGGAACCAGATTAGGGCCTGAAGCAATCCTGCGGTGTTGCGGCCAGCTCACGAGAAAGCGAGTTGAAGAAAGGAGCTCAGGGGCACTGTAATTCACAAACCTGCAGAGTTATAAATGACAGCTATCGTCCAAAAATATACTGAAGTAAGGCTGCCAAGAGGACTTGAAAGCGGGGCAGAATTGCAGGAAACCGATTTCAGGAGGTAGACTGGAATTGCATTTAAAGCATAGGAAAAGAGGCAGAACGTCCACAATGATGCACTTGGCCAAAAAGGGCGTATGCGTTTTTTCCTGAATATATTCAGGAAAAAACGCATACGCCCTCTTTGGCCAACCAAGCAAGCTTGCAAAGGAAATCTGCACTACAATGAAGTCTCACTTCCCCCGGTCAAAAGGGCCATCTGAAAAAAGTGTAAAATCCAGAAAGGCAGGACAGGCCATGGAGAACTGGGAGCCTTGTTATGCTGATGGGCGTGATTTAAATTGCCAACAGCCATTCCAGAGTAGTCTATGGTGTTTCCAGAAACATCTAAAAAACAAAGCAACAGAGCCTAGGGCACTTCCACTTATGGTCCTATAGCTTAGGGAAATTAAAATCAAAAAGACAAAGCCACCCAAAAAGTTGGGACGGCTCTGTTTACAAGAAACTCATTTACGGTACAAGTTCAATATCGCAGAAAGTGAAAAATGGATAAAGAATTTTAGGTATTTACGTACAATGCAATATCACTCAGCAATGAAATCTATGTCATCAGGCCCGTAGCAGCATAATGAGTGGATTCAGGTATGATGATTCTAACTGAAATAAGTCACACAGAAAAAGAAACATCATAAGATATCACTAATACACGGAATGGAAACTTGGCTACATAGGAACTGAATTACAAAACAGAACAGGGTCTCAAATTTAGAAAACCAACTTATGCTTGCTTAAGGGGAAAGGTGAGTTGGGGTGCTGCATAAAACCAGAGATTGAAATGAGCACAGATAAAGTTCCTTAAGCCAAATATGGAATAGACAAGAGCTACTCCTTGCTCAACGAAATGGACTCAACACCCCATATTAAACGCCTAAGAATGTACCTGACTAGGAATTATCTTAAAACCTATGGACTGCTATGTTTCCGAAAGAGAATCAAGCGTGTGTACAGGGGCATAAACGCAGCAGTGATAGGACTGGAGAGGTTCGGTGAGCAAATGAAGACCTTTTGAAGTCATATTGCATGGTACCCTTTCCACGGGTCTCAAGTCTCCAGGTTTAAGGTATTCTTCCTTCAGCTAAAACATGCATGTGGAACCCAGAGTATGATCAACCATGTGATCGGGAGACGTGTTCAAGTATGTCTCAGTTTTCGTCCCCTGGTACTCGGGTGCAACATTCCAGACGCTTTACTAACACTCTCCCGACTTGGAGAGTCAGTGCCTTTAACCTCCTGTTTGGCCCAGTTTGCAATTTCTGCGGAAGATGAACAGGAATAGGGAGAACCAATGACAGACTAGATGGAGGTGTCTGGATGGGCAAATTTAACTCTCATTTGCCACCAAGAAGAGGAATTAACCAAAGGCTCAGCGTGCCGTGCCGGAACCAGATTAGGGCCTGAAGCAATCTTGCGGTGTTGTGGCCAGCTCACGAGAAAGCGATTTGAAGAAAGGAGCTCAGGGGCACTGTAATTCACAAACCTGCAGAGTTATAAATGACAGCTATCGTCCAAAAATATACTGAAGTAAGGCTGCCAAGAGGACTTGAAAGCGGGGCAGAATTGCAGGAAACCGATTTCAGGAGGTAGACTGGAATTGCATTTAAAGCATAGGAAAAGAGGCAGAACGTCCACAATGATGCACTTGGCCAAAAAGGGCGTATGCGTTTTTTCCTGAATATATTCAGGAAAAAACGCATACGCCCTTTTTGGCCAACCAAGCAAGCTTGCAAAGGAAATCTGCACTACAATGAAGTCTCACTTCCCCCCGGTCAAAAGGGCCATCTGAAAAATGTGTAAAATCCAGAAAGGCAGGACAGGCCATGGAGAACTGGGAGCCTTGTTATGCTGATGGGCGGGATGTCAATTGCCAACAGCCACTCGGGAGAAGTGTATGGTGTTTCCTGAAACATCTAAAAAACAAAGCAACAGAGCCTAGGGCACTTCCACTTATGGTCCTATAGCTTAGGGAAATTAAAATCAAAAAGACACAGCCACCCCAAAGGTTGGGACGGCTCTGTTTACAAGAACCTGGTTTACGGTACAACTTCAATATCGCAGAAAGTGAAAAATGGATAAAGAAGTTGTGGTACTTACGTACAATGCAGTATCACTCAGCAATGAAATCTATGTCATCAGGCCCGTAGCAGCATAATGAGTGGATTCAGGTATGATGATTCTAACTGAAATAAGTCACACAGAAAAAGAAACATCATAAGTTATCACTAATACATGGAATGTAAACTTGGCTACATAGGAACTGAATTACAAAACAGAACAGGGTCTCAAATTTAGAAAACCAACTTATGCTTGCTTAAGGGGAAAGGTGAGTTGGGGTGCTGCATAAAACCAGAGATTGAAATGAGCACAGATAAAGTTCCTTAAGCCAAATATGGAATAGACAAGAGCTACTCCTTGCTCAATAAAATGGATTCAACACCCCATATTAAACACCTAAGAATATACCTGACTAGGAAGTCTCTTAAAACCTATGGATTGCTATGTCTCCGAAAGAGAATCAAGCGTGTGTGCAGGGGCATAAACGCAGCAGTGATAGGATTGGAGAGGTTCGGTGAGCAAATGAAGACCCTTTGAAGTCATATTGCATGGTACCCATTCCACGGGTCTCAACTCTCCAGGTTTAAGGTATTCTTCCTTCAGCTAAAACATGCATGTGGAACCCAGAGTATGATCAACCGTGTGATCGGGAGACGTGTACCAATATGTGTCAGTTTTCGTCCCCTGGTACTCGGGTGCAACATTCCAGACGCTTTACTAACACTCTCCCGACTTGGAGAGTCAGTGCCTTTAACCTCCTGTTTGGCCCAGTTTGCAATTTCTGCGGAAGATGAACAGGAATAGGGAGAACCAATGACAGACTAGATGGAGGTGTCTGGATGGGCAAATTTAACTCTCATTTCCCACCAGGAAGAGGAATTAACCAAAGGCTCAGCGTGCCGTACCGGAACCAGATTAGGACCTGAAGCCATCCTGCGGTGTTGCGGCCAGCTCACGAGAAAGTGAGTTGAAGAAAGGAGCTCAGGGGCACTGTAATTCACAAACCTGCAGAGTTATAAATGACAGCTATCGTCCAAAAATATACTGAAGTAAGGCTGCCAAGAGGACTTGAAAGCGGGGCAGAATTGCAGGAAACCGATTTCAGGAGGTAGACTGGAATTGCATTTAAAGCATAGGAAAAGAGGCAGAACGTCCACAATGATGCACTTGGCCAAAAAGGGCGTATGCGTTTTTTCCTGAATATATTCAGGAAAAAACGCATACGCCCTTTTTGGCCAACCAAGCAAGCTTGCAAAGGAAATCTGCACTACAATGAAGTCTCACTTCCCCCCGGTCAAAAGGGCCATCTGAAAAAAGTGTAAAATCCAGAAAGGCAGGACAGGCCATGGAGAAATGGGAGCCTTGTTATGCTGATGGGCGGGATGTAAATTGCCAACAGCCACTCGGGAGAAGTGTATGGTGTTTCCTGAAACATCTAAAAAACAAAGCAACAGGGCCTAGGGCACTTCCACTTATGGTCCTATAGCTTAGGGAAATTAAAATCAAAAAGACACAGCCACCCCAAAGGTTGGGACGGCTCTGTTTACAAGAACCTGGTTTACGGTACAAGTTCAATATCGCAGAAAGTGAAAAATAGATAAAGAAGTTGTGGTACTTACGTACAATGCAGTATCACTCAGCAATGAAATCTATGTCATCAGGCCCGTAGCAGCATAATGAGTGGATTCAGGTACGATGATTCTAACTGAAATAAGTCTCACAGAAAAAGAAACATCATAAGATATCACTAATACACGGAATGTAAACTTGGCTACACAGGAACTGAATTACAAAACAGAACAGGGTCTCAAATTTAGAAAACCAACTTATGCTTGCTTAAGGGGAAAGGTGAGTTGGGGTGCTGCATAAAACCAGAGATTGAAATGAGTACAGATAAAGTTCCTTAAGCCAAATATGGAATAGACAAGAGCTACTCCTTGCTCAACGAAATGGATTCAATACCCCATATTGAACACCTAAGAATATACCTGACTAGGAAGTATCTTAAAACCTATGGATTGCTATGTCTCCGAAAGAGAATCAAGCGTGTGTGCAGGGGCATAAACGCAGCAGTGATAGGATTGGAGAGGTTCGGTGAGCAAATGAAGACCTTTTGAAGTCATATTGCATGGTACCCATTCCACGGGTCTCAACTCTCCAGGTTTAAGGTATTCTTCCTTCAGCTAAAACATGCATGTGGAACCCAGAGTATGATCAACCATGTGATCGGGAGACGTGTTCAAGTATGTCTCAGTTTTCGTCCCCTGGTACTCGGGTGCCACATTCCAGACGCTTTACTAACACTCTCCCGACTTGGAGAGTCAGTGCCTTTAACCTCCTGTTTGGCCCAGTTTGCAATTTCTGCGGAAGATGAACAGGAATAGGGCGAACCAATGACAGACTAGATGGAGGTGTCTGGATGGGCAAATTTAACTCTCATTTCCCACCAGGAAGAGGAATTAACCAAAGGCTCAGCGTGCCGTACCGGAACCAGATTAGGACCTGAAGCCATCCTGCGGTGTTGCGGCCAGCTCACGAGAAAGTGAGTTGAAGAAAGGAGCTCAGGGGCACTGTAATTCACAAACCTGCAGAGTTATAAATGACAGCTATCGTCCAAAAATATACTGAAGTAAGGCTGCCAAGAGGACTTGAAAGCGGGGCAGAATTGCAGGAAACCGATTTCAGGAGGTAGACTGGAATTGCATTTAAAGCATAGGAAAAGAGGCAGAACGTCCACAATGATGCACTTGGCCAAAAAGGGCGTATGCGTTTTTTCCTGAATATATTCAGGAAAAAACGCATACGCCCTTTTTGGCCAACCAAGCAAGCTTGCAAAGGAAATCTGCACTACAATGAAGTCTCACTTCCCCCCGGTCAAAAGGGCCATCTGAAAAAAGTGTAAAATCCAGAAAGGCAGGACAGGCCATGGAGAAATGGGAGCCTTGTTATGCTGATGGGCGGGATGTAAATTGCCAACAGCCACTCGGGAGAAGTGTATGGTGTTTCCTGAAACATCTAAAAAACAAAGCAACAGGGCCTAGGGCACTTCCACTTATGGTCCTATAGCTTAGGGAAATTAAAATCAAAAAGACACAGCCACCCCAAAGGTTGGGACGGCTCTGTTTACAAGAACCTGGTTTACGGTACAAGTTCAATATCGCAGAAAGTGAAAAATAGATAAAGAAGTTGTGGTACTTACGTACAATGCAGTATCACTCAGCAATGAAATCTATGTCATCAGGCCCGTAGCAGCATAATGAGTGGATTCAGGTACGATGATTCTAACTGAAATAAGTCTCACAGAAAAAGAAACATCATAAGATATCACTAATACACGGAATGTAAACTTGGCTACACAGGAACTGAATTACAAAACAGAACAGGGTCTCAAATTTAGAAAACCAACTTATGCTTGCTTAAGGGGAAAGGTGAGTTGGGGTGCTGCATAAAACCAGAGATTGAAATGAGTACAGATAAAGTTCCTTAAGCCAAATATGGAATAGACAAGAGCTACTCCTTGCTCAACGAAATGGATTCAATACCCCATATTGAACACCTAAGAATATACCTGACTAGGAAGTATCTTAAAACCTATGGATTGCTATGTCTCCGAAAGAGAATCAAGCGTGTGTGCAGGGGCATAAACGCAGCAGTGATAGGATTGGAGAGGTTCGGTGAGCAAATGAAGACCCTTTGAAGTCATATTGCATGGTACCCATTCCACGGGTCTCAACTCTCCAGGTTTAAGGTATTCTTCCTTCAGCTAAAACATGCATGTGGAACCCAGAGTATGATCAACCGTGTGATCGGGAGACGTGTACCAATATGTGTCAGTTTTCGTCCCCTGGTACTCGGGTGCCACATTCCAGACGCTTTACTAACACTCTCCCGACTTGGAGAGTCAGTGCCTTTAACCTCCTGTTTGGCCCAGTTTGCAATTTCTGCGGAAGATGAACAGGAATAGGGCGAACCAATGACAGACTAGATGGAGGTGTCTGGATGGGCAAATTTAACTCTCATTTCCCACCAGGAAGAGGAATTAACCAAAGGCTCAGCGTGCCGTACCGGAACCAGATTAGGACCTGAAGCCATCCTGCGGTGTTGCGGCCAGCTCACGAGAAAGTGAGTTGAAGAAAGGAGCTCAGGGGCACTGTAATTCACAAACCTGCAGAGTTATAAATGACAGCTATCGTCCAAAAATATACTGAAGTAAGGCTGCCAAGAGGACTTGAAAGCGGGGCAGAATTGCAGGAAACCGATTTCAGGAGGTAGACTGGAATTGCATTTAAAGCATAGGAAAAGAGGCAGAACGTCCACAATGATGCACTTGGCCAAAAAGGGCGTATGCGTTTTTTCCTGAATATATTCAGGAAAAAACGCATACGCCCTTTTTGGCCAACCAAGCAAGCTTGCAAAGGAAATCTGCACTACAATGAAGTCTCACTTCCCCCCGGTCAAAAGGGCCATCTGAAAAAAGTGTAAAATCCAGAAAGGCAGGACAGGCCATGGAGAAATGGGAGCCTTGTTATGCTGATGGGCGGGATGTAAATTGCCAACAGCCACTCGGGAGAAGTGTATGGTGTTTCCTGAAACATCTAAAAAACAAAGCAACAGGGCCTAGGGCACTTCCACTTATGGTCCTATAGCTTAGGGAAATTAAAATCAAAAAGACACAGCCACCCCAAAGGTTGGGACGGCTCTGTTTACAAGAACCTGGTTTACGGTACAAGTTCAATATCGCAGAAAGTGAAAAATAGATAAAGAAGTTGTGGTACTTACGTACAATGCAGTATCACTCAGCAATGAAATCTATGTCATCAGGCCCGTAGCAGCATAATGAGTGGATTCAGGTACGATGATTCTAACTGAAATAAGTCTCACAGAAAAAGAAACATCATAAGATATCACTAATACACGGAATGTAAACTTGGCTACACAGGAACTGAATTACAAAACAGAACAGGGTCTCAAATTTAGAAAACCAACTTATGCTTGCTTAAGGGGAAAGGTGAGTTGGGGTGCTGCATAAAACCAGAGATTGAAATGAGTACAGATAAAGTTCCTTAAGCCAAATATGGAATAGACAAGAGCTACTCCTTGCTCAACGAAATGGATTCAATACCCCATATTGAACACCTAAGAATATACCTGACTAGGAAGTATCTTAAAACCTATGGATTGCTATGTCTCCGAAAGAGAATCAAGCGTGTGTGCAGGGGCATAAACGCAGCAGTGATAGGATTGGAGAGGTTCGGTGAGCAAATGAAGACCTTTTGAAGACATATTGCATGGTACCCATTCCACGGGTCTCAACTCTCCAGGTTTAAGGTATTCTTCCTTCAGCTAAAACATGCATGTGGAACCCAGAGTATGATCAACCATGTGATCGGGAGACGTGTTCAACTATGTCTCAGTTTTCGTCCCCTGGTACTCGGGTGCCACATTCCAGACGCTTTACTAACACTCTCCCGACTTGGAGAGTCAGTGCCTTTAACCTCCTGTTTGGCCAAGTTTGCAATTTCTGCGGAAGATGAACAGGAATAGGGAGAACCAATGACAGACTAGATGGAGGTGTCTGGACGGGCAAATTTAACTCTCATTTCCCACCAAGAAGAGGAATTAACCAAAGGCTCAGCGTGCCATGCCGGAACCAGATTAGGGCCTGAAGCAATCCTGCGGTGTTGCGGCCAGCTCACGAGAAAGCGAGTTGAAGAAAGGAGCTCAGGGTCACTGTAATTCACAAACCTGCAGAGTTATAAATGACAGCTATCGTCCAAAAATATACTGAAGTAAGGCTGCCAAGAGGACTTGAAAGCGGGGCAGAATTGCAGGAAACCGATTTCAGGAGGTAGACTGGAATTGCATTTAAAGCATAGGAAAAGAGGCAGAACGTCCACAATGATGCACTTGGCCAAAAAGGGCGTATGCGTTTTTTCCTGAATATATTCAGGAAAAAACGCATACGCCCTTTTTGGCCAATCAAGCAAGCTTGCAAAGGAAATCTGCACTACAATGAAGTCTCACTTCCCCCGGTCAAAAGGGCCATCTGAAAAAAGTGTAAAATCCAGAAAGGCAGGAGAGGCCATGGAGAAATGGGAGCCTTGTTATGCTGATGGGCGGGATGTAAATTGCCAACAGCCACTCGGGAGAAGTGTATGGTGTTTCCTGAAACATCTAAAAAACAAAGCAACAGAGCCTAGGGCACTTCCACTTATGGTCCTATAGCTTAGGGAAATTAAAATCAAAAAGACACAGCCACCCCAAAGGTTGGGACGGCTCTGTTTACAAGAACCTGGTTTACGGTACAAGTTCAATATCGCAGAAAGTGAAAAATGGATAAAGAAGTTGTGGTACTTACGTACAATGCAGTATCACTCAGCAATGAAATCTATGTCATCAGGCCCGTAGCAGCATAATGAGTGGATTCAGGTACGATGATTCTAACTGAAATAAGTCACACAGGAAAAGAAACATCATAAGATATCACTAATACACGGAATGTAAACTTGGCTACACAGGAACTGAATTACAAAACAGAACAGGGTCTCAAATTTAGAAAACCAACTTATGCTTGCTTAAGGGGAAAGGTGAGTTGGGGTGCTGCATAAAACCAGAGATTGAAATGAGTACAGATAAAGATCCTTAAGCCAAATATGGAATAGACAAGAGCTACTCCTTGCTCAACGAAATGGATTCAGTACCCCATATTGAAAACCTAAGAATATACCTGACTAGGAAGTATCTTAAAACCTATGGATTGCTATGTCTCCGAAAGAGAATCAAGCGTGTGTGCAGGGGCATAAACGCAGCAGTGATAGGATTGGAGAGGTTCGGTGAGCAAATGAAGACCTTTTGAAGTCATATTGCATGGTACCCATTCCACGGGTCTCAACTCTCCAGGTTTAAGGTATTCTTCCTTCAGCTAAAACATGCATGTGGAACCCAGAGTATGATCAACCGTGTGATCGGGAGACGTGTTCAAGTATGTCTCAGTTTTCGTCCCCTGGTACTCGGGTGCAACATTCCAGACGCTTTACTAACACTCTCCCGACTTGGAGAGTCAGTGCCTTTAACCTCCTGTTTGGCCAAGTTTGCAATTTCTGCGGAAGATGAACAGGAATAGGGAGAACCAATGACAGACTAGATGGAGGTGTCTGGACGGGCAAATTTAACTCTCATTTCCCACCAAGAAGAGGAATTAACCAAAGGCTCAGCGTGCCGTGCCGGAACCAGATTAGGGCCTGAAGCAATCCTGCGGTGTTGCGGCCAGCTCACGAGAAAGCGAGTTGAAGAAAGGAGCTCAGGGGCACTGTAATTCACAAACCTGCAGAGTTATAAATGACAGCTATCGTCCAAAAATATACTGAAGTAAGGCTGCCAAGAGGACTTGAAAGCGGGGCAGAATTGCAGGAAACCGATTTCAGGAGGTAGACTGGAATTGCATTTAAAGCATAGGAAAAGAGGCAGAACGTCCACAATGATGCACTTGGCCAAAAAGGGCGTATGCGTTTTTTCCTGAATATATTCAGGAAAAAACGCATACGCCCTTTTTGGCCAACCAAGCAAGCTTGCAAAGGAAATCTGCACTACAATGAAGTCTCACTTCCCCCCGGTCAAAAGGGCCATCTGAAAAAAGTGTAAAATCCAGAAAGGCAGGACAGGCCATGGAGAACTGGGAGCCTTGTTATGCTGATGGGCGGGATGTAAATTGCCAACAGCCACTCGGGAGAAGTGTATGGTGTTTCCTGAAACATCTAAAAAACAAAGCAACAGAGCCTAGGGCACTTCCACTTATGGTCCTATAGCTTAGGGAAATTAAAATCAAAAAGACACAGCCACCCAAAAGGTTGGGACGGCTCTGTTTACAAGAACCTGGTTTACGGTACAAGTTCAATATCGCAGAAAGTGAAAAATGGATAAAGAAGTTGTGGTACTTACGTACAATGCAGTATCACTCAGCAATGAAATCTATGTCATCAGGCCCGTAGCAGCATAATGAGTGGATTCAGGTATGATGATTCTAACTGAAATAAGTCACACAGAAAAAGAAACATCATAAGATATCAATAATACACGGAATGTAAACTTGGCTACACAGGAACTGAATTACAAAACAGAACAGGGTCTCAAATTTAGAAACCCAACTTATGCTTGCTTAAGGGGAAAGGTGAGTTGGGGTGCTGCATAAAACCAGAGATTGAAATGAGCACAGATAAAGTTCCTTAAGCCACATATGGAATAGACAAGACCTACTCCTTGCTCAACGAAATGGATTCAACACCCCATATTAAACACCTAAGAATATACCTGACTAGGAAGTATCTTAAAACCTATGGATTGCTATGTCTCCGAAAGAGAATCAAGCGTGTGTGCAGGGGCATAAACGCAGCAGTGATAGGACTGGAGAGGTTCGGTGAGCAAATGAAGACCCTTTGAAGTCATATTGCATGGTACCCATTCCACGGGTCTCAACTCTCCAGGTTTAAGGTATTCTTCCTTCAGCTAAAACATGCATGTGGAACCCAGAGTATGATCAACCGTGTGATCGAGAGACGTGTTCAAGTATGTCTCAGTTTTCGTCCCCTGGTACTCGGGTGCAACATTCCAGACGCTTTACTAACACTCTCCCAACTTGGAGAGTCAGTGCCTTTAACCTCCTGTTTGGCCAAGTTTGCAATTTCTGCGGAAGATGAACAGGAATAGGGAGAACCAATGACAGACTAGATGGAGGTGTCTGGACGGGCAAATTTAACTCTCATTTCCCACCAAGAAGAGGAATTAACCAAAGGCTCAGCGTGCCGTGCCGGAACCAGATTAGGGCCTGAAGCAATCCTGCGGTGTTGCGGCCAGCTCACGAGAAAGCGAGTTGAAGAAAGGAGCTCAGGGGCACTGTAATTCACAAACCTGCAGAGTTATAAATGACAGCTATCGTCCAAAAATATACTGAAGTAAGGCTGCCAACAGGACTTGAAAGCGGGGCAGAATTGCAGGAAACCGATTTCAGGAGGTAGACTGGAATTGCATTTAAAGCATAGGAAAAGAGGCAGAACGTCCACAATGATGCACTTGGCCAAAAAGGGCGTATGCGCTTTTTCCTGAATATATTCAGGAAAAAACGCATACGCCCTTTTTGGCCAACCAAGCAAGCTTGCAAAGGAAATCTGCACTACAATGAAGTCTCACTTCCCCCGGTCAAAAGGGCCATCTGAAAAAAGTGTAAAATCCAGAAAGGCAGGACAGGCCATGGAGAACTGGGAGCCTTGTTATGCTGATGGGCGGGATGTAAATTGCCAACAGCCACTCGGGAGAAGTGTATGGTGTTTCCTGAAACATCTAAAAAACAAAGCAACAGAGCCTAGGGCACTTCCACTTATGGTCCTATAGCTTAGGGAAATTAAAATCAAAAAGACACAGCCACCCCAAAGGTTGGGACGGCTCTGTTTACAAGAACCTGGTTTACGGTACAAGTTCAATATCGCAGAAAGTGAAAAATGGATAAAGAAGTTGTGGTACTTACGTACAATGCAGTATCACTCAGCAATGAAATCTATGTCATCAGGCCCGTAGCAGCATAATGAGTGGATTCAGGTATGATGATTCTAACTGAAATAAGTCACACAGAAAAAGAAACATCATAAGATATCAATAATACACGGAATGTAAACTTGGCTACACAGGAACTGAATTACAAAACAGAACAGGGTCTCAAATTTAGAAAACCAACTTATGCTTGCTTAAGGGGAAAGGTGAGTTGGGGTGCTGCATAAAACCAGAGATTGAAATGAGCACAGATAAAGTTCCTTAAGCCAAATATGGAATAGACAAGAGCTACTCCTTGCTCAACGAAATGGATTCAACACCCCATATTAAACACCTAAGAATATACCTGACTAGGAAGTATCTTAAAACCTATGGATTGCTATGTCTCCGAAAGAGAATCAAGCGTGTGTGCAGGGGCATAAACGCAGCAGTGATAGGACTGGAGAGGTTCGGTGAGCAAATGAAGACCCTTTGAAGTCATATTGCATGGTACCCATTCCACGGGTCTCAACGCTCCAGGTTTAAGGTATTCTTCCTTCAGCTAAAACATGCATGTGGAACCCAGAGTATGATCAACCATGTGATCGGAGACGTGTTCCAATATTTCTCAGTTTTCGTCCCCTGGTAGTCGGGTGCAACATTCCAGACGCTTTATTAACACTCTCCCGACTTGGAGAGTCAGTGCCTTTAACCTCCTGTTTGGCCCAGTTTGCAATTTCTGCGGAAGATGAACAGGAATAGGGAGAAACAATGACAGACTAGATGGAGGTGTCTGGACGGACAAATTTAACTCTCATTTCCCACCAGGAAGAGGAATTATCCAAAGGCTCAGCGTGCCGTGCCGGAACCAGATTAGGGCCTGAAGCAATCCTGCGGTGTTGCGGCCAGCTCACGAGAAAGCGAGTTGAAGAAAGGAGCTCAGGGGCACTGTAATTCACAAACCTGCAGAGTTATAAATGACAGCTATCGTCCAAAAATATACTGAAGTAAGGCTGCCAAGAGGACTTGAAAGCGGGGCAGAATTGCAGGAAACCGATTTCAGGAGGTAGACTGGAATTGCATTTAAAGCATAGTAAAAGAGGCAGAATGTCCACAATGATGCACTTGGCCAAAAAGGGTGTATGCGCTTTTTCCTGAATATATTCAGGAAAAAACGCATACGCCCTTTTTGGCCAACCAAGCAAGCTTGCAAAGGAAATCTGCACTACAATGAAGTCTCACTTCCCCCGGTCAAAAGGGCCATCTGAAAAAAGTGTAAAATCCAGAAAGGCAGGACAGGCCATGGAGAACTGGGAGCCTTGTTATGCTGATGGGCGGGATGTAAATTGCCAACAGCCACTCGGGAGAAGTGTATGGTGTTTCCTGAAACATCTAAAAAACAAAGCAACAGAGCCTAGGGCACTTCCACTTATGGTCCTATAGCTTAGGGAAATTAAAATCAAAACGACACAGCCACCCCAAAGGTTGGGACGGCTCTGTTTACAAGAACCTGGTTTACGGTACAAGTTCAATATCGCAGAAAGTGAAAAATGGATAAAGAAGTTGTGGTACTTACGTACAATGCAGTATCACGCAGCAATGAAATCTATGTCATCAGGCCCGTAGCAGCATAATGAGTGGATTCAGGTATGATGATTCTAACTGAAATAAGTCTCACAGAAAAAGAAACATCATAAGATATCACTAATACACGGAATGTAAACTTGGCTACATAGGAACTGAATTACAAAACAGAACAGGGTCTCAAATTTAGAAAACCAACTTATGCTTGCTTAAGGGGAAAGGTGAGTTGGGGTGCTGCATAAAACCAGAGATTGAAATGAGCACAGATAAAGTTCCTTAAGCCAAATATGGAATAGACAAGATCTACTCCTTGCTCAACGAAATGGACTCAACACCCCATATTAAACGCCTAAGAGTGTACCTGACTAGGAAGTATCTTAAAACCTATGGATTGCTATGCCTCCGAAAGAGAATCAAGCGTGTGTACAGGGGCATAAACGCAGCAGTGATAGGACTGGAGAGGTTCGGTGGGCAAATGGAGACCCTTTGAAGTCATATTGCATGGTACCCATTCCAAGGGTCTCAACGCTACAGGTTTAAGGTATTCTTCCTTCAGCTAAAACATGCATGTGGAACCCAGAGTATGATCAACCGTGTGATCGGGAGACGTGTTCCAATATGTGTCAGTTTTCGTCCCCTGGTACTTGGGTGCAACATTCCAGACGCTTTACTAACACTCTCCCGACTTGGAGAGTCAGTGCCTTTAACCTCCTGTTTGGCCCAGTTTGCAATTTCTGCGGAAGATGAACAGGAATAGGGAGAACCAATGACAGACTAGCTGGAGGTGTCTGGACGGGCAAATTTAACTCTCATTTCCCACCAGGAAGAGGAATTAACCAAAGGCTCAGCGTGCCATGCCGGAACCAGATTAGGGCCTGAAGCAATCCTGCAGTGTTGCGGCCAGCTCACGAGAAAGCGAGTTGAAGAAAGGAGCTCAGGGGCACTGTAATTCACAAACCTGCAGAGTTATAAATGACAGCTATCGTCCAAAAATATACTGAAGTAAGGCTGCTAAGAGGACATGAAAGCGGGGCAGAATTGCAGGAAACCGATTTCAGGAGGTAGACTGGAATTGCATTTAAAGCATAGGAAAAGAGGCAGAACGTCCACAATGATGCAGTTGGCCAAAAAGGGCGTATGCGTTTTTTCCTGAATATATTCAGGAAAAAACGCATACGCCCTTTTTGGCCAACCAAGCAAGCTTGCAAAGGAAATCTGCACTACAATGAAGTCTCACATCGCCCCGGTCAAAAGGGCCATCTGAAAAAAGTGTAAAATCCAGAAAGGCAGGACAGGCCATGGAGAACTGGGAGCCTTGTTATGCTGATGGGCGGGATGTAAATTGCCAACAGCCACTCGGGAGAAGTGTATGGTGTTTCCTGAAACATCTAAAAAACAAAGCAACAGAGCCTAGGGCACTTCCACTTATGGTCCTATAGCTTAGGGAAATTAAAATCAAAAAGACACAGCCACCCCAAAGGTTGGGACGGCTCTGTTTACAAGAACCTGGTTTACAGTACAAGTTAAATATCGCAGAAAGTGAAAAATGGATAAAGAATTTTAGGTACTTACGTACAATGCAGTATCACTCAGCAATGAAATCTATGTCATCAGGCCCGTAGCAGCATAATGAGTGGATTCACGTACGATGATTCTAACTGAAATAAGTCTCACAGAAAAAGAAACATCATAAGATATCACTAATACACGGAATGGAAACTTGGCTACATAGGAACTGAATTACAAAACAGAACAGGGTCTCAAATTTAGAAAACCAACTTATGCTTGCTTAAGGGGAAAGGTGAGTTGGGGTGCTGCATAAAACCAGAGATTGAAATGGGCCCAGATAAAGTTCCTTAAGCCAAATATGGAATAGACAAGAGCTACTCCTTGCTCAACGAAATGGATTCAACACCCCATATTAAACACCTAAGAATATACCTGACTAGGAAGTATCTTAAAACCTATGGATTGCTATCTCTCCGAAAGAGAATCAAGCGTGTGTGCAGGGGCATAAACGCAGCAGTGATACGATTGGAGAGGTTCGGTGAGCAAATGAAGACCCTTTGAAGTCATATTGCATGGTACCCATTCCACGGGTCTCAACTCTCCAGGTTTAAGGTATTCTTCCTTCAGCTAAAACATGCATGTGGAACCCAGAGTATGATCAACCGTGTGATCGGGAGACGTGTTCCAATATGTGTCAGTTTTCGTCCCCTGGTACTTGGGTGCAACATTCCAGACGCTTTACTAACACTCTCCCGACTTGGAGAGTCAGTGCCTTTAACCTCCTGTTTGGCCAAGTTTGCAATTTCTGCGGAAGATGAACAGGAATAGGGAGAACCAATGAGAGACTAGCTGGAGGTGTCTGGACGGGCAAATTTAACTCTCATTTCCCACCAGGAAGAGGAATTAACCAAAGGCTCAGCGTGCCGTGCCGGAACCAGATTAGGGCCTGAAGCCATCCTGCGGTGTTGCGGCCAGCTCACGAGAAAGCGAGTTGAAGAAAGGAGCTCAGGGGCACTGTAATTCACAAACCTGCAGAGTTATAAATGACAGCTATCGTCCAAAAATATACTGAAGTAAGGCTGCCAAGAGGACTTGAAAGCGGGGCAGAATTGCAGGAAACCGATTTCAGGAGGTAGACTGGAATTGCATTTAAAGCATAGGAAAAGAGGCAGAACGTCCACAATGATGCACTTGGCCAAAAAGGGCGTATGCGTTTTTTCCTGAATATATTCAGGAGAAAATGCATACGCCCTTTTTGGCCAACCAAGCAAGCTTGCAAAGGAAATCTGCACTACAATGAAGTCTCACTTCCCCCTGGTCAAAAGGGCCATCTGAAAATAGTGTAAAATCCAGAAAGGCAGGACAGGCCATGGAGAACTGGGAGCCTTGTTATGCTGATGGGCAGGATGTAAATTGCAAACAGCCACTCGGGAGAAGTGTATGGTGTTTCCTGAAACATCTAAAAAACAAAGCAACAGAGCCTAGGGCACTTCCACTTATGGTCCTATAGCTTAGGGAAACTAAAATCAAAAAGACACAGCCACCCGAAAAGGTTGGGACGGCTCTGTTTACAAGAACCTGCTTTACAGTACAAGTTCAATATCGCAGAAAGTGAAAAATGGATAAAGAAGTTGTGGTACTTACGTACAATGCAGTATCACTCAGCAATGAAATCTATGTCATCAGGCCCATAGCAGCATAATGAGTGGATTCAGGTATGATGATTCTAACTGAAATAAGTCACACAGAAAAAGAAACATCATAAGATATCACTAATACACGGAATGTAAACTTGGTTACACAGGAACTGAATTACAAAACAGAACAGGGTCTCAAATTTAGAAAACCAACTTATGCTTGCTTAAGGGGAAAGGTGAGTTGGGGTGCTGCATAAAACCAGAGATTGAAATGGGCACAGATAAAGTTCCTTAAGCCAAATATGGAATAGACAAGAGCTACTCCTTGCTCAACGAAATGGACTCAACACCCCATATTAAACGCCTAAGAATGTACCTGACTTGCTAGTATCTTAAAACCTATTGACTGCTATGTCTCCGAAAGAGAATCAAGCGTGTGTGCAGGGGTATAAACGCAGCAGTGATAGGATTGGAGAAGTTCAGTGAGCAAATGAAGACCCTTTGAAGTCATATTGCATGGTACCCATTCCACGGGTCTCAACGCTCCAGGTTTAAGGTATTCTTCCTTCAGCTAAAACATGCATGTGGAACCCAGAGTATGATCAACCGTGTGATCGGGAGACGTGTTCCAATATGTGTCAGTTTTCGTCCCCTGGTACTCGGGTGCAACATTCCAGACGCTTTACTAACACTCTCCCGACTTGGAGAGTCAGTGCCTTTAACCTCCTGTTTGGCCCAGTTTGCAATTTCTGCGGAAGATGAACAGGAATAGGGAGAACCAATGACAGACTAGCTGGAGGTGTCTGGACGGGCAAATTTAACTCTCATTTCCCACCAGGAAGAGGAATTAACCAAAGGCTCAGCGTGCCGTGCCGGAACCAGATTAGGGCCTGAAGCCATCCTGCGGTGTTGCGGCCAGCTAACGAGAAAGCGAGTTGAAGAAAGGAGCTCAGGGGCACTGTAATTCACAAACCTGCAGAGTTATAAATGACAGCTATCGTCCAAAAATATACTGAAGTAAGGCTGCCAAGAGGACGTGAAAGCGGGGCAGAATTGCAGGAAACCGATTTAGGAGGTAGACTGGAATTGCATTTAAAGCATAGGAAAAGAGGCAGAACGTCCACAATGATGCACTTGGCCAAAAAGGGCGTATGCGTTTTTTCCTGAATATATTCAGGAAAAAACGCATACGCCCTTTTTGGCCAACCAAGCAAGCTTGCAAAGGAAATCTGCACTACAATGAAGTCTCACTTCCCCCGGTCAAAAGGGCAATCTGAAAAAAGTGTAAAATCCAGAAAGGCAGGACAGGCCATGGAGAACTGGGAGCCTTGTTATGCTGATGGGCGTGATTTAAATTGCCAACAGCCATTCCAGAGAAGTGTATGGTGTTTCCTGAAACATCTAAAAAACAAAGCAACAGAGCCTAGGGCACTTCCACTTATGGTCCTATAGCTTAGGGAAATTAAAATCAAAAAGACAGAGCCACCCAAAAAGTTGGGACGGCTCTGGTTACAAGAAACTCATTTACGGTACAAGTTCAATATCGCAGAAAGTGAAAAATGGATAAAGAATTTTAGGTATTTACGTACATTGCACTATCACTCAGCAATGAAATCTATGTCATCAGGCCCGTAGCAGCATAATGAGTGGATTCAGGTATGATGATTCTAACTGAAATAAGTCACACAGAAAAAGAAACATCATAAGATATCACTAATACACGGAATGGAAACTTGGCTACATAGGAAGTGAATTACAAAACAGAACAGGGTCTCAAATTTAGAAAACCAACTTATGCTTGCTTAAGGGGAAAGGTGAGTTGGGGTGCTGCATAAAACCAGAGATTGAAATGAGCACACATAAAGTTCCTTAAGCCAAATATGGAATAGACAAGAGCTACTCCTTGCTCAACGAAATGGATTCAACACCCCATATTAAATGCCTAAGAATGTACCTGACTAGGAATTATCTTAAAACCTATTGACTGCTATGTCTCCGAAAGAGAATCAAGCGTGTGCACATGGGCATAAACGCAGCAGTGATAGGACTGGAGAGGTTCGGTGAGCAAATGAAGACCTTTTGAAGTCATATTGCATGGTACCCATTCCACGGGTCTCAACTCTCCAGGTTTAAGGTATTCTTCCTTCAGCTAAAACATGCATGTGGAACCCAGAGTATGATCAACCGTGTGATCGGGAGACGTGTTCCAATATGTGTCAGTTTTCGTCCCCTGCTACTCGGGTGCAACATTCCAGACGGTTTACTAACACTCTCCCGACTTGGAGAGTCAGTGCCTTTAACCTCCTGTATGGCCCAGTTTGCAATTTCTGCAGAAGATGAACAGGAATAGGGAGAACCAATGACAGACTAGCTGGAGGTGTCTGGACAGGCTAATTTAACTCTCATTTCCCACCAGGAAGAGGAATTAACCAAAGGCTCAGCGTGCCATGCCGGAACCAGATTAGGGCCTGAAGCCATCCTGCGGTGTTGCGGCCAGCTCACGAGACAGCGAGTTGAAGAAAGGAGCTCAGGGGCACTGTAATTCACAAACCTGCAGAGTTATAAATGACAGCTATCGTCCAAAAATATACTGAAGTAAGGCTGCCAAGAGGACTTGAAAAAGGGGCAGAATTGCAGGAAACCGATTTCAGGAGGTAGACTGGAATTGCATTTAAAGCATAGGAAAAGAGGCAGAACGTCCACAATGATGCACTTGGCCAAAAAGGGCGTATGCGTTTTTTCCTGAATATATTCAGGAAAAAACGCATACGCCCTTTTTGGCCAACCAAGCAAGCTTGCAAAGGAAATCTGCACTACAATGAAGTCTCACTTCCCCCGGTCAAAAGGGCCATCTGAAAAAAGTGTAAAATCCAGAAAGGCAGGACAGGCCATGGAGAACTGGGAGCCTTGTTATGCTGATGGGCGGGATGTAAATTGCCAACAGCCACTCGGGAGAAGTGGATGGTGTTTCCTGAAACATCTAAAAAACAAAGCAACAGAGCCTAGGGCACTTCCACTTATGGTCCTATAGCTTAGGGAAATTAAAATAAAAATGACAGAGCCACCCAAAAAGTTGGGACGGCTCTGGTTACAAGAAACTCATTTACGGTACAAGTTCAATATCGCAGAAAGTGAAAAATGGATAAAGAAGTTGTGGTACTTACGTACAATGCAGTATCACTCAGCAATGAAATCTATGTCATCAGGCCCGTAGCAGCATAATGAGTGGATTCAGGTACGATGATTCTAACTGAAATAAGTCACACAGAAAAAGAAACATCATAAGTTATCACTAATACACGGAATGTAAACTTGGCTACACAAGAACTGAATTACAAAACAGAACAGGGTCTCAAATTTAGATAACCAACTTATGCTTGCTTAAGGGGAAAGGTGAGTTGGGGTGCTGCATAAAACCAGAGATTGAAATGAGCACAGATAAAGTTCCTTAAGCCAAATATGGAATAGACAAGAGCTACTCCTTGGTCAACGAAAAGGATTCAACACCCCATATTAAACACCTAAGAATATACCTGACTAGGAAGTATCTTAAAACCTATGGATTGCTATGTCTCCGAAAGAGAATCAAGCGTGTGTGCAGGGGCATAAACGCAGCAGTGATAGGATTGGAGAGGTTCGGTGAGCAAATGAAGACCCTTTGAAGTCATATTGCATGGTACCCATTCCACGGGTCTCAACTCTCCAGGTTTAAGGTATTCTTCCTTCAGCTAAAACATGCATGTGGAACCCAGAGTATGATCAACCGTGTGATCGGGAGACGTGTTCCAATATGTGTCAGTTTTCGGCCCCTGGTACTCGGGTGCAACATTCCAGACGCTTTACTAACACTCTCCCGACTTGGAGAGTCAGTGCCTTTAAACTCCTGTTTGGCCCAGTTTGCAATTTCTGCGGAAGATGAACAGGAATAGGGAGAACCAATGACAGACTAGCTGGAGGTGTCTGGACGGGCTAATTTAACTCTCATTTCCCACCAGGAAGAGGAATTAACCAAAGGCTCAGCGTGCCGTGCCGGAACCAGATTAGGGCCTGAAGCCATCCTGCGGTGTTGCGGCCAGCTCACGAGAAAGCGAGTTGAAGAAAGGAGCTCAGGGGCACTGTAATTCACAAACCTGCAGAGTTATAAATTGTCGGGAGCCATATAGGAAGTGCCTTTGAGTCTCAGCACGGACGAGACCCATAGTGCCAAGCAAAGCTGGTACTGTCAGGTACAAATAAGGAGAAGCAAAGCTCTCCTCTGTGTGGTTCCCTTGTTCTCCTCTACTCTTGCTTAAGGTGATTTTTATGGGATTGCTATTAGTATTGGGATATATTATTCATAGTTTTGGTGGAGGGTTTAGGAAAAGACCCTGATTTAGGGTAAAACTAAAAAAGATTATGACTACCCCGGCTCCCTTAAAGACTACACCTGAAATCCCCATTCCCAGGCCAGGGCATTGGGTTCAGGGAAATATATAGGAACATTTGTGTGGTAAAAGCTTACTTTAGAAGACGAGTTATGGCCCTCCTGGGGAACTAAAGATATGTTAAAAAACACTTGGGTATGGTGGTGGGAAAGTTTTATGCTATAATGGGGTATAGCAAATTAGATAGAGTAGGCTATTTGGCAATCTTTAATAAGTTTAATTGTTTTTTGTATAGAAATAGATATAAAGCACAGATTATATTTTGTAAGTACTTTGCAAAGGAATTTGGTGATCAAAGGTACAACGCCCTCCCCTGAGAGTTGTTAAAAGAATAATGTGCTTGAGTTTGTGCTTTGAATAACTGGCTGATTGAATAGAACATACAGGTACAAGAACATCTAATTTTGAAACCTGCTGATGTAATCTGCTAATGTAAATTACTTTTCTTCTATGTCTTATGTAAGGGATTTTTTTTGGTATGAGGTTATTAAGAATGAAAATGAGATTACTTTATAGTATAAGTACTACGGAATCATGAAAATAAATTTGTCAGATCCTTGCATCCTTTGAGGTGTCTTGTGCTCTGTCCACGCCGACTCCGTCTCCCCTTTGGGTAAAACCTGTCCAGCTGGGGCTGGTCCCCGGCAAGTGGCGCCCGAACAGGGACCTGAAGGGGTAAGTATTATTTTATTTTATTTTATTTTTTTTTTCTTTCTCAGACGGATAGGAGTCTCACCGTAGGGTGCTGCAGACCCCCAGTCAAGAATACTGGTTAGGAAGGTGAGTAAGGCGGTGTCAAGATGGGACACGCTGAGTCCAAAGAGAGGCTCTTATTTATTGATATAGTTAAACATATGATAAATGGAAGAGGAATTAAAGTAACTAATAAGCAACTAACTCAATTTTTTCAGTTTGTACAGGAACAATGCCCATGGTTTCCAGAACAGGGAACTGTTAATATAGATACCTGGCAAAAGGTGGGGCAAACTTTGCAAGTATATTACAGTCATTTTGGACCTGAGAAGGTTCCGGTAGATACTTTTACTTTATGGAACCTTATTAGAGAGAGCATTGCTCCCTTGCCTGAAGGTCAAAAGAACCCATATAAATCTCCTGCAGAAGTAATAGATGAATGTACTTCGTTACCTTCCCCAAAAACATCTAAAGAAATTGAGGTTTTGGCTGCAGCCTTAAAAGACTGTAACCTTAATGACAATGACTCAGAGGAGGAAAATGAGTCACCTAATAATGCTAAGTCTAATTTGTTAAAAAACCCTCCTTTTGACGATGAATTGCCTCCTACAGATCAGGATGATATAGATGCTGCTGCATATGACTATGAAAGAAGGAAATATGAACCCCATGGTGCTTTTTCATTACAAGGAACTAAGAAAAAGAGGCTTAATTTACAGGATATGTGCCCTTTGGGTCGTCTGCCGACCGCCCCACCAGCACCTTTAAGTTCTTTACTTTCCCCTTTAAAAAGGTCAGGACATTCAACTTTACATAGGGGCCCACCACCTCCACCACCTTTTAATAAAGGTCAAGGCGAATATAAAAGATATAGGAGAATAAATGGTGATGATGATGATTATGCTTTTGCAGCCTGCTTTCCAGTCATTTTTGAGGATGGTTTTGATGATGATGATGTTGTATATTGGGATCCCTTGCCTCTAAAACTTTTAAAAGAACTTAAAAAGGCCTGTGTAGATTACGGACCGTTGGCGCCATATACTATGACTCTTATAGATGCCTTGGCAAATAGATGGATGACTCCATATGACTGGATTCAGGTTACAAAGGCCTGTTTATCTGGAGGACAATATTTACTTTGGAAAACAGAATATGAAGAACTGGTGGCTAAGCAACATGTTTTAAATAAGAAAAGGGATAAGTTTAATATTACTAAAGATATGTTATTAGGCCAGGGAGAATATGATACAGCCCAACAGCAAATGCATATGGGAAAGGAGGCCTTATGGCAGGTAACTATGTGTGCAGTGAATGCCTGGAAGTCGTTGCCTTTGACTCCAGGAAAAGCCTCCACTTTAACAGATTTAAGACAAAAGCCTGAGGAGCCATATGAAGATTTTGTTTCCCGCTTACTAACAGAGATAAAAAGGGTGATAACTGATGAAGATGCAGCTAACATGTTAGCTAAACAATTAGCCTTCGAAAATGCCAATCCTGTTTGTCAGAACTTGATTCGACCAATTAGAAAAACTGGCAGCATTTCAGAATTTATTAAGCAATGTTCTGACGTGGGTCCCTCTTATATGCAAGGGATTGCTTTGGCAGCCGCCCTAAAGGGAGAAACACTTCCTCAATGCATGATGAATATGGTTCAAAAAACAAAAAACCCTAAGGGACCAAAAGAAAACAATTGTTTTGCTTGTGGAGGCTCAGGTCATTTTAGTAGAGAATGTCCTAATAAAAATATACATCCAGCAGGTCCTGTTAGAATGATATCTCCTAATAATGTTGGGGTCCCAAAGACTCCTTGCCAAAGATGTGGAAAAGGAAATCATTGGACTAAATTGTGTAGGAGTAAATATCACAAGGACGGACACATTCTTCCCCCTAATAGGGTTTCTGCGATGCCTCAGGCTGGAGCTCAGATGCCAATGTTTCCTGCACCTGTTTTTCCAGATACACCTGCTGGAACTAATTCGGGAAACTTACTTCGGGCCCAACCCCGGGCCCAACAAACAATAGGGGCAATTCACCAGACGCTCAATCCTTTTCTTCCCTCAGGGGAATCGATGAATTGTTTAGGGCCACCCCAGGCAGCGCAGGATTGGACCTCTGTGCCACCTCCGCAACAATACTAACTCCTGACTCTCCAGTCATAAAAATACCAACTGGGATTAAAGGCCCATTGCCCCCAGGAGTAATGGGTTTAATTATTGGTAGGAGTTCAACTTCTTTATCTGGCTTAACAGTTTTGCCTGGAGTAATTGATTCTGATTATACAGGAGAAATTCAAATAATGGTGGCTCCCTCTAACAGGACGCAACAAATATATGTGGGACAAAGAATAGCACAATTATTATTGCTACCATATTATAAGACAGGAAAGAATATGATTCAAGAAGCTAGGAATGAGAAAGGATTTGGCTCCAGTGATATGGCATTTTGGATTCAAGAGATTACCAGAAATAGACCGTTGAAAACCTTAAAAATTAATGGAAAAAATATTCAAGGTTTATTAATGAATCTTGGTATACAGATATAGGGGCAGAAATTGTAAGACAGGTTGGAGAGCTCATGCGACCAAAAAGATTTGTGGCTACTTTGATTTTGGGAATTTCTGCCTTGATAGGTATACTGAGTTCTTTTTCTGTTGCAACATATGCTTTAGTAAAAGAAGTACAAACAGCACAATATGCTAATGATTTATCAAAAAATATATCCTTGGCTTTAGCAACTCAGGAAGCAATAGATAGAAAGTTAGAAGCTAAAGTTGATGCCCTTGAAGAAGCAGTTTTACATATTGGACAAGAACTTACTGCTTTAAAAATTCGCCTATCTTTAACATGCCATAAAAAATATTCTTGGATATGTGTTACTCCCTTAAAAGTAAATCATTCTGAATACTCCTGGGAAAAAATTCAAATGCACATTTTGAATGTATGGAATTCTAGTAATTTAGGGATTGATTTGGAACATTTACATAAACAAATTCATGATATTGCAGCCTCTCAATATGATATGAATCCCTCTAAGGCTGCTGCAGATTTTTTACAAAACTTACAAAGCTATTTTAAGGGTAATTCCTTTATGCATATTTTAATAAATTATGGGGCTGCCGGAGTAGTTATAATTTTGCTCCTTATTTCTTTTCCAGTCATTATCCGATTAATTCAAGCTGCCCTCCAGAGTGTATATAAAACCAAAGTGGAATTGCATACTGCCTTTTTAAAAATAAAAAAGGGGGATATGTCGGGAGCCATATAGGAAGTGCCTTTGAGTCTCAGCACGGACGAGACCCATAGTGCCAAGCAAAGCTGGTACTGTCAGGTACAAATAAGGAGAAGCAAAGCTCTCCTCTGTGTGGTTCCCTTGTTCTCCTCTACTCTTGCTTAAGGTGATTTTTATGGGATTGCTATTAGTATTGGGATATATTATTCATAGTTTTGGTGGAGGGTTTAGGAAAAGACCCTGATTTAGGGTAAAACTAAAAAAGATTATGACTACCCCGGCTCCCTTAAAGACTACACCTGAAATCCCCATTCCCAGGCCAGGGCATTGGGTTCAGGGAAATATATAGGAACATTTGTGTGGTAAAAGCTTACTTTAGAAGACGAGTTATGGCCCTCCTGGGGAACTAAAGATATGTTAAAAAACACTTGGGTATGGTGGTGGGAAAGTTTTATGCTATAATGGGGTATAGCAAATTAGATAGAGTAGGCTATTTGGCAATCTTTAATAAGTTTAATTGTTTTTTGTATAGAAATAGATATAAAGCACAGATTATATTTTGTAAGTACTTTGCAAAGGAATTTGGTGATCAAAGGTACAACGCCCTCCCCTGAGAGTTGTTAAAAGAATAATGTGCTTGAGTTTGTGCTTTGAATAACTGGCTGATTGAATAGAACATACAGGTACAAGAACATCTAATTTTGAAACCTGCTGATGTAATCTGCTAATGTAAATTACTTTTCTTCTATGTCTTATGTAAGGGATTTTTTTTGGTATGAGGTTATTAAGAATGAAAATGAGATTACTTTATAGTATAAGTACTACGGAATCATGAAAATAAATTTGTCAGATCCTTGCATCCTTTGAGGTGTCTTGTGCTCTGTCCACGCCGACTCCGTCTCACCTTTGGGTAAAACCTGTCCAGCTGGGGCTGGTCCCCGGCAATAAATGACAGCTATCGTCCAAAAATATACTGAAGTAAGGCTGCCAAGAGGACTTGAAAGCAAATGAAGACCCATTGAAGACATATTGCATGGTACCCATTCCACAGGTCTCAACTCTCCAGGTTTATGGTATTCTTGCTTCAGCTAAAACATGCATGTGGAACCCAGAGTATGATCAACCGTGTGATCGGGAGACGTGTTCAAATATGTGTCAGTTTTCGTCCCCTGGTACTCGGGTACAACATTCCAGATGCTTTACTAACACTCTCCCGACTTGGAGAGTCACTTCCTTTAACCTCCTGTTTGGCCCAGTTTGCAATTTCTGCGGAAGATGAACAGGAATAGGGAGAACCAATGACAGACCAGATGGAGGTGTCTGGACGGGCAAATTTAACTCTCATTTCCCACCAGGAAGAGGAATTAACCAAAGGCTCAGCGTGCCGTGCCGGAACCAGATTAGTGCCTGAAGCAATCCTGCGGTGCTGCGGCCAGCTCACAAGAAAGCGAGTTGAAGAAAGGAGCTCAGTGGAACTGTAATTCACAAACCTGCAGAGTTATAAATGACAGCTATCGTCCAAAAATATACTGAAGGAAGGCTGCCAAGAGGACTTGAAAGCAGGGCAGAATTGCAGGAAACCGATTTCAGGAGGTAGACTGGAATTGCATTTAAAGCATAGGAAAAGAGGCAGAACGTCCACAATGATGCACTTGGCCAAAAAGGGCGTATGCGTTTTTTCTGGAATATATTCAGGAAAAAACGCATACGCCCTTTTTGGCCAACCAAGCAAGCTTGCAAAGGAAATCTGCACTACAATGAAGTCTCACTTCCCCCGGTCAAAAGGGCCATCTGAAAAAAGTGTAAAATCCAGAAAGGCAGGACAGGCCATGGAGAACTGTCAGCCTTGTTATGTTGATGGGCGGGATGTAAATTGCCAACAGCCACTCGGGAGAAGTGTATGGTGTTTCCTGAAACATCTAAAAAACAAAGCAACAGAGCCTAGGGCACTTCCACTTATGGTCCTATAGCATAGGGAAATTAAAATCAAAAAGACACAGCCACCCCAAAGTTTGGAACGGCTCTGTTTACAAGAACCTCGTTAACGGGACAAGTTCAATATCGCAGAAAGTGAAAAATGGATAAAGAAGTTGTGGTACTTACGTACAATGCAATATCACTCAGCAATGACATCTATGTCATCAGGCCCGTAGCAGCATAATGAGTGGATTCAGGTATGATGATTCTAACTGAAATAGGTCACACAGAAAAAGAAACATCATAAGATATCACTAATACACGGAATTTAAACTTGGCTACCCAGGAAAAGAATTACAAACACAACAGGGTCTGAAATTTAGAAAACCAACTTATGTTGTCTTAAGGGGAAAGGTGAGTTGGGGTGCTGCATAAAACCAGAGATTGAAATGAGCACAGATAAAGTTCCTTAAGCCAAATATGTAATAGACAAGAGCTACTCCTTGCTCAACGAAATGGACTCAACACCCCATATTAAATGCCTAAGAGTGTACCTGACTAGGAAGTATCTTAAAACCTATGGATTGCTATGTCTCCGAAAGAGAATCAAGCGTGTGTACAGGGACATAAACGCAGCAGTGATAGGATTAGAGAGGTTCGGTGAGCAAATGAAGACCCTTTGAAGTCATATTGCATGGTACCCATTCCACGGGTCTCAACTCTCCAGGTTGAAGGGTTTCTTCCTTCAGCTAAAACATGCATGTGGAACCCAGAGTATGATCAACCGTGTGATCGGGAGACGTGTTCCAATATGTGTCAGTTTTCGTCCCCTGGTACTCGGGTGCAACATTCCAGACGCTTTACTAACACTCTCCCGACTTGGAGAGTCAGTGCCTTTAACCTCCTGTTTGACCCAGTTTGCAATTTCTGCGGAAGATGAACAGGAATAGGGAGAACCAATGACAGACTAGATGGAGGTGTCTGGACGGGCAAATTTAACTCTCATTTCCCACCAGGAAGAGGAATTAACCAAAGGCTCAGCGTGCCGTGCCGGAACCAGATTAGGGCCTGAAGCTATCCTGTGATGTTGCGGCCAGCTCAAGAGAAAGCGAGTTGAAGAAAGGAGCTCAGGGGCACTGTAATTCACAAACCTGCAGAGTTATAAATGACAGCTATCGTCCAAAAATATACTGAAGTAAGGCTGCCAAGAGGACTTGAAAGCGGGGCAGAATTGCAGGAAACCGATTTCAGGAGGTAGACTGGAATTGCATTTAAAGCATAGGAAAAGAGGCAGAACGTCCACAATGATGCACTTGGCCAAAAAGGGTGTATGCGTTTTTTCCTGAATATATTCAGGAAAAAACGCATACGCCCTTTTTGGCCAACCAAGCAAGCTTGCAAAGGAAATCTGCACTACAATGAAGTCTCACTTCCCCCCGGTCAAAAGGGCCATCTGAAAAAAGTGTAAAATCCAGAAAGGCAGGACAGGCCATGGAGAACTGGGAGCCTTGTTATGCTGATGGGCGGGATGTAAATTGCCAACAGCCACTCGGGAGAAGTGTATGGTGTTTCCTGAAACATCTAAAAAACAAAGCAACAGAGCCTAGGGCACTTCCACTTATGGTCCTATAGCTTAGGGAAATTAAAATCAAAAAGACACAGCCACCCCAAAGGTTGGGACGGCTCTGTTTACAAGAACCTGGTTTACGGTACAAGTTCAATATCGCAGAAAGTGAAAAATGGATAAAGAAGTTGTGGTACTTACGTACAATGCAGTATCACTCAGCAATGAAATCTATGTCATCAGGCCCGTAGCAGCATAATGAGTGGATTCAGGTATGATGATTCTAACTGAAATAAGTCACACAGAAAAAGAAACATCATAAGATATCACTAATACATGGAATGTAAACTTGGCTACATAGGAACTGAATTACAAAACAGAACAGGGTCTCAAATTTAGAAACCCAACTTATGCTTGCTTAAGGGGAAAGGTGAGTTGGGGTGCTGCATAAAACCAGAGATTGAAATGAGCACAGATAAAGTTCCTTAAGCCAAATATGGAATAGACAAGAGCTACTCCTTGCTCAACGAAATGGATTCAACACCCCATATTAAACGCCTAAGAATATACCTGACTAGGAAGTCTCTTAAAACCTATGGATTGCTATGTCTCCGAAAGAGAATCAAGCGTGTGTGCAGGGGCATAAACGCAGCAGTGATAGGATTGGAGAGGTTCGGTGAGCAAATGAAGACCCTTTGAAGTCATATTGCATGGTACCCATTCCACGGGTCTCAACTCTCCAGGTTGAAGGGTTTCTTCCTTCAGCTAAAACATGCATGTGGAACCCAGAGTATGATCAACCGTGTGATCGGGAGACGTGTTCCAATATGTGTCAGTTTTCGTCCACTGGTACTCGGGTGCAACATTCCAGACGCTTTACTAACACTCTCCCGACTTGGAGAGTCAGTGCCTTTAACCTCCTGTTTGGCCCAGTTTGCAATTTCTGCGGAAGATGAACAGGAATAGGGAGAACGAATGACAGACTAGATGGAGGTGTCTGGACGGGCAAATTTAACTCTCATGTCGCAACAGGAAGAGGAAATAACCAAAAGTTCAGCATGCCGTGCCGGAACCAGATTAGGGCCTGAAGCTATCCTGTGATGTTGCGGCCAGCTCACGAGAAAGCGAGTTGAAGAAAGGAGCTCAGGGGCACTGTAATTCACAAACCTGCAGAGTTATAAATGACAGCTATCGTCCAAAAATATACTGAAGTAAGGCTGCCAAGAGGACTTGAAAGCGGGGCAGAATTGCAGGAAACCGATTTCAGGAGGTAGACTGGAATTGCATTTAAAGCATAGGAAAAGAGGCAGAACGTCCACAATGATGCACTTGGCCAAAAAGGGTGTATGCGTTTTTTCCTGAATATATTCAGGAAAAAACGCATACGCCCTTTTTGGCCAACCAAGCAAGCTTGCAAAGGAAATCTGCACTACAATGAAGTCTCACTTCCCCCCGGTCAAAAGGGCCATCTGAAAAAAGTGTAAAATCCAGAAAGGCAGGACAGGCCATGGAGAACTGGGAGCCTTGTTATGCTGATGGGCGGGATGTAAATTGCCAACAGCCACTCGGGAGAAGTGTATGGTGTTTCCTGAAACATCTAAAAAACAAAGCAACAGAGCCTAGGGCACTTCCACTTATGGTCCTATAGCTTAGGGAAATTAAAATCAAAAAGACACAGCCACCCCAAAGGTTGGGAAGGCTCTGTTTACAAGAACCTGGTTTACGGTACAAGTTCAATATCGCAGAAAGTGAAAAATGGATAAAGAAGTTGTGGTACTTACGTACAATGCAGTATCACTCAGCAATGAAATCTATGTCATCAGGCCCGTAGCAGCATAATGAGTGGATTCAGGTATGATGATTCTAACTGAAATAAGTCACACAGAAAAAGAAACATCATAAGATATCACTAATACATGGAATGTAAACTTGGCTACATAGGAACTGAATTCCAAAACAGAACAGGGTCTCAAATTTAGAAACCCAACTTATGCTTGCTTAAGGGGAAAGGTGAGTTGGGGTGCTGCATAAAACCAGAGATTGAAATGAGCACAGATAAAGTTCCTTAAGCCAAATATGGAATAGACAAGAGCTACTCCTTGCTCAACGAAATGGATTCAACACCCCATATTAAACGCCTAAGAATATACCTGACTAGGAAGTCTCTTAAAACCTATGGATTGCTATGTCTCCGAAAGAGAATCAAGCGTGTGTGCAGGGGCATAAACGCAGCAGTGATAGGATTGGAGAGGTTCGGTGAGCAAATGAAGACCCTTTGAAGTCATATTGCATGGTACCCATTCCACGGGTCTCAACTCTCCAGGTTTAAGGTATTCTTCCTTCAGCTAAAACATGCATGTGGAACCCAGAGTATGATCAACCGTGTGATCTGGAGACGTGTTCCAATATGTGTCAGTTTTCGTCCCCTGGTACTCGGGTGCAACATTCCAGACGCTTTACTAACACTCTCCCGACTTGGAGAGTCAGTGCCTTTAACCTCCTGTTTGGCCCAGTTTGCAATTTCTGCGGAAGATGAACAGGAATAGGGAGAACCAATGAGACACTAGCTGGAGGTGTCTGGACGGGCAAATTTAACTTTCATTTCCCACCACGAAGAGGAATTAACCAAAGGCTCAGCGTGCCGTGCCGGAACCAGATTAGGGCCTGAAGCCATCCTGCGGTGTTGCGGCCAGCTCACGAGACAGCGAGTTGAAGAAAGGAGCTCAGGGGCACTGTAATTCACAAACCTGCAGAGTTATAAATGACAGCTATCGTCCAAAAAGATACTGAAGTAAGGCTGCCAAGAGGACTTGAAAGCGGGGCAGAATTGCAGGAAACCGATTTCAGGAGGTAGACTGGAATTGCATTTAAAGCATAGGAAAAGAGGCAGAACGTCCACAATGATGCACTTGGCCAAAAAGGGCGTATGCGTTTTTTCCTGAATATATTCAGGAAAAAACGCATACGCCCTTTTTAGCCAACCAAGCAAGCTTGCAAAGGAAATCTGCACTACAATGAAGTCTCACTTCCCCCCGGTCAAAAGGGCCATCTGAAAAAAGTGTAAAATCCAGAAAGGCAGGACAGGCCATGGAGAACTGGGAGCCTTGTTATGCTGATGGGCGAGATGTAAATTGCCAACAGCCACTCGGGAGAAGTGTATGGTGTTTCCTGAAACATCTAAAAAACAAAGCAACAGAGCCTAGGGCACTTCCACTTATGGTCCTATAGCTTAGGGAAATTAAAATCAAAAAGACACAGCCACCCCAAAGGTTGGGATGGCTCTGTTTACAAGAACCTGGTTTACAGTACAAGTTCAATATCGCAGAAAGTGAAAAATGGATAAAGAAGTTGTGGTACTTACGTACAATGCAGTATCACTCAGCAATGAAATCTATGTCATCAGGCCCGTAGCAGCATAATGAGTGGATTCAGGAATGATGATTCTAACTGAAATAAGTCACACAGAAAAAGAAACATCATAAGATATCACTAATACAGGGAATGTAATCTTGGTTACACAGGAACTGAATTACAAAACAGAACAGGGTCTCAAATTTAGAAAACCAACTTATGCTTGCTTAAGGGGAAAGGTGAGTTGGGGTGCTGCATAAAACCAGAGATTGAAATGAGCACAGATAAAGTTCCTTAAGCCAAATATGGAATAGACAAGAGCTACTCCTTGCTCAACGAAATGGACTCAACACCCCATATTAAACGCCTAAGAGTGTACCTGACTAGGAAGTATCTTAAAACCTGTGGATTGCTATGCCTCCGAAAGAGAATCAAGCGTGTGTGCAGGGGCATAAACGCAGCAGTGATAGGACTGGAGAGGTTCGGTGAGCAAATGAAGACCCTTTGAAGTCATATTGCATGGTACCCATTCCACAGGTCTCAACTCTCCAGGTTTAAGGTATTCTTCCTTCAGCTAAAACATGCATGTGGAACCCAGAGTATGATCAACCGTGTGATCGGGAGACGTGTTCCAATATGTGTCAGTTTTCGTCCCCTGGTACTCGGGTGCAACATTCCAGACGCTTTACTAACACTCTCCCGACTTGGAGAGTCAGTGCCCTTTACCTCCTGTTTGGCCCAGTTTGCAATTTCTGCGGAAGATGAACAGGTATAGGGAGAACCAATGAGAGACTAGCTGGAAGTGTCTGGACGGGCAAATTTAACTCTCATTTCCCACCAGGAAGAGGAATTAACCAAAGGCTCAGCGTGTCTTTCCGGGACCAGATTAGGGCCTGAAGCCATCCTGCGGTGTTGCGGCCAGCTCACGAGAAAGCGAGTTGAAGAAAGGAGCTCAGGGGCACTGTAATTCACAAACCTGCAGAGTTATAAATGACAGCTATCGTCCAAAAATATACTGAAGTAAGGCTGCCAAGAGGACTTGAAACCGGGGCAGAATTGCAGGAAACCGATTTCAGGAGGTAGACTGGAATTGCATTTAAAGCATAGGAAAAGAGGCAGAACGTCCACAATGATGCACTTGGCCAAAAAGGGCGTATGCGTTTTTTCCTGAATATATTCAGGAAAAAACGCATACACCCTTTTTGGCCAACCAAGCAAGCTTGCAAAGGAAATCTGCACTACAATGAAGTCTCACTTCCCCCGGTCAAAAGGGCCATCTGAAAAAAGTGTAAAATCCAGAAAGGCAGGACAGGCCATGGAGAACTGGGAGCCTTGTTATGCTGATGGGCGTGATTTAAATTGCCAACAGCCATTCCAGAGAAGTGTATGGTGTTTCCTGAAACATCTAAAAAACAAAGCAACAGAGCCTAGGGCACTTCCACTTATGGTCCTACAGCTTACGGAAATTAAAATCAAAAAGACAAAGCCACCCAAAAAGTTGGGACGGCTCTGTTTCCAAGAAACTCATTTACGGTACAAGTTCAATATTGCAGAAAGTGAAAAATGGATAAAGAATTTTAGGTATTTACGTACAATGCAATATCACTCAGCAATGAAATCTATGTCATCAGGCCCGTAGCAGCATAATGAGTGGATTCAGGTATGATGATTCTAACTGAAATAAGTCACACAGAAAAAGAAACATCATAAGATATCACTAATACACGGAATGGAAACTTGGCTACACAGGAACTGAATTACAAAACAGAACAGGGTCTCAAATTTAGAAAACCAACTTATGCTTGCTTAAGGGGAAAGGTGAGTTGGGGTGCTGCATAAAACCAGAGATTGAAATGAGCACAGATAAAGTTCCTTAAGCCAAATATGGAATAGACAAGAGCTACTCCTTGCTCAACGAAATGGATTCAACACCCCATATTAAACACCTAAGAATATACCTGACTAGGAAGTCTCTTAAAACCTATGGATTGCTATGTCTCCGAAAGAGAATCAAGCGTGTGTGCAGGGGCATAAACGCAGCAGTGATAGGATTGGAGAGGTTCGGTGAGCAAATGAAGACCCTTTGAAGTCATATTGCATGGTACCCATTCCACGGGTCTCAACTCTCCAGGTTTAAGGTATTCTTCCTTCAGCTAAAACATGCATGTGGAACCCAGAGTATGATCAACCGTGTGATCGGGAGACGTGTTCCAATATGTGTCAGTTTTCGTCCCCTGGTACTCGGGTGCAACATTCCAGACGCTTTACTAACACTCTCCCGACTTGGAGAGTCAGTGCCTTTAACCTCCTGTTTGGCCCAGTTTGCAATTTCTGCGGAAGATGAACAGGAATAGGGAGAACCAATGACAGACTAGATGGAGGTGTCTGGATGGGCAAATTTAACTCTCATTTCGCACCAGGAAGAGGAATTAACCAACGGCTCAGCGTGCCGTGCCGGAACCAGATTAGGGCCTGAAGCTATCCTGTGATGTTGCGGCCAGCTCACGAGAAAGCGAGTTGAAGAAAGGAGCTCAGGGGCACTGTAATTCACAAACCTGCAGAGTTATAAATGACAGCTATCGTCCAAAAATATACTGAAGTAAGGCTGCCAAGAGGACTTGAAAGCGGGGCAGAATTGCAGGAAACCGATTTCAGGAGGTAGACTGGAATTGCATTTAAAGCATAGGAAAAGAGACAGAACGTCCACAATGATGCACTTGGCCAAAAAGGGCGTATGCGTTTTTTCCTGAATATATTCAGGAAAAAACGCATACGCACTTTTTGGCCAACCAAGCAAGCTTGCAATGGAAATCTGCACTACAATGAAGTCTCACTTCCCCCCGGTCAAAAGGGCCATCTGAAAAAAGTGTAAAATCCAGAAAGGCAGGACAGGCCATGGAGAACTGGGAGCCTTGTTATGCTGATGGGCGGGATGTAAATTGCCAACAGCCACTCGGGAGAAGTGTATGGTGTTTCCTGAAATATCTAAAAAACAAAGCAACAGAGCCTAGGGCACTTCCACTTATGGTCCTATAGCTTAGGGAAATTAAAATCAAAAAGACACAGCCACCCCAAAGGTTGGGACGGCTCTGTTTACAAGAACCTGGTTTACGGTACAAGTTCAATATCGCAGAAAGTGAAAAATGGATAAAGAAGTTTTGGTACTTACGTACAATTCAGTATCACTCAGCAATGAAATCTATGTCATCAGGCCCATAGCAGCATAATGAGTGGATTCAGGTACGATGATTCTAACTGAAATAAGTCACAGAGAAAAAGAAACATCATAAGATATCACTAATACACGGAATGTAAACTTGGCTACACAGGAACTGAATTACAAAACAGAACAGGGTCTCAAATTTAGAAAACCAACTTATGCTTGCTTAAGTGGAAAGGTGAGTTGGGGTGCTGCATAAAACCAGAGATTGAAATGAGCACAGATAAAGTTCCTTAAGCCAAATATGGAATAGACAAGAGCTACTCCTTGCTCAACGAAATGGATTCAACACCCCATATTAAACACCTAAGAATATACCTGACTAGGAAGTATCTTAAAACCTATGGATTGCTATGTCTCCGAAAGAGAATCAAGCGTGTGTGCAGGGGCATAAACGCAGCAGTGATAGGATTGGAGAGGTTCGGTGAGCAAATGAAGACCCTTTGAAGTCATATTGCATGGTACCCATTCCACGGGTCTCAACTCTCCAGGTTTAAGGTATTCTTCCTTCAGCTAAAACATGCATGTGGAACCCAGAGTATGATCAACCGTGTGATCGGGAGACGTGTTCCAATATGTGTCAGTTTTCGTCCCCTGGTACTCGGGTGCAACATTCCAGACGCTTTACTAACACTCTCCCGACTTGGAGAGTCAGTGCCTTTAACCTCCTGTTTGGCCCAGTTTGCAATTTCTGCGGAAGATGAACAGGAATAGGGAGAACCAATGACAGACTAGCTGGAGGTGTCTGGACGGGCAAATTTAACTCTTATTTCCCACCAGGAAGAGGAATTAACCAAAGGCTCAGCGTGCCGTGCCGGAACCAGATTAGGGCCTGAAGCTATCCTGTGATGTTGCGGCCAGCTCACGAGAAAGCGAGTTGAAGAAAGGAGCTCAGGGGCACTGTAATTCACAAACCTGCAGAGTTATAAATGACAGCTATCGTCCAAAAATATACTGAAGTAAGGCTGCCAAGAGGACTTGAAAGCGGGGCAGAATTGCAGGAAACCGATTTCAGGAGGTAGACTGGAATTGCATTTAAAGCATAGGAAAAGAGGCAGAACGTCCACAATGATGCACTTGGCCAAAAAGGGCGTATGCGTTTTTTCCTGAATATATTCAGGAAAAAACGCATACGCCCTTTTTGGCCAACCAAGCAAGCTTGCAAAGGAAATCTGCACTACAATGAAGTCTCACTTCGCCCCGGTCAAAAGGGCCATCTGAAAAAAGTGTAAAATCCAGAAAAGCAGGACAGGCCATGGAGAACTGGGAGCCTTGTTATGCTGATGGGCGGGATGTAAATTGCCAACAGCCACTCGGGATAAGTGTATGGTGTTTCCTGAAACATCTAAAAAACAAAGCAACAGAGCCTAGGGCACTTCCACTTATGGTCCTATAGCTTAGGGAAATTAAAATCAAAAAGACACAGCCACCCCAAAGGTTGGGACGGCTCTGTTTACAAGAACCTGGTTTACGGTACAAGTTCAATATCGCAGAAAGTGAAAAATGGATAAAGAAGTTGTGGTACTTACGTACAATGCAGTATCACTCAGCAATGAAATCTATGTCATCAGGCCCGTAGCAGCATAATGAGTGGATTCAGGTATGATGATTCTAACTGAAATAAGTCACACAGAAAAAGAAACATCATAAGATATCACTAATACATGGAATGTAAACTTGGCTACATAGGAACTGAATTACAAAACAGAACAGGGTCTCAAATTTAGAAAACCAACTTATGCTTGCTTAAGGGGAAAGATGAGTTGGGGTGCTGCATAAAACCAGAGATTGAAATGAGCACAGATAAAGTTCCTTAAGCCAAATATGGAATAGACAAGAGCTACTCCTTGCTCAACGAAATGGATTCAACACCCCATATTAAACACCTAAGAATATACCTGACTAGGAAGTATCTTAAAACCTATGGATTGCTATGTCTCCGAAAGAGAATCAAGCGTGTGTGCAGGGGCATAAACGCAGCAGTGATAGGATTGGAGAGGTTCGGTGAGCAAATGAAGACCCTTTGAAGTCATATTGCATGGTACCCATTCCACGGGTCTCAACTCTCCAGGTTTAAGGTATTCTTCCTTCAGCTAAAACATGCATGTGGAACCCAGAGTATGATCAACCGTGTGATCGGGAGACGTGTTCCAATATGTGTCACTTTTCGTCCCCTGGTACTCGGGTGCAACATTCCAGACGCTTTACTAACACTCTCCCGACTTGGAGAGTCAGTGCCTTTAACCTCCTGTTTGGCCCAGTTTGCAATTTCTGCGGAAGATGAACAGGAATAGGGAGAACCAATGACAGACTAGATGGAGGTGTCTGGACGGGCAAATTTAACTCTCATTTCCCACCAAGAAGAGGAATTAACCAAAGGCTCAGCGTGCCGTGCCGGAACCAGATTAGGGCCTGAAGCAATCTTGCGGTGTTGCGGCCAGCTCACGAGAAAGCGAGTTGAAGAAAGGAGCTCAGGGGCACAGTAATTCACAAACCTGCAGAGTTATAAATGACAGCTATCGTCCAAAAATATACTGAAGTAAGGCTGCCAAGAGGACTTGAAAGCGGGGCAGAATTGCAGGAAACCGATTTCAGGAGGTAGACTGGAATTGCATTTAAAGCATAGGAAAAGAGGCAGAACGTCCACAATGATGCACTTGGCCAAAAAGGGCGTATGCGTTTTTTCCTGAATATATTCAGGAAAAAACGCATATGCCCTTTTTGGCCAACCAAGCAAGCTTGCAAAGGAAATCTGCACTACAATGAAGTCTCACTTCCCCCCAGTCAAAAGGGCCATCTGAAAAAAGTGTAAAATCCAGAAAGGCAGGACAGGCCATGGAGAACTGGGAGCCTTGTTATGCTGATGGGCGGGATGTAAATTGCCAACAGCCACTCGGGAGAAGTGTATGGTGTTTCCTGAAACATCTAAAAAACAAAGCAACAGAGCCTAGGGCACTTCCACTTATGGTCCTATAGCTTAGGGAAATTAAAATCAAAAAGACACAGCCACCCCAAAGGTTGGGATGGCTCTGTTTACAAGAACCTGGTTTACAGTACAAGTTCAATATCGCAGAAAGTGAAAAATGGATAAAGAAGTTGTGGTACTTACGTACAATGCAGTATCACTCAGCAATGAAATCTATGTCATCAGGCCCGTAGCAGCATAATGAGTGGATTCAGGAATGATGATTCTAACTGAAATAAGTCACACAGAAAAAGAAACATCATAAGATATCACTAATACACGGAATGTAAACTTGGTTACACAGGAACTGAATTACAAAACAGAACAGGGTCTCAAATTTAGAAAACCAACTTATGCTTGCTTAAGGGGAAAGGTGAGTTGGGGTGCTGCATAAAACCAGAGATTGAAATGAGCACAGATAAAGTTCCTTAAGCCAAATATGGAATAGACAAGAGCTACTCCTTGCTCAACGAAATGGACTCAACACCCCATATTAAACGCCTAAGAGTGTACCTGACTAGGAAGTATCTTAAAACCTATAGATTGCTATGCCTCTGAAAGAGAATCAAGCGTGTGTACAGGGGCATAAACGCAGCAGTGATAGGATTGGAGAGGTTCGGTGAGCAAATGAAGACCCTTTGAAGTCATATTGCATGGTACCCATTCCACGGGTCTCAACTCTCCAGGTTTAAGGTATTCTTCCTTCAGATAAAACATGCATGTGGAAGCAAGAGTATGATCAACCGTGTGATCGGGAGACGTGTTCCAATATGTGTCAGTTTTCGTCCCCTGGTACTCGGGTGCAACCTTAAAGACGCTTTACTAACACTCTCCCGACTTGGAGAGTCAGTGCCTTTAACCTCCTGTTTGGCCCAGTTTGCAATTTCTGCGGAAGATGAACAGGAATAGGGAGAACCAATGAGAGACTAGCTGGAGGTGTCTGGACGGGCAAATTTAACTCTCATTTCCCACCAGGAAGAGGAATTAACCAAAGGCTCAGCGTGCTGTGCCGGAACCAGATTAGGGCCTGAAGCCATCCTGCGGTGTTGCGGCCAGCTCACAAGAAAGCGAGTTGAAGAAAGGAGCTCAGGGGCACTGTAATTCACAAACCTGCAGAGTTATAAATGACAGCTATCGTCCAAAAATATACTGAAGTAAGGCTGCCAAGAGGACTTGAAAGCGGGGCAGAATTGCAGGAAACCGATTTCAGGAGGTAGACTGGAATTGCATTTAAAGCATAGGAAAAGAGGCAGAACGTCCACAATGATGCACTTGGCCAAAAAGGGCGTATGCGTTTTTTCCTGAATATATTCAGGAAAAAACGCATACGCCCTTTTTGGCCAACCAAGCAAGCTTGCAAAGGAAATCTGCACTACAATGAAGTCTCACTTCCCCCCGGTCAAAAGGGCCATCTGAAAAAAGTGTAAAATCCAGAAAGGCAGGACAGGCCATGGAGAACTGGGAGCCTTGTTATGCTGATGGGCGGGATGTAAATTGCCAACAGCCACTCGGGAGAAGTGTATGGTGTTTCCTGAAACATCTAAAAAACAAAGCAACAGAGCCTAGGGCACTTCCACTTATGGTCCTATAGCTTAGGGAAATTAAAATCAAAAAGACACAGCCACCCCAAAGGTTGGGACGGCTCTGTTTACAAGAACCTGGTTTACGGTACAAGTTCAATATCGCAGAAAGTGAAAAACGGATAAAGAAGTTGTGGTACTTACGTACAATGCAGTATCACTCAGCAATGAAATCTATGTCATCAGGCCCATAGCAGCATAATGAGTGGATTCAGGTACGATGATTCTAAGTGAAATAAGTCACACAGAAAAAGAAACATCATAAGATATCACTAATACACGGAATGGAAACTTGGCTACATAGGAACTGAATTACAAAACAGAACAGGGTCTCAAATTTAGAAAACCAACTTATGCTTCCTTAAGGGGAAAGGTGAGTTGGGGTGCTGCATAAAACCAGAGATTGAAATGAGCACAGATAAAGTTCCTTAAGCCAAATATGGAATAGACAAGAGCTACTCCTTGCTCAACGAAATGGACTCAACACCCCATATTAAACGCCTAAGAATATACCTGACTAGGAAGTATCTTAAAACCTATTGACTGCTATGTCTCCGAAAGAGAATCAAGCGTGTGTACAGGGGTATAAACGCAGCAGTGATAGGATTGGAGAGGTTCGGTGAGTAAATGAAGACCCTTTGAAGTCATATTGCATGGTACCCATTCCACGGGTCTCAACTCTCCAGGTTTAAGGTATTCTTCCTTCAGCTAAAACATGCATGTGGAACCCAGAGTATGATCAACCGTGTGATCGGGAGACGTGTTCCAATATGTGTCAGTTTTCGTCCCCTGGTACTCGGGTGCAGCATTCCAGACGCTTTACTAACACTCTCCCGACTTGGAGAGTCAGTGCCCTTAACCTCCTGTTTGGCCCAGTTTGCAATTTCTGCGGAAGATGAACAGGAATAGGGAGAACCAATGAGAGACTAGCTGGAAGTGTCTGGACGGGCAAATTTAACTCTCATTTCCCACCAGGAAGAGGAATTAACCAAAGGCTCAGCGTGTCTTTCCGGGACCAGATTAGGGCCTGAAGCCATCCTGCGGTGTTGCGGCCAGCTCACGAGAAAGCGAGTTGAAGAAAGGAGCTCAGGGGCACTGTAATTCACAAACCTGCAGAGTTATAAATGACAGCTATCGTCCAAAAATATACTGAAGTAAGGCTGCCAAGAGGACTTGAAAGCGGGGCAGAATTGCAGGAAACCGATTTCAGGAGGTAGACTGGAATTGCATTTAAAGCATAGGAAAAGAGGCAGAACGTCCACAATGATGCACTTGGCCAAAAAGGGCGTATGCGTTTTTTCCTGAATATATTCAGGAAAAAACGCATACACCCTTTTTGGCCAACCAAGCAAGCTTGCAAAGGAAATCTGCACTACAATGAAGTCTCACTTCCCCCGGTCAAAAGGGCCATCTGAAAAAAGTGTAAAATCCAGAAAGGCAGGACAGGCCATGGAGAACTGGGAGCCTTGTTATGCTGATGGGCGTGATTTAAATTGCCAACAGCCATTCCAGAGAAGTGTATGGTGTTTCCTGAAACATCTAAAAAACAAAGCAACAGAGCCTAGGGCACTTCCACTTATGGTCCTACAGCTTACGGAAATTAAAATCAAAAAGACAAAGCCACCCAAAAAGTTGGGACGGCTCTGTTTCCAAGAAACTCATTTACGGTACAAGTTCAATATTGCAGAAAGTGAAAAATGGATAAAGAATTTTAGGTATTTACGTACAATGCAATATCACTCAGCAATGAAATCTATGTCATCAGGCCCGTAGCAGCATAATGAGTGGATTCAGGTATGATGATTCTAACTGAAATAAGTCACACAGAAAAAGAAACATCATAAGATATCACTAATACACGGAATGGAAACTTGGCTACACAGGAACTGAATTACAAAACAGAACAGGGTCTCAAATTTAGAAAACCAACTTATGCTTGCTTAAGGGGAAAGGTGAGTTGGGGTGCTGCATAAAACCAGAGATTGAAATGAGCACAGATAAAGTTCCTTAAGCCAAATATGGAATAGACAAGAGCTACTCCTTGCTCAACGAAATGGATTCAACACCCCATATTAAACACCTAAGAATATACCTGACTAGGAAGTCTCTTAAAACCTATGGATTGCTATGTCTCCGAAAGAGAATCAAGCGTGTGTGCAGGGGCATAAACGCAGCAGTGATAGGATTGGAGAGGTTCGGTGAGCAAATGAAGACCCTTTGAAGTCATATTGCATGGTACCCATTCCACGGGTCTCAACTCTCCAGGTTTAAGGTATTCTTCCTTCAGCTAAAACATGCATGTGGAACCCAGAGTATGATCAACCGTGTGATCGGGAGACGTGTTCCAATATGTGTCAGTTTTCGTCCCCTGGTACTCGGGTGCAACATTCCAGACGCTTTACTAACACTCTCCCGACTTGGAGAGTCAGTGCCTTTAACCTCCTGTTTGGCCCAGTTTGCAATTTCTGCGGAAGATGAACAGGAATAGGGAGAACCAATGACAGACTAGATGGAGGTGTCTGGACGGGCAAATTTAACTCTCATTTCGCACCAGGAAGAGGAATTAACCAACGGCTCAGCGTGCCGTGCCGGAACCAGATTAGGGCCTGAAGCTATCCTGTGGTGTTGCGGCCAGCTCACGAGAAAGCGAGTTGAAGAAAGGAGCTCAGGGGCACTGTAATTCACAAACCTGCAGAGTTATAAATGACAGCTATCGTCCAAAAATATACTGAAGTAAGGCTGCCAAGAGGACTTGAAAGCGGGGCAGAATTGCAGGAAACCGATTTCAGGAGGTAGACTGGAATTGCATTTAAAGCATAGGAAAAGAGACAGAACGTCCACAATGATGCACTTGGCCAAAAAGGGCGTATGCGTTTTTTCCTGAATATATTCAGGAAAAAACGCATACGCACTTTTTGGCCAACCAAGCAAGCTTGCAAAGGAAATCTGCACTACAATGAAGTCTCACTTCGCCCCGGTCAAAAGGGTCATCTGAAAAAAGTGTAAAATCCAGAAAAGCAGGACAGGCCATGGAGAACTGGGAGCCTTGTTATGCTGATGGGCGGGATGTAAATTGCCAACAGCCACTCGGGATAAGTGTATGGTGTTTCCTGAAACATCTAAAAAACAAAGCAACAGAGCCTAGGGCACTTCCACTTATGGTCCTATAGCTTAGGGAAATTAAAATCAAAAAGACACAGCCACCCCAAAGGTTGGGACGGCTCTGTTTACAAGAACCTGGTTTACGGTACAAGTTCAATATCGCAGAAAGTGAAAAATGGATAAAGAAGTTGTGGTACTTACTTACAATGCAGTATCACTCAGCAATGAAATCTATGTCATCAGGCCCGTAGCAGCATAATGAGTAGATTCAGGTATGATGATTCTAACTGAAATAAGTCACACAGAAAAAGAAACATCATAAGATATCACTAATACATGGAATGTAAACTTGGCTACATAGGAACTGAATTACAAAACAGAACAGGGTCTCAAATTTAGAAAACCAACTTATGCTTGCTTAAGGGGAAAGGTGAGTTGGGGTGCTGCATAAAACCAGAGATTGAAATGAGCACAGATAAAGTTCCTTAAGCCAAATATGGAATAGACAAGAGCTACTCCTTGCTCAACGAAATGGATTCAACACCCCATATTAAACACCTAAGAATATACCTGACTAGGAAGTATCTTAAAACCTATGGATTGCTATGTCTCCGAAAGAGAATCAAGCGTGTGTGCAGGGGCATAAACGCAGCAGTGATAGGATTGGAGAGGTTCGGTGAGCAAATGAAGACCCTTTGAAGTCATATTGCATGGTACCCATTCCACGGGTCTCAACTCTCCAGGTTTAAGGTATTCTTCCTTCAGCTAAAACATGCATGTGGAACCCAGAGTATGATCAACCGTGTGATCGGGAGACGTGTTCCAATATGTGTCACTTTTCGTCCCCTGGTACTCGGGTGCAACATTCCAGACGCTTTACTAACACTCTCCCGACTTGGAGAGTCAGTGCCTTTAACCTCCTGTTTGGCCCAGTTTGCAATTTCTGCGGAAGATGAACAGGAATAGGGAGAACGAATGAGAGAGTAGCTGGAGGTGTCTGGACGGGCAAATTTAACTCTCATTTCCCACCAGGAAGAGGAATTAACCAAAGGCTCAGCGTGCCATGCCGGAACCAGATTACGGCCTGAAGCCATCCTGCGGTGTTGCGGCCAGCTCACGAGAAAGCGAGTTGAAGAAAGGAGCTCAGGGGCACTGTAATTCACAAACCTGCAGAGTTATAAATGACAGCTATCGTCCAAAAATATACTGAAGTAAGGCTGCCAAGAGGACTTGAAAGCGGGGCAGAATTGCAGGAAACCGATTTCAGGAGGTAGACTGGAATTGCATTTAAAGCATAGGAAAAGAGGCAGAACGTCCACAATGATGCACTTGGCCAAAAAGGGCGTATGCGTTTTTTCCTGAATATATTCAGGAAAAAACGCATACGCCCTTTTTGGCCAACCAAGCAAGCTTGCAAAGGAAATCTGCACTACAATGAAGTCTCACTTCCCTCGGTCAAAAGGGCCATCTGAAAAAAGTGTAAAATCCAGAAAGGCAGGACAGGCCATGGAGAACTGGGAGCCTTGTTATGCTGATGGGCGTGATTTAAATTGCCAACAGCCATTCCAGAGAAGTGTATGGTGTTTCCTGAAACATCTAAAAAACAAAGCAACAGAGCCTAGGGCACTTCCACTTATGGTCCTATAGCTTAGGGAAATTAAAATCAAAAAGACAAAGCCACCCAAAAAGTTGGGCCGGCTCTGTTTACAAGAAACTCATTTACGGTACAAGTTCAATATCGCAGAAAGTGAAAAATGGATAAAGAATTTTAGGTATTTACGTACAATGCAATATCACTCAGCAATGAAATCTATGTCATCAGGCCCGTAGCAGCATAATGAGTGGATTCAGGTATGATGATTCTAACTGAAATAAGTCACACAGAAAAAGAAACATCATAAGATATCACTAATACACGGAATGGAAACTTGGCTACATAGGAACTGAATTACAAAACAGAACAGGGTCTCAAATTTAGAAAACCAACTTATGCTTGCTTAAGGGGAAAGGTGAGTTGGGGTGCTGCATAAAACCAGAGATTGAAATGAGCACAGATAAAGTTCCTTAAGCCAAATATGGAATAGACAAGAGCTACTCCTTGCTCAACGAAATGGACTCAACACCCCATATTAAACGCCTAAGAATGTACCTGACTAGGAATTATCTTAAAACCTATGGACTGCTATGTTTCCGAAAGAGAATCAAGCGTGTGTACAGGGGCATAAACGCAGCAGTGATAGGACTGGAGAGGTTTGGTGAGCAAATGAAGACCTTTTGAAGTCATATTGCATGGTACCCTTTCCACGGGTCTCAACTCTCCAGGTTTAAGGTATTCTTCCTTCAGCTAAAACATGCATGTGGAACCCAGAGTATGATCAACCATGTGATCGGGAGACGTGTTCAAGTATGTCTCAGTTTTCGTCCCCTGGTACTCGGGTGCAACATTCCAGACGCTTTACTAACACTCTCCCGACTTGGAGAGTCAGTGCCTTTAACCTCCTGTTTGGCCCAGTTTACAATTTCTGCGGAAGATGAACAGGAATAGGGAGAACCAATGACAGACTAGATGGAGGTGTCTGGACGGGCAAATTTAACTCTCATTTCCCACCAAGAAGAGGAATTAACCAAAGGCTCAGCGTGCCGTGCCGGAACCAGATTAGGGCCTGAAGCAATCTTGCGGTGTTGCGGCCAGCTCACGAGAAAGCGAGTTGAAGAAAGGAGCTCAGGGGCACAGTAATTCACAAACCTGCAGAGTTATAAATGACAGCTATCGTCCAAAAATATACTGAAGTAAGGCTGCCAAGAGGACTTGAAAGCGGGGCAGAATTGCAGGAAACCGATTTCAGGAGGTAGCCTGGAATTGCATTTAAAGCATAGGAAAAGAGGCAGAACGTCCACAATGATGCACTTGGCCAAAAAGGGCGTATGCGTTTTTTCCTGAATATATTGAGGAAAAAACGCATACGCCCTTTTTGGCCAACCAAGCAAGCTTGCAAAGGAAATCTGCACTACAATGAAGTCTCACTTCCCCCCAGTCAAAAGGGCCATCTGAAAAAAGTGTAAAATCCAGAAAGGCAGGACAGGCCATGGAGAACTGGGAGCCTTGTTATGCTGATGGGCGGGATGTAAATTGCCAACAGCCACTCGGGAGAAGTGTATGGTGTTTCCTGAAACATCTAAAAAACAAAGCAACAGAGCCTAGGGCACTTCCACTTATGGTCCTATAGCTTAGGGAAATTAAAATCAAAAAGACACAGCCACCCCAAAGGTTGGGATGGCTCTGTTTACAAGAACCTGGTTTACAGTACAAGTTCAATATCGCAGAAAGTGAAAAATGGATAAAGAAGTTGTGGTACTTACGTACAATGCAGTATCACTCAGCAATGAAATCTATGTCATCAGGCCCGTAGCAGCATAATGAGTGGATTCAGGAATGATGATTCTAACTGAAATTAGTCACACAGAAAAAGAAACATCATAAGATATCACTAATACACGGAATGGAAACTTGGTTACACAGGAACTGAATTACAAAACAGAACAGGGTCTCAAATTTAGAAAACCAACTTATGCTTGCTTAAGGGGAAAGGTGAGTTGGGGTGCTGCATAAAACCAGAGATTGAAATGAGCACAGATAAAGTTCCTTAAGCCAAATATGGAATAGACAAGAGCTACTCCTTGCTCAACGAAATGGACTCAACACCCCATATTAAACGCCTAAGAGTGTACCTGACTAGGAAGTATCTTAAAACCTATGGATAGCTATGCCTCTGAAAGAGAATCAAGCGTGTGTACAGGGGCATAAACGCAGCAGTGATAGGATTGGAGAGGTTCGGTGAGCAAATGAAGACCCTTTGAAGTCATATTGCATGGTACCCATTCCACGGGTCTCAACTCTCCAGGTTTAAGGTATTCTTCCTTCAGATAAAACATGCATGTGGAAGCAAGAGTATGATCAACCGTGTGATCGGGAGACGTGTTCCAATATGTGTCAGTTTTCGTCCCCTGGTACTCGGGTGCAACCTTAAAGACGCTTTACTAACACTCTCCCGACTTGGAGAGTCAGTGCCTTTAACCTCCTGTTTGGCCCAGTTTGCAATTTCTGCGGAAGATGAACAGGAATAGGGAGAACCAATGACAGACTAGCTGGAGGTGTCTGGACGGGCAAATTTAACTCTCATTTCCCACCAGGAAGAGGAATTAACCAAAGGCTCAGCGTGCTGTGCCGGAACCAGATTAGGGCCTGAAGCCATCCTGCGGTGTTGCGGCCAGCACACAAGAAAGAGAGTTGAAGAAAGGAGCTCAGGGGCACTGTAATTCACAAACCTGCAGAGTTATAAATGACAGCTATCGTCCAAAAATATACTGAAGTAAGGCTGCCAAGAGGACTTGAAAGCGGGGCAGAATTGCAGGAAACCGATTTCAGGAGGTAGACTGGAATTGCATTTAAAGCATAGGAAAAGAGGCAGAACGTCCACAATGATGCACTTGGCCAAAAAGGGCGTATGCGTTTTTTCCTGAATATATTCAGGAAAAAACGCATACGCCCTTTTTGGCCAACCAAGCAAGCTTGCAAAGGAAATCTGCACTACAATGAAGTCTCACTTCCCCCCGGTCAAAAGGGCCATCTGGAAAAAGTGTAAAATCCAGAAAGGCAGGACAGGCCATGGAGAACTGGGAGCCTTGTTATGCTGATGGGCGGGATGTAAATTGCCAACAGCCACTCGGGAGAAGTGTATGGTGTTTCCTGAAACATCTAAAAAACAAAGCAACAGAGCCTAGGGCACTTCCACTTATGGTCCTATAGCTTAGGGAAATTAAAATCAAAAAGACACAGCCACCCCAAAGGTTGGGACGGCTCTGTTTACAAGAACCTGGTTTACGGTACAAGTTCAATATCGCAGAAAGTGAAAAACGGATAAAGAAGTTGTGGTACTTACGTACAATGCAGTATCACTCAGCAATGAAATCTATGTCATCAGGCCCATAGCAGCATAATGAGTGGATTCAGGTACGATGATTCTAAGTGAAATAAGTCACACAGAAAAAGAAACATCATAAGATATCACTAATACACGGAATGGAAACTTGGCTACATAGGAACTGAATTACAAAACAGAACAGGGTCTCAAATTTAGAAAACCAACTTATGCTTCCTTAAGGGGAAAGGTGAGTTGGGGTGCTGCATAAAACCAGAGATTGAAATGAGCACAGATAAAGTTCCTTAAGCCAAATATGGAATAGACAAGAGCTACTCCTTGCTCAACGAAATGGACTCAACACCCCATATTAAACGCCTAAGAATATACCTGACTAGGAAGTATCTTAAAACCTATTGACTGCTATGTCTCCGAAAGAGAATCAAGCGTGTGTACAGGGGTATAAACGCAGCAGTGATAGGATTGGAGAGGTTCGGTGAGCAAATGAAGACCCTTTGAAGTCATATTGCATGGTACCCATTCCACGGGTCTCAACTCTCCAGGTTTAAGGTATTCTTCCTTCAGCTAAAACATGCATGTGGAACCCAGAGTATGATCAACCGTGTGATCGGGAGACGTGTTCCAATATGTGTCAGTTTTCGTCCCCTGGTACTCGGGTGCAACATTCCAGACGCTTTACTAACACTCTCCCGACTTGGAGAGTCAGTGCCTTTAACCTCCTGTTTGGCCCAGTTTGCAATTTCTGCGGAAGATGAACAGGAATAGGGAGAACCAATGACAGACTAGCTGGAGGTGTCTGGACGGGCAAATTTAACTCTCATTTCCCACCAGGAAGAGGAATTAACCAAAGGCTCAGCGTGCCGTGCCGGAACCAGATTAGGGCCTGAAGCCATCCTGCGGTGTTGTGGCCAGATCACGAGAAAGCGAGTTGAAGAAAGGAGCTCAGGGGCACTGTAATTCACAAACCTGCAGAGTTATAAATGACAGCTATCGTCCAAAAATATACTGAAGTAAGGCTGCCAAGAGGACTTGAAAGCGGGGCAGAATTGCAGGAAACCGATTTCAGGAGGTAGACTGGAATTGCATTTAAAGCATAGGAAAAGAGGCAGAACGTCCACAATGATGCACTTGGCCAAAAAGGGCGTATGCGTTTTTTCCTGAATATATTCAGGAAAAAACGCATAGGCCCTTTTTGGCCAACCAAGCAAGCTTGCAAAGGAAATCTGCACTACAATGAAGTCTCACTTCCCCCCAGTCAAAAGGGCCATCTGAAAAAAGTGTAAAATCCAGAAAGGCAGGACAGGCCATGGAGAACTGGGAGCCTTGTTATGCTGATGGGCGGGATGTAAATTGCCAACAGCCACTCGGGAGAAGTGTATGGTGTTTCCTGAAACATCTAAAAAACAAAGCAACAGAGCCTAGGGCACTTCCACTTATGGTCCTATAGCTTAGGGAAATTAAAATCAAAAAGACACAGCCACCCCAAAGGTTGGGATGGCTCTGTTTACAAGAACCTGGTTTACAGTACAAGTTCAATATCGCAGAAAGTGAAAAATGGATAAAGAAGTTGTGGTACTTACGTACAATGCAGTATCACTCAGCAATGAAATCTATGTCATCAGGCCCGTAGCAGCATAATGAGTGGATTCAGGAATGATGATTCTAACTGAAATAAGTCACACAGAAAAAGAAACATCATAAGATATCACTAATACACGGAATGTAAACTTGGTTACACAGGAACTGAATTACAAAACAGAACAGGGTCTCAAATTTAGAAAACCAACTTATGCTTGCTTAAGGGGAAAGGTGAGTTGGGGTGCTGCATAAAACCAGAGATTGAAATGAGCACAGATAAAGTTCCTTAAGCCAAATATGGAATAGACAAGAGCTACTCCTTGCTCAACGAAATGGACTCAACACCCCATATTAAACGCCTAAGAATGTACCTGACTAGGAAGTATCTTAAAACCTATGGATTGCTATGCCTCTGAAAGAGAATCAAGCGTGTGTACAGGGGCATAAACGCAGCAGTGATAGGATTGGAGAGGTTCGGTGAGCAAATGAAGACCCTTTGAAATCATATTGCATGGTACCCATTCCACGGGTCTCAACTCTCCAGGTTTAAGGTATTCTTCCTTCAGATAAAACATGCATGTGGAACCCAGAGTATGATCAACCGTGTGATCGGGAGACGTGTTCCAATATGTGTCAGTTTTCGTCCCCTGGTACTCGGGTGCAACCTTCCAGACGCTTTACTAACACTCTCCCGACTTGGAGAGTCAGTGCCTTTAACCTCCTGTTTGGCCCAGTTTGCAATTTCTGCGGAAGATGAACAGGAATAGGGAGAACCAATGACAGACTAGCTGGAGGTGTCTGGACGGGCAAATTTAACTCTCATTTCCCACCAGGAAGAGGAATTAACCAAAGGCTCAGCGTGCTGTGCCGGAACCAGATTAGGGCCTGAAGCTATCCTGTGGTGTTGCGGCCAGCTCACGAGAAAGCGAGTTGAAGAAAGGAGCTCAGGGGCACTGTAATTCACAAACCTGCAGAGTTATAAATGACAGCTATCGTCCAAAAATATACTGAAGTAAGGCTGCCAAGAGGACTTGAAAGCGGGGCAGAATTGCAGGAAACCGATTTCAGGAGGTAGACTGGAATTGCATTTAAAGCATAGGAAAAGAGACAGAACGTCCACAATGATGCACTTGGCCAAAAAGGGCGTATGCGTTTTTTCCTGAATATATTCAGGAAAAAACGCATACGCACTTTTTGGCCAACCAAGCAAGCTTGCAATGGAAATCTGCACTACAATGAAGTCTCACTTCCCCCCGGTCAAAAGGGCCATCTGAAAAAAGTGTAAAATCCAGAAAGGCAGGACAGGCCATGGAGAACTGGGAGCCTTGTTATGCTGATGGGCGGGATGTAAATTGCCAACAGTCACTCGGGAGAAGTGTATGGTGTTTCCTGAAATATCTAAAAAACAAAGCAACAGAGCCTAGGGCACTTCCACTTATGGTCCTATAGCTTAGGGAAATTAAAATCAAAAAAACACAGCCACCCCAAAGGTTGGGACGGCTCTGTTTACAAGAACCTGGTTTACGGTACAAGTTCAATATCGCAGAAAGTGAAAAATGGATAAAGAAGTTTTGGTACTTACGTACAATTCAGTATCACTCAGCAATGAAATCTATGTCATCAGGCCCATAGCAGCATAATGAGTGGATTCAGGTACGATGATTCTAACTGAAATAAGTCACAGAGAAAAAGAAACATCATAAGATATCACTAATACACGGAATGTAAACTTGGCTACACAGGAACTGAATTACAAAACAGAACAGGGTCTCAAATTTAGAAACCCAACTTATGCTTGCTTAAGGGGAAAGGTGAGTTGGGGTGCTGCATAAAACCAGAGATTGAAATGAGCACAGATAAAGTTCCTTAAGCCAAATATGGAATAGACAAGAGCTACTCCTTGCTCAACGAAATGGATTCAACACCCCATATTAAACACCTAAGAATATACCTGACTAGGAAGTATCTTAAAACCTATGGATTGCTATGTCTCCGAAAGAGAATCAAGCGTGTGTGCAGGGGCATAAACGCAGCAGTGATAGGATTGGAGAGGTTCGGTGAGCAAATGAAGACCCTTTGAAGTCATATTGCATGGTACCCATTCCACGGGTCTCAACTCTCCAGGTTTAAGGTATTCTTCCTTCAGCTAAAACATGCATGTGGAACCCAGAGTATGATCAACCGTGTGATCGGGAGACGTGTTCCAATATGTGTCAGTTTTCGTCCCCTGGTACTCGGGTGCAACATTCCAGACGCTTTACTAACACTCTCCCGACTTGGAGAGTCAGTGCCTTTAACCTCCTGTTTGGCCCAGTTTGCAATTTCTGCGGAAGATGAACAGGAATAGGGAGAACCAATGACAGACTAGCTGGAGGTGTCTGGACGGGCAAATTTAACTCTCATTTCCCACCAGGAAGAGGAATTAACCAAAGGCTCAGCGTGCCGTGCCGGAACCAGATTAGGGCCTGAAGCTATCCTGTGATGTTGCGGCCAGCTCACGAGAAAGCGAGTTGAAGAAAGGAGCTCAGGGGCACTGTAATTCACAAACCTGCAGAGTTATAAATGACAGCTATCGTCCAAAAATATACTGAAGTAAGGCTGCCAAGAGGACTTGAAAGCGGGGCAGAATTGCAGGAAACCGATTTCAGGAGGTAGACTGGAATTGCATTTAAAGCATAGGAAAAGAGGCAGAACGTCCACAATGATGCACTTGGCCAAAAAGGGCGTATGCGTTTTTTCCTGAATATATTCAGGAAAAAACGCATACGCCCTTTTTGGCCAACCAAGCAAGCTTGCAAAGGAAATCTGCACTACAATGAAGTCTCACTTCGCCCCGGTCAAAAGGGCCATCTGAAAAAAGTGTAAAATCCCGAAAAGCAGGACAGGCCATGGAGAACTGGGAGCCTTGTTATGCTGATGGGCGGGATGTAAATTGCCAACAGCCACTCGGGATAAGTGTATGGTGTTTCCTGAAACATCTAAAAAACAAAGCAACAGAGCCTAGGGCACTTCCACTTATGGTCCTATAGCTTAGGGAAATTAAAATCAAAAAGACACAGCCACCCCAAAGGTTGGGACGGCTCTGTTTACAAGAACCTGGTTTACGGTACAAGTTCAATATCGCAGAAAGTGAAAAATGGATAAAGAAGTTGTGGTACTTACGTACAATGCAGTATCACTCAGCAATGAAATCTATGTCATCAGGCCCGTAGCAGCATAATGAGTGGATTCAGGTATGATGATTCTAACTGAAATAAGTCACACAGAAAAAGAAACATCATAAGATATCACTAATACATGGAATGTAAACTTGGCTACATAGGAACTGAATTACAAAACAGAACAGGGTCTCAAATTTAGAAAACCAACTTATGCTTGCTTAAGGGGAAAGGTGAGTTGGGGTGCTGCATAAAACCAGAGATTGAAATGAGCACAGATAAAGTTCCTTAAGCCAAATATGGAATAGACAAGAGCTACTCCTTGCTCAACGAAATGGATTCAACACCCCATATTAAACACCTAAGAATATACCTGAGTAGGAAGTATCTTAAAACCTATGGATTGCTATGTCTCCGAAAGAGAATCAAGCGTGTGTGCAGGGGCATAAACGCAGCAGTGATAGGATTGGAGAGGTTCGGTGAGCAAATGAAGACCCTTTGAAGTCATATTGCATGGTACCCATTCCACGGGTCTCAACTCTCCAGGTTTAAGGTATTCTTCCTTCAGATAAAACATGCATGTGGAACCCAGAGTATGATCAACCGTGTGATCGGGAGACGTGTTCCAATATGTCAGTTTTCGTCCCCTGGTACTCGGGTGCAACATTCCAGACGCTTTACTAACACTCTCCCGACTTGGAGAGTCAGTGCCTTTAACCTCCTGTTTGGCCCAGTTTGCAATTTCTGCGGAAGATGAACAGGAATAGGGAGAACGAATGAGAGAGTAGCTGGAGGTGTCTGGACGGGCAAATTTAACTCTCATTTCCCACCAGGAAGAGGAATTAACCAAAGGCTCAGCGTCCATGCCGGAACCAGATTACGGCCTGAAGCCATCCTGCGGTGTTGCGGCCAGCTCACGAGAAAGCGAGTTGAAGAAAGGAGCTCAGGGGCACTGTAATTCACAAACCTGCAGAGTTATAAATGACAGCTATCGTCCAAAAATATACTGAAGTAAGGCTGCCAAGAGGACTTGAAAGCGGGGCAGAATTGCAGGAAACCGATTTCAGGAGGTAGACTGGAATTGCATTTAAAGCATAGGAAAAGAGGCAGAACGTCCACAATGATGCACTTGGCCAAAAAGGGCGTATGCGTTTTTTCCTGAATATATTCAGGAAAAAACGGATACGCACTTTTTGGCCAACCAAGCAAGCTTGCAAAGGAAATCTGCACTACAATGAAGTCTCACTTCCCCCGGTCAAAAGGGCCATCTGAAAAAAGTGTAAAATCCAGAAAGGCAGGACAGGCCATGGAGAACTGGGAGCCTTGTTATGCTGATGGGCGGGATGTAAATTGCCAACAGCCACTCGGGAGAAGTGTATGGTGTTTCCTGAAACATCTAAAAAACAAAGCAACAGAGCCTAGGGCACTTCCACTTATGGTCCTATAGCTTAGGGAAATTAAAATCAAAAAGACAGAGCCACCCAAAAAGTTGGGACGGCTCTGTTTACAAGAAACTCATTTACGGTACAAGTTCAATATCGCAGAAAGTGAAAAATGGATAAAGAATTTTAGGTATTTACGTACAATGCAATATCACTCAGCAATGAAATCTATGTCATCAGGCCCGTAGCAGCATAATGAGTGGATTCAGGTATGATGATTCTAACTGAAATAAGTCACACAGAAAAAGAAACATCATAAGATATCACTAATACATGGAATGTAAACTTGGCTACATAGGAACTCAATTACAAAACAGAACAGGGTCTCAAATTTAGAAACCCAACTTATGCTTGCTTAAGGGGAAAGGTGAGTTGGGGTGCTGCATAAAACCAGAGATTGAAATGAGCACAGATAAAGTTCCTTAAGCCAAATATGGAATAGACAAGAGCTACTCCTTGCTCAACGAAATGGATTCAACACCCCATATTAAACACCTAAGAATATACCTGACTAGGAAGTATCTTAAAACCTATGGATTGCTATGTCTCCGAAAGAGAATCAAGCGTGTGTGCAGGGGCATAAACGCAGCAGTGATAGGACTGGAGAGGTTCGGTGAGCAAATGAAGAGCTTTTGAAGTCAGATTGCATGGTACACTTTCCAAGGGTCTCAACTCTCCAGGTATAAGGCATTCTTCCTTCAGCTAAAACATGCATGTGGAACCCAGAGTATGATCAACCGTGTGATCGGGAGACGTGTTCAAGTATGTCTCAGTTTTCGTCCCTTGGTACTCGGGTGCAACCTTCCAGACGCTTTACTAACACTCTCCCGACTTGGAGAGTCAGTGCCTTTAACCTCCTGTTTGGCCCAGTTTGCAATTTCTGCGGAAGATGAACAGGAATAGGGAGAACCAATGAGAGACTAGCTGGAGGTGTCTGGCCGGGCAAATTTAACTCTCATTTCCCACCAGGAAGAGGAATTAACCAAAGGCTCAGCGTGCCGTGCCGGAACCAGATTAGGGCCTGAAGCAATCTTGCGGTGTTGCGGCCAGCCTACGAGAAAGCGAGTTGAAGAAAGGAGCTCAGGGGCACTGTAATTCACAAACCTGCAGAGTTATAAATGACAGCTATCGTCCAAAAATATACTGAAGTAAGGCTGCCAAGAGGACTTGAAAGCGGGGCAGAATTGCAGGAAACCGATTTCAGGAGGTAGACTGGAATTGCATTTAAAGCATAGGAAAAGAGGCAGAACGTCCACAATGATGCACTTGGCCAAAAAGGGCGTATGCGTTTTTTCCTGAATATATTCAGGAAAAAACGCATACGCCCTTTTTGGCCAACCAAGCAAGCTTGCAAAGGAAATCTGCACTACAATGAAGTCTCACTTCCCCCCGGTCAAAAGGGCCATCTGAAAAAAGTGTAAAATCCAGAAAGGCAGGACAGGCCATGGAGAACTGGGAGCCTTGTTATGCTGATGGGCGGGATGTAAATTGCCAACAGCCACTCGGGAGAAGTGTATGGTGTTTCCTGAAACATCTAAAAAACAAAGCAACAGAGCCTAGGGCACTTCCACTTATGGTCCTATAGCTTAGGGAAATTAAAATCAAAAAGACACAGCCACCCCAAAGGTTGGGACGGCTCTGTTTACAAGAACCTGGTTTACGGTACAAGTTCAATATCGCAGAAAGTGAAAAACGGATAAAGAAGTTGTGGTACTTACGTACAATGCAGTATCACTCAGCAATGAAATCTATGTCATCAGGCCCATAGCAGCATAATGAGTGGATTCAGGTACGATGATTCTAAGTGAAATAAGTCACACAGAAAAAGAAACATCATAAGATATCACTAATACACGGAATGGAAACTTGGCTACATAGGAACTGAATTCCAAAACAGAACAGGGTCTCAAATTTAGAAAACCAACTTATGTTTCCTTAAGGGGAAAGGTGAGTTGGGGTGCTGCATAAAACCAGAGATTGAAATGAGCACAGATAAAGTTCCTTAAGCCAAATATGGAATAGACAAGAGCTACTCCTTGCTCAACGAAATGGGCTCAACACCCCATATTAAACGCCTAAGAATGTACCTGACTAGGAAGTATCTTAAAACCTATTGACTGCTATGTCTCCGAAAGAGAATCAAGCGTGTGTACAGGGGTATAAACGCAGCAGTGATAGGATTGGAGAGGTTCGGTGAGCAAATGAAGACCCTTTGAAGTCATATTGCATGGTACCCATTCCACGGGTCTCAACTCTCCAGGTTTAAGGTATTCTTCCTTCAGCTAAAACATGCATGTGGAACCCAGAGTATGATCAACCGTGTGATCGGGAGACGTGTTCCAATATGTGTCAGTTTTCGTCCCCTGGTACTCGGGTGCAACATTCCAGACGCTTTACTAACACTCTCCCGACTTGGAGAGTCAGTGCCTTTAACCTCCTGTTTGGCCCAGTTTGCAATTTCTGCGGAAGATGAACAGGAATAGGGAGAACCAATGAGAGACTAGCTGGAGGTGTCTGGACGGGCAAATTTAACTCTCATTTCCCACCAGGAAGAGGAATTAACCAAAGGCTCAGCGTGCCGTGCCGGAACCAGATTAGGGCCTGAAGCAATCCTGCGGTGTTGCGGCCAGCTCACGAGAAAGCGAGTTGAAGAAAGGAGCTCAGGGGCACTGTAATTCACAAACCTGCAGAGTTATAAATGACAGCTATCGTCCAAAAATATACTGAAGTAAGGCTGCCAAGAGGACTTGAAAGCGGGGCAGAATTGCAGGAAACCGATTTCAGGAGGTAGACTGGAATTGCATTTAAAGCATAGGAAAGGAGGCAGAACGTCCACAATGATGCACTTGGCCAAAAAGGGCATATTCGTTTTTTCCTGAATATATTCAGGAAAAAACACATACGCCCTTTTTGGCCAACCAAGCAAGCTTGCAAAGGAAATCTGCACTACAATGAAGTCTCACTTCCCCCGGTCAAAAGGGCCATCTGAAAAAAGTGTAAAATCCAGAAAGGCAGGACAGGCCATGGAGAACTGGGAGCCTTGTTATGCTGATGGGCGGGATGTAAATTGCCAACAGCCACTCGGGATAAGTGTATGGTGTTTCCTGAAACATCTAAAAAACAAAGCAACAGAGCCTAGGGCACTTCCACTTATGGTCCTATAGCTTAGGGAAATTAAAATCAAAAAGACACAGCCACCCCAAAAGTTGGGACGGCTCTGTTTACAAGAACCTGGTTTAGGGTACAAGTTCAATATCGCAGAAAGTGAAAAATGGATAAAGAAGTTGTGGTACTTACGTACAATGCAGTATCACTCAGCAATGAAATCTATGTCATCAGGCCCGTAGCAGCATAATGAGTGGATTCAGGTACGATGATTCTAACTGAAATAAGTCACACAGAAAAAGAAACATCATAAGTTATCACTAATACACGGAATGTAAACTTGGCTACACAGGAACTGAATTACAAAACAGAACAGGGTCTCAAATTTAGAAAACCAACTTATGCTTGCTTAAGGGGAAAGGTTAGTTGGGGTGCTGCATAAAACCAGAGATTGAAATGAGCACAGATAAAGTTCCTTAAGCCAAATATGGAATAGACAAGAGCTACTCCTTGCTCAACGAAATGGATTCAACACCCCATATTAAACACCTAAGAATATACCTGACTAGGAAGTCCCTTAAACCTATGGATTGCTATGTCTCCGAAAGAGAATCAAGCGTGTGTGCAGGGGCATAAACGCAGCAGTGATAGGATTGGAGAGGTTCGGTGAGCAAATGAAGACCCTTTGAAATCATATTGCATGGTACCCATTCCACGGGTCTCAACTCTCCAGGTTTAAGGTATTCTTCCTTCAGCTAAAACATGCATGTGGAACCCAGAGTATGATCAACCGTGTGATCGGGAGACGTGTTCCAATATGTGTCAGTTTTCGTCCCCTGGTACTCGGGTGCAACATTCCAGACGCTTTACTAACACTCTCCCGACTTGGAGAGTCAGTGCCTTTAACCTCCTGTTTGGCCCAGTTTGCAATTTCTGTGGAAGATGAACAGGAATAGGGAGAACCAATGACAGACTAGATGGAGGTGTCTGGATGGGCAAATTTAACTCTCATTTCGCACCAGGAAGAGGAATTAACCAAAGGCTCAGCGTGCCGTGCCGGAACCAGATTAGGGCCTGAAGCTATCCTGTGGTGTTGCGGCCAGCTCACGAGAAAGCGAGTTGAAGAAAGGAGCTCAGGGGCACTGTAATTCACAAACCTGCAGAGTTATAAATGACAGCTATCGTCCAAAAATATACTGAAGTAAGGCTGCCAAGAGGACTTGAAAGCGGGGCAGAATTGCAGGAAACCAATTTCAGGAGGTACTGGAATTGCATTTAAAGCATAGGAAAAGAGGCAGAACGTCCACAATGATGCACTTGGCCAAAAAGGGCGTATGCGTTTTTTCCTGAATATATTCATGAAAAAACGCATACGCCCTTTTTGGCCAACCAAGCAAGCTGCAAAGGAAATCTGCACTACAATGAAGTCTCACTTCCCCCGGTCAAAAGGGACATCTGAAAAAAGTGTAAAATCCAGAAAGGCAGGACAGGCCATGGAGAACTGGGAGCCTTGTTATGCTGATGGGCGTAATTTAAATTGCCAACAGCCATTCCAGAAGTGTATGGTGTTTCCTGAAACATCTAAAAAACAAAGAAACAGAGCCTAGGGCACTTCCACTTATGGTCCTATAGCTTAGGGAAATTAAAATCAAAAAGACAGAGCCACCCAAAAAGTTGGGACGGCTCTGGTTACAAGAAACTCATTTACGGTACAAGTTCAATATCGCAGAAAGTGAAAAATGGATAAAGAATTTTAGGTATTTACGTACAATGCAATATCACTCAGCAATGAAATCTATGTCATCAGGCCCGTAGCAGCATAATGAGTGGATTCAGGTATGATGATTCTAACTGAAATAAGTCACACAGAAAAAGAAACATCATAAGTTATCACTAATACACGGAATGTAAACTTGGCTACATAGGAACTGAATTACAAGACAGAACAGGGTCTCAAATTTAGAAAACCAACTTATGCTTGCTTAAGGGGAAAGGTGAGTTGGGGTGCTGCATAAAACCAGAGATTGAAATGAGCACAGATAAAGTTCCTTAAGCCAAATATGGAATAGACAAGAGCTACTCCTTGCTCAACGAAATGGATTCAACACCCCATATTAAACACCTAAGAATATACCTGACTAGGAAGTATCTTAAAACCTATGGATTGCTATGTCTCCGAAAGAGAATCAAGCGTGTGTGCAGGGGCATAAACGCAGCAGTGATAGGATTGGAGAGGTTCGGTGAGCAAATGAAGACCCTTTGAAGTCATATTGCATGGTACCCATTCCACGGGTCTCAACTCTCCAGGTTTAAGGTATTCTTCCTTCAGCTAAAACATGCATGTGGAACCCAGAGTATGATCAACCGTGTGATCGGGAGACGTGTTCCAATATGTGTCAGTTTTCGTCCCCTGGTACTCGGGTGCAACATTCCAGACGCTTTACTAACACTCTCCCGACTTGGAGAGTCAGTGCCTTTAACCTCCTGTTTGGCCCAGTTTGCAATTTCTGCGGAAGATGAACAGGAATAGGGAGAACCAATGACAGACTAGCTGGAGGTGTCTGGACGGGCAAATTTAACTCTCATTTCCCACCAAGAAGAGGAATTAACCAAAGGCTCAGCGTGCCGTGCCGGAACCAGATTAGGGCCTGAAGCCATCCTGCGGTGTTGCGGCCAGCTCACGAGAAAGCGAGTTGAAGAAAGGAGCTCAGGGGCACTGTAATTCACAAACCTGCAGAGTTATAAATGACAGCTATCGTCCAAAAATATACTGAAGTAAGGCTGCCAAGAGGACTTGAAAGCGGGGCAGAATTGCAGGAAACCGATTTCAGGAGGTAGACTGGAATTGCATTTAAAGCATAGGAAAAGAGGCAGAACGTCCACAATGATGCACTTGGCCAAAAAGGGCGTATGCGTTTTTTCCTGAATATATTCAGGAAAAAACGCATATGCCCTTTTTGGCCAACCAAGCAAGCTTGCAAAGGAAATCTGCACTACAATGAAGTCTCACTTCCCCCCGGTCAAAAGGGCCATCTGAAAAAAGTGTAAAATCCAGAAAGGCAGGACAGGCCATGGAGAACTGGGAGCCTTGTTATGCTGATGGGCGGGATGTAAATTGCCAACAGCCACTCGGGAGAAGTGTATGGTGTTTCCTGAAACATCTAAAAAACAAAGCAACAGAGCCTAGGGCACTTCCACTTATGGTCCTATAGCTTAGGGAAATTAAAATCAAAAAGACACAGCCACCCCAAAGGTTGGGACGGCTCTGTTTACAAGAACCTGGTTTACGGTACAAGTTCAATATCGCAGAAAGTGAAAAACGGATAAAGAAGTTGTGGTACTTACGTACAATGCAGTATCACTCAGCAATGAAATCTATGTCATCAGGCCCGTAGCAGCATAATGAGTGGATTCAGGTATGATGATTCTAACTGAAATAAGTCACACAGAAAAAGAAACATCATAAGATATCACTAATACACGGAATGTAAACTTGGCTACACAGGAACTGAATTACAAAACAGAACAGGGTCTCAAATTTAGAAACCCAATTATGCTTGCTTAAGGGGAAAGGTGAGTTGGGGTGCTGCATAAAACCAGAGATTGAAATGAGCACAGATAAAGTTCCTTAAGCCAACTATGGAATAGACAAGAGCTACTCCTTGCTAAACGAAATGGACTCAATACCCCATATTAAACGCCTAAGAATGTACCTGACTAGGAAGTATCCTAAAACCTATGGACTGCTATGTCTCCGAAAGAGAATCAAGCGTGTGTACAGGGGCATAAACACAGCAGTGATAGGATTGGACAGGTTCGGTGAGCAAATGAAGACCCTTTGAAGTCATATTGCATGGTACCCATTCCACGGGTCTCAACTCTCCAGGTTTAAGGTATTCTTCCTTCAGCTAAAACATGCATGTGGAACCCAGAGTATGATCAACCGTGTGATCGGGAGACGTGTTCCAATATGTGTCAGTTTTCGTCCCCTGGTACTCGGGCGCAACATGCCAGACGCTTTAGTAACACTCTCCCGACTTGGAGAGTCAGTGCCTTTAACCTCCTGTTTGGCCCAGTTTGCAATTTCTGCGGAAGATGAACAGGAATAGGGAGAACCAATGACAGACTAGCTGGAGGTGTCTGGACGGGCAAATTTAACTCTCATTTCCCACCAGGAAGAGGAATTAACCAAAGGCTCAGCGTGCCGTGCCGGAACCAGATTAGGGCCTGAAGCCATCCTGCGGTGTTGCGGCCAGCTCACGAGAAAGCGACTTGAAGAAAGGAGCTCAGGGGCACTGTAATTCACAAACCTGCAGAGTTATAAATGACAGCTATCGTCCAAAAATATACTGAAGTAAGGCTGCCAAGAGGACTTGAAACCGGGGCAGAATTGCAGGAAACCGATTTCAGGAGGTAGACTGGAATTGCATTTAAAGCATAGGAAATGAGGCAGAACGTCCACAATGATGCACTTGGCCAAAAAGGGCGTATGCGTTTTTTCCTGAATATATTCAGGGAAAAACGCATACGCCCTTTTTGGCCAACCAAGCAAGCTTGCAAAGGAAATCTGCACTACAATGAAGTCTCACTTCCCCCGGTCAAAAGGGACATCTGAAAAAAGTGTAAAATCCAGAAAGGCAGGACAGGCCATGGAGAACTGGGAGCCTTGTTATGCTGATGGGCGTAATTTAAATTGCCAACAGCCATTCCAGAGAAGTGTATGGTGTTTCCTGAAACATCTAAAAAACAAAGCAACAGAGCCTAGGGCACTTCCACTTATGGTCCTATAGCTTAGGGAAATTAAAATCAAAAAGACAGAGCCACCCAAAAAGTTGGGACGTCTCTGGTTACAAGAAACTCATTTACGGTACAAGTTCAATATCGCAGAAAGTGAAAAATGGATAAAGTATTTTAGGTATTTACGTACAATGCAATATCACTCAGCAATGAAATCTATGTCATCAGGCCAGTAGCAGCATAATGAGTGGATTCAGGTACGATGATTCTAACTGAAATAAGTCACACAGAAAAAGAAACATCATAAGTTATCACTAATACACGGAATGTAAACTTGGCTACATAGGAACTGAATTACACGACAGAACAGGGTCTCAAATTTAGAAAACCAACTTATGCTTGCTTAAGGGGAAAGGTGAGTTGGGGTGCTGCATAAAACCAGAGATTGAAATGAGCACAGATAAAGTTCCTTAAGCCAAATATGGAATAGGCAAGAGCTACTCCTTGCTCAACGAAATGGATTCAACACCCCATATTAAACACCTAAGAATATACCTGACTAGGAAGTATCTTAAAACCTATGGATTGCTATGTCTCCGAAAGAGAATCAAGCGTGTGTGCAGGGGCATAAACGCAGCAGTGATAGGATTGGAGAGGTTCGGTGAGCAAATGAAGACCCTTTGAAGTCATATTGCATGGTACCCATTCCACGGGTCTCAACTCTCCAGGTTTAAGGTATTCTTCCTTCAGCTAAAACATGCATGTGGAACCCAGAGTATGATCAACCGTGTGATCGGGAGACGTGTTCCAATATGTGTCAGTTTTCGTCCCCTGGTACTCGGGTGCAACATTCCAGACGCTTTACTAACACTCTCCCGACTTGGAGAGTCAGTGCCTTTAACCTCCTGTTTGGCCCAGTTTGCAATTTCTGCGGAAGATGAACAGGAATAGGGAGAACCAATGACAGACTAGCTGGAGGTGTCTGGACGGGCAAATTTAACTCTCATTTCCCACCAAGAAGAGGAATTAACCAAAGGCTCAGCGTGCCGTGCCGGAACCAGATTAGGGCCTGAAGCCATCCTGCGGTGTTGCGGCCAGCTCACGAGAAAGCGAGTTGAAGAAAGGAGCTCAGGGGCACTGTAATTCACAAACCTGCAGAGTTATAAATGACAGCTATCGTCCAAAAATATACTGAAGTAAGGCTGCCAAGAGGACTTGAAAGCGGGGCAGAATTGCAGGAAACCGATTTCAGGAGGTAGACTGGAATTGCATTTAAAGCATAGGAAAAGAGGCAGAACGTCCACAATGATGCACTTGGCCAAAAAGGGCGTATGCGTTTTTTCCTGAATATATTCAGGAAAAAACGCATATGCCCTTTTTGGCCAACCAAGCAAGCTTGCAAAGGAAATCTGCACTACAATGAAGTCTCACTTCCCCCCGGTCAAAAGGGCCATCTGAAAAAAGTGTAAAATCCAGAAAGGCAGGACAGGCCATGGAGAACTGGGAGCCTTGTTATGCTGATGGGCGGGATGTAAATTGCCAACAGCCACTCGGGAGAAGTGTATGGTGTTTCCTGAAACATCTAAAAAACAAAGCAACAGAGCCTAGGGCACTTCCACTTATGGTCCTATAGCTTAGGGAAATTAAAATCAAAAAGACACAGCCACCCCAAAGGTTGGGACGGCTCTGTTTACAAGAACCTGGTTTACGGTACAAGTTCAATATCGCAGAAAGTGAAAAATGGATAAAGAAGTTGTGGTACTTACGTACAATGCAGTATCACTCAGCAATGAAATCTATGTCATCAGGCCCGTAGCAGCATAATGAGTGGATTCAGGTATGATGATTCTAACTGAAATAAGTCACACAGAAAAAGAAACATCATAAGATATCACTAATACACGGAATGTAAACTTGGCTACACAGGAACTGAATTACAAAACAGAACAGGGTCTCAAATTTAGAAACCCAATTATGCTTGCTTAAGGGGAAAGGTGAGTTGGGGTGCTGCATAAAACCAGAGATTGAAATGAGCACAGATAAAGTTCCTTAAGCCAACTATGGAATAGACAAGAGCTACTCCTTGCTAAACGAAATGGACTCAACACCCCATATTAAACGCCTAAGAATGTACCTGACTAGGAAGTATCCTAAAACCTATGGACTGCTATGTCTCCGAAAGAGAATCAAGCGTGTGTACAGGGGCATAAACACAGCAGTGATAGGATTGGAGAGGTTCGGTGAGCAAATGAAGACCCTTTGAAGTCATATTGCATGGTACCCATTCCACGGGTCTCAACTCTCCAGGTTTAAGGTATTCTTCCTTCAGCTAAAACATGCATGTGGAACCCAGAGTATGATCAACCGTGTGATCGGGAGACGTGTTCCAATATGTGTCAGTTTTCGTCCCCTGGTACTCGGGCGCAACATGCCAGACGCTTTAGTAACACTCTCCCGACTTGGAGAGTCAGTGCCTTTAACCTCCTGTTTGGCCCAGTTTGCAATTTCTGCGGAAGATGAACAGGAATAGGGAGAACCAATGACAGACTAGCTGGAGGTGTCTGGACGGGCAAATTTAACTCTCATTTCCCACCAGGAAGAGGAATTAACCAAAGGCTCAGCGTGCCGTGCCGGAACCAGATTAGGGCCTGAAGCCATCCTGCGGTGTTGCGGCCAGCTCACGAGAAAGCGACTTGAAGAAAGGAGCTCAGGGGCACTGTAATTCACAAACCTGCAGAGTTATAAATGACAGCTATCGTCCAAAAATATACTGAAGTAAGGCTGCCAAGAGGACTTGAAACCGGGGCAGAATTGCAGGAAACCGATTTCAGGAGGTAGACTGGAATTGCATTTAAAGCATAGGAAATGAGGCAGAACGTCCACAATGATGCACTTGGCCAAAAAGGGCGTATGCGTTTTTTCCTGAATATATTCAGGGAAAAACGCATACGCCCTTTTTGGCCAACCAAGCAAGCTTGCAAAGGAAATCTGCACTACAATGAAGTCTCACTTCCCCCGGTCAAAAGGGACATCTGAAAAAAGTGTAAAATCCAGAAAGGCAGGACAGGCCATGGAGAACTGGGAGCCTTGTTATGCTGATGGGCGTAATTTAAATTGCCAACAGCCATTCCAGAGAAGTGTATGGTGTTTCCTGAAACATCTAAAAAACAAAGCAACAGAGCCTAGGGCACTTCCACTTATGGTCCTATAGCTTAGGGAAATTAAAATCAAAAAGACAGAGCCACCCAAAAAGTTGGGACGGCTCTGGTTACAAGAAACTCATTTACGGTACAAGTTCAATATCGCAGAAAGTGAAAAATGGATAAAGTATTTTAGGTATTTACGTACAATGCAATATCACTCAGCAATGAAATCTATGTCATCAGGCCAGTAGCAGCATAATGAGTGGATTCAGGTACGATGATTCTAACTGAAATAAGTCACACAGAAAAAGAAACATCATAAGTTATCACTAATACACGGAATGTAAACTTGGCTACATAGGAACTGAATTACAAGACAGAACAGGGTCTCAAATTTAGAAAACCAACTTATGCTTGCTTAAGGGGAAAGGTGAGTTGGGGTGCTGCATAAAACCAGAGATTGAAATGAGCACAGATAAAGTTCCTTAAGCCAAATATGGAATAGGCAAGAGCTACTCCTTGCTCAACGAAATGGATTCAACACCCCATATTAAACACCTAAGAATATAACTGACTAGGAAGTATCTTAAAACCTATGGATTGCTATGTCTCCGAAAGAGAATCAAGCGTGTGTGCAGGGGCATAAACGCAGCAGTGATAGGATTGGAGAGGTTCGGTGAGCAAATGAAGACCCTTTGAAGTCATATTGCATGGTACCCATTCCACGGGTCTCAACTCTCCAGGTTTAAGGTATTCTTCCTTCAGCTAAAACATGCATGTGGAACCCAGAGTATGATCAACCGTGTGATCGGGAGACGTGTTCCAATATGTGTCAGTTTTCGTCCCCTGGTACTCGGGTGCAACATTCCAGACACTTTACTAACACTCTCCCGACTTGGAGAGTCAGTGCCTTTAATCTCCTGTTTGGCCCAGTTTGCAATTTCTGCGGAAGATGAACAGGAATAGGGAGAACCAATGAGAGACTAGCTGGAGGTGTCTGGACGGGCAAATTTAACTCTCATTTCCCACCAAGAAGAGGAATTAACCAAAGGCTCAGCGTGCCGTGCCGGAACCAGATTAGGGCCTGAAGCCATCCTGCGGTGTTGCGGCCAGCTCACGAGAAAGCGAGTTGAAGAAAGGAGCTCAGGGGCACTGTAATTCACAAACCTGCAGAGTTATAAATGACAGCTATCGTCCAAAAATATACTGAAGTAAGGCTGCCAAGAGGACGTGAAAGCGGGGCAGAATTGCAGGAAACCGATTTCAGGAGGTAGACTGGAATTGCATTTAAAGCATAGGAAAAGAGGCAGAACGTCCACAATGATGCACTTGGCCAAAAAGGGCGTATGCGTTTTTTCCTGAATATATTCAGGAAAAAACGCATACGCCCTTTTTGGCCAACCAAGCAAGCTTGCAAAGGAAATCTGCACTACAATGAAGTCTCACTTCCCCCCGGTCAAAAGGGCCATCTGAAAAAAGTGTAAAATCCAGAAAGGCAGGACAGGCCATGGAGAACTGGGAGCCTTGTTATGCTGATGGGCGGGATGTCAATTGCCAAAGGCCACTCGGGAGAAGTGTATGGTGTTTCCTGAAACATCTAAAAAACAAAGCAACAGAGCCTAGGGCACTTCCACTTATGGTCCTATAGCTTAGGGAAATTAAAATCAAAAAGACACAGCCACCCCAAAGGTTGGGACGGCTCTGTTTACAAGAACCTGGTTTACGGTACAAGTTCAATATCGCAGAAAGTGAAAAATGGATAAAGAAGTTGTGGTACTTACGTACAATGCAGTATCACTCAGCAATGAAATCTATGTCATCAGGCCCGTAGCAGCATAATGAGTGGATTCAGGTATGATGATTCTAACTGAAATAAGTCACACAGAAAAAGAAACATCATAAGATATCACTAATACACGGAATGTAAACTTGGCTACACAGGAACTGAATTACAAAACAGAACAGGGTCTCAAATTTAGAAACCCAATTATGCTTGCTTAAGGGGAAAGGTGAGTTGGGGTGCTGCATAAAACCAGAGATTGAAATGAGCACAGATAAAGTTCCTTAAGCCAACTATGGAATAGACAAGAGCTACTCCTTGCTAAACGAAATGGACTCAACACCCCATATTAAACGCCTAAGAATGTACCTGACTAGGAAGTATCCTAAATCCTATGGACTGCTATGTCTCCGAAAGAGAATCAAGCGTGTGTACAGGGGCATAAACACAGCAGTGATAGGATTGGAGAGGTTCGGTGAGCAAATGAAGACCCTTTAAAGTCATATTGCATGGTACCCATTCCACGGGTCTCAACTCTCCAGGTTTAAGGTATTCTTCCTTCAGCTAAAACATGCATGTGGAACCCAGAGTATGATCAACCGTGTGATCGGGAGACGTGTTCCAATATGTGTCAGTTTTCGTCCCCTGGTACTCGGGCGCAACATGCCAGACGCTTTAGTAACACTCTCCCGACTTGGAGAGTCAGTGCCTTTAACCTCCTGTTTGGCCCAGTTTGCAATTTCTGCGGAAGATGAACAGGAATAGGGAGAACCAATGACAGACTAGCTGGAGGTGTCTGGACGGGCAAATTTAACTCTCATTTCCCACCAGGAAGAGGAATTAACCAAAGGCTCAGCGTGCCGTGCCGGAACCAGATTAGGGCCTGAAGCCATCCTGCGGTGTTGCGGCCAGCTCACGAGAAAGCGACTTGAAGAAAGGAGCTCAGGGGCACTGTAATTCACAAACCTGCAGAGTTATAAATGACAGCTATCGTCCAAATATATACTGAAGTAAGGCTGCCAAGAGGACTTGAAAGCGGGGCAGAATTGCAGGAAACCGATTTCAGGAGGTAGACTGGAATTGCATTTAAAGCATAGGAAAAGAGGCAGAACGTCCACAATGATGCACTTGGCCAAAAAGGGCGTATGCGTTTTTTCCTGAATATATTCAGGAAAAAACGCATACGCCCTTTTTGGCCAACCAAGCAAGCTTGCAAAGGAAATCTGCACTACAATGAAGTCTCACTTCCCCCGGTCAAAAGGGACATCTGAAAAAAGTGTAAAATCCAGAAAGGCAGGACAGGCCATGGAGAACTGGGAGCCTTGTTATGCTGATGGGCGTGATTTAAATTGCCAACAGCCATTCCAGAGAAGTGTATGGTGTTTCCTGAAACATCTAAAAAACAAAGCAACAGAGCCTAGGGCACTTCCACTTATGGTCCTATAGCTTAGGGAAATTAAAATCAAAAAGACAGAGCCACCCAAAAAGTTGGGACGGCTCTGGTTACAAGAAACTCATTTATGGTACAAGTTCAATATCGCAGAAAGTGAAAAATGGATAAAGTATTTTAGGTATTTACGTACAATGCAATATCACTCAGCAATGAAATCTATGTCATCAGGCCAGTAGCAGCATAATGAGTGGATTCAGGTACGATGATTCTAACTGAAATAAGTCACACAGAAAAAGAAACATCATAAGTTATCACTAATACACGGAATGTAAACTTGGCTACATAGAAACTGAATTACAAGACAGAACAGGGTCTCAAATTTAGAAAACCAACTTATGCTTGCTTAAGGGGAAAGGTGAGTTGGGGTGCTGCATAAAACCAGAGATTGAAATGAGCACAGATAAAGTTCCTTAAGCCAAATATGGAATAGGCAAGAGCTACTCCTTGCTCAACGAAATGGATTCAACACCCCATATTAAACACCTAAGAATATAACTGACTAGGAAGTATCTTAAAACCTATGGATTGCTATGTCTCCGAAAGAGAATCAAGCGTGTGTGCAGGGGCATAAACGCAGCAGTGATAGGATTGGAGAGGTTCGGTGAGCAAATGAAGACCCTTTGAAGTCATATTGCATGGTACCCATTCCACGGGTCTCAACTCTCCAGGTTTAAGGTATTCTTCCTTCAGCTAAAACATGCATGTGGAACCCAGAGTATGATCAACCGTGTGATCAGGAGACATGTTCCAATATGTGTCAGTTTTCGTCCCCTGGTACTCGGGTGCAACATTCCAGACACTTTACTAACACTCTCCCGACTTAGAGAGTCAGTGCCTTTAATCTCCTGTTTGGCCCAGTTTGCAATTTCTGCGGAAGATGAACAGGAATAGGGAGAACCAATGAGAGACTAGCTGGAGGTGTCTGGACGGGCAAATTTAACTCTCATTTCCCACCAAGAAGAGGAATTAACCAAAGGCTCAGCGTGCCGTGCCGGAACCAGATTAGGGCCTGAAGCCATCCTGCGGTGTTGCGGCCAGCTCACGAGAAAGCGAGTTGAAGAAAGGAGCTCAGGGGCACTGTAATTCAAAAACCTGCAGAGTTATAAATGACAGCTATCGTCCAAAAATATACTGAAGTAAGGCTGCCAAGAGGACTTGAAAGCGGGGCAGAATTGCAGGAAACCGATTTCAGGAGGTAGACTGGAATTGCATTTAAAGCATAGGAAAAGAGGAGGAACGTCCACAATGATGCACTTGGCCAAAAAGGGCGTATGCGTTTTTTCCTGAATATATTCAGGAAAAAACGCATACGCCCTTTTTGGCCAACCAAGCAAGCTTGCAAAGGAAATCTGCACTACAATGAAGTCTCACTTCCCCCCGGTCAAAAGGGCCATCTGAAAAAAGTGTAAAATCCAGAAAGGCAGGACAGGCCATGGAGAACTGGGAGCCTTGTTATGCTGATGGGCGGGATGTAAATTGCCAACAGCCACTCGGGAGAAGTGTATGGTGTTTCCTGAAACATCTAAAAAACAAAGCAACAGAGCCTAGGGCACTTCCACTTATGGTCCTATAGCTTAGGGAAATTAAAATCAAAAAGACACAGCCACCCCAAAGGTTGGGACGGCTCTGTTTACAAGAACCTGGTTTACGGTACAAGTTCAATATCGCAGAAAGTGAAAAATGGATAAAGAAGTTGTGGTACTTACGTACAATGCAGTATCACTCAGCAATGAAATCTATGTCATCAGGCCCGTAGCAGCATAATGAGTGGATTCAGGTATGATGATTCTAACTGAAATAAGTCACACAGAAAAAGAAACATCATAAGATATCACTAATACACGGAATGTAAACTTGGCTACATAGGAACTGAATTACAAAACAGAACAGGGTCTCAAATTTAGAAACCCAATTATGCTTGCTTAAGGGGAAAGGTGAGTTGGGGTGCTGCATAAAACCAGAGATTGAAATGAGCACAGATAAAGTTCCTTAAGCCAACTATGGAATAGACAAGAGCTACTCCTTGCTAAACGAAATGGACTCAACACCCCATATTAAACGCCTAAGAATGTACCTGACTAGGAAGTATCCTAAAACCTATGGACTGCTATGTCTCCGAAAGAGAATCAAGCGTGTGTACAGGGGCATAAACACAGCAGTGATAGGATTGGAGAGGTTCGGTGAGCAAATGAAGACCCTTTAAAGTCATATTGCATGGTACCCATTCCACGGGTCTCAACTCTCCAGGTTTAAGGTATTCTTCCTTCAGCTAAAACATGCATGTGGAACCCAGAGTATGATCAACCGTGTGATCGGGAGACGTGTTCCAATATGTGTCAGTTTTCGTCCCCTGGTACTCGGGCGCAACATGCCAGACGCTTTAGTAACACTCTCCCGACTTGGAGAGTCAGTGCCTTTAACCTCCTGTTTGGCCCAGTTTGCAATTTCTGCGGAAGATGAACAGGAATAGGGAGAACCAATGACAGACTAGCTGGAGGTGTCTGGACGGGCAAATTTAACTCTCATTTCCCACCAGGAAGAGGAATTAACCAAAGGCTCAGCGTGCCGTGCCGGAACCAGATTAGGGCCTGAAGCCATCCTGCGGTGTTGCGGCCAGCTCACGAGAAAGCGACTTGAAGAAAGGAGCTCAGGGGCACTGTAATTCACACACCTGCAGAGTTATAAATGACAGCTATCGTCCAAAAATATACTGAAGTAAGGCTGCCAAGAGGACTTGAAAGCGGGGCAGAATTGCAGGAAACCGATTTCAGGAGGTAGACTGGAATTGCATTTAAAGCATAGGAAAAGAGGCAGAACGTCCACAATGATGCACTTGGCCAAAAAGGGCGTATGCGTTTTTTCCTGAATATATTCAGGAAAAAACGCATACGCCCTTTTTGGCCAACCAAGCAAGCTTGCAAAGGAAATCTGCACTACAATGAAGTCTCACTTCCCCCCGGTCAAAAGGGCCATCTGAAAAAAGTGTAAAATCCAGAAAGGCAGGACAGGCCATGGAGAACTGGGAGCCTTGTTATGCTGATGGGCGTGATTTAAATTGCCAACAGCCATTCCAGAGAAGTGTATGGTGTTTCCTGAAACATCTAAAAAACAAAGCAACAGAGCCTAGGGCACTTCCACTTATGGTCCTATAGCTTAGGGAAATTAAAATCAAAAAGACAGAGCCACCCAAAAAGTTGGGACGGCTCTGGTTACAAGAAACTCATTTACGGTACAAGTTCAATATCGCAGAAAGTGAAAAATGGATAAAGTATTTTAGGTATTTACATACAATGCAATATCACTCAGCAATGAAATCTATGTCATCAGGCCAGTAGCAGCATAATGAGTGGATTCAGGTACGATGATTCTAACTGAAATAAGTCACACAGAAAAAGAAACATCATAAGTTATCACTAATACACGGAATGTAAACTTGGCTACATAGGAACTGAATTACAAGACAGAACAGGGTCTCAAATTTAGAAAACCAACTTATGCTTGCTTAAGGGGAAAGGTGAGTTGGGGTGCTGCATAAAACCAGAGATTGAAATGAGCACAGATAAAGTTCCTTAAGCCAAATATGGAATAGGCAAGAGCTACTCCTTGCTCAACGAAATGGATTCAACACCCCATATTAAACACCTAAGAATATAACTGACTAGGAAGTATCTTAAAACCTATGGATTGCTATGTCTCCGAAAGAGAATCAAGCGTGTGTGCAGGGGCATAAACGCAGCAGTGATAGGATTGGAGAGGTTCGGTGAGCAAATGAAGACCCTTTGAAGTCATATTGCATGGTACCCATTCCACGGGTCTCAACTCTCCAGGTTTAAGGTATTCTTCCTTCAGATAAAACATGCATGTGGAACCCAGAGTATGATCAACCGTGTGATCGGGAGACATGTTCCAATATGTGTCAGTTTTCGTCCCCTGGTACTCGGGTGCAACATTCCAGACGCTTTACTAACACTCTCCCGACTTGGAGAGTCAGTGCCTTTAACCTCCTGTTTGGCCCAGTTTGCAATTTCTGTGGAAGATGAACAGGAATAGGGAGAACCAATGACAGACTAGATGGAGGTGTCTGGACGGGCTAATTTAACTCTCATTTCCCACCAGTTAGAGGAATTAACCAAAGGCTCAGCATGCCGTGCCGGAACCAGATTAGGGCCTGAAACCATCCAGCGGTGTTGCCGCCAGCTCACGAGAAAGCGAGTTGAAGAAAGGAGCTCAGGGGCACTGTAATTCACAAACCTGCAGAGTTATAAATGACAGCTATCGTCCAAAAATATACTGAAGTAAGGCTGCCAAGAGGACTTGAAAGCAGGGCAGAATTGCAGGAAACCGATTTCAGGAGGTAGACTGGAATTGCATTTAAAGCATAGGAAAAGAGGCAGAACGTCCACAATGATGCACTTGGCCAAAAAGGGCGTATGCGTTTTTTCCTGAATATATTCAGGAAAAAACGCATACGCCCTTTTTGGCCAACCAAGAAAGCTTGCAAAGGAAATCTGCACTACAATGAAGTCTCACTTCCCCCCGGTCAAAAGGGCCATCTGAAAAAAGTGTAAAATCCAGAAAGGCAGGACAGGCCATGGAGAACTGGGAGCCTTGTTATGCTGATGGGCGGGATGTAAATTGCCAACAGCCACTCGGGAGAAGTGTATGGTGTTTCCTGAAACATCTAAAAAACAAAGCAACAGAGCCTAGGGCACTTCCACTTACGGTCCTATAGCTTAGGGAAATTAAAATCAAAAAGACACAGCCACCCCAAAGGTTGGGACGGCTCTGTTTACAAGAACCTGGTTTACGGTACAAGTTCAATATCGCAGAAAGTGAAAAATGGATAAAGAAGTTGTGGTACTTACGTACAATGCAGTATCACTCAGCAATGAAATCTATGTCATCAGGCCCGTAGCAGCATAATGAGTGGATTCAGGTATGATGATTCTAACTGAAATAAGTCACAGAGAAATAGAAACATCATAAGATATCACTAATACACGGAATGTAAACTTGGCTACACAGGAACTGAATTACAAAACAGAACAGGGTCTCAAATTTAGAAAACCAACTTATGCTTGCTTAAGGGGAAAGGTGAGTTGGGGTGCTGCATAAAACCAGAGATTGAAATGAGCACAGATAAAGTTCCTTAAGGCAAATATGGAATAGACAAGAGCTACTCCTTGCTCAACGAAATGGATTCAACACTCCATATTAAACGCCTAAGAATATACCTGACTAGGAAGTATCTTAAAACCTATGGATTGCTATGTCTCCGATAGAGAAACAAGCGTGTGTGCAGGGGCATAAACGCAGCAGTGATAGGATTGGAGAGGTTCGGTGAGCAAATGAAGACCCTTTGAAGTCATATTGCATGGTACCCATTCCACGGGTCTCAACTCTCCAGGTTTAAGGTATTCTTCCTTCAGCTAAAACATGCATGTGGAACCCAGAGTATGATCAACCGTGTGATCGGGAGACGTGTTCCAATATGTGTCACTTTTCGTCCCCTGGTACTCGGGTGCAACATTCCAGACGCTTTACTAACACTCTCCCGACTTGGAGAGTCAGTGCCTTTAACCTCCTGTTTGGCCCAGTTTGCAATTTCTGCGGAAGATGAACAGGAATAGGGAGAAGCAATGAGAGATTAGCTGGAGGTGTCTGGACGGGCAAATTTAACTCTCATTTCCCACCAGGAAGAGGAATTAACCAAAGGCTCAGCGTGCCGTGCCGGAACCAGATTAGGGCCTGAAGCCATCCTGCGGTGTTGCGGCCAGCTCACGAGAAAGCGACTTGAAGAAAGGAGCTCAGGGGCACTGTAATTCACACACCTGCAGAGTTATAAATGACAGCTATCGTTCAAAAATATACTGAAGTAAGGCTGCCAAGAGGACTTGAAAGCGGGGCAGAATTGCAGGAAACCGATTTCAGGAGGTAGACTGGAATTGCATTTAAAGCATAGGAAAAGAGGCAGAACGTCCACAATGATGCACTTGGCCAAAAAGGGCGTATAAGTTTCTTCCTGAATATATTCAGGAAAAAACGCATACGCCCTTTTTGGCCAACCAAGCAAGCTTGCAAAGGAAATCTGCACTACAATGAAGTCTCACTTCCCCCCGGTCAAAAGGGCCATCTGAAAAAAGTGTAAAATCCAGAAAGGCAGGACAGGCCATGGAGAAATGGGAGCCTTGTTATGCTGATGGGCGGGATGTAAATTGCCAACAGCCACTCGGGAGAAGTGTATGGTGTTTCCTGAAACATCTAAAAAACAAAGCAACAGAGCCTAGGGCACTTCCACTTATGGTCCTATAGCTTAGGGAAATTAAAATCAAAAAGACACAGCCACCCCAAAGGTTGGGAAGGCTCTGTTTACAAGAACCTGGTTTACGGTACAAGTTCAATATCGCAGAAAGTGAAAAATGGATAAAGAAGTTGTGGTACTTACGTACAATGCAGTATCACTCAGCAAGGAAATCTATGTCATCAGGCCCGTAGCAGCATAATGAGTGGATTCAGGTATGATGATTCTAACTGAAATAAGTCACACAGAAAAAGAAACATCATAAGATATCACTAATACACGGAATGTAAACTTGGCTACACAGGAACTGAATTACAAAACAGAACAGGGTCTCAAATTTAGAAAACCAACTTATGCTTGCTTAAGGGGAAAGGTGAGTTGGGGTGCTGCGTAAAACCAGAGATTGAAATGAGCACAGATAAAGTTCCTTAAGCCAAATATGGAATAGACAAGAGCTACTCCTTGCTCAACAAAATGGACTCAACACCCCATATTAAACGCCTAAGAATGTACCTGACTAGGAAGTATTTAAAACCTATGGACTGCTATGTCTCCGAAAGAGAATCAAGCGTGTGTACAGGGGCATAAACGCAGCAGTGATAGGATTGGAGAGGTTCGGTGAGCAAATGAAGACCCTTTGAAGTCATATTGCATGGTACCCATTCCACGGGTCTCAACTCTCCAGGTTTAAGGTATTCTTCCTTCAGCTAAAACATGCATGTGGACCCCAGAGTATGATCAACCGTGTGATCGGGAGACGTGTTCCAATATGTGTCAGTTTTCGTCCCCTGGTACTCGGGTGCAACATTCCAGACGCTTTACTACCACTCTCCCGACTTGGAGAGTCAGTGCCTTTAACCTCCTGTTTGGCCCAGTTTGCAATTTCTGCGGCAGATGAACAGGAATAGGGAGAACCAATGAGAGACTAGCTGGAGGTGTCTGGACGGGCAAATTTAACTCTCATTTCCCACCAGCAAGAGGAATTAACCAAAGGCTCAGCGTGCCGTGCCGGAACCAGATTAGGGCCTGAAGCCATCCTGCGGTGTTGCGGCCAGCTCACGAGAAAGCGAGTTGAAGAAAGGAGCTCAGGGGCACTGTAATTCACAAACCTGCAGAGTTATAAATGATAGCTATCGTCCAAAAATATACTGAAGTAAGGCTGCCAAGAGGACTTGAAAGCGGGGCAGAATTGCAGGAAACCGATTTCAGGAGGTAGACTGGAATTGCATTTAAAGCATAGGAAAAGAGGCAGAACGTCCACAATGATGCACTTGGCCAAAAAGGGCGTATGCGTTTTTTCCTGAATATATTCAGGAAAAAACGCATACGCCCTTTTTGGCCAACCAAGCAAGCTTGCAAAGGAAATCTGCACTACAATGAAGTCTCACTTCCCCCCGGTCAAAAGGGCCATCTGAAAAAAGTGTAAAATCCAGAAAGGCAGGACAGGCCATGGAGAACTGGGAGCCTTGTTATGCTGATGGGCGGGATGTAAATTGCCAACAGCCACTCGGGAGAAGTGTATGGTGTTTCCTGAAACATCTAAAAAACAAAGCAACAGAGCCTAGGGCACTTCCACTTATGGTCCTATAGCTTAGGGAAATTAAAATCAAAAGGACACAGCCACCCCAAAGGTTGGGAAGGCTCTGTATACAAGAACCTGGTTTACGGTACAAGTTCAATATCGCAGAAAGTGAAAAATGGATAAAGAAATTGTGGTACTTACGTACAATGCAGTATCACTCAGCAATGAAATCTATGTCATCAGGCCCGTAGCAGCATAATGAGTGGATTCAGGTACGATGATTCTAACTGAAATAAGTCACACAGAAAAAGAAACATCATAAGATATCACTAATACACGGAATGTAAACTTGGCTACACAGGAACTGAATTACAAAACAGAACAGGGTCTCAAATTTAGAAAACCAACTTATGCTTGCTTAAGGGGAAAGGTGAGTTGGGGTGCTGCGTAAAACCAGAGATTGAAATGAGCACAGATAAAGTTCCTTAAGCCAAATATGGAATAGACAAGAGCTACTCCTTGCTCAACAAAATGGACTCAACACCCCATATTAAACGCCTAAGAATGTACCTGACTAGAAAGTATTTAAAACCTATGGACTGCTATGTCTCCGAAAGAGAATCAAGCGTGTGTACAGGGGCATAAACGCAGCAGTGATAGGATTGGAGAGGTTCGGTGAGCAAATGAAGACCCTTTGAAGTCATATTGCATGGTACCCATTCCACGGGTCTCAACTCTCCAGGTTTAAGGTATTCTTCCTTCAGCTAAAACATGCATGTGGACCCCAGAGTATGATCAACCGTGTGATCGGGAGACGTGTTCCAATATGTGTCAGTTTTCGTCCCCTGGTACTCGGGTGCAACATTCCAGACGCTTTACTACCACTCTCCCGACTTGGAGAGTCAGTGCCTTTAACCTCCTGTTTGGCCCAGTTTGCAATTTCTGCGGCAGATGAACAGGAATAGGGAGAACCAATGAGAGACTACCTGGAGGTGTCTGGACGGGCAAATTTAACTCTCATTTCCCACCAGCAAGAGGAATTAACCAAAGGCTCAGCGTGCCGTGCCGGAACTAGATTAGGGCCTGAAGCCATCCTGCGGTGTTGCGGCCAGCTCACGAGAAAGCGAGTTGAAGAAAGGAGCTCAGGGGCACTGTAATTCACAAACCTGCAGAGTTATAAATGATAGCTATCGTCCAAAAATATACTGAAGTAAGGCTGCCAAGAGGACTTGAAAGCGGGGCAGAATTGCAGGAAACCGATTTCAGGAGGTAGACTGGAATTGCATTTAAAGCATAGGAAAAGAGGCAGAACGTCCACAATGATGCACTTGGCCAAAAAGGGCGTATGCGTTTTTTCCTGAATATATTCAGGAAAAAACGCATACGCCCTTTTTGGCCAACCAAGCAAGCTTGCAAAGGAAATCTGCACTACAATGAAGTCTCACTTCCCCCCGGTCAAAAGGGCCATCTGAAAAAAGTGTAAAATCCAGAAAGGCAGGACAGGCCATGGAGAACTGGGAGCCTTGTTATGCTGATGGGCGGGATGTAAATTGCCAACAGCCACTCGGGAGAAGTGTATGGTGTTTCCTGAAACATCTAAAAAACAAAGCAACAGAGCCTAGGGCACTTCCACTTATGGTCCTATAGCTTAGGGAAATTAAAATCAAAAAGACACAGCCACCCCAAAGGTTGGGACGGCTCTGTTTACAAGAACCTGGTTTACGGTACAAGTTCAATATCGCAGAAAGTGAAAAATGGATAAAGAAGTTGTGGTACTTACGTACAATGCAGTATCACTCAGCAATGAAATCTATGTCATCAGGCCCGTAGCAGCATAATGAGTGGATTCAGGTATGATGATTCTAACTGAAATAAGTCACAGAGAAAAAGAAACATCATAAGATATCACTAATACACGGAATGTAAACTTGGCTACACAGGAACTGAATTACAAAACAGAACAGGGTCTCAAATTTAGAAAACCAACTTATGCTTGCTTAAGGGGAAAGGTGAGTTGGGGTGCTGCATAAAACCAGAGATTGAAATGAGCACAGATAAAGTTCCTTAAGCCAAATATGGAATAGACAAGAGCTACTCCTTGCTCAACGAAATGGATTCAACACTCCATATTAAACGCCTAAGAATATACCTGACTAGGAAGTATCTTAAAACCTATGGATTGCTATGTCTCCGAAAGAGAATCAAGCGTGTGTGCAGGGGCATAAACGCAGCAGTGATAGGATTGGAGAGGTTCGGTGAGCAAATGAAGACCCTTTGAAGTCATATTGCATGGTACCCATTCCACGGGTCTCAACTCTCCAGGTTTAAGGTATTCTTCCTTCAGCTAAAACATGCATGTGGAACCCAGAGTATGATCAACCGTGTGATCGGGAGACGTGTTCCAATATGTGTCAGTTTTCGTCCCCTGGTACTCGGGTGCAACATTCCAGACGCTTTACTAACACTCTCCCGACTTGGAGAGTCAGTGCCTTTAACCTCCTGTTTGGCCCAGTTTGCAATTTCTGCGGAAGATGAACAGGAATAGGGAGAACCAATGAGAGACTAGCTGGAGGTGTCTGGACGGGCAAATTTAACTCTCATTTCCCACCAGGAAGAGGAATTAACCAAAGGCTCAGCGTGCCGTGCCGGAACCAGATTAGGGCCTGAAGCCATCCTGCGGTGTTGCGGCCAGCTCACGAGAAAGCGACTTGAAGAAAGGAGCTCAGGGGCACTGTAATTCACAAACCTGCAGAGTAATAAATGATAGCTATCGTCCAAAAATATACTGAAGTAAGGCTGCCAAGAGGACTTGAAAGCGGGGCAGAATTGCAGGAAACCGATTTCAGGAGGTAGACTGGAATTGCATTTAAAGCATAGGAAAAGAGGCAGAACGTCCACAATGATGCACTTGGCCAAAAAGTGCGTATGCGTTTTTTCCTGAATATATTCAGGAAAAAACGCATACGCCCTTTTTGGCCAACCAAGCAAGCTTGCAAAGGAAATCTGCACTACAATGAAGTCTCACTTCCCCCCGGTCAAAAGGGCCATCTTAAAAAAGTGTAAAATCCAGAAAGGCAGGAGAGGCCATGGAGAAATGGGAGCCTTGTTATGCTGATGGGCGGGATGTAAATTGCCAACAGCCACTCGGGAGAAGTGTATGGTGTTTCCTGAAACATCTAAAAAACAAAGCAACAGAGCCTAGGGCACTTCCACTTATGGTCCTATAGCTTAGGGAAATTAAAATCAAAAAGACACAGCCACCCCAAAAGTTGGGACGGCTCTGTTTACAAGAACCTGGTTTACGGTACAAGTTCAATATCGCAGAAAGTGAAAAATGGATAAAGAAGTTGTGGTACTTACGTACAATGCAGTATCACTCAGCAATGAAATCTATGTCATCAGGCCCGTAGCAGCATAATGAGTGGATTGAGGTACGATGATTCTAACTGAAATAAGTCACACAGAAAAAGAAACATCATAAGATATCACTAATACACGGAATGTAAACTTGGCTACACAGGAACTGAATTACAAAACAGAACAGGGTCTCAAATTTAGAAAACCAACTTATGCTTGCTTAAGGGGAAAGGTGAGTTGGGGTGCTGCATAAAACCAGAGGTTGAAATGAGCACAGATAAAGTTCCTTAAGCCAAATATGGAATAGACAAGAGCTACTCCTTGCTCAACGAAATGGATTCAACACTCCATATTAAACGCCTAAGAATATACCTGACTAGGAAGTATCTTAAAACCTATGGATTACTATGTCTCCGAAAGAGAATCAAGCGTGTGTGCAGGGGCATAAACGCAGCAGTGATAGGATTGGAGAGGTTCGGTGAGCAAATGAAGACCCTTTGAAGTCATATTGCATGGTACCCATTCCACGGGTCTCAACTCTCCAGGTTTAAGGTATTCTTCCTTCAGCTAAAACATGCATGTGGAACCCAGAGTATGATCAACCGTGTGATCGGGAGACGTGTTCCAATATGTGTCACTTTTCGTCCCCTGGTACTCGGGTGCAACATTCCAGACGCTTTACTAACACTCTCCCGACTTGGAGAGTCAGTGCCTTTAACCTCCTGTTTGGCCCAGTTTGCAATTTCTGCGGAAGATGAACAGGAATAGGGAGAACGAATGAGAGAGTAGCTGGAGGTGTCTGGACGGGCGAATTTAACTCTCATTTCCCACCAGGAAGAGGAATTAACCAAAGGCTCAGCGTGCCGTGCCGGAACCAGAATAGGGCCTGAAGCCATCCTGCGGTGTTGCGGCCATCTCACGAGAAAGCGAGTTGAAGAAAGGAGCTCAGGGGAACTGTAATTCACAAACCTGCAGAGTTATAAATGATAGCTATCGTCCAAAAATATACTGAAGTAAGGCTGCCAAGAGGACTTGAAAGCGGGGCAGAATTGCAGGAAACCGATTTCAGGAGGTAGACTGGAATTGCATTTAAAGCATAGGAAAAGAGGCAGAACGTCCACAATGATGCACTTGGCCAAAAAGGGCGTATGCGTTTTTTCCTGAATATATTCAGGAAAAAACGCATACGCCCTTTTTGGCCAACCAAGCAAGCTTGCAAAGGAAATCTGCACTACAATGAAGTCTCACTTCCCCCCGGTCAAAAGGGTCATCTGAAAAAAGTGTAAAATGCAGAAAGGCAGGACAGGCCATGGAGAACTGGGAGCCTTGTTATGCTGATGGGCGGGATGTAAATTGCCAACAGCCACTCGGGAGAAGTGTATGGTGTTTCCTGAAACATCTAAAAAACAAAGCAACAGAGCCTAGGGCACTTCCACTTATGGTCCTATAGCTTAGGGAAATTAAAATCAAAAAGACACAGCCACCCCAAAGGTTGGGACGGCTCTGTTTACAAGAACCTGGTTTACGGTACAAGTTCAATATCGCAGAAAGCGAAAAATGGATAAAGAAGTTGTGGTACTTACGTACAATGCAATATCACTCAGCAATGAAATCTATGTCATCAGGCCCGTAGCAGCATAATGAGTGGATTCAGGTACGATGATTCTAACTGAAATAAGTCACACAGAAAAAGAAACATCATAAGATATCACTAATACACGGAATGTAAACTTGGCTACACAGGAACTGAATTACAAAACAGAACAGGGTCTCAAATTTAGAAAACCAACTTATGCTTGCTTAAGGGGAAAGGTGAGTTGGGGTGCTGCATAAAACCAGAGATTGAAATGAGCACAGATAAAGTTCCTTAAGCCAAATATGGAATAGACAAGAGCTACTCCTTGCTCAACGAAATGGATTCAACACTCCATATTAAAGGCCTAAGAATTTACCTGACTAGGAAGTATCTTAAAACCTATGGATTGCTATGTCTCCGAAAGAGAATCAAGCGTGTGTGCAGGGGCATATACGCAGCAGTGATAGGATTGGAGAGGTTCAGTGAGCAAATGAAGACCCTTTGAAGTCATATTGCATGGTACCCATTCCACGGGTCTCAACTCTCCAGGTTTAAGGCATTCTTCCTTCAGCTAAAACATGCATGTGGAACCCAGAGTATGATCAACCGTGTGATCGGGAGACGTGTTCCAATATGTGTCACTTTTCGTCCCCTGGTACTCGGGTGCAACATTCCAGACGCTTTACTAACACTCTCCCGACTTGGAGAGTCAGTGCCTTTAACCTCCTGTTTGGCCCAGTTTGCAATTTCTGCGGAAGATGAACAGGAATAGGGAAAACCAATGAGAGACTAGCTGGAGGTGTCTGGACGGGCAAATTTAACTCTCATTTCCCACCAGGAAGAGGAATTAACCAAAGGCTCAGCGTGCCGTGCCGGAACCAGATTAGGGCCTGAAGCCATCCTGCGGTGTTGCGGCCAGCTCACGAGAAAGCGAGTTGAAGAAAGGAGCTCAGGGGCACTGTAATTCACAAACCTGCAGAGTTATAAATGATAGCTATCGTCCAAAAATATACTGAAGTAAGGCTGCCAAGAGGACTTGAAAGCGGGGCAGAATTGCAGGAAACCGATTTCAGGAGGTAGACTGGAATTGCATTTAAAGCATAGGAAAAGAGGCAGAACGTCCACAATGATGCACTTGGCCAAAAAGGGCGTATGCGTTTTTTCCTGAATATATTCAGGAAAAAACGCATACGCCCTTTTTGGCCAACCAAGCAAGCTTGCAAAGGAAATCTGCACTACAATGAAGTCTCACTTCCCCCCGGTCAAAAGGGCCATCTGAAAAAAGTGTAAAATCCAGAAAGGCAGGACAGGCCATGGAGAACTGGGAGCCTTGTTATGCTGATGGGCGGGATGTAAATTGCCAACAGCCACTCGGGAGAAGTGTATGGTGTTTCCTGAAACATCTAAAAAACAAAGCAACAGAGCCTAGGGCACTTCCACTTATGGTCCTATAGCTTAGGGAAATTAAAATCAAAAAGACACAGCCACCCCAAAGGTTGGGACGGCTCTGTTTACAAGAACCTGGTTTACGGTACAAGTTCAATATCGCAGAAAGTGAAAAATGGATAAAGAAGTTGTGGTACTTACGTACAATGCAGTATCACTCAGCAATGAAATCTATGTCATCAGGCCCGTAGCAGCATAATGAGTGGATTCAGGTACGATGATTCTAACTGAAATAAGTCACAGAGAAAAAGAAACATCATAAGATATCACTAATACACGGAATGTAAACTTGGCTACACAGGAACTGAATTACAAAACAGAACAGGGTCTCAAATTTAGAAAACCAACTTATGCTTGCTTAAGGGGAAAGGTGAGTTGGGGTGCTGCATAAAACCAGAGATTGAAATGAGCACAGATAAAGTTCCTTAAGCCAAATATGGAATAGACAAGAGCTACTCCTTGCTCAACGAAATGGATTCAACACCCCATATTAAACGCCTAAGAATATACCTGACTAGGAAGTATCTTAAAACCTATGGATTGCTATGTCTCCGAAAGAGAATCAAGCGTGTGTGCAGGGGCATAAACGCAGCAGTGATAGGATTGGAGAGGTTCGGTGAGCAAATGAAGACCCTTTGAAGTCATATTGCATGGTACCCATTCCACGGGTCTCAACTCTCCAGGTTTAAGGTATTCTTCCTTCAGCTAAAACATGCATGTGGAACCCAGAGTATGATCAACCGTGTGATCGGGAGACGTGTTCCAATATGTGTCACTTTTCGTCCCCTGGTACTCGGGTGCAACATTCCAGACGCTTTACTAACACTCTCCCGACTTGGAGAGTCAGTGCCTTTAACCTCCTGTTTGGCCCAGTTTGCAATTTCTGCGGAAGATGAACAGGAATAGGGAGAACCAATGAGAGACTAGCTGGAGGTGTCTGGACGGGCAAATTTAACTCTCATTTCCCACCAGGAAGAGGAATTAACCAAAGGCTCAGCATGCCGTGCCGGAACCAGATTAGGGCCTGAAGCCATCCTGCGGTGTTGCGGCCAGCTCACGAGAAAGCGAGTTGAAGAAAGGAGCTCAGGGGCACTGTAATTCACAAACCTGCAGAGTTATAAATGACAGCTATCGTCCAAAAATATACTGAAGTAAGGCTGCCAAGAGGACTTGAAAGCGGGGCAGAATTGCAGGAAACCGATTTCAGGAGGTAGACTGGAATTGCATTTAAAGCATAGGAAAAGAGGCAGAACGTCCACAATGATGCACTTGGCCAAAAAGGGCGTATGCGTTTTTTCCTGAATATATTCAGGAAAAAACGCATACGCCCTTTTTGGCCAACCAAGCAAGCTTGCAAAGGAAATCTGCACTACAATGAAGTCTCACTTCCCCCCGGTCAAAAGGGCCATCTGAAAAAAGTGTAAAATCCAGAAAGGCAGGACAGGCCATGGAGAACTGGGAGCCTTGTTATGCTGATGGGCGGGATGTAAATTGCCAACAGCCACTCGGGAGAAGTGTATGGTGTTTCCTGAAACATCTAAAAAACAAAGCAACAGAGCCTAGGGCACTTCCACTTATGGTCCTATAGCTTAGGGAAATTAAAATCAAAAGGACACAGCCACCCCAAACGTTGGGACGGCTCTGTTTACAAGAACCTGGTTTACGGTACAAGTTCAATATCGCAGAAAGTGAAAAATGGATAAAGAAGTTGTGGTACTTACGTACAATGCAATATCACTCAGCAATGAAATCTATGTCATCAGGCCCGTAGCAGCATAATGAGTGGATTCAGGTACGATGATTCTAACTGAAATAAGTCACACAGAAAAAGAAACATCATAAGATATCACTAATACACGGAATGTAAACTTGGCTACACAGGAACTGAATTACAAAACAGAACAGGGTCTCAAATTTAGAAAACCAACTTATGCTTGCTTAAGGGGAAAGGTGAGTTGGGGTGCTGCATAAAACCAGAGATTGAAATGAGCACAGATAAAGTTCCTTAAGCCAAATATGGAATAGACAAGAGCTACTCCTTGCTCAACGAAATGGATTCAACACCCCATATTAAACGCCTAAGAATATACCTGACTAGGAAGTATCTTAAAACCTATGGATTGCTATGTCTCCGAAAGAGAATCAAGCGTGTGTGCAGGGGCATAAACGCAGCAGTGATAGGATTGGAGAGGTTCGGTGAGCAAATGAAGACCCTTTGAAGTCATATTGCATGGTACCCATTCCACGGGTCTCAACTCTCCAGGTTTAAGGTATTCTTCCTTCAGCTAAAACATGCATGTGGAACCCAGAGTATGATCAACCGTGTGATCGGGAGACGTGTTCCAATATGTGTCAGTTTTCGTCCCCTGGTACTCGGGTGCAACATTCCAGACGCTTTACTAACACTCTCCCGACTTGGAGAGTCAGTGCCTTTAACCTCCTGTTTGGCCCAGTTTGCAATTTCTGCGGAAGATGAACAGGAATAGGGAGAACCAATGAGAGACTAGCTGGAGGTGTCTTGACGGGCAAATTTAACTCTCATTTCCCACCAGGAAGAGGAATTAACCAAAGGCTCAGCGTGCCGTGCCGGAACGAGATTAGGGCCTGAAGCCATCCTGCGGTGTTGCGGCCAGCTCACGAGAAAGCGACTTGAAGAAAGGAGCTCAGGGGCACTGTAATTCACAAACCTGCAGAGTTATAAATGACAGCTATCGTCCAAAAATATACTGAAGTAAGGCTGCCAAGAGGACTTGAAAGCGGGGCAGAATTGCAGGAAACCGATTTCAGGAGGTAGACTGGAATTGCATTGAAAGCATAGGAAAAGAGGCAGAACGTCCACAATGATGCACTTGGCCAAAAAGGGCGTATGCGTTTTTTCCTGAATATATTCAGGAAAAAACGCATACGCCCTTTTTGCCCAACCAAGCAAGCTTGCAAAGGAAATCTGCACTACAATGAAGTCTCACTTCCCCCCAGTCAAAAGGGCCATCTGAAAAAAGTGTAAAATCCAGAAAGGCAGGACAGGCCATGGAGAACTGGGAGCCTTGTTATGCTGATGGGCGGGATGTAAATTGCCAACAGCCACTCGGGAGAAGTGTATGGTGTTTCCTGAAACATCTAAAAAACAAAGCAACAGAGCCTAGGGCACTTCCACTTATGGTCCTATAGCTTAGGGAAATTAAAATCAAAAAGACACAGCCACCCCAAAGGTTGGGACGGCTCTGTTTACAAGAACCTGGTTTACGGTACAAGTTCAATATCGCAGAAAGTGAAAAATGGATAAAGAAGTTGTGGTACTTACGTACAATGCAGTATCACTCAGCAATGAAATCTATGTCATCAGGCCCGTAGCAGCATAATGAGTGGATTCAGGTATGATGATTCTAACTGAAATAAGTCACACAGAAAAAGAAACATCATAAGATATCACTAATACATGGAATGTAAACTTGGCTACACAGGAACTGAATTCCAAAACAGAACAGGGTCTCAAATTTAGAAAACCAACTTATGCTTGCTTAAGGGGAAAGGTGAGTTGGGGTGCTGCATAAAACCAGAGATTGAAATGAGCACAGATAAAGTTCCTTAAGCCAAATATGGAATAGACAAGAGCTACTCCTTGCTCAACGAAAAGGATTCAACACCCCATATTAAACGCCTAAGAATATACCTGACTAGGAAGTATCTTAAAACCTATGGATTGCTATGTCTCCGAAAGAGAATCAAGCGTGTGTGCAGGGGCATAAACGCAGCAGTGATAGGATTGGAGAGTTTCGGTGAGCAAATGAAGACCCTTTGAAGTCATATTGCATGGTACCCATTCCACGGGTCTCAACTCTCCAGGTTTAAGGTATTCTTCCTTCAGCTAAAACATGCATGTGGAACCCAGAGTATGATCAACCGTGTGATCGGGAGACGTGTTCCAATATGTGTCAGTTTTCGTCCCCTGGTACTCGGGTGCAACATTCCAGACGCTTTACTAACACTCTCCCGACTTGGAGAGTCAGTGCCTTTAACCTCCTGTTTGGCCCAGTTTGCAATTTCTGCGGAAGATGAACAGGAATAGGGAGAACCAATGAGAGACTAGCTGGAGGTGTCTGGACGGGCAAATTTAACTCTCATTTCTCACCAGGAAGAGGAATTAACCAAAGGCTCAGCGTGCCGTGCCGGAACCAGATTAGGGCCTGAAGCCATCCTGCGGTGTTGCGGCCAGCTCACGAGAAAGCGAGTTGAAGAAAGGAGCTCAGGGGCACTGTAATTCACAAACCTGCAGAGTTATAAATGACAGCTATCGTCCAAAAATATACTGAAGTAAGGCTGCCAAGAGGACTTGAAAGCGGGGCAGAATTGCAGGAAACCGATTTCAGGAGGTAGACTGGAATTGCATTTAAAGCATAGGAAAAGAGGCAGAACGTCCACAATGATGCACTTGGCCAAAAAGGGCGTATGCGTTTTTTCCTGAATATATTCAGGAAAAAACGCATACGCCCTTTTTGGCCAACCAAGCAAGCTTGCAAAGGAAATCTGCACTACAATGAAGTCTCACTTCCCCCCGGTCAAAAGGGCCATCTGAAAAAAGTGTAAAATCCAGAAAGGCAGGACAGGCCATGGAGAACTGGGAGCCTTGTTATGCTGATGGGCGGGATGTAAATTGCCAACAGCCACTCGGGAGAAGTGTATGGTGTTTCCTGAAACATCTAAAAAACAAAGCAACAGAGCCTAGGGCACTTCCACTTATGGTCCTATAGCTTAGGGAAATTAAAATCAAAAAGACACAGCCACCCCAAAGGTTGGGACGGCTCTGTTTACAAGAACCTGGTTTACAGTACAAGTTCAATATCGCAGAAAGTGAAAAATGGATAAAGAAGTTGTGGTACTTACGTACAATGCAGTATCACTCAGCAATGAAATCTATGTCATCAGGCCCGTAGCAGCATAATGAGTGGATTCAGGTATGATGATTCTAACTGAAATAAGTCACACAGAAAAAGAAACATCATAAGATATCACTAATACATGGAATGTAAACTTGGCTACACAGGAACTGAATTCCAAAACAGAACAGGGTCTCAAATTTAGAAAACCAACTTATGCTTGCTTAAGGGGAAAGGTGAGTTGGGGTGCTGCATAAAACCAGAGATTGAAATGAGCACAGATAAAGTTCCTTAAGCCAAATATGGAATAGACAAGAGCTACTCCTTGCTCAACGAAAAGGATTCAACACCCCATATTAAACGCCTAAGAATATACCTGACTAGGAAGTATCTTAAAACCTATGGATTGCTATGTCTCCGAAAGAGAATCAAGCGTGTGTGCAGGGGCATAAACGCAGCAGTGATAGGATTGGAGAGGTTCGGTGAGCAAATGAAGACCCTTTGAAGTCATATTGCATGGTACCCATTCCACGGGTCTCAACTCTCCAGGTTTAAGGTATTCTTCCTTCAGCTAAAACATGCATGTGGAACCCAGAGTATGATCAACCGTGTGATCGGGAGACGTGTTCCAATATGTGTCAGTTTTCGTCCCCTGGTACTCGGGTGCAACATTCCAGACGCTTTACTAACACTCTCCCGACTTGGAGAGTCAGTGCCTTTAACCTCCTGTTTGGCCCAGTTTGCAATTTCTGCGGAAGATGAACAGGAATAGGGAGAACCAATGAGAGACTAGCTGGAGGTGTCTGGACGGGCAAATTTAACTCTCATTTCTCACCAGGAAGAGGAATTAACCAAAGGCTCAGCGTGCCGTGCCGGAACCAGATTAGGGCCTGAAGCCATCCTGCGGTGTTGCGGCCAGCTCACGAGAAAGCGAGTTGAAGAAAGGAGCTCAGGGGCACTGTAATTCACAAACCTGCAGAGTTATAAATGACAGCTATCGTCCAAAAATATACTGAAGTAAGGCTGCCAAGAGGACTTGAAAGCGGGGCCGAATTGCAGGAAACCGATTTCAGGAGGTAGACTGGAATTGCATTTAAAGCATAGGAAAAGAGGCAGAACGTCCACAATGATGCACTTGGCCAAAAAGGGCGTATGCGTTTTTTCCTGAATATATTCAGGAAAAAACGCATACGCCCTTTTTGGCCAACCAAGCAAGCTTGCAAAGGAAATCTGCACTACAATGAAGTCTCACTTCCCCCCGGTCAAAAGGGCCATCTGAAAAAAGTGTAAAATCCAGAAAGGCAGGACAGGCCATGGAGAACTGGGAGCCTTGTTATGCTGATGGGCGGGATGTAAATTGCCAACAGCCACTCGGGAGAAGTGTATGGTGTTTCCTGAAACATCTAAAAAACAAAGCAACAGAGCCTAGGGTACTTCCACTTATGGTCCTATAGCTTAGGGAAATTAAAATCAAAAGGACACAGCCACCCCAAACGTTGGGATGGCTCTGTTTACAAGAACCTGGTTTACGGTACAAGTTCAATATCGCAGAAAGTGAAAAATGGATAAAGAAGTTGTGGTACTTACGTACAATGCAATATCACTCAGCAATGAAATCTATGTCATCAGGCCCGTAGCAGCATAATGAGTGGATTCAGGTATGATGATTCTAACTGAAATAAGTCACACAGAAAAAGAAACATCATAAGATATCACTAATACACGGAATGTAAACTTGGCTACACAGGAACTGAATTCCAAAACAGAACAGGGTCTCAAATTTAGAAAACCAACTTATGCTTGCTTAAGGGGAAAGGTGAGTTGGGGTGCTGCATAAAACCAGAGATTGAAATGAGCACAGATAAAGTTCCTTAAGCCAAATATGGAATAGACAAGAGCTACTCCTTGCTCAACGAAATGGATTCAACACCCCATATTAAACGCCTAAGAATATACCTGACTAGGAAGTATCTTAAAACCTATGGATTGCTATGTCTCCGAAAGAGAATCAAGCGTGTGTGCAGGGGCATAAAGGCAGCAGTGATAGGATTGGAGAGGTTCGGTGAGCAAATGAAGACCCTTTGAAGTCATATTGCATGGTACCCATTCCACGGGTCTCAACTCTCCAGGTTTAAGGTATTCTTCCTTCAGCTAAAACATGCATGTGGAACCCAGAGTATGATGAACCATGTGATCGGGAGACGTGTTCCAATATGTGTCAGTTTTCGTCCCCTGGTACTCGGGTGCAACATTCCAGACGCTTTACTAACACTCTCCCGACTTGGAGAGTCAGTGCCTTTAACCTCCTGTTTGGCCCAGTTTGTAATTTCTGCGGAAGATGAACAGGAATAGGGAGAACCAATGAGAGACTAGCTGGAGGTGTCTGGACGGGCAAATTTAACTCTCATTTCACACCAGGAAGAGGAATTAACCAAAGGCTCAGCGTGCCGTGCCGGAACCAGATTAGGGCCTGAAGCCATCCTGCGGTGTTGCGGCCAGCTCACGAGAAAGCGAGTTGAAGAAAGGAGCTCAGGGGCACTGTAATTCACAAACCTGCAGAGTTATAAATGATAGCTATCGTCCAAAAATATACTGAAGTAAGGCTGCCAAGAGGACTTGAAAGCGGGGCAGAATTGCAGGAAACCGATTTCAGGAGGTAGACTGGAATTGCATTTAAAGCATAGGAAAAGAGGCAGAACGTCCACAATGATGCACTTGGCCAAAAAGGGCGTATGCGTTTTTTCCTGAATATATTCAGGAAAAAACGCATACGCCCTTTTTGGCCAACCAAGCAAGCTTGCAAAGGAAATCTGCACTACAATGAAGTCTCACTTCCCCCCGGTCAAAAGGGCCATCTGAAAAAAGTGTAAAATCCAGAAAGGCAGGAGAGGCCATGGAGAAATGGGAGCCTTGTTATGCTGATGGGCGGGATGTAAATTGCCAACAGCCACTCGGGAGAAGTGTATGGTGTTTCCTGAAACATCTAAAAAACAAAGCAACAGAGCCTAGGGCACTTCCACTTATGGTCCTATAGCTTAGGGAAATTAAAATCAAAAAGACACAGCCACCCCAAAGGTTGGGACGGCTCTGTTTACAAGAACCTGGTTTACGGTACAAGTTCAATATCGCAGAAAGTGAAAAATGGATAAAGAAGTTGTGGTAATTACGTACAATGCAATATCACTCAGCAATGAAATCTATGTCATCAGGCCCGTAGCAGCATAATGAGTGGTTTCAGGTACGATGATTCTAACTGAAATAAGTCACACAGAAAAAGAAACATCATAAGATATCACTAATACACGGAATGTAACCTTGGCTACACAGGAACTGAATTACAAAACAGAACAGGGTCTCATATTTAGAAAACCAACTTATGCTTGCTTAAGGGGAAAGGTGAGTTGGGGTGCTGCATAAAACCAGAGATTGAAATGAGCACAGATAAAGTTCCTTAAGCCAAATATGGAATAGACAAGAGCTACTCCTTGCTCAACGAAATGGATTCAACACTCCATATTAAACGCCTAAGAATATACCTGACTAGGAAGTATCTTAAAACCTATGGATTGCTATGTCTCCGAAAGAGAATCAAGCGTGTGTGCAGGGGCATAAACGCAGCAGTGATAGGATTGGAGAGGTTCGGTGAGCAAATGAAGACCCTTTGAAGTCATATTGCATGGTACCCATTCCACGGGTCTCAACTCTCCAGGTTTAAGGTATTCTTCCTTCAGCTAAAACATGCATGTGGAACCCAGAGTATGATCAACCGTGTGATCGGGAGACGTGTTCCAATATGTGTCACTTTTCGTCCCCTGGTACTCGGGTGCAACATTCCAGACGCTTTACTAACACTCTCCCGACTTGGAGAGTCAGTGCCTTTAACCTCCTGTTTGGCCCAGTTTGCAATTTCTGCGGAAGATGAACAGGAATAGGGAGAACCAATGAGAGACTAGCTGGAGGTGTCTGGACGGGCAAATTTAACTCTCATTTCCCACCAGGAAGAGGAATTAACCAAAGGCTCAGCGTGCCGTGCCGGAACCAGATTAGGGCCTGAAGCCATCCTGCGGTGTTGCGGCCAGCTCACGAGAAAGCGAGTTGAAGAAAGGAGCTCAGGGGCACTGTAATTCACAAACCTGCAGAGTTATAAATGACAGCTATCGTCCAAAAATATACTGAAGTAAGGCTGCCAAGAGGACTTGAAAGCGGGGCAGAATTGCAGGAAACCGATTTCAGGAGGTAGACTGGAATTGCATTTAAAGCATAGGAAAAGAGGCAGAACGTCCACAATGATGCACTTGGCCAAAAAGGGCGTATGCGTTTTTTCCTGAATATATTCAGGAAAAAACGCATACGCCCTTTTTGGCCAACCAAGCAAGCTTGCAAAGGAAATCTGCACTACAATGAAGTCTCACTTCCCCCCGGTCAAAAGGGCCATCTGAAAAAAGTGTAAAATCCAGAAAGGCAGGACAGGCCATGGAGAACTGGGAGCCTTGTTATGCTGATGGGCGGGATGTAAATTGCCAACAGCCACTCGGGAGAAGTGTATGGTGTTTCCTGAAACATCTAAAAAACAAAGCAACAGAGCCTAGGGCACTTCCACTTATGGTCCTATAGCTTAGGGAAATTAAAATCAAAAGGACACAGCCACCCCAAACGTTGGGACGGCTCTGTTTACAAGAACCTGGTTTACGGTACAAGTTCAATATCGCAGAAAGTGAAAAATGGATAAAGAAGTTGTGGTACTTACGTACAATGCAATATCACTCAGCAATGAAATCTATGTCATCAGGCCCGTAGCAGCATAATGAGTGGATTCAGGTACGATGATTCTAACTGAAATAAGTCACACAGAAAAAGAAACATCATAAGATATCAGTAATACACGGAATGTAAACTTGGCTACACAGGAACTGAATTACAAAACAGAACAGGGTCTCAAATTTAGAAAACCAACTTATGCTTGCTTAAGGGGAAAGGTGAGTTGGGGTGCTGCATAAAACCAGAGATTGAAATGAGCACAGATAAAGTTCCTTAAGCCAAATATGGAATAGACAAGAGCTACTCCTTGCTCAACGAAATGGATTCAACACCCCATATTAAACGCCTAAGAATATACCTGACTAGGAAGTATCTTAAAACCTATGGATTGCTATGTCTCCGAAAGAGAATCAAGCGTGTGTGCAGGGGCATAAACGCAGCAGTGATAGGATTGGAGAGGTTCGGTGAGCAAATGAAGACCCTTTGAAGTCATATTGCATGGTACCCATTCCACGGGTCTCAACTCTCCAGGTTTAAGGTATTCTTCCTTCAGCTAAAACATGCATGTGGAACCCAGAGTATGATCAACCATGTGATTGGGAGACGTGTTCCAATATGTGTCAGTTTTCGTCCCCTGGTACTCGGGTGCAACATTCCAGACGCTTTACTAACACTCTCCCGACTTGGAGAGTCAGTGCCTTTAACCTCCTGTTTGGCCCAGTTTGCAATTTCTGCGGAAGATGAACAGGAATAGGGAGAACCAATGAGAGACTAGCTGGAGGTGTCTGGACGGGCAAATTTAACTCTCATTTCCCACCAGGAAGAGGAATTAACCAAAGGCTCAGCGTGCCGTGCCGGAACCAGATTAGGGCCTGAAGCCATCCTGCGGTGTTGCGGCCAGCTCACGAGAAAGCGACTTGAAGAAAGGAGCTCAGGGGCACTGTAATTCACAAACCTGCAGAGTTATAAATGACAGCTATCGTCCAAAAATATACTGAAGTAAGGCTGCCAAGAGGACTTGAAAGCGGGGCAGAATTGCAGGAAACCGATTTCAGGAGGTAGACTGGAATTGCATTGAAAGCATAGGAAAAGAGGCAGAACGTCCACAATGATGCACTTGGCCAAAAAGGGCGTATGCGTTTTTTCCTGAATATATTCAGGAAAAAACGCATACGCCCTTTTTGGCCAACCAAGCAAGCTTGCAAAGGAAATCTGCACTACAATGAAGTCTCACTTCCCCCCGGTCAAAAGGGCCATCTGAAAAAAGTGTAAAATCCAGAAAGGCAGGAGAGGCCATGGAGAAATGGGAGCCTTGTTATGCTGATGGGCGGGATGTAAATTGCCAACAGCCACTCGGGAGAAGTGTATGGTGTTTCCTGAAACATCTAAAAAACAAAGCAACAGAGCCTAGGGCACTTCCACTTATGGTCCTATAGCTTAGGGAAATTAAAATCAAAAAGACACAGCCACCCCAAAGGTTGGGACGGCTCTGTTTACAAGAACCTGGTTTACGGTACAAGTTCAATATCGCAGAAAGTGAAAAATGGATAAAGAAGTTGTGGTACTTACGTACAATGCAGTATCACTCAGCAATGAAATCTATGTCATCAGGCCCGTAGCAGCATAATGAGTGGATTCAGGTATGATGATTCTAACTGAAATAAGTCACAGAGAAAAAGAAACATCATAAGATATCACTAATACACGGAATGTAAACTTGGCTACACAGGAACTGAATTACAAAACAGAACAGGGTCTCAAATTTAGAAACCCAACTTATGCTTGCTTAAGGGGAAAGGTGAGTTGGGGTGCTGCATAAAACCAGAGATTGAAATGAGCACAGATAAAGTTCCTTAAGCCAAATATGGAATAGACAAGAGCTACTCCTTGCTCAACGAAATGGATTCAACACCCCATATTAAACGCCTAAGAATATATCTGACTAGGAAGTATCTTAAAACCTATGGATTGCTATGTCTCCGAAAGAGAATCAAGCGTGTGTGCAGGGGCATAAACGCAGCAGTGATAGGATTGGAGAGGTTCGGTGAGCAAATGAAGACCCTTTGAAGTCATATTGCATGGTACCCATTCCACGGGTCTCAACTCTCCAGGTTTAAGGTATTCTTCCTTCAGCTAAAACATGCATGTGGAACCCAGAGTATGATCAATCGTGTGATCGGGAGACGTGTTCCAATATGTGTCAGTTTTCCTCCCCTGGTACTCGGGTGCAACATTCCAGACGCTTTACTAACACTCTCCCGACTTGGAGAGTCAGTGCCTTTAACCTCCTGTTTGGCCCAGTTTGCAATTTCTGCGGAAGATGAACAGGAATAGGGAGAACCAATGAGAGACTAGCTGGAGGTGTCTGGACGGGCAAATTTAACTCTCATTTCCCACCAGGAAGAGGAATTAACCAAAGGCTCAGCGTGCCGTGCCGGAACCAGATTAGGGCCTGAAGCCATCCTGCGGTGTTGCGGCCATCTCACGAGAAAGCGAGTTGAAGAAAGGAGCTCAGGGGCACTGAAATTCACAAACCTGCAGAGTTATAAATGATAGCTATCGTCCAAAAATATACTGAAGTAAGGCTGCCAAGAGGACTTGAAAGCGGGGCAGAATTGCAGGAAACCGATTTCAGGAGGTAGACTGGAATTGCATTGAAAGCATAGGAAAAGAGGCAGAACGTCCACAATGATGCACTTGGCCAAAAAGGGCGTATGCGTTTTTTCCTGAATATATTCAGGAAAAAACGCATACGCCCTTTTTGGCCAACCAAGCAAGCTTGCAAAGGAAATCTGCACTACAATGAAGTCTCACTTCCCCCCGGTCAAAAGGGCCATCTGAAAAAAGTGAAAAATCCAGAAAGGCAGGACAGGCCATGGAGAACTGGGAGCCTTGTTATGCTGATGGGCGGGATGTAAATTGCCAACAGCCACTCGGGAGAAGTGTATGGTGTTTCCTGAAACATCTAAAAAACAAAGCAACAGAGCCTAGGGCACTTCCACTTATGGTCCTATAGCTTAGGGAAATTAAAATCAAAAAGACACAGCCACCCCAAAGGTTGGGACGGCTCTGTTTACAAGAACCTGGTTTACGGTACAAGTTCAATATCGCAGAAAGCGAAAAATGGATAAAGAAGTTGTGGTACTTACGTACAATGCAGTATCACTCAGCAATGAAATCTATGTCATCAGGCCCGTAGCAGCATAATGAGTGGATTCAGGTATGATGATTCTAACTGAAATAAGTCACACAGAAAAAGAAACATCATAAGATATCACTAATACACGGAATGTAAACTTGGCTACACAGGAACTGAATTACAAAACAGAACAGGGTCTCAAATTTAGAAAACCAACTTATGCTTGCTTAAGGGGAAAGGTGAGTTGGGGTGCTGCATAAAACCAGAGATTGAAATGAGCACAGATAAAGTTCCTTAAGCCAAATATGGAATAGACAACAGCTACTCCTTGCTCAACGAAATGGATTCAACACTCCATATTAAACGCCTAAGAATATACCTGACTAGGAAGTATCTTAAAACCTATGGATTGCTATGTCTCCGAAAGAGAATCAAGCGTGTGTGCAGGGGCATAAACGCAGCAGTGATAGGATTGGAGAGTTTCGGTGAGCAAATGAAGACCCTTTGAAGTCATATTGCATGGTACCCATTCCACGGGTCTCAACTCTCCAGGTTTAAGGTATTCTTCCTTCAGCTAAAACATGCATGTGGAACCCAGAGTATGATCAACCGTGTGATCGGGAGACGTGTTCCAATATGTGTCAGTTTTCGTCCCCTGGTACTCGGGTGCAACATTCCAGACGCTTTACTAACACTCTCCCGACTTGGAGAGTCAGTGCCTTTAACCTCCTGTTTGGCCCAGTTTGCAATTTCTGCGGAAGATGAACAGGAATAGGGAGAACCAATGAGAGACTAGCTGGAGGTGTCTGGACGGGCAAATTTAACTCTCATTTCCCACCAGGAAGAGGAATTAACCAAAGGCTCAGCGTGCCGTGCCGGAACCAGATTAGGGCCTGAAGCCATCCTGCGGTGTTGCGGCCAGCTCACGAGAAAGCGAGTTGAAGAAAGGAGCTCAGGGGCACTGAAATTCACAAACCTGCAGAGTTATAAATGATAGCTATCGTCCAAAAATATACTGAAGTAAGGCTGCCAAGAGGACTTGAAAGCGGGGCAGAATTGCAGGAAACCGATTTCAGGAGGTAGACTGGAATTGCATTGAAAGCATAGGAAAAGAGGCAGAACGTCCACAATGATGCACTTGGCCAAAAAGGGCGTATGCGTTTTTTCCTGAATATATTCAGGAAAAAACGCATACGCCCTTTTTGGCCAACCAAGCAAGCTTGCAAAGGAAATCTGCACTACAATGAAGTCTCACTTCACCCCGGTCAAAAGGGCCATCTGAAAAAAGTGTAAAATCCAGAAAGGCAGGACAGGCCATGGAGAACTGGGAGCCTTGTTATGCTGATGGGCGGGATGTAAATTGCCAACAGCCACTCGGGAGAAGTGTATGGTGTTTCCTGAAACATCTAAAAAACAAAGCAACAGAGCCTAGGGCACTTCCACTTATGGTCCTATAGCTTAGGGAAATTAAAATCAAAAAGACACAGCCACCCCAAAGGTTGGGACGGCTCTGTTTACAAGAACCTGGTTTACGGTACAAGTTCAATATTGCAGAAAGCGAAAAATGGATAAAGAAGTTGTGGTACTTACATACAATGCAGTATCACTCAGCAATGAAATCTATGTCATCAGGCCCGTAGCAGCATAATGAGTGGATTCAGGTATGATGATTCTAACTGAAATAAGTCACACAGAAAAAGAAACATCATAAGATATCACTAATACACGGAATGTAAACTTGGCTACACAGGAACTGAATTACAAAACAGAACAGGGTCTCAAATTTAGAAAACCAACTTATGCTTGCTTAAGGGGAAAGGTGAGTTGGGGTGCTGCATAAAACCAGAGATTGAAATGAGCACAGATAAAGTTCCTTAAGCCAAATATGGAATAGACAAGAGCTACTCCTTGCTCAACGAAATGGATTCAACACTCCATATTAAACGCCTAAGAATATACCTGACTAGGAAGTATCTTAAAACCTATGGATTGCTATGTCTCCGAAAGAGAATCAAGCGTGTGTGCAGGGGCATAAACGCAGCAGTGATAGGATTGGAGAGGTTCGGTGAGCAAATGAAGACCCTTTGAAGTCATATTGCATGGTACCCATTCCACGGGTCTCAACTCTCCAGGTTTAAGGTATTCTTCCTTCAGCTAAAACATGCATGTGGAACCCAGAGTATGATCAACCGTGTGATCGGGAGACGTGTTCCAATATGTGTCAGTTTTCGTCCCCTGGTACTCGGGTGCAACATTCCAGACGCTTTACTAACACTCTCCCGACTTGGAGAGTCAGTGCCTTTAACCTCCTGTTTGGCCCAGTTTGCAATTTCTGCGGAAGATGAACAGGAATAGGGAGAACCAATGAGAGACTAGCTGGAGGTGTCTGGACGGGCAAATTTAACTCTCATTTCCCACCAGGAAGAGGAATTAACCAAAGGCTCAGCGTGCCGTGCCGGAACCAGATTAGGGCCTGAAGCCATCCTGCGGTGTTGCGGCCATCTCACGAGAAAGCGAGTTGAAGAAAGGAGCTCAGGGGCACTGAAATTCACAAACCTGCAGAGTTATAAATGATAGCTATCGTCCAAAAATATACTGAAGTAAGGCTGCCAAGAGGACTTGAAAGCGGGGCAGAATTGCAGGAAACCGATTTCAGGAGGTAGACTGGAATTGCATTTAAAGCATAGGAAAAGAGGCAGAACGTCCACAATGATGCACTTGGCCAAAAAGGGCGTATGCGTTTTTTCCTGAATATATTCAGGAAAAAACGCATACGCCCTTTTTGGCCAACCAAGCAAGCTTGCAAAGGAAATCTGCACTACAATGAAGTCTCACATCCCCCCGGTCAAAAGGGCCATCTGAAAAAAGTGAAAAATCCAGAAAGGCAGGACAGGCCATGGAGAACTGGGAGCCTTGTTATGCTGATGGGCGGGATGTAAATTGCCAACAGCCACTCGGGAGAAGTGTATGGTGTTTCCTGAAACATCTAAAAAACAAAGCAACAGAGCCTAGGGCACTTCCACTTATGGTCCTATAGCTTAGGGAAATTAAAATCAAAAAGACACAGCCACCCCAAAGGTTGGGACGGCTCTGTTTACAAGAACCTGGTTTACGGTACAAGTTCAATATCGCAGAAAGCGAAAAATGGATAAAGAAGTTGTGGTACTTACGTACAATGCAGTATCACTCAGCAATGAAATCTATGTCATCAGGCCCGTAGCAGCATAATGAGTGGATTCAGGTATGATGATTCTAACTGAAATAAGTCACACAGAAAAAGAAACATCATAAGATATCACTAATACACGGAATGTAAACTTGGCTACACAGGAACTGAATTACAAAACAGAACAGGGTCTCAAATTTAGAAAACCAACTTATGCTTGCTTAAGGGGAAAGGTGAGTTGGGGTGCTGCATAAAACCAGAGATTGAAATGAGCACAGATAAAGTTCCTTAAGCCAAATATGGAATAGACAACAGCTACTCCTTGCTCAACGAAATGGATTCAACACTCCATATTAAACGCCTAAGAATATACCTGACTAGGAAGTATCTTAAAACCTATGGATTGCTATGTCTCCGAAAGAGAATCAAGCGTGTGTGCAGGGGCATAAACGCAGCAGTGATAGGATTGGAGAGGTTCGGTGAGCAAATGAAGACCCTTTGAAGTCATATTGCATGGTACCCATTCCACGGGTCTCAACTCTCCAGGTTTAAGGTATTCTTCCTTCAGCTAAAACATGCATGTGGAACCCAGAGTATGATCAACCGTGTGATCGGGAGACGTGTTCCAATATGTGTCAGTTTTCGTCCCCTGGTACTCGGGTGCAACATTCCAGACGCTTTACTAACACTCTCCCGACTTGGAGAGTCAGTGCCTTTAACCTCCTGTTTGGCCCAGTTTGCAATTTCTGCGGAAGATGAACAGGAATAGGGAGAACCAATGAGAGACTAGCTGGAGGTGTCTGGACGGGCAAATTTAACTCTCATTTCCCACCAGGAAGAGGAATTAACCAAAGGCTCAGCGTGCCGTGCCGGAACCAGATTAGGGCCTGAAGCCATCCTGCGGTGTTGCGGCCAGCTCACGAGAAAGCGAGTTGAAGAAAGGAGCTCAGGGGCACTGAAATTCACAAACCTGCAGAGTTATAAATGATAGCTATCGTCCAAAAATATACTGAAGTAAGGCTGCCAAGAGGACTTGAAAGCGGGGCAGAATTGCAGGAAACCGATTTCAGGAGGTAGACTGGAATTGCATTGAAAGCATAGGAAAAGAGGCAGAACGTCCACAATGATGCACTTGGCCAAAAAGGGCGTATGCGTTTTTTCCTGAATATATTCAGGAAAAAACGCATACGCCCTTTTTGGCCAACCAAGCAAGCTTGCAAAGGAAATCTGCACTACAATGAAGTCTCACTTCACCCCGGTCAAAAGGGCCATCTGAAAAAAGTGTAAAATCCAGAAAGGCAGGACAGGCCATGGAGAACTGGGAGCCTTGTTATGCTGATGGGCGGGATGTAAATTGCCAACAGCCACTCGGGAGAAGTGTATGGTGTTTCCTGAAACATCTAAAAAACAAAGCAACAGAGCCTAGGGCACTTCCACTTATGGTCCTATAGCTTAGGGAAATTAAAATCAAAAAGACACAGCCACCCCAAAGGTTGGGACGGCTCTGTTTACAAGAACCTGGTTTACGGTACAAGTTCAATATCGCAGAAAGCGAAAAATGGATAAAGAAGTTGTGGTACTTACGTACAATGCAGTATCACTCAGCAATGAAATCTATGTCATCAGGCCCGTAGCAGCATAATGAGTGGATTCAGGTATGATGATTCTAACTGAAATAAGTCACACAGAAAAAGAAACATCATAAGATATCACTAATACACGGAATGTAAACTTGGCTACACAGGAACTGAATTACAAAACAGAACAGGGTCTCAAATTTAGAAACCCAACTTATGCTTGCTTAAGGGGAAAGGTGAGTTGGGGTGCTGCATAAAACCAGAGATTGAAATGAGCACAGATAAAGTTCCTTAAGCCAAATATGGAATAGACAAGAGCTACTCCTTGCTCAACGAAATGGATTCAACACTCCATATTAAACGCCTAAGAATATACCTGACTAGGAAGTATCTTAAAACCTATGGATTGCTATGTCTCCGAAAGAGAATCAAGCGTGTGTGCAGGGGCATAAACGCAGCAGTGATAGGATTGGAGAGGTTCGGTGAGCAAATGAAGACCCTTTGAAGTCATATTGCATGGTACCCATTCCACGGGTCTCAACTCTCCAGGTTTAAGGTATTCTTCCTTCAGCTAAAACATGCATGTGGAACCCAGAGTATGATCAACCGTGTGATCGGGAGACGTGTTCCAATATGTGTCAGTTTTCGTCCCCTGGTACTCGGGTGCAACATTCCAGACGCTTTACTAACACTCTCCCGACTTGGAGAGTCAGTGCCTTTAACCTCCTGTTTGGCCCAGTTTGCAATTTCTGCGGAAGATGAACAGGAATAGGGAGAACCAATGACAGACTAGCTGGAGGTGTCTGGACGGGCAAATTTAACTCTCATTTCCCACCAGGAAGAGGAATTAACCAAAGGCTCAGCGTGCCGTGCCGGAACCAGATTAGGGCCTGAAGCCATCCTGCGGTGTTGCGGCCAGCTCACGAGAAAGCGAGTTGAAGAAAGGAGCTCAGGGGCACTGAAATTCACAAACCTGCAGAGTTATAAATGATAGCTATCGTCCAAAAATATACTGAAGTAAGGCTGCCAAGAGGACTTGAAAGCGGGGCAGAATTGCAGGAAACCGATTTCAGGAGGTAGACTGGAATTGCATTGAAAGCATAGGAAAAGAGGCAGAACGTCCACAATGATGCACTTGGCCAAAAAGGGCGTATGCGTTTTTTCCTGAATATATTCAGGAAAAAACGCATACGCCCTTTTTGGCCAACCAAGCAAGCTTGCAAAGGAAATCTGCACTACAATGAAGTCTCACTTCACCCCGGTCAAAAGGGCCATCTGAAAAAAGTGTAAAATCCAGAAAGGCAGGACAGGCCATGGAGAACTGGGAGCCTTGTTATGCTGATGGGCGGGATGTAAATTGCCAACAGCCACTCGGGAGAAGTGTATGGTGTTTCCTGAAACATCTAAAAAACAAAGCAACAGAGCCTAGGGCACTTCCACTTATGGTCCTATAGCTTAGGGAAATTAAAATCAAAAAGACACAGCCACCCCAAAGGTTGGGACGGCTCTGTTTACAAGAACCTGGTTTACGGTACAAGTTCAATATCGCAGAAAGCGAAAAATGGATAAAGAAGTTGTGGTACTTACGTACAATGCAGTATCACTCAGCAATGAAATCTATGTCATCAGGCCCATAGCAGCATAATGAGTGGATTCAGGTATGATGATTCTAACTGAAATAAGTCACACAGAAAAAGAAACATCATAAGATATCACTAATACACGGAATGTAAACTTGGCTACACAGGAACTGAATTCCAAAACAGAACAGGGTCTCAAATTTAGAAACCCAACTTATGCTTGCTTAAGGGGAAAGGTGAGTTGGGGTGCTGCATAAAACCAGAGATTGAAATGAGCACAGATAAAGTTCCTTAAGCCAAATATGGAATAGACAAGAGCTACTCCTTGCTCAACGAAATGGATTCAACACTCCATATTAAACGCCTAAGAATATACCTGACTAGGAAGTATCTTAAAACCTATGGATGGCTATGTCTCCGAAAGAGAATCAAGCGTGTGTGCAGGGGCATAAACGCAGCAGTGATAGGATTGGAGAAGTTCGGTGAGCAAATGAAGACCCTTTGAAGTCATATTGCATGGTACCCATTCCACGGGTCTCAACTCTCCAGGTTTAAGGTATTCTTCCTTCAGCTAAAACATGCATGTGGAACCCAGAGTATGATCAACCGTGTGATCGGGAGACGTGTTCCAATATGTGTCAGTTTTCGTCCCCTGGTACTCGGGTGCAACATTCCAGACGCTTTACTAACACTCTCCCGACTTGGAGAGTCAGTGCCTTTAACCTCCTGTTTGGCCCAGTTTGCAATTTCTGCGGAAGATGAACAGGAATAGGGAGAACCAATGAGAGACTAGCTGGAGGTGTCTGGACGGGCAAATTTAACTCTCATTTCCCACCAGGAAGAGGAATTAACCAAAGGCTCAGCGTGCCGTGCCGGAACCAGATTAGGGCCTGAAGCCATCCTGCGATGTTGCGGCCAGCTCACGAGAAAGCGAGTTGAAGAAAGGAGCTCAGGGGCACTGTAATTCACAAACCTGCAGAGTTATAAATGATAGCTATCATCCAAAAATATACTGAAGTAAGGCTGCCAAGAGGACTTGAAAGCGGGGCAGAATTGCAGGAAACCGATTTCAGGAGGTAGACTGGAATTGCATTTAAAGCATAGGAAAAGAGGCAGAACGTCCACAATGATGCACTTGGCCAAAAAGGGCGTATGCGTTTTTTCCTGAATATATTCAGGAAAAAACGCATACGCCCTTTTTGGCCAACCAAGCAAGCTTGCAAAGGAAATCTGCACTACAATGAAGTCTCACTTCTCCCCGGTCAAAAGGGCCATCTGAAAAAAGTGTAAAATCCAGAAAGGCAGGACAGGCCATGGAGAAATGGGAGCCTTGTTATGCTGATGGGCGGGATGTAAATTGCCAACAGCCACTCGGGAGAAGTGTATGGTGTTTCCTGAAACATCTAAAAAACAAAGCAACAGAGCCTAGGGCACTTCCACTTATGGTCCTATAGCTTAGGGAAATTAAAATCAAAAAGACACAGCCACCCCAAAGGTTGGGACGGCTCTGTTTACAAGAACCTGGTTTACGGTACAAGTTCAATATCGCAGAAAGCGAAAAATGGATAAAGAAGTTGTGGTACTTACGTACAATGCAGTATCACTCAGCAATGAAATCTATGTCATCAGGCCCGTAGCAGCATAATGAGTGGATTCAGGTATGATGATTCTAACTGAAATAAGTCACAGAGAAAAAGAAACATCATAAGATATCACTAATACACGGAATGTAAACTTGGCTACACAGGAACTGAATTACAAAACAGAACAGGGTCTCAAATTTAGAAAACCAACTTATGCTTGCTTAAGGGGAAAGTTGAGTTGGGGTGCTGCATAAAACCAGAGATTGAAATGAGCACAGATAAAGTTCCTTAAGCCAAATATGGAATAGACAAGAGCTACTCCTTGCTCAACGAAATGGATTCAACACTCCATATTAAACGCCTAAGAATATACCTGACTAGGAAGTATCTTAAAACCTATGGATTGCTATGTCTCCGAAAGAGAATCAAGCGTGTGTGCAGGGGCATAAACGCAGCAGTGATAGGATTGGAGAGGTTCGGTGAGCAAATGAAGACCCTTTGAAGTCATATTGCATGGTACCCATTCCACGGGTCTCAACTCTCCAGGTTTAAGGTATTCTTCCTTCAGCTAAAACATGCATGTGGAACCCAGAGTATGATCAACCGTGTGATCGGGAGACGTGTTCCAATATGTGTCAGTTTTCGTCCCCTGGTACTCGGGTGCAACATTCCAGACGCTTTACTAACACCCTCCCGACTTGGAGAGTCAGTGCCTTTAACCTCCTGTTTGGCCCAGTTTGCAATTTCTGCGGAAGATGAACAGGAATAGGGAGAACCAATGAGAGACTAGCTGGAGGTGTCTGGACGGGCAAATTTAACTCTCATTTCCCACCAGGAAGAGGAATTAACCAAAGGCTCAGCGTGCCGTGCCGGAACCAGATTAGGGCCTGAAGCCATCCTGCGGTGTTGCGGCCAGCTCACGAGAAAGCGAGTTGAAGAAAGGAGCTCAGGGGCACTGAAATTCACAAACCTGCAGAGTTATAAATGATAGCTATCGTCCAAAAATATACTGAAGTAAGGCTGCCAAGAGGACTTGAAAGCGGGGCAGAATTGCAGGAAACCGATTTCAGGAGGTAGACTGGAATTGCATTTAAAGCATAGGAAAAGAGGCAGAACGTCCACAATGATGCACTTGGCCAAAAAGGGCGTATGCGTTTTTTCCTGAATATATTCAGGAAAAAACGCATACGCCCTTTTTGGCCAACCAAGCAAGCTTGCAAAGGAAATCTGCACTACAATGAAGTCTCACTTCCCCCCGGTCAAAAGGGCCATCTGAAAAAAGTGTAAAATCCAGAAAGGCAGGACAGGCCATGGAGAACTGGGAGCCTTGTTATGCTGATGGGCGGGATGTAAATTGCCAACAGCCACTCGGGAGAAGTGTATGGTGTTTCCTGAAACATCTAAAAAACAAAGCAACAGAGCCTAGGGCACTTCCACTTATGGTCCTATAGCTTAGGGAAATTAAAATCAAAAAGACACAGCCACCCCAAAGGTTGGGACGGCTCTGTTTACAAGAACCTGGTTTACGGTACAAGTTCAATATCGCAGAAAGCGAAAAATGGATAAAGAAGTTGTGGTACTTACGTACAATGCAGTATCACTCAGCAATGAAATCTATGTCATCAGGCCCGTAGCAGCATAATGAGTGGATTCAGGTATGATGATTCTAACTGAAATAAGTCACACAGAAAAAGAAACATCATAAGATATCACTAATACACGGAATGTAAACTTGGCTACACAGGAACTGAATTACAAAACAGAACAGGGTCTCAAATTTAGAAACCCAACTTATGCTTGCTTAAGGGGAAAGGTGAGTTGGGGTGCTGCATAAAACCAGAGATTGAAATGAGCACAGATAAAGTTCCTTAAGCCAAATATGGAATAGACAAGAGCTACTCCTTGCTCAACGAAATGGATTCAACACTCCATATTAAACGCCTAAGAATATACCTGACTAGGAAGTATCTTAAAACCTATGGATTGCTATGTCTCCGAAAGAGAATCAAGCGTGTGTGCAGGGGCATAAACGCAGCAGTGATAGGATTGGAGAGGTTCGGTGAGCAAATGAAGACCCTTTGAAGTCATATTGCATGGTACCCATTCCACGGGTCTCAACTCTCCAGGTTTAAGGTATTCTTCCTTCAGCAAAAACATGCATGTGGAACCCAGAGTATGATCAACCGTGTGATCGGGAGACGTGTTCCAATATGTCTCAGTTTTCGTCCCCTGGTACTCGGGTGCAACATTCCAGACGCTTTACTAACACTCTCCCGACTTGGAGAGTCAGTGCCTTTAACCTCCTGTTTGGCCCAGTTTGCAATTTCTGCGGAAGATGAACAGGAATAGGGAGAACCAATGACAGACTAGATGGAGGTGTCTGGATGGGCAAATTTAACTCTCATTTCGCACCAGGAAGAGGAATTAACCAAAGGCTCAGCGTGCCGTGCCGGAACCAGATTAGGGCCTGAAGCCATCCTGCGGTGTTGCGGCCAGCTCACGAGAAAGCGAGTTGAAGAAAGGAGCTCAGGGGCACTGTAATTCACAAACCTGCAGAGTTATAAATGACAGCTATCGTCCAAAAATATACTGAAGTAAGGCTGCCAAGAGGACTTGAAAGCGGGGCAGAATTGCAGGAAACCGATTTCAGGAGGTAGACTGGAATTGCATTTAAAGCATAGGAAAAGAGGCAGAACGTCCACAATGATGCACTTGGCCAAAAAGGGCGTATGCGTTTTTTCCTGAATATATTCAGGAAAAAACGCATACGCCCTTTTTGGCCAACCAAGCAAGCTTGCAAAGGAAATCTGCACTACAGTGAAGTCTCACTTCCCCCCGGTCAAAAGGGCCATCTGAAAAAAGTGTAAAATCCAGAAAGGCAGGACAGGCCATGGAGAACTGGGAGCCTTGTTATGCTGATGGGCGGGATGTAAATTGCCAACAGCCACTCGGGAGAAGTGTATGGTGTTTCCTGAAACATCTAAAAAACAAAGCAACAGAGCCTAGGGCACTTCCACTTATGGTCCTATAGCTTAGGGAAATTAAAATCAAAAAGACACAGCCACCCCAAAGGTTGGGACGGCTCTGTTTACAAGAACCTGGTTTACGGTACAAGTTCAATATCGCAGAAAGTGAAAAATGGATAAAGAAGTTGTGGTACTTACATACAATGCAATATCACTCAGCAATGAAATCTATGTCATCAGGCCCGTAGCAGCATAATGAGTGGATTCAGGTATGATGATTCTAACTGAAATAAGTCACACAGAAAAAGAAACATCATAAGATATGACTAATACACGGAATGTAAACTTGGCTACACAGGAACTGAATTACAAAACAGAACAGGGTCTCAAATTTAGAAAACCAACTTATGCTTGCTTAAGGGGAAAGGTGTGTTGGGATGCTGCATAAAACCAGAGATTGAAATGAGCACAGATAAAGCTCCTTAAGCCAAATATGGAATAGACAAGAGCTACTCCTTGCTCAACGAAATGGACTCAACACCCCATATTAAATGCCTAAGAGTGTACCTGACTAGGAAATATCTTAAAACCTATGGATTGCTATGTCTCTGAAAGAGAATCAAGCGTGTGTGCAGGGGCATACACGCAGCAGTGATAGGATTGGAGAGGTTCGGTGAGCAAATGAAGACCCTTTGAAGTCATATTGCATGGTACCCATTCCACGGGTCTCAACTCTCCAGGTTTAAGGTATTCTTCCTTCAGCAAAAACATGCATGTGGAACCCAGAGTATGATCAACCGTGTGATCGGGAGACGTGTTCCAATATGTCTCAGTTTTCGTCCCCTGGTACTCGGCTGCAACATTCCAGACGCTTTACTAACACTCTCCCGACTTGGAGAGTCAGTGCCTTTAACCTCCTGTTTGGCCCAGTTTGCAATTTCTGCGGAAGATGAACAGGAATAGGGAGAACCAATGACAGACTAGATGGAGGTGTCTGGATGGGCAAATTTAACTCTCATTTCGCACCAGGAAGAGGAATTAACCAAAGGCTCAGCGTGCCGTGCCGGAACCAGATTAGGGCCTGAAGCCATCCTGCGGTGTTGCGGCCAGCTCACGAGAAAGCGAGTTGAAGAAAGGAGCTCAGGGGCACTGTAATTCACAAACCTGCAGAGTTATAAATGACAGCTATCGTCCAAAAATATACTGAAGTAAGGCTGCCAAGAGGACTTGAAAGTGGGGCAGAATTGCAGGAAACCGATTTCAGGAGGTAGACTGGAATTGCATTTAAAGCATAGGAAAAGAGGCAGAACGTCCACAATGATGCACTTGGCCAAAAAGGGCGTATGCGTTTTTTCCTGAATATATTCAGGAAAAAACGCATACGCCCTTTTTGGCCAACCAAGCAAGCTTGCAAAGGAAATCTGCACTACAATGAAGTCTCACTTCCCCCCGGTCAAAAGGGCCATCTGAAAAAAGTGTAAAATCCAGAAAGGCAGGACAGGCCATGGAGAACTGGGAGCCTTGTTATGCTGATGGGCGGGATGTAAATTGCCAACAGCCACTCGGGAGAAGTGTATGGTGTTTCCTGAAACATCTAAAAAACAAAGCAACAGAGCCTAGGGCACTTCCACTTATGGTCCTATAGCTTAGGGAAATTAAAATCAAAAAGACACAGCCACCCCAAAGGTTGGGACGGCTCTGTTTACAAGAACCTGGTTTACGGTACAAGTTCAATATCGCAGAAAGTGAAAAATGGATAAAGAAGTTGTGGTACTTACGTACAATGCAATATCACTCAGCAATGAAATCTATGTCATCAGGCCCGTAGCAGCATAATGAGTGGATTCAGGTATGATGATTCTAACTGAAATAAGTCACACAGAAAAAGAAACATCATAAGATATCACTAATACACGGAATGTAAACTTGGCTACATAGGAACTGAATTACAAAACAGAACAGGGTCTCAAATTTAGAAAACCAACTTATGCTTGCTTAAGGGGAAAGGTGAGTTGGGGTGCTGCATAAAACCAGAGATTGAAATGAGCACAGATAAAGTTCCTTAAGCCAAATATGGAATAGACAAGAGCTACTCCTTGCTCAACGAAATGGATTCAACACCCCATATTAAACGCCTAAGAATATACCTGACTAGGAAGTATCTTAAACCTATGGATTGCTATGTCTCCGAAAGAGAATCAAGCGTGTGTGCAGGGGCATAAACGCAGCAGTGATAGGATTGGAGAGGTTCGGTGAGCAAATGAAGACCCTTTGAAGTCATATTGCATGGTACCCATTCCACGGGTCTCAACTCTCCAGGTTTAAGGTATTCTTCCTTCAGCTAAAACATGCATGTGGAACCCAGAGTATGATCAACCGTGTGATTGGGAGACGTGTTCCAATATGTGTCAGTGTTCGTCCCCTGGTACTCGGGTGCAACATTCCAGACGCTTTACTAACACTCTCCCGACTTGGAGAGTCAGTGCCTTTAACCTCCTGTTTGGCCCAGTTTGCAATTTCTGCGGAAGATGAACAGGAATAGGGAGAACCAATGACAGACTAGATGGAGGTGTCTGGATGGGCAAATTTAACTCTCATGTCGCACCAGGAAGAGGAATTAACCAAAGGCTCAGCGTGCCGTGCCGGAACCAGATTAGGGCCTGAAGCCATCCTGCGGTGTTGCGGCCAGCTCACGAGAAAGCGAGTTGAAGAAAGGAGCTCAGGGGCACTGTAATTCACAAACCTGCAGAGTTATAAATGACAGCTATCGTCCAAAAATATACTGAAGTAAGGCTGCCAAGAGGACTTGAAAGCGGGGCAGAATTGCAGGAAACCGATTTCAGGAGGTAGACTGGAATTGCATTTAAAGCATAGGAAAAGAGGCAGAACGTCCACAATGATGCACTTGGCCAAAAAGGGCGTATGCGTTTTTTCCTGAATATATTCAGGAAAAAACGCATACGCCCTTTTTGGCCAACCAAGCAAGCTTGCAAAGGAAATCTGCACTACAGTGAAGTCTCACTTCCCCCCGCTCAAAAGGGCCATCTGAAAAAAGTGTAAAATCCAGAAAGGCAGGACAGGCCATGGAGAACTGGGAGCCTTGTTATGCTGATGGGCGGGATGTAAATTGCCAACAGTCACTCGGGAGAAGTGTATGGTGTTTCCTGAAACATCTAAAAAACAAAGCAACAGAGCCTAGGGCACTTCCACTTATGGTCCTATAGCTTAGGGAAATTAAAATCAAAAAGACACAGCCACCCCAAAGGTTGGGACGGCTCTGTTTACAAGAACCTGGTTTACGGTACAAGTTCAATATCGCAGAAAGTGAAAAATGGATAAAGAAGTTGTGGTACTTACGTACAATGCAATATCACTCAGCAATGAAATCTATGTCATCAGGCCCGTAGCAGCATAATGAGTGGATTCAGGTATGATGATTCTAACTGAAATAAGTCACACAGAAAAAGAAACATCATAAGATATCACTAATACACGGAATGTAAACTTGGCTACACAGGAACTGAATTACAAAACAGAACAGGGTCTCAAATTTAGAAAACCAACTTATGCTTGCTTAAGGGGAAAGGTGAGTTGGGATGCTGCATAAAACCAGAGATTGAAATGAGCACAGATAAAGCTCCTTAAGCCAAATATGGAATAGACAAGAGCTACTCCTTGCTCAACGAAATGGACTCAACACCCCATATTAAATGCCTAAGAGTGTACCTGACTAGGAAATATCTTAAAACCTATGGATTGCTATGTCTCTGAAAGAGAATCAAGCGTGTGTGCAGGGGCATAAACGCAGCAGTGATAGGATTGGAGAGGTTCGGTGAGCAAATGAAGACCCTTTGAAGTCATATTGCATGGTACCCATTCCACGGGTCTCAACTCTCCAGGTTTAAGGTATTCTTCCTTCAGCTAAAACAGGCATGTGGAACCCAGAGTATGATCAACCGTGTGATCGGGAGACGTGTTCAAATATGTGTCAGTTTTCGTCCCCTGGTACTCGGGTGCAACATTCCAGACGCTTTACTAACACTCTCCCGACTTGGAGAGTCAGTGCCTTTAACCTCCTGTTTGGCCCAGTTTGCAATTTCTGCGGAAGATGAACAGGAATAGGGAGAACCAATGACAGACTAGACGGAGGTGTCTGGATGGGCAAATTTAACTCTCATTTCGCACCAGGAAGAGGAATTAACCAAAGGCTCAGCGTGCCGTGCCGGAACCAGATTAGGGCCTGAAGCCATCCTGCGGTGTTGCGGCCAGCTCACGAGAAAGCGAGTTGAAGAAAGGAGCTCAGGGGCACTGTAATTCACAAACCTGCAGAGTTATAAATGACAGCTATCGTCCAAAAATATACTGAAGTAAGGCTGCCAAGAGGACTTGAAAGCGGGGCAGAATTGCAGGAAACCGATTTCAGGAGGTAGACTGGAATTGCATTTAAAGCATAGGAAAAGAGGCAGAACGTCCACAATGATGCACTTGGCCAAAAAGCGCGTATGCGTTTTTTCCTGAATATATTCAGGAAAAAACGCATACGCCCTTTTTGGCCAACCAAGCAAGCTTGCAAAGGAAATCTGCACTACAATGAAGTCTCACTTCCCCCCGGTCAAAAGGGCCATCTGAAAAAAGTGTAAAATCCAGAAAGGCAGGACAGGCCATGGAGAACTGGGAGCCTTGTTATGCTGATGGGCGGGATGTAAATTGCCAACAGCCACTCGGGAGAAGTGTATGGTGTTTCCTGAAACATCTAAAAAACAAAGCAACAGAGCCTAGGGCACTCCACTTATGGTCCTATAGCTTAGGGAAATTAAAATCAAAAAGACACAGCCACCCCAAAGTTTGGGACGGCTCTGTTTACAAGAACCTGATTTACGGTACAAGTTCTATATCGCAGAAAGTGAAAAATGGATAAAGATGTTGTGGTACTTACGTACAATGCAGTATCACTCAGCAATGAAATCTATGTCATCAGGCCCGTAGCAGCATAATGAGTGGATTCAGGTATGATGATTCTAACTGAAATAAGTCACACAGAAAAAGAAACATCATAAGATATCACTAATACACGGAATGTAAACTTGGCTACACAGGAACTGAATTACAAAACAGAACAGGGTCTCAAATTTAGAAAACCAACTTATGCTTCCTTAAGGGTAAAGGTGAGTTGGGGTGCTGCATAAAACCAGAGATTGAAATGAGCACAGATAAAGTTCCTTAAGCCAAATATGGAATAGACAAGAGCTACTCCTTGCTCAACGAAATGGATTCAACACCCCATATTAAACGCCTAAGAATATACCTGACTAGGAAGTATCTTAAAGCTATGGATTGCTATGTGTCCGAAAGAGAATCAAGCGTGTGTGCAGGGGCATAAACGCAGCAGTGATAGGATTGGAGAGGTTCAGAGAGCAAATGAAGACCCTTTGAAGTCATATTGCATGGTACCCATTCCACGGGTCTCAACTCTCCAGGTTTAAGGTATTCTTCCTTCAGCTAAAACATGCATGTGGAACCCAGAGTATGATCAACCGTGTGATTGGGAGACATGTTCCAATATGTGTCAGTTTTCGTCCCCTGGTACTCGGGTGCAACATTCCAGACGCTTTACTAACACTCTCCCGACTTGGAGAGTCAGTGCCTTTAACCTCCTGTTTGGCCCAGTTTGCAATTTCTGCGGAAGATGAACAGGAATAGGGAGAACCAATGACAGACTAGATGGAGGTGTCTGGATGGGCAAATTTAACTCTCATTTCGCACCAGGAAGAGGAATTAACCAAAGGCTCAGCGTGCCGTGCCGGAACCAGATTAGGGCCTGAAGCCATCCTGCGGTGTTGCGGCCAGCTCACGAGAAAGCGAGTTGAAGAAAGGAGCTCAGGGGCACTGTAATTCACAAACCTGCAGAGTTATAAATGACAGCTATCGTCCAAAAATATACTGAAGTAAGGCTGCCAAGAGGACTTGAAAGCGGGGCAGAATTGCAGGAAACCGATTTCAGGAGGTAGACTGGAATTGCATTTAAAGCATAGGAAAAGAGGCAGAACGTCCACAATGATGCACTTGGCCAAAAAGGGCGTATGCGTTTTTTCCTGAATATATTCAGGAAAAAACGCATACGCTCTTTTTGGCCAACCAAGCAAGCTTGCAAAGGAAATCTGCACTACAATGAAGTCTCACTTCCCCCCGGTCAAAAGGGCCATCTGAAAAAAGTGTAAAATCCAGAAAGGCAGGACAGGCCATGGAGAACTGGGAGCCTTCTTATGTTGATGGGCGGGATGTAAATTGCCAACAGCCACTCGGGAGAAGTGTATGGTGTTTCCTGAAACATCTAAAAAACAAAGCAACAGAGCCTAGGGCACTTCCACTTATGGTCCTATAGCTTAGGGAAATTAAAATCAAGAAGACACAGCCATCCCAAAAGTTGGGACGGCTCTGTTTACAAGAACCTGGTTTACGGTACAAGTTCAATATCGCAGAAAGCGAAAAATGGATAAAGAAGTTGTGGTACTTACGTACAATGCAGTATCACTCAGCAATGAAATCTATGTCATCAGGCCCGTAGCAGCATAATGAGTGGATTCAGGTATGATGATTCTAACTGAAATAAGTCACACAGAAAAAGAAACATCATAAGATATCACTAATACACGGAATGTAAACTTGGCTACATAGGAACTGAATTCCAAAACAGAACAGGGTCTCAAATTTAGAAACCCAACTTATGCTTGCTTAAGGGGAAAGGTGAGTTGGGGTGCTGCATAAAACCAGAGATTGAAATGAGCAGAGATAAAGTTCCTTAAGCCAAATATGGAATAGACAAGAGCTACTCCTTGCTCAACGAAATGGACTAAACACCCCATATTAAACGCCTAAGAATGTACCTGACTAGGAAGTATCTTAAAACCTATGGACTGCTATGTCTCCGAAAGAGAATCAAGCGTGTGTACAGGGGCATAAACGCAGCAGTGATAGGACTGGAGAGGTTCGGTGAGCAAATGAAGACCCTTTGAAGTCATATTGCATGGTACCCATTCCACGGGTCTCAACTCTCCTGGTTTAAGGTATTCTTCCTTCAGCTAAAACATGCATGTGGAACCCAGAGTATGATCAACCGTGTGATCGGGAGACGTGTTCCAATATGTCTCAGTTTTCTTCCCCTGGTACTCGGGTGCAACATTCCAGACGCTTTACTAACACTCTCCCGACTTGGAGAGTCAGTGCCTTTAACCTCCTGTTTGGCCCAGTTTGCAATTTCTGCGGAAGATGAACAGGAATAGGGAGAACCAATGAGAGACTAGATGGAGGTGTCTGGATGGGCAAATTTAACTCTCATTTCGCACCAGGAAGAGGAATTAACCAAAGGCTCAGCGTGCCGTGCCGGAGCCAGATTAGGGCCTGAAGCTATCCTGCGGTGTTGCGGCCAGCTCACGAGAAAGCGAGTTGAAGAAAGGAGCTCAGGGGCACTGTAATTCACAAACCTGCAGAGTTATAAATGACAGCTATCGTCCAAAAATATACTGAAGTAAGGCTGCCAAGAGGACTTGAAAGCGGGGCAGAATTGCAGGAAACCGATTTCAGGAGGTAGACTGGAATTGCATTTAAAGCATAGGAAAAGAGGCAGAACGTCCACAATGATGCACTTGGCCAAAAAGGGCGTATAAGTTTCTTCCTGAATATATTCAGGAAAAAACGCATACGCCCTTTTTGGCCAACCAAGCAAGCTTGCAAAGGAAATCTGCACTACAATGAAGTCTCACTTCCCCCCAGTCAAAAGGGCCATCTGAAAAAAGTGTAAAATCCAGAAAGGCAGGACAGGCCATGGAGAACTGGGAGCCTTGTTATGCTGATGGGCGGGATGTAAATTGCCAACAGCCACTCGGGAGAAGTGTATGGTGTTTCCTGAAACATCAAAAAAACAAAGCAACAGAGCCTAGGGCACTTCCACTTATGGTCCTATAGCTTAGGGAAATTAAAATCAAAAAGACACAGCCACCCCAAAGGTTGGGACAGCTCTGTTTACAAGAACCTGGTTTACGGTACAAGTTCAATATCGCAGAAAGTGAAAAATGGATAAAGAAGTTGTGGTACTTACGTACAATGCAGTATCACTCAGCAAGGAAATCTATGTCATCAGGCCCGTAGCAGCATAATGAGTGGATTCAGGTATGATGATTCTAACTGAAATAAGTCACACAGAAAAAGAAACATCATAAGATATCACTAATACACGGAATGTAAACTTGGCTACATAGGAACTGAATTCCAAAACAGAACAGGGTCTCAAATTTAGAAAACCAACTTATGCTTGCTTAAGGGGAAAGGTGAGTTGGGGTGCTGCATAAAACCAGAGATTGAAATGAGCACAGATAAAGTTCCTTAAGCCAAATATGGAATAGACAAGAGCTACTCCTTGCTCAACGAAATGGACTCAACACCCCATATTAAACACCTAAGAATATACCTGACTAGGAAGTATCTTAAACCTATGGATTGCTATGTCTCCGAACGAGAATCAAGCGTGTGTGCAGGGGCATAAACGCAGCAGTGATAGGATTGGAGAGGTTCGGTGAGCAAATGAAGACCCTTTGAAGTCATATTGCATGGTACCCATTCCACGGGTCTCAACTCTCCAGGTTTAAGGTATTCTTCCTTCAGCTAAAACATGCATGTGGAACCCAGAGTATGATCAACCGTGTGATTGGGAGACGTGTTCCAATATGTGTCAGTTTTCGTCCCCTGGTACTCGGGTGCAACATTCCAGACGCTTTACTAACACTCTCCCGACTTGGAGAGTCAGTGCCTTTAACCTCCTGTTTGGCCCAGTTTGCAGTTTCTGCGGAAGATGAACAGGAATAGGGAGAACCAATGACAGACTAGATGGAGGTGTCTGGATGGGCAAATTTAACTCTCATTTCGCACCAGGAAGAGGAATTAACCAAAGGCTCAGCATGCCGTGCCGGAACCAGATTAGGGCCTGAAGCCATCCTGCGGTGTTGCGGCCAGCTCACGAGAAAGCGAGTTGAAGAAAGGAGCTCAGGGGCACTGTAATTCACAAACCTGCAGAGTTATAAATGACAGCTATCGTCCAAAAATATACTGAAGTAAGGCTGCCAAGAGGACTTGAAAGCGGGGCAGAATTGCAGGAAACCGATTTCAGGAGGTAGACTGGAATTGCATTTAAAGCATAGGAAAAGAGGCAGAACGTCCACAATGATGCACTTGGCCAAAAAGAGCGTATGCGTTTTTTCCTGAATATATTCAGGAAAAAACGCATACGCTCTTTTTGGCCAACTAAGCAAGCTTGCAAAGGAAATCTGCACTACAATGAAGTCTCACTTCCCCCCGGTCAAAAGGGCCATCTGAAAAAAGTGTAAAATCCAGAAAGGCAGGACAGGCCATGGAGAACTGGGAGCCTTGTTATGCTGATGGGCGGGATGGAAATTGCCAACAGCCACTCGGGAGAAGTGTATGGTGTTTCCTGAAACATCTAAAAAACAAAGCAACAGAGCCTAGGGCACTTCCACTTATGGTCCTATAGCTTAGGGAAATTAAAATCAAAAAGACACAGCCACCCCAAAGGTTGGGACAGCTCTGTTTACAAGAACCTGGTTTACGGTACAAGTTCTATATCGCAGAAAGTGAAAAATGGATAAAGATGTTGTGGTACTTACGTACAATGCAATATCACTCAGCAATGAAATCTATGTCATCAGGCCCGTAGCAGCATAATGAGTGGATTCAGGTATGATGATTCTAACTGAAATAAGTCACACAGAAAAAGAAACATCATAAGATATCACTAATACACGGAATGTAAACTTGGCTACATAGGAACTGAATTCCAAAACAGAACAGGGTCTCAAATTTAGAAAACCAACTTATGCTTGCTTAAGGGGAAAGGTGAGTTGGGGTGCTGCATAAAACCAGAGATTGAAATGAGCAGAGATAAAGTTCCTTAAGCCAAATATGGAATAGACAAGAGCTACTCCTTGCTCAACGAAATGGACTAAACACCCCATATTAAACGCCTAAGAATGTACCTGACTAGGAAGTATCTTAAAACCTATGGACTGCTATGTCTCCGAAAGAGAATCAAGCGTGTGTGCAGGGGCATAAACGCAGCAGTGATGGGACTGGAGAGGTTCGGTGAGCAAATGAAAACCCTTTGAAGTCATATTGCATGGTACCCATTCCACGGGTCTCAACTCTCCTGGTTTAAGGTATTCTTCCTTCAGCTAAAACATGCATGTGGAACCCAGAGTATGATCAACCGTGTGATCGGGAGACGTGTTCCAATATGTCTCAGTTTTCTTCGCCTGGTACTCGGGTGCAACATTCCAGACGCTTTACTAACACTCTCCCGACTTGGAGAGTCAGTGCCTTTAACCTCCTGTTTGGCCCAGTTTGCAATTTCTGCGGAAGATGAACAGGAATAGGGAGAACCAATGACAGACTAGATGGAGGTGTCTGGATGGGCAAATTTAACTCTCATTTCGCACCAGGAAGAGGAATTAACCAAAGGCTCAGCGTGCCGTGCCGGAACCAGATTAGGGCCTGAAGCAATCCTGCGGTGTTGCGGCCAGCTCACGAGAAAGCGAGTTGAAGAAAGGAGCTCAGGGGCACTGTAATTCACAAACCTGCAGAGTTATAAATGACAGCTATCGTCCAAAAATATACTGAAGTAAGGCTGCCAAGAGGACTTGAAAGCGGGGCAGAATTGCAGGAAACCGATTTCAGGAGGTAGACTGGAATTGCATTTAAAGCATAGGAAAAGAGGCAGAACGTCCACAATGATGCACTTGGCCAAAAAGGGCGTATAAGTTTCTTCCTGAATATATTCAGGAAAAAACGCATACGCCCTTTTTGGCCAACCAAGCAAGCTTGCAAAGGAAATCTGCACTACAATGAAGTCTCACTTCCCCCCGGTCAAAAGGGCCTTCTGAAAAAAGTGTAAAATCCAGAAACGCAGGACAGGCCATGGAGAACTGGGAGCCTTGTTATGCTGATGGGCGGGATGTAAATTGCCAACAGCCACTCGGGAGAAGTGTATGGTGTTTCCTGAAACATCTAAAAAACAAAGCAACAGAGCCTAGGGCACTTCCACTTATGGTCCTATAGCTTAGGGAAATTAAAATCAAAAAGACACAGCCACCCCAAAGGTTGGGACGGCTCTGTTTACAAGAACCTGGTTTACGGTACAAGTTCAATATCGCAGAAAGTGAAAAATGGATAAAGAAGTTGTGGTACTTACGTACAATGCAGTATCACTCAGCAAGGAAATCTATGTCATCAGGCCCGTAGCAGCATAATGAGTGGATTCAGGTATGATGATTCTAACTGAAATAAGTCACACAGAAAAAGAAACATCATAAGATATCACTAATACACGGAATGTAAACTTGGCTACACAGGAACTGAATTACAAAACAGAACAGGGTCTCAAATTTAGAAAACCAACTTATGCTTGCTTAAGGGGAAAGGTGAGTTGGGGTGCTGCATAAAACCAGAGATTGAAATGAGCACAGATAAATTTCCTTAAGCCAAATATGGAATAGACAAGAGCTACTCCTTGCTCAACGAAATGGACTCAACACCCCATATTAAACGCCTAAGAATGTACCTGACTAGGAAGTATCTTAAAAGCTATGGATTGCTATGTCTCCGAAAGAGAATCAAGCGTGTGTACAGGGGCATAAACGCAGCAGTGATAGGACTGGAGAGGTTCGGTGAGCAAATGAAGACCCTTTGAAGTCATATTGCATGGTACCCATTCCACGGGTCTCAACTCTCCTGGTTTAAGGTATTCTTCCTTCAGCTAAAACATGCATGTGGAACCCAGAGTATGATCAACCGTGTGATCGGGAGACGTGTTCCAATATGTGTCAGTTTTCGTCCCCTGGTACTCGGGTGCAACTTTCCAGATGCTTTACTAACACTCTCCCGACTTGGAGAGTCAGCGCCTTTAACCTCCTGTTTGGCCCAGTTTGCAATTTCTGCGGAAGATGAACAGGAATAGGGAGAACCAATGACAGACTAGCTGGAGGTGTCTGGACGGGCAAATTTAACTCTCATTTCCCACCAGGAAGAGGAATTAACCAAAGGCTCAGCGTGCCGTGCCGGAACATGATTAGGGCCTGAAGCCATCCTGCGGTGTTGCGGCCAGCTCACGAGAAAGCGAGTTGAAGAAAGGAGCTCAGGGGCACTGTAATTCACAAACCTGCAGAGTTATAAATGACAGCTATCGTCCAAAAATATACTGAAGTAAGGCTGCCAAGAGGACTTGAAAGCGGGGCAGAATTGCAGGAAACCGATTTCAGGAGGTAGACTGGAATTGCATTTAAAACATAGGAAAAGAGGCAGAACGTCCACAATGATGCACTTGGCCAAATAGGGCGTATGCGTTTTTTCCTGAATATATTCAGGAAAAAACGCATACGCCCTTTTTGGCCAACCAAGCAAGCTTGCAAAGGAAATCTGCACTACAATGAAGTCTCACTTCCCCCCGGTCAAAAGGGCCATCTGAAAAAAGTGTAAAATGCAGAAAGGCAGGACAGGCCATGGAGAACTGGGAGCCTTGTTATGCTGATGGGCGGGATGTAAATTGCCAACAGTCACTCGGGAGAAGTGTATGGTGTTTCCTGAAACATCTAAAAAACAAAGCAACAGAGCCTAGGGCACTTCCACTTATGGTCCTATAGCTTAGGGAAATTAAAATCAAAAAGACACAGCCACCCCAAAGGTTGGGACGGCTCTGTTTACAAGAACCTGGTTTACGGTACAAGTTCAATATCGCAGAAAGTGAAAAATGGATAAAGAAGTTGTGGTACTTACGTACAATGCAGTATCACTCAGCAAGGAAATCTATGTCATCAGGCCCGTAGCAGCATAATGAGTGGATTCAGGTATGATGATTCTAACTGAAATAAGTCACACAGAAAAAGAAACATCATAAGATATCACTAATACACGGAATGTAAACTTGGCTACACAGGAACTGAATTACAAAACAGAACAGGGTCTCAAATTTAGAAAACCAACTTATGCTTGCTTAAGGGGAAAGGTGAGTTGGGGTGCTGCATAAAACCAGAGATTGAAATGAGCACAGATAAAGTTCCTTAAGCCAAATATGGAATAGACAAGAGCTACTCCTTGCTCAACGAAATGGACTCAACACCCCATATTAAACACCTAAGAATATACCTGACTAGGAAGTAACTTAAAACCTATGGATGGCTTTGTCTCCGAAAGAGAATCAAGCGTGTGTACAGGGGCATAAACGCAGCAGTGATAGGATTGGAGAAGTTCGGTGAGCTAATGAAGACCCTTTGAAGTCATATTGCATGGTACCCATTCCACGGGTCTCAACTCTCCAGGTATAAGGCATTCTTCCTTCAGCTAAAACATGCATGTGGAACCCAGAGTATGATCAACCGTGTGATCGGGAGACGTGTTCCAATATGTGTCAGTTTTCGTCCCCTGGTACTCGGGTGCAACATTCCAGACGCTTTACTAACACTCTCCCGACTTGGAGAGTCAGTGCCTTTAACCTCCTGTTTGGCCCAGTTTGCAATTTCTGCGGAAGATGAACAGGAATAGGGAGAACCAATGACAGACTAGCTGCAGGTGTCTGGACGGGCAAATTTAACTCTCATTTCCCACCAGGAAGAGGAATTAACCAAAGGCTCAGCGTGCCGTACCGGAACATGATTAGGGCCTGAAGCCATCCTGCGGTGTTGCGGCCAGCTCACATGAAAGCGAGTTGAAGAAAGGAGCTCAGGGGAACTGTAATTCACAAACCTGCAGAGTTATAAATGACAGCTATCGTCCAAAAATATACTGAAGTAAGGCTGCCAAGAGGACTTGAAAGCGGGGCAGAATTGCAGGAAACCGATTTCAGGAGGTAGACTGGAATTGCATTTAAAGCATAGGAAAAGAGGCAGAACGTCCACAATGATGCACTTGGCCAAAAAGGGCGTATGCGTTTTTTCCTGAATATATTCAGGAAAAAACGCATACGCCCTTTTTGGCCAACCAAGCAAGCTTGCAAAGGAAATCTGCACTACAATGAAGTCTCACTTCCCCCCGGTCAAAAGGGCCATCTGAAAAAAGTGTAAAATCCAGAAAGGCAGGACAGGCCATGGAGAACTGGGAGCCTTGTTATGCTGATGGGCGGGATGTAAATTGCCAACAGCCACTCGGGAGAAGTGTATGGTGTTTCCTGAAACATCTAAAAAACAAAGCAACAGAGCCTAGGGCACTTCCACTTATGGTCCTATAGCATAGGGAAATTAAAATCAAAAAGACACAGCCACCCCAAAGTTTGGGACGGCTCTGTTTACAAGAACCTGGTTTACGGTACAAGTTCAATATCGCAGAAAGTGAAAAATGGATAAAGAAGTTGTGGTACTTACGTACAATGCAGTATCACTCAGCAATGAAATCTATGTCATCAGGCCCGTAGCACCATAATGAGTGGATTCAGGTATGATGATTCTAACTGAAATAAGTCACACAGAAAAAGAAACATCATAAGATATCACTAATACACGGAATGTAAACTTGGCTGCAAAGGAACTGAATTCCAAAACAGAACAGGGTCTCAAATTTAGAAAACCAACTTATGCTTGCTTAAGGGGAAAGATGAGTTGGGGTGCTGCATAAAACCAGAGATTGAAATGAGCACAGATAAAGTTCCTTAAGCCAAATATGGAATAGACAACAGCTACTCCTTGCTCAACGAAACGGTCTCATCACCCCATATTAAACACCTAAGAATGTACCTGACTAGTAAGTAGCTTAAAACCTAAGGAATGCTATGTCTCCGAAAGAGAATCAAGCATGTGTACAGGGGCATAAACGCAGCAGTGATAGGATTGGAGAGGTTTGGTGAGCAAATGAAGACCCTTTGAAGTCATATTGCATGGTACCCATTCCACGGGTCTCAACTCTCCAGGTTTAAGGTATTCTTCCTTCAGCAAAAACATGCATGTGGAACCCAGAGTATGATCAACCGTGTGATCGGGAGACGTGTTCCAATATGTCTCAGTTTTCGTCCCCTGGTACTCGGGTGCAACATTCCAGACGCTTTACTAACACTCTCCCGACTTGGAGAGTCAGTGCCTTTAACCTCCTGTTTGGCCCCGTTTGCAATTTCTGCGGAAGATGAACAGGAATAGGGAGAACCAATGACAGACTAGATGGAGGTGTCTGGACGGGCAAATTTAACTCTCATTTCCCACCAAGAAGAGGAATTAACCAAAGGCTCAGCGTGCCGTGCCGGAACAAATTTAGGGCCTGAAGCCATCCTGCGGTGTTGCGGCCAGCTCACGAGAAAGCGAGTTGAAGAAAGGAGCTCAGGGGCACTGTAATTCACAAACCTGCAGAGTTATAAATGACAGCTATCGTCCAAAAATATACTGAAGTAAGGCTGCCAAGAGGACTTGAAAGCGGGGCAGAATTGCAGGAAACCGATTTCAGGAGGTAGACTGGAATTGCATTTAAAGCATAGGAAAAGAGGCAGAACGTCCACAATGATGCACTTGGCCAAAAAGGGCGTATGCGTTTTTTCCTGAATATATTCAGGAAAAAACGCATACGCCCTTTTTGGCCAACCAAGCAAGCTTGCAAAGGAAATCTGCACTACAATGAAGTCTCACTTCCCCCCGGTCAAAAGGGCCATCTGAAAAAAGTGTAAAATCCAGAAAGGCAGGACAGGCCATGGAGAACTGGGAGCCTTGTTATGCTGATGGGCGGGATGTAAATTGCCAACAGCCACTCGGGAGAAGTGTATGGTGTTTCCTGAAACATCTAAAAAACAAAGCAACAGAGCCTAGGGCACTTCCACTTATGGTCCTATAGCTTAGGGAAATTAAAATCAAAAAGACACAGCCACCCCAAAGGTTGGGACGGCTCTGTTTACAAGAACCTGGTTTACGGTACAAGTTCAATATCGCAGAAAGTGAAAAATGGATAAAGAAGTTGTGGTACTTACGTACAATGCAGTATCACTCAGCAAGGAAATCTATGTCATCAGGCCCGTAGCAGCATAATGAGTGGATTCAGGTATGATGATTCTAACTGAAATAAGTCACACAGAAAAAGAAACATCATAAGATATCACTAATACACGGAATGTAAACTTGGCTACACAGGAACTGAATTACAAAACAGAACAGGGTCTCAAATTTAGAAAACCAACTTATGCTTGCTTAAGGGGAAAGGTGAGTTGGGGTGCTGCATAAAACCAGAGATTGAAATGAGCACAGATAAAGTTCCTTAAGCCAAATATGGAATAGACAAGAGCTACTCCTTGCTCAACGAAATGGACTCAACACCCCATATTAAACACCTAAGAATTTACCTGACTAGGAAGTAACTTAAAACCTATGGATGGCTTTGTCTCCGAAAGAGAATCAAGCGTGTGTACAGGGGCATAAACGCAGCAGTGATAGGATTGGAGAAGTTCGGTGAGCTAATGAAGACCCTTTGAAGTCATATTGCATGGTACCCATTCCACGGGTCTCAACTCTCCAGGTATAAGGCATTCTTCCTTCAGCTAAAACATGCATGTGGAACCCAGAGTATGATCAACCGTGTGATCGGGAGACGTGTTCCAATATGTGTCAGTTTTCGTCCCCTGGTACTCGGGTGCAACATTCCAGACGCTTTACTAACACTCTCCCGACTTGGAGAGTCAGTGCCTTTAACCTCCTGTTTGGCCCAGTTTGCAATTTCTGCGGAAGATGAACAGGAATAGGGAGAACCAATGACAGACTAGCTGCAGGTGTCTGGACGGGCAAATTTAACTCTCATTTCCCACCAGGAAGAGGAATTAACCAAAGGCTCAGCGTGCCGTACCGGAACATGATTAGGGCCTGAAGCCATCCTGCGGTGTTGCGGCCAGCTCACAAGAAAGCGAGTTGAAGAAAGGAGCTCAGGGGAACTGTAATTCACAAACCTGCAGAGTTATAAATGACAGCTATCGTCCAAAAATATACTGAAGTAAGGCTGCCAAGAGGACTTGAAAGCGGGGCAGAATTGCAGGAAACCGATTTCAGGAGGTAGACTGGAATTGCATTTAAAGCATAGGAAAAGAGGCAGAACGTCCACAATGATGCACTTGGCCAAAAAGGGCGTATGCGTTTTTTCCTGAATATATTCAGGAAAAAACGCATACGCCCTTTTTGGCCAACCAAGCAAGCTTGCAAAGGAAATCTGCACTACAATGAAGTCTCACTTCCCCCCGGTCAAAAGGGCCATCTGAAAAAAGTGTAAAATCCAGAAAGGCAGGACAGGCCATGGAGAACTGGGAGCCTTGTTATGCTGATGGGCGGGATGTAAATTGCCAACAGCCACTCGGGAGAAGTGTATGGTGTTTCCTGAAACATCTAAAAAACAAAGCAACAGAGCCTAGGGCACTTCCACTTATGGTCCTATAGCATAGGGAAATTAAAATCAAAAAGACACAGCCACCCCAAAGTTTGGGACGGCTCTGTTTACAAGAACCTGGTTTACGGTACAAGTTCAATATCGCAGAAAGTGAAAAATGGATAAAGAAGTTGTGGTACTTACGTACAATGCAGTATCACTCAGCAATGAAATCTATGTCATCAGGCCCGTAGCACCATAATGAGTGGATTCAGGTATGATGATTCTAACTGAAATAAGTCACACAGAAAAAGAAACATCATAAGATATCACTAATACACGGAATGTAAACTTGGCTGCAAAGGAACTGAATTCCAAAACAGAACAGGGTCTCAAATTTAGAAAACCAACTTATGCTTGCTTAAGGGGAAAGATGAGTTGGGGTGCTGCATAAAACCAGAGATTGAAATGAGCACAGATAAAGTTCCTTAAGCCAAATATGGAATAGACAACAGCTACTCCTTGCTCAACGAAACGGTCTCATCACCCCATATTAAACACCTAAGAATGTACCTGACTAGTAAGTAGCTTAAAACCTAAGGAATGCTATGTCTCCGAAAGAGAATCAAGCATGTGTACAGGGGCATAAACGCAGCAGTGATAGGATTGGAGAGGTTTGGTGAGCAAATGAAGACCCTTTGAAGTCATATTGCATGGTACCCATTCCACGGGTCTCAACTCTCCAGGTTTAAGGTATTCTTCCTTCAGCAAAAACATGCATGTGGAACCCAGAGTATGATCAACCGTGTGATCGGGAGACGTGTTCCAATATGTCTCAGTTTTCGTCCCCTGGTACTCGGGTGCAACATTCCAGACGCTTTACTAACACTCTCCCGACTTGGAGAGTCAGTGCCTTTAACCTCCTGTTTGGCCCAGTTTGCAATTTCTGCGGAAGATGAACAGGAATAGGGAGAACCAATGACAGACTAGATGGAGGTGTCTGGACGGGCAAATTTAACTCTCATTTCCCACTAGGAAGAGGAATTAACCAAAGGCTCAGCGTGCCGTGCCGGAACAAATTTAGGGCCTGAAGCCATCCTGGGGTGTTGCGGCCAGCTCACGAGAAAGCGAGTTGAAGAAAGGAGCTCAGGGGCACTGTAATTCACAAACCTGCAGAGTTATAAATGACAGCTATCGTCCAAAAATATACTGAAGTAAGGCTGCCAAGAGGACTTGAAAGCGGGGCAGAATTGCAGGAAACCGATTTCAGGAGGTAGACTGGAATTGCATTTAAAGCATAGGAAAAGAGGCAGAACGTCCACAATGATGCACTTGGCCAAAAAGGGCGTATGCGTTTTTTCCTGAATATATTCAGGAAAAAACGCATACGCCCTTTTTGGCCAACCAAGCAAGCTTGCAAAGGAAATCTGCACTACAATGAAGTCTCACTTCCCCCCGGTCAAAAGGGCCATCTGAAAAAAGTTTAAAATCCAGAAAGGCAGGACAGGCCATGGAGAACTGGGAGCCTTGTTATGCTGATGGGCGGGATGTAAATTGCCAACAGCCACTCGGGAGAAGTGTATGGTGTTTCCTGAAACATCTAAAAAACAAAGCAACAGAGCCTAGGGCACTTCCACTTATGGTCCTATAGCTTAGGGAAATTAAAATCAAAAAGACACAGCCACCCCAAAGGTTGGGACGGCTCTGTTTACAAGAACCTGGTTTACGGTACAAGTTCAATATCGCAGAAAGTGAAAAATGGATAAAGAAGTTGTGGTACTTACGTACAATGCAGTATCACTCAGCAATGAAATCTATGTCATCAGGCCCGTAGCAGCATAATGAGTGGATTCAGGTATGATGATTCTAACTGAAATAAGTCACACAGAAAAAGAAACATCATAAGATATCACTAATACACGGAATGTAAACTTGGCTACACAGGAACTGAATTCCAAAACAGAACAGGGTCTCAAATTTAGAAAACCAACTTATGCTTGCTTAAGGGGAAAGGTGAGTTGGGGTGCTGCATAAAACCAGAGATTCAAATGAGCACAGATAAAGTTCCTTAACCAAATATGGAATAGACAAGAGCTACTCCTTGCTCAACGAAATGGATTCAACACCCCATATTAAACACCTAAGAATATACCTGACTAGGAAGTATCTTAAAACCTATGGATTGCTATGTCTCCGAAAGTGAATCAAGCGTGTGTACAGGGGCATAAACGCAGCAGTGATAGGATTGGAGAGGTTCGGTGAGCAAATGAAGACCCTTTGAAGTCATATTGCATGGTACCCATTCCACGGGTCTCAACTCTCCTGGTTTAAGGTATTCTTCCTTCAGCTAAAACATGCATGTGGAACCCAGAGTATGATCAACCATGCGATCGGGAGACGTGTTCCAATATGTGTCAGTTTTCGTCCCCTGGTACTCGGGTGCAACATTCCAGACGCTTTACTAACACTCTCCCGACTTCGAGAGTCAGTGCCTTTAACCTCCTGTTTGGCCCAGTTTGCAATTTCTGCGGAAGATGAACAGGAATAGGGAGAACCAATGACAGACCAGCTGGAGGTGTCTGGACGGGCAAATTTAACTCTCATTTCCCACCAGGGAGAGGAATTAACGAAAGGCTCAGCATGCCGTGCCGGAACCAGATTAGGGCCTGAAGCCATCCTGCGGTGTTGCGGCCAGCTCACGAGAAAGCGACTTGAAGAAAGGAGCTCAGGGGCACTGTAATTCACAAACCTGCACAGTTATAAATGACAGCTATCGTCCAAAAATATACTGAAGTAAGGCTGCCAAGAGGACTTGAAAGCGGGGCAGAATTGCAGGAAACCGATTTCAGGAGGTAGACTGGAATTGCATTTAAAGCATAGGAAAAGAGGCAGAACGTCCACAATGATGCACTTGGCCAAAAAGGGCGTATGCGTTTTTTCCTGAATATATTCAGGAAAAAACGCATACGCACTTTTTGGCCAACCAAGCAAGCTTGCAAAGGAAATCTGCACTACAATGAAGTCTCACTTCCCCCCGGTCAAAAGGGCCATCTGAAAAAAGTGTAAAATCCAGAAAGGCAGGACAGGCCATGGAGAACTGGGAGCCTTGTTATGCTGATGGGCGGGATGTAAATTGCCAACAGCCACTCGGGAGAAGTGTATGGTGTTTCCTGAAACATCTAAAAAACAAAGCAACAGAGCCTAGGGCACTTCCACTTATGGTCCTATAGCTTAGGGAAATTAAAATCAAAAAGACAAAGCCACCCCAAAGGTTGGGACGGCTCTGTTTACAAGAACCTGGTTTACGGTACAAGTTCAATATCGCAGAAAGTGAAAAATGGATAAAGAAGTTGTGGTACTTATGTACAATGCAGTATCACTCAGCAATGAAATCTATGTCATCAGGCCCGTAGCAGCATAATGAGTGGATTCAGGTATGATGATTCTAACTGAAATAAGTCACACAGAAAAAGAAACATCATAAGATATCACTAATACACGGAATGGAAACTTGGCTGCAAAGGAACTGAATTCCAAAACAGAACAGGGTCTCAAATTTAGAAACCCAACTTATGCTTGCTTAAGGGGAAAGGTGAGTTGGGGTGCTGCATAAAACCAGAGATTGAAATGAGCACAGATAAAGTTCCTTAAGCCAACTATGGAATAGACAAGAGCTACTCCTTGCTCAACGAAATGAACTCAACACCCCATATTAAATGCCTAAGAGTGTACCTGACTAGGAAGTATCTTAAAACCTATGGATTGCTATGTCTCCGAAAGAGAATCAAGCGTGTGTCCAGGGGCATAAACGCAGCAGTGATAGGATTGGAGAGGTTTGGTGAGCAAATGAAGACCCTTTGAAGTCATATTGCATGGTACCCATTCCACGGGTCTCAACTCTCCAGGTTTAAGGTATTCTTCCTTCAGCTAAAACATGCATGTGGAACCCAGAGTATGATCAACCATGTGATCGGGAGACGTGTTCCAATATGTCTCAGTTTTCGTCCCCTGGTACTCGGGTGCAACATTCCAGATGCTTTACTAACACTCTCCTGACTTGGAGAGTCAGTGCCTTTAACCTCCTGTTTGGCCCAGTTTGCAATTTCTGCGGAAGATGAACAGGAATAGGGAGAACCAATGAGAGACTAGCTGGAGGTGTTTGGACGGGCAAATTTAACTCTCATTTCGCACCAGGAAGAGGAAATAACCAAAGGCTCAGCGTGCCGTGCCAGAACCAGATTAGGGCCTGAAGCCATCCTGCGGTGTTGCGGCCAGCTCACGAGAAAGCGAGTTGAAGAAAGGAGCTCAGGGGCACTGTAATTCACAAACCTGCAGAGTTATAAATGACAGCTATCGTCCAAAAATATACTGAAGTAAGGCTGCCAAGAGGACTTGAAAGCGGGGCAGAATTGCAGGAAACCGATTTCAGGAGGTAGACTGGAATTGCATTTAAAGCATAGGAAAAGAGGCAGAACGTCCACAATGATGCACTTGGCCAAAAAGGGCGTATGCGTTTTTTCCTGAATATATTCAGGAAAAAGCGCATACGCTCTTTTTGTCCAACCAAACAAGCTTGCAAAGGAAATCTGCACTACAATGAAGTCTCACTTCCCCCCGGTCAAAAGGGCCATCTGAAAAAAGTGTAAAATCCAGAAAGGCAGGACAGGCCATGGAGAACTGGGAGCCTTGTTATGCTGATGGGCGTGATTTAAATTGCCAACAGCCACTCGGGAGAAGTGTATGGTGTTTCCTGAAACATCTAAAAAACAAAGCAACAGAGCCTAGGGCACTTCCACTTATGGTCCTATAGCTTAGGGAAATTAAAATCAAAAAGACACAGCCACCCCAAAGGTTGGGACGGCTCTGTTTACAAGAACCTGGTTTACGGTACAAGTTCAATATCGCAGAAAGTGAAAAATGGATAAAGAAGTTGTGGTACTTACGTACAATGCAGTATCACTCAGCAATGAAATCTATGTCATCAGGCCCGTAGCAGCATAATGAATGGATTCAGGTATGATGATTCTAACTGAAATAAGTCACACAGAAAAAGAAACATCATAAGATATCACTAATACACGGAATGTAAACCTGGCTACATAGGAACTGAATTACAAAACAGAACAGGGTCTCAAATTTAGAAAACCAACTTATGCTTGCTTAAGGGGAAAGGTGAGTTGGGGTGCTGCATAAAACCAGAGATTGAAATGAGCACAGATAAAGTTCCTTAAGCCAAATATGGAATAGACAAGAGCTACTCCTTGCTCAACGAAATGGACTCAACACCCCATATTAAACGCCTAAGAATGTACCTGACTAGGAATTATCTTAAAACCTATGGACTGCTATGTCTCCGAAAGAGAATCAAGCGTGTGTGCAGGGGCATAAACGCAGCAGTGATAGGACTGGAGAGGTTCGGTGAGCAAATGAAGACCTTTTGAAGTCAGATTGCATGGTACACTTTCCAAGGGTCTCAACTCTCCAGGTTTAAGGTATTCTTCCTTCAGCTAAAACAAGCATGTGGAACCCAGAGTATGATCAACCGTGTGATCGGGAGACGTGTTCAAGTATGTCTCAGTTTTCGTCCCCTGGTACTCGGGTGCAACATTCCAGACGCTTTACTAACACTCTCCCGACTTGGAGAGTCAGTGCCTTTAACCTCCTGTTTGGCCCAGTTTGCAATTTCTGCGGAAGATGAACAGGAATAGGGAGAACCAATGACAGACTAGATGGAGGTGTCTGGACGGGCAAATTTAACTCTCATTTCCCACCAGGAAGAGGAATTAACCAAAGGCTCAGCGTGCCGTGCCGGAACCAGATTAGGGCCTGAAGCCATCCTGCGGTGTTGCGGCCAGCTCACGAGAAAGCGACTTGAAGAAAGGAGCTCAGGGGCACTGTAATTCACAAACCTGCAGAGTTATAAATGACAGCTATCGTCCAAAAATATACTGAAGTAAGGCTGCCAAGAGGACTTGAAAGCGGGGCAGAATTGCAGGAAACCGATTTCAGGAGGTAGGCTGGAATTGCATTTAAAGCATAGGAAAAGAGGCAGAACGTCCACAATGATGCACTTGGCCAAAAAGGGCGTATGCGTTTTTTCCTGAATATATTCAGGAAAAAACGCATACGCACTTTTTGGCCAACCAAGCAAGCTTGCAAAGGAAATCTGCACTACAATGAAGTCTCACTTCCCCCCGGTCAAAAGGGCCATCTGAAAAAAGTGTAAAATGCAGAAAGGCAGGACAGGCCATGGAGAACTGGGAGCCTTGTTATGCTGATGGGCGGGATGTAAATTGCCAACAGCCACTCGGGAGAAGTGTATGGTGTTTCCTGAAACATCTAAAAAACAAAGCAACAGAGCCTAGGGCACTTCCACTTATGGTCCTATAGCTTAGGGAAATTAAAATCAAAAAGACACAGCCACCCCAAAGGTTGGGACGGCTCTGTTTACAAGAACCTGGTTTACGGTACAAGTTCAATATCGCAGAAAGTGAAAAATGGATAAAGAAGTTGTGGTACTTACGTACAATGCAGTATCACTCAGCAATGAAATCTATGTCATCAGGCCCGTAGCAGCATAATGAGTGGATTCAGGTACGATGATTCTAACTGAAATAAGTCACACAGGAAAAGAAACATCATAAGATATCACTAATACACGGAATGTAACCTTGGCTACACAGGAACTGAATTACAAAACAGAACAGGGTCTCAAATTTAGAAACCCAACTTATGCTTGCTTAAGGGAAAAGGTGAGTTGGGGTGCTGCATAAAACCAGAGATTGAAATGAGCACAGATAAAGTTCCTTAAGCCAAATATGGAATAGACAAGAGCTACTCCTTGCTCAACGAAATGGACTCAACACCCCATATTAAATGCCTAAGAGTGTACCTGACTAGGAAGTATCTTAAAACCTATGGATTGCTATGTCTCTGAAAGAGAATCAAGTGTGTGTACAGGGGCATAAACGCAGCAGTGATAGGATTGGAGAGGTTCGGTGAGCAAATGAAGACCCTTTGAAGTCATATTGCATGGTACCCATTCCACGGGTCTCAACTCTCCAGGTTTAAGGTATTCTTCCTTCAGCTAAAACATGCATGTGGAACCCAGAGTATGATCAACCATGTGATCGGGAGACGTGTTCCAATATGTGTCAGTTTTCGTCCCCTGGTACTCGGGTGCAACATTCCAGATGCTTTACTAACACTCTCCCGAATTGGAGAGTCAGTGCCTTTAACCTCCTGTTTGGCCCAGTTTGCAATTTCTGCGGAAGATGAACAGGAATAGGGAGAACCAATGACAGACTAGCTGGAGGTGTCTGGACGGGCAAATTTAACTCTCATTTCCCACCAGGAAGAGGAATTAACCAAAGGCTCAGCGTGCCGTGCCGGAACCAGATTAGGGCCTGAAGCCATCCTGCGGTGTTGCGGCCAGCTCACGAGAAAGCGAGTTGAAGAAAGGAGCTCAGGGGCACTGTAATTCACAAACCTGCAGAGTTATAAATGACAGCTATCGTCCAAAAATATACTGAAGTAAGGCTGCCAAGAGGACTTGAAAGCGGGGCAGAATTGCAGGAAACCGATTTCAGGAGGTAGGCTGGAATTGCATTTAAAGCATAGGAAAAGAGGCAGAACGTCCACAATGATGCACTTGGCCAAAAAGGGCGTATGCGTTTTTTCCTGAATATATTCAGGAAAAAACGCATACGCCCTTTTTGGCCAACCAAGCAAGCTTGCAAAGGAAATCTGCACTACAATGAAGTCTCACTTCCCCCCGGTCAAAAGGGCCATCTGAAAAAAGTGTAAAATCCAGAAAGGCAGGACAGGCCATGGAGAACTGGGAGCCTTGTTATGCTGATGGGCGGGATGTAAATTGCCAACAGCCACTCGGGAGAACGGTATGGTGTTTCCTGAAACATCTAAAAAACAAAGCAACAGAGCCTAGGGCACTTCCACTTACGGTCCTATAGCTTAGGGAAATTAAAATCAAAAAGACACAGCCACCCCAAAGGTTGGGAAGGCTCTGTTTACAAGAACCTGGTTTACGGTACAAGTTCAATATCGCAGAAAGTGAAAAATGGATAAAGAACTTGTGGTACTTACGTACAATGCAGTATCACTCAGCAATGAAATCTATGTCATCAGGCCCGTAGCAGCATAATGAGTGGATTCAGGTACGATGATTCTAACTGAAATAAGTCACACAGAAAAAGAAACATCATAAGATATCACTAATACACGGAATGTAAACTTGGCTACACAGGAACTGAATTACAAAACAGAACAGGGTCTCAAATTTAGAAAACCAACTTATGCTTGCTTAAGGGGAAAGGTGAGTTGGGGTGCTGCATAAAACCAGAGATTGAAATGAGCACAGATAAAGTTCCTTAAGCCAAATATGGAATAGACAAGAGCTACTCCTTGCTCAACGAAATGGACTCAACACCCCATATTAAATGCCTAAGAGTGTACCTGACTAGGAAGTATCTTAAAACCTATGGATTGCTATGTCTCTGAAAGAGAATCAAGTGTGTGTACAGGGGCATAAACGCAGCAGTGATAGGATTGGAGAGGTTCGGTGAGCAAATGAAGACCCTTTGAAGTCATATTGCATGGTACCCATTCCACGGGTCTCAACTCTCCAGGTTTAAGGTATTCTTCCTTCAGCTAAAACATGCATGTGGAACCCAGAGTATGATCAACCATGTGATCGGGAGACGTGTTCCAATATGTGTCAGTTTTCGTCCCCTGGTACTCGGGTGCAACATTCCAGATGCTTTACTAACACTCTCCCGAATTGGAGAGTCAGTGCCTTTAACCTCCTGTTTGGCCCAGTTTGCAATTTCTGCGGAAGATGAACAGGAATAGGGAGAACCAATGACAGACTAGCTGGAGGTGTCTGGACGGGCAAATTTAACTCTCATTTCCCACCAGGAAGAGGAATTAACCAAAGGCTCAGCGTGCCGTGCCGGAACCAGATTAGGGCCTGAAGCCATCCTGCGGTGTTGCGGCCAGCTCACGAGAAAGCGACTTGAAGAAAGGAGCTCAGGGGCACTGTAATTCACAAACCTGCAGAGTTATAAATGACAGCTATCGTCCAAAAATATACTGAAGTAAGGCTGCCAAGAGGACTTGAAAGCGGGGCAGAATTGCAGGAAACCGATTTCAGGAGTTAGGCTGGAATTGCATTTAAAGCATAGGAAAAGAGGCAGAACGTCCACAATGATGCACTTGGCCAAAAAGGGCGTATGCGTTTTTTCCTGAATATATTCAGGAAAAAACGCATACGCCCTTTTTGGCCAACCAAGCAAGCTTGCAAAGGAAATCTGCACTACAATGAAGTCTCACTTCCCCCCGGTCAAAAGGGCCATCTGAAAAAAGTGTAAAATCCAGAAAGGCAGGACAGGCCATGGAGAACTGGGAGCCTTGTTATGCTGATGGGCGGGATGTAAATTGCCAACAGCCACTCGGGAGAACGGTATGGTATTTCCTGAAACATCTAAAAAACAAAGCAACAGAGCCTAGGGCACTTCCACTTACGGTCCTATAGCTTAGGGAAATTAAAATCAAAAAGACACAGCCACCCCAAAGGTTGGGAAGGCTCTGTTTACAAGAACCTGGTTTACGGTACAAGTTCAATATCGCAGAAAGTGAAAAATGGATAAAGAACTTGTGGTACTTACGTACAATGCAGTATCACTCAGCAATGAAATCTATGTCATCAGGCCCATAGCAGCATAATGAGTGGATTCAGGTATGATGATTCTAACTGAAATAAGTCACACAGAAAAAGAAACATCATAAGATATCACTAATACACGGAATGTAAACTTGGCTACACAGGAACTGAATTACAAAACAGAACAGGGTCTCAAATTTAGAAAACCAACTTATGCTTGCTTAAGGGGAAAGGTGAGTTGGGGTGCTGCATAAAACCAGAGATTGAAATGAGCACAGATAAAGTTCCTTAAGCCAAATATGGAATAGACAAGAGCTACTCCTTGCTCAACGAAATGGACTCAACACCCCATATTAAATGCCTAAGAGTGTACCTGACTAGGAAGTATCTTAAAACCTATGGATTGCTATGTCTCTGAAAGAGAATCAAGTGTGTGTACAGGGGCATAAACGCAGCAGTGATAGGATTGGAGAGGTTCGGTGAGCAAATGAAGACCCTTTGAAGTCATATTGCATGGTACCCATTCCACGGGTCTCAACTCTCCAGGTTTAAGGTATTCTTCCTTCAGCTAAAACATGCATGTGGAACCCAGAGTATGATCAACCGTGTGATCGGGAGACGTGTTCCAATATGTGTCAGTTTTCGTCCCCTGGTACTCGGGTGCAACATTCCAGACGCTTTACTAACACTCTCCCGACTTGGAGAGTCAGTGCCTTTAACCTCCTGTTTGGCCCAGTTTGCAATTTCTGCGGAAGATGAACAGGAATAGGGAGAACCAATGAGAGACTAGCTGGAGGTGTCTGGACGGGCAAATTTAACTCTCATTTCCCACCAGGAAGAGGAATTAACCAAAGGCTCAGCGTGCCGTGCCGGAACCAGATTAGGGCCTGAAGCCATCCTGCAGTGTTGCGGCCAGCTCACGAGAAAGCGAGTTGAAGAAAGGAGCTCAGGGGCACTGTAATTCACAAACCTGCAGAGTTATAAATGACAGCTATCGTCCAAAAATATACTGAAGTAAGGCTGCCAAGAGGACTTGAAAGCGGGGCAGAATTGCAGGAAACCGATTTCAGGAGGTAGACTGGAATTGCATTTAAAGCATAGGAAAAGAGGCAGAACGTCCACAATGATGCACTTGGCCAAAAAGGGCGTATGCGTTTTTTCCTGAATATATTCAGGAAAAAACGCATACGCCCTTTTTGGCCAACCAAGCAAGCTTGCAAAGGAAATCTGCACTACAATGAAGTCTCACTTCCCCCCGGTCAAAAGGGCCATCTGAAAAAAGTGTAAAATCCAGAAAGGCAGGACAGGCCATGGAGAACTGGGAGCCTTGTTATGCTGATGGGCGGGATGTAAATTGCCAACAGCCACTCGGGAGAAGTGTATGGTGTTTCCTGAAACATCTAAAAAACAAAGCAACAGAGCCTAGGGCACTTCCACTTATGGTCCTATAGCTTAGGGAAATTAAAATCAAAAAGACACAGCCACCCCAAAGGTTGGGACGGCTCTGTTTACAAGAACCTGGTTTACGGTACAAGTTCAATATTGCAGAAAGTGAAAAATGGATAAAGAAGTTGTGGTACTTACGTACAATGCAGTATCACTCAGCAATGAAATCTATGTCATCAGGCCCGTAGCAGCATAATGAGTGGATTCAGGTATGATGATTCTAACTGAAATAAGTCACACAGGAAAAGAAACATCATAAGATATCACTAATACACGGAATGTAACCTTGGCTACACAGGAACTGAATTACAAAACAGAACAGGGTCTCAAATTTAGAAACCCAACTTATGCTTGCTTAAGGGGAAAGGTGAGTTGGGGTGCTGCATAAAACCAGAGATTGAAATGAGCACAGATAAAGTTCCTTAAGCCAAATATGGAATAGACAAGAGCTACTCCTTGCTCAACGAAATGGACTCAACACCCCATATTAAATGCCTAAGAGTGTACCTGACTAGGAAGTATCTTAAAACCTATGGATTGCTATGTCTCTGAAAGAGAATCAAGCGTGTGTGCAGGGGCATAAACGCAGCAGTGATAGGATTGGAGAGGTTCGGTGAGCAAATGAAGACCCTTTGAAGTCATATTGCATGGTACCCATTCCACGGGTCTCAACTCTCCAGGTTTAAGGTATTCTTCCTTCAGCTAAAACATGCATGTGGAACCCAGAGTATGATCAACCGTGTGATCGGGAGACGTGTTCCAATATGTGTCAGTTTTCGTCCCCTGGTACTCGGGTGCAACATTCCAGACGCTTTACTAACACTCTCCCGACTTGGAGAGTCAGTGCCTTTAACCTCCTGTTTGGCCCAGTTTGCAATTTCTGCGGAAGATGAACAGGAATAGGGAGAACCAATGACAGACTAGCTGGAGGTGTCTGGACGGGCAAATTTAACTCTCATTTCCCACCAGGAAGAGGAATTAACCAAAGGCTCAGCGTGCCGTGCCGGAACCAGATTAGGGCCTGAAGCCATCCTGCGGTGTTGCGGCCAGCTCACGAGAAAGCGAGTTGAAGAAAGGAGCTCAGGGGCACTGTAATTCACAAACCTGCAGAGTTATAAATGACAGCTATCGTCCAAAAATATACTGAAGTAAGGCTGCCAAGAGGACTTGAAAGCGGGGCAGAATTGCAGGAAACCGATTTCAGGAGGTAGACTGGAATTGCATTTAAAGCATAGGAAAAGAGGCAGAACGTCCACAATGATGCACTTGGCCAAAAAGGGCATATGCGTTTTTTCCTGAATATATTCCGGAAAAAACGCATACGCCCTTTTTGGCCAACCAAGCAAGCTTGCAAAGGAAATCTGCACTACAATGAAGTCTCACTTCCCCCCGGTCAAAAGGGCCATCTGAAAAAAGTGTAAAATCCAAAAGGCAGGACAGGCCATGGAGAACTGGGAGCCTTGTTATGCTGATGGGCGGGATGTAAATTGCCAACAGCCACTCGGGAGAAGTGTATGGTATTTCCTGAAACATCTAAAAAACAAAGCAACAGAGCCTAGGGCACTTCCACTTATGGTCCTATAGCTTAGGGAAATTAAAATCAAAAGACACAGCCACCCCAAAGGTTGGGACGGCTCTGTTTACAAGAACCTGGTTTACGGTACAAGTTCAATATCGCAGAAAGTGAAAAATGGATAAAGAAGTTGTGGTACTTACGTACAATGCAGTATCACTCAGCAATGAAATCTATGTCATCAGGCCCATAGCAGCATAATGAGTGGATTCAGGTACGATGATTCTAACTGAAATAAGTCACACAGAAAAAGAAACATCATAAGATATCACTAATACACGGAATGCAACCTTGGCTACACAGGAACTGAATTACAAAACAGAACAGGGTCTCAAATTTAGAAACCCAACTTATGCTTGCTTAAGGGGAAAGGTGAGTTGGGGTGCTGCATAAAACCAGAGATTGATATGAGCACAGATAAAGTTCCTTAAGCCAAATATGGAATAGACAAGAGCTACTCCTTGCTCAACGAAATGGACTCAACACCCCATATTAAATGCCTAAGAGTGTACCTGACTAGGAAGTATCTTAAAACCTATGGATTGCTATGTCTCCGAAAGAGAATCAAGTGTGTGTACAGGGGCATAAACGCAGCAGTGATAGGATTGGAGAGGTTCGGTGAGCAAATGAAGACCCTTTGAAGTCATATTGCATGGTACCCATTCCACGGGTCTCAACTCTCCAGGTTTAAGGTATTCTTCCTTCAGCTAAAACATGCATGTGGAACCCAGAGTATGATCAACCGTGTGATCGGGAGACGTGTTCCAATATGTCTCAGTTTTCGTCCCCTGATACTCGGGTGCAACATTCCAGACGCTTTACTAACACTCTCCCGACTTGGAGAGTCAGTGCCTTTAACCTCCTGTTTGGCCCAGTTTGCAATTTCTGCGGAAGATGAACAGGAATAGGGAGAACCAATGAGAGACTAGCTGGAGGTGTCTGGACGGGCAAATTTAAGTCTCATTTCCCACCAGGAAGAGGAATTAACCAAAGGCTCAGCGTGCCGTGCCGGAACCAGATTAGGGCCTGAAGCCATCCTGCGGTGTTGCGGCCAGCTCACGAGAAAGCGAGTTGAAGAAAGGAGCTCAGGGGCACTGTAATTCACAAACCTGCAGAGTTATAAATGACAGCTATCGTCCAAAAATATACTGAAGTAAGGCTGCCAAGAGGACTTGAAAGCGGGGCAGAATTGCAGGAAACCGATTTCAGGAGGTAGACTGGAATTGCATTTAAAGCATAGGAAAAGAGGCAGAACGTCCACAATGATGCACTTGGCCAAAAAGGGCGTATGCGTTTTTTCCTGAATATATTCCGGAAAAAACGCATACGCCCTTTTTGGCCAACCAAGCAAGCTTGCAAAGGAAATCTGCACTACAATGAAGTCTCACTTCCCCCCGGTCAAAAGGGCCATCTGAAAAAAGTGTAAAATCCAGAAAGGCAGGACAGGCCATGGAGAACTGGGAGCCTTGTTATGCTGATGGGCGGGATGTAAATTGCCAACAGCCACTCGGGAGAAGTGTATGGTGTTTCCTGAAACATCTAAAAAACAAAGCAACAGAGCCTAGGGCACTTCCACTTATGGTCCTATAGCTTAGGGAAATTAAAATCAAAAGACACAGCCACCCCAAAGGTTGGGACGGCTCTGTTTACAAGAACCTGGTTTACGGTACAAGTTCAATATCGCAGAAAGTGAAAAATGGATAAAGAAGTTGTGGTACTTACGTACAATGCAATATCACTCAGCAATGAAATCTATGTCATCAGGCCCGTAGCAGCATAATGAGTGGATGCAGGTACGATGATTCTAACTGAAATAAGTCACACAGAAAAAGAAACATCATAAGATATCACTAATACACGGAATGTAACCTTGGCTACACAGGAACTAAATTACAAAACAGAAGAGGGTCTCAAATTTAGAAACCCAACTTATGCTTGCTTAAGGGGAAAGGTGAGTTGGGGTGCTGCATAAAACCAGAGATTGATATGAGCACAGATAAAGTTCCTTAAGCCAAATATGGAATAGACAAGAGCTACTCCTTGCTCAACAAAATGGACTCAACACCCAATATTAAATGCCTAAGAGTGTACCTGACTAGGAAGTATCTTAAAACCTATGGATTGCTATGTCTCCGAAAGAGAATCAAGTGTGTGTACAGTGGCATAAACGCAGCAGTGATAGGATTGGAGAGGTTCGGTGAGCAAATGAAGACCCTTTGAAGTCATATTGCATGGTACCCATTCCACGGGTCTCAACTCTCCAGGTTTAAGGTATTCTTCCTTCAGCTAAAACATGCATGTGGAACCCAGAGTATGATCAACCGTGTGATCGGGAGACGTGTTCCAATATGTGTCAGTTTTCGTCCCCTGGTACTCGGGTGCAACATTCCAGACGCTTTACTAACACTCTCCCGACTTGGAGAGTCAGTGCCTTTAACCTCCTGTTTGGCCCAGTTTGCAATTTCTGCGGAAGATGAACAGGAATAGGGAGAACCAATGACAGACTAGCTGGAGGTGTCTGGACGGGCAAATTTAACTCTCATTTCCCACCAGGAAGAGGAATTAACCAAAGGCTCAGCGTGCCGTGCCGGAACCAGATTAGGGCCTGAAGCCATCCTGCGGTGTTGCGGCCAGCTCACGAGAAAGCGAGTTGAAGAAAGGAGCTCAGGGGCACTGTAATTCACAAACCTGCAGAGTTATAAATGACAGCTATCGTCCAAAAATATACTGAAGTAAGGCTGCCAAGAGGACTTGAAAGCGGGGCAGAATTGCAGGAAACCGATTTCAGGAGGTAGACTGGAATTGCATTTAAAGCATAGGAAAAGAGGCAGAACGTCCACAATGATGCACTTGGCCAAAAAGGGCGTATGCGTTTTTTCCTGAATATATTCAGGAAAAAACGCATACGCCCTTTTTGGCCAACCAAGCAAGCTTGCAAAGGAAATCTGCACTACAATGAAGTCTCACTTCCCCCCGGTCAAAAGGGCCATCTGAAAAAAGTGTAAAATCCAGAAAGGCAGGACAGGCCATGGAGAACTGGGAGCCTTGTTATGCTGATGGGCGGGATGTAAATTGCCAACAGCCACTCGGGAGAAGTGTATGGTGTTTCCTGAAACATCTAAAAAACAAAGCAACAGAGCCTAGGGCACTTCCACTTATGGTCCTATAGCTTAGGGAAATTAAAATCAAAAGACACAGCCACCCCAAAGTTTGGGACGGCTCTGTTTACAAGAACCTGGTTTACGGTACAAGTTCAATATCGCAGAAAGTGAAAAATGGATAAAGAAGTTGTGGTACTTACGTACAATGCAGTATCACTCAGCAATGAAATCTATGTCATCAGGCCCGTAGCAGCATAATGAGTGGATTCAGGTACGATGATTCTAACTGAAATAAGTCACACAGGAAAAGAAACATCATAAGATATCACTAATACACGGAATGTAACCTTGGCTACACAGGAACTGAATTACAAAACAGAACAGGGTCTCAAATTTAGAAACCCAACTTATGCTTGCTTAAGGGGAAAGGTGAGTTGGGGTGCTGCATAAAACCAGAGATTGAAATGAGCACAGATAAAGTTCCTTAAGCCAAATATGGAATAGACAAGAGCTACTCCTTGCTCAACGAAATGGACTCAACACCCCATATTAAATGCCTGGGAGTGTACCTGACTAGGAAGTATCTTAAAACCTATGGATTGCTATGTCTCTGAAAGAGAATCAAGTGTGTGTACAGGGGCATAAACGCAGCAGTGATAGGATTGGAGAGGTTCGGTGAGCAAATGAAGACCCTTTGAAGTCATATTGCATGGTACCCATTCCACGGGTCTCAACTCTCCAGGTTTAAGGTATTCTTCCTTCAGCTAAAACATGCATGTGGAACCCAGAGTATGATCAACCGTGTGATCGGGAGACGTGTTCCAATATGTCTCAGTTTTCGTCCCCTGGTACTCGGGTGCAACATTCCAGACGCTTTACTAACACTCTCCCGACTTGGAGAGTCAGTGCCTTTAACCTCCTGTTTGGCCCAGTTTGCAATTTCTGCGGAAGATGAACAGGAATAGGGAGAACCAATGAGAGACTAGCTGGAGGTGTCTGGACGGGCAAATTTAACTCTCATTTCCCACCAGGAAGAGGAATTAACCAAAGGCTCAGCGTGCCGTGCCGGAACCAGATTAGGGCCTGAAGCCATCCTGCAGTGTTGCGGCCAGCTCACGAGAAAGCGAGTTGAAGAAAGGAGCTCAGGGGCACTGTAATTCACAAACCTGCAGAGTTATAAATGACAGCTATCGTCCAAAAATATACTGAAGTAAGGCTGCCAAGAGGACTTGAAAGCGGGGCAGAATTGCAGGAAACCGATTTCAGGAGGTAGACTGGAATTGCATTTAAAGCATAGGAAAAGAGGCAGAACGTCCACAATGATGCACTTGGCCAAAAAGGGCGTATGCGTTTTTTCCTGAATATATTCAGGAAAAAACGCATACGCCCTTTTTGGCCAACCAAGCAAGCTTGCAAAGGAAATCTGCACTACAATGAAGTCTCACTTCCCCCCGGTCAAAAGGGCCATCTGAAAAAAGTGTAAAATCCAGAAAGGCAGGACAGGCCATGGAGAACTGGGAGCCTTGTTATGCTGATGGGCGGGATGTAAATTGCCAACAGCCACTCGGGAGAAGTGTATGGTGTTTCCTGAAACATCTAAAAAACAAAGCAACAGAGCCTAGGGCACTTCCACTTATGGTCCTATAGCTTAGGGAAATTAAAATCAAAAAGACACAGCCACCCCAAAGGTTGGGACGGCTCTGTTTACAAGAACCTGGTTTACGGTACAAGTTCAATATCGCAGAAAGTGAAAAATGGATAAAGAAGTTGTGGTACTTACGTACAATGCAGTATCACTCAGCAATGAAATCTATGTCATCAGGCCCGTAGCAGCATAATGAGTGGATTCAGGTACGATGATTCTAACTGAAATAAGTCACACAGGAAAAGAAACATCATAAGATATCACTAATACACGGAATGTAACCTTGGCTACACAGGAACTGAATTACAAAACAGAACAGGGTCTCAAATTTAGAAACCCAACTTATGCTTGCTTAAGGGGAAAGGTGAGTTGGGGTGCTGCATAAAACCAGAGATTGAAATGAGCACAGATAAAGTTCCTTAAGCCAAATATGGAATAGACAAGAGCTACTCCTTGCTCAACGAAATGGACTCAACACCCCATATTAAATGCCTAAGAGTGTACCTGACTAGGAAGTATCTTAAAACCTATGGATTGCTATGTCTCTGAAAGAGAATCAAGTGTGTGTACAGGGGCATAAACGCAGCAGTGATAGGATTGGAGAGGTTCGGTGAGCAAATGAAGACCCTTTGAAGTCATATTGCATGGTACCCATTCCACGGGTCTCAACTCTCCAGTTTTAACGTATTCTTCCTTCAGCTAAAACATGCATGTGGAACCCAGAGTATGATCAACCGTGTGATCGGGAGACGTGTTCCAATATGTCTCAGTTTTTGTCCCCTGGTACTCGGGTGCAACATTCCAGACGCTTTACTAACACTCTCCCGACTTGGAGAGTCAGTGCCTTTAACCTCCTGTTTGGCCCAGTTTGCAATCTGCGGAAGATGAACAGGAATAGGGAGAACCAATGAGAGACTAGCTGGAGGTGTCTGGACGGGCAAATTTAACTCTCATTTCCCACCAGGAAGAGGAATTAACCAAAGGCTCAGCGTGCCGTGCCGGAACCAGATTAGGGCCTGAAGCCATCCTGCGGTGTTGCGGCCAGCTCACGAGAAAGCGAGTTGAAGAAAGGAGCTCAGGGGCACTGTAATTCACAAACCTGCAGAGTTATAAATGACAGCTATCGTCCAAAAATATACTGAAGTAAGGCTGCCAAGAGGACTTGAAAGCGGGGCAGAATTGCAGGAAACCGATTTCAGGAGGTAGACTGGAATTGCATTTAAAGCATAGGAAAAGAGGCAGAACGTCCACAATGATGCACTTGGCCAAAAAGGGCGTATGCGTTTTTTCCTGAATATATTCAGGAAAAAACGCATACGCCCTTTTTGGCCAACCAAGCAAGCTTGCAAAGGAAATCTGCACTACAATGAAGTCTCACTTCCCCCCGGTCAAAAGGGCCATCTGAAAAAAGTGTAAAATCCAGAAAGGCAGGACAGGCCATGGAGAACTGGGAGCCTTGTTATGCTGATGGGCGGGATGTAAATTGCCAACAGCCACTCGGGAGAAGTGTATGGTGTTTCCTGAAACATCTAAAAAACAAAGCAACAGAGCCTAGGGCACTTCCACTTATGGTCCTATAGCTTAGGGAAATTAAAATCAAAAAGACACAGCCACCCCAAAGGTTGGGACGGCTCTGTTTACAAGAACCTGGTTTACGGTACAAGTTCAATATCGCAGAAAGTGAAAAATGGATAAAGAAGTTGTGGTACTTATGTACAATGCAGTATCACTCAGCAATGAAATCTATGTCATCAGGCCCGTAGCAGCATAATGAGTGGATTCAGGTATGATGATTCTAACTGAAATAAGTCACACAGAAAAAGAAACATCATAAGATATCACTAATACACGGAATGTAAACTTGGCTGCAAAGGAACTGAATTCCAAAACAGAACAGGGTCTCAAATTTAGAAAACCAACTTATGCTTGCTTAAGGGGAAAGGTGAGTTGGGGTGCTGCATAAAACCAGAGATTGAAATGAGCACAGATAAAGTTCCTTAAGCCAAATATGGAATAGACAACAGCTACTCCGTGCTCAACGAAACGGTCTCATCACCCCATATTAAACACCTAAGAATGTACCTGACTAGTAAGTAGCTTAAAACCTAAGGAATGCTATGTCTCCGAAAGAGAATCAAGCATGTGTGCAGGGGCATAAACGCAGCAGTGATAGGATTGGAGAGGTTTGGTGAGCAAATGAAGACCCTTTGCAGTCATATTGCATGGTACCCATTCCACGGGTCTCAACTCTCCAGGTTTAAGGTATTCTTCCTTCAGCTAAAACATGCATGTGGAACCCAGAGTATGATCAACCGTGTGATCGGGAGACGTGTTCCAATATGTCTCAGTTTTCGTCCCCTGGTACTCGGGTGCAACATTCCAGACGCTTTACTAACACTCTCCCGACTTGGAGAGTCAGGGCCTTTAACCTCCTGTTTGGCCCAGTTTGCAATTTCTGCGGAAGATGAACAGAAATAGGGAGAACCAATGACAGACTAGATGGAGGTGTCTGGACGGGCAAATTTAACTCTCATTTCCCACTAGGAAGAGGAATTAACCAAAGGCTCAGCGTGCCGTGCCGGAAGCCTGAAGCCATCCTGCGGTGTTGCGGCCAGCTCACAAGAAAGCGAGTTGAAGAAAGGAGCTCAGGGGCACTGTAATTCACAAACCTGCAGAGTTATAAATGACAGCTATCGTCCAAAAATATACTGAAGTAAGGCTGCCAAGAGGACTTGAAAGCGGGGCAGAATTGCAGGAAACCGATTTCAGGAGGTAGACCGGAATTGCATTTAAAGCATAGGGAAAGAGGCAGAACGTCCACAATGATGCACTTGGCCAAAAAGGGCGTATGCGTTTTTTCCTGAATATATTCAGGAAAAAACGCATACGCCCTTTTTGGCCAACCAAGCAAGCTTGCAAAGGAAATCTGCACTACAATGAAGTCTCACTTCCCCCCGGTCAAAAGGGCCATCGAAAAAAGTGTAAAATCCAGAAAGGCAGGACAGGCCATGGAGAACTGGGAGCCTTGTTATGCTGATGGGCGGGATGTAAATTGCCAACAGCCACTCGGGAGAAGTGGATGGTGTTTCCTGAAACATCTAAAAAACAAAGCAACAGAGCCTAGGGCACTTCCACTTATGGTCCTATAGCTTAGGGAAATTAAAATCAAAAAGACACAGCCACCCCAAAGGTTGGGACGGCTCTGTTTACAAGAAACTGGTTTACGGTACAAGTTCAATATCGCAGAAAGTGAAAAATGGATAAAGAAGTTGTGGTACTTACGTACAATGCAGTATCACTCAGCAATGAAATCTATGTCATCAGGCCCGTAGCAGCATAATGAGTGGATTCAGGTATGATGATTCTAACTGAAATAAGTCACACAGAAAAAGAAACATCATAAGATATCACTAATACACGGAATGTAAACTTGGCTACACAGGAACTGAATTCCAAAACAGAACAGGGTCTCAAATTTAGAAAACCAACTTATGCTTGCTAAAGGGGAAAGGTGAGTTGGGGTGCTGCATAAAACCAGAGATTGAAATGAGCACAGATAAAGTTCCTTAAGCCAAATATGGAATAGACAAGAGCTACTCCTTGCTCAACGAAACGGACTCATCACCCCATATTAAACACCTAAGAATATACCTGACTAGGAAGTATCTTAAAACCTATGGATTGCTATGTCTCCGAAAGAGAATCAAGCGTGTGTACAGGGGCATAAACGCAGCAGTGATAGCATTGGAGAACTTCAGTGAGCAAATGAAGACCCTTTGAATTCATATTGCATGGTACCCATTCCACGGGTCTCAACTCTCCAGGTTTAAGGTATTCTTCCTTCAGCTAAAACATGCATGTGGAACCCAGAGTATGATCAACCATGTGATCGGGAGACGTGTTCCAATATGTCTCAGTTTTCGTCCCCTGGTACTCGGGTGCAACATTCCAGACGCTTTACTAACACTCTCCCGACTTGGAGAGTCAGTGCCTTTAACCTCCTGTTTGGCCCAGTTTGCAATTTCTGCGGAAGATGAACCGGAATAGGGAGAACCAATGAGAGACTAGCTGGAGGTGTCTGGACGGGCAAATTTAACTCTCATTTCCCACCAGGAAGAGGAATTAACCAGAGGCTCAGCGTGCCGTGCGGGAACCAGATTAGGGTCTGAAGCCATCCTGCGGTGTTGCGGCCAGCTCACGAGAAAGCGACTTGAAGAAAGGAGCTCAGGGGCACTGTAATTCACAAACCTGCAGAGTTATAAATGACAGCTATCGTCCAAAAATATACTGAAGTAAGGCTGCCAAGAGGACTTGAAAGCGGGGCAGAATTGCAGGAAACCGATTTCAGGAGGTAGACTGGAATTGCATTTAAAGCATAGGAAAAGAGGCAGAACATCCACAATGATACACTTGGCCAAAAAGGGCGTATGCGTTTTTCCCTGAATATATTCAGGAAAAAACGCATACGCCCTTTTTGGCCAACCAAGCAAGCTTGCAAAGGAATCTGCACTACAATGAAGTCTCACTTCCCCCCGGTCAAAAGGGCCATCTGAAAAAAGTTTAAAATCCAGAAAGGCAGGACAGGCCATGGAGAACTGGGAGCCTTGTTATGCTGATGGGCGGGATGTAAATTGCCAACAGCCACTCGGGAGAAGTGTATGGTGTTTCCTGAAACATCTAAAAAACAAAGCAACAGAGCCTAGGGCACTTCCACTTATGGTCCTATAGCTTAGGGAAATTAAAATCAAAAAGACACAGCCACCCCAAAGGTTGGGACGGCTATGTTTACAAGAACCTGGTTTACGGTACAAGTTCAATATCGCAGAAAGTGAAAAATGGATAAAGAAGTTGTGGTACTTATGTACAATGCAGTATCACTCAGCAATGAAATCTATGTCATCAGGCCCGTAGCAGCATAATGAGTGGATTCAGGTATGATGATTCTAACTGAAATAAGTCACACAGAAAAAGAAACATCATAAGATATCACTAATACACGGAATGTAAACTTGGCTGCAAAGGAACTGAATTCCAAAACAGAACAGGGTCTCAAATTTAGAAAACCAACTTATGCTTGCTTAAGGGGAAAGGTGAGTTGGGGTGCTGCATAAAACCAGAGATTGAAATGAGCACAGATAAAGTTCCTTAAGCCAAATATGGAATAGACAACAGCTACTCCGTGCTCAACGAAACGGTCTCATCACCCCATATTAAACACCTAAGAATGTACCTGACTAGTAAGTAGCTTAAAACCTAAGGAATGCTATGTCTCCGAAAGAGAATCAAGCATGTGTGCAGGGGCATAAACGCAGCAGTGATAGGATTGGAGAGGTTTGGTGAGCAAATGAAGACCCTTTGCAGTCATATTGCATGGTACCCATTCCACGGGTCTCAACTCTCCAGGTTTAAGGTATTCTTCCTTCAGGTAAAACATGCATGTGGAACCCAGAGTATGATCAACCGTGTGATCGTGAGACGTGTTCCAATATGTCTCAGTTTTCGTCCCCTGGTACTCGGGTGCAACATTCCAGACGCTTTACTAACACTCTCCCGACTTGGAGAGTCAGGGCCTTTAACCTCCTGTTTGGCCCAGTTTGCAATTTCTGCGGAAGATGAACAGAAATAGGGAGAACCAATGACAGACTAGATGGAGGTGTCTGGACGGGCAAATTTAACTCTCATTTCCCACTAGGAAGAGGAATTAACCAAAGGCTCAGCGTGCCGTGCCGGAAGCCTGAAGCCATCCTGCGGTGTTGCGGCCAGCTCACAAGAAAGCGAGTTGAAGAAAGGAGCTCAGGGGCACTGTAATTCACAAACCTGCAGAGTTATAAATGACAGCTATCGTCCAAAAATATACTGAAGTAAGGCTGCCAAGAGGACTTGAAAGCGGGGCAGAATTGCAGGAAACCGATTTCAGGAGGTAGACCGGAATTGCATTTAAAGCATAGGGAAAGAGGCAGAACGTCCACAATGATGCACTTGGCCAAAAAGGGCGTATGCGTTTTTTCCTGAATATATTCAGGAAAAAACGCATACGCCCTTTTTGGCCAACCAAGCAAGCTTGCAAAGGAAATCTGCACTACAATGAAGTCTCACTTCCCCCCGGTCAAAAGGGCCATCGAAAAAAGTGTAAAATCCAGAAAGGCAGGACAGGCCATGGAGAACTGGGAGCCTTGTTATGCTGATGGGCGGGATGTAAATTGCCAACAGCCACTCGGGAGAAGTGGATGGTGTTTCCTGAAACATCTAAAAAACAAAGCAACAGAGCCTAGGGCACTTCCACTTATGGTCCTATAGCTTAGGGAAATTCAAATCAAAAAGACACAACCACCCCAAAGGTTGGGACGGCTCTGTTTACAAGAAACTGGTTTACGGTACAAGTTCAATATCGCAGAAAGTGAAAAATGGATAAAGAAGTTGTGGTACTTACGTACAATGCAGTATCACTCAGCAATGAAATCTATGTCATCAGGCCCGTAGCAGCATAATGAGTGGATTCAGGTATGATGATTCTAACTGAAATAAGTCACACAGAAAAAGAAACATCATAAGATATCACTAATACACGGAATGTAAACTTGGCTACACAGGAACTGAATTCCAAAACAGAACAGGGTCTCAAATTTAGAAAACCAACTTATGCTTGCTAAAGGGGAAAGGTGAGTTGGGGTGCTGCATAAAACCAGAGATTGAAATGAGCACAGATAAAGTTCCTTAAGCCAAATATGGAATAGACAAGAGCTACTCCTTGCTCAACGAAACGGACTCATCACCCCATATTAAACACCTAAGAATATACCTGACTAGGAAGTATCTTAAAACCTATGGATTGCTATGTCTCCGAAAGAGAATCAAGCGTGTGTACAGGGGCATAAACGCAGCAGTGATAGCATTGGAGAACTTCAGTGAGCAAATGAAGACCCTTTGAATTCATATTGCATGGTACCCATTCCACGGGTCTCAACTCTCCAGGTTTAAGGTATTCTTCCTTCAGCTAAAACATGCATGTGGAACCCAGAGTATGATCAACCATGTGATCGGGAGACGTGTTCCAATATGTCTCAGTTTTCGTCCTCTGGTACTCGGGTGCAACATTCCAGACGCTTTACTAACACTCTCCCGACTTGGAGAGTCAGTGCCTTTAACCTCCTGTTTGGCCCAGTTTGCAATTTCTGCGGAAGATGAACCGGAATAGGGAGAACCAATGAGAGACTAGCTGGAGGTGTCTGGACGGGCAAATTTAACTCTCATTTCCCACCAGGAAGAGGAATTAACCAGAGGCTCAGCGTGCCGTGCGGGAACCAGATTAGGGCCTGAAGCCATCCTGCGGTGTTGCGGCCAGCTCACGAGAAAGCGAGTTGAAGAAAGGAGCTCAGGGGCACTGTAATTCACAAACCTGCAGAGTTATAAATGACAGCTATCGTCCAAAAATATACTGAAGTAAGGCTGCCAAGAGGACTTGAAAGCGGGGCAGAATTGCAGGAAACCGATTTCAGGAGGTAGACTGGAATTGCATTTAAAGCATAGGAAAAGAGGCAGAACATCCACAATGATACACTTGGCCAAAAAGGGCGTATGCGTTTTTTCCTGAATATATTCAGGAAAAAACGCATACGCCCTTTTTGGCCAACCAAGCAAGCTTGCAAAGGAATCTGCACTACAATGAAGTCTCACTTCCCCCCGGTCAAAAGGGCCATCTGAAAAAAGTTTAAAATCCAGAAAGGCAGGACAGGCCATGGAGAACTGGGAGCCTTGTTATGCTGATGGGCGGGATGTAAATTGCCAACAGCCACTCGGGAGAAGTGGATGGTGTTTCCTGAAACATCTAAAAAACAAAGCAACAGAGCCTAGGGCACTTCCACTTATGGTCCTATAGCTTAGGGAAATTAAAATCAAAAAGACACAGCCACCCCAAAGGTTGGGACGGCTCTGTTTACAAGAACCTGGTTTACGGTACAAGTTCAATATCGCAGAAAGTGAAAAATGGATAAAGAAGTTGTGGTACTTACGTACAATGCAGTATCACTCAGCAATGAAATCTATGTCATCAGGCCCGTAGCAGCATAATGAGTGGATTCAGGTATGATGATTCTAACTGAAATAAGTCACACAGAAAAAGAAACATCATAAGATATCACTAATACACGGAATGTAAACTTGGCTACACAGGAACTGAATTCCAAAACAGAAAAGGGTCTCAAATTTAGAAAACCAACTTATGCTTGCTTAAGGGGAAAGGTGAGTTGGGGTGCTGCATAAAACCAGAGATTGAAATGAGCACAGATAAAGTTCCTTAAGCCAAATATGGAATAGACAAGAGCTACTCCTTGCTCAACGAAATGGACTCATCACCCCATATTAAATGCCTAAGAGTGTACCTGACTAGGAAGTATCTTAAAACCTATGGATTGCTATGTCTCCGAAAGAGAATCAAGCGTGTGTACAGGGGCATAAACGCAGCAGTGATAGGATTGGAGAAGTTCGGTGAGCAAATGAAGACCCTTTGAAGTCATATTGCATGGTACCCATTCCACGGGTCTCAACTCTCCAGGTTTAAGGTATTCTTCCTTCAGCTAAAACATGCATGTGGAACCCAGAGTATGATCAACCGTGTGATCGGGAGACGTGTTCCAATATGTGTCAGTTTTCGTCCCCTGGTACTCGGGTGCAACATTCCAGACGCTTTACTAACACTCTCCCGACTTGGAGAGTCAGTGCCTTTAACCTCCTGTTTGGCCCAGTTTGCAATTTCTGCGGAAGATGAACAGGAATAGGGAGAACCAAAGAGAGACTAGCTGGAGGTGTTTGGACGGGCAAATTTAACTCTCATTTCCCACCAGGAAGAGGAATTAACCAAAGGCTCAGCGTGCCGTGCCGGAACAAGTTTAGGGCCTGAAGCCATCCTGCGGTGTTGCGGCCAGCTCACGAGAAAGCAACTTGAAGAAAGGAGCTCAGGGGCACTGTAATTCACAAACCTGCAGAGTTATAAATGACAGCTATCGTCCAAAAATATACTGAAGTAAGGCTGCCAAGAGGATTTGAAAGCGGGGCAGAATTGCAGGAAACCGATTTCAGGAGGTAGACTGGAATTGCATTTAAAGCATAGGAAAAGAGGCAGAACGTCCACAATGATGCACTTGGCCAAAAAGGGCGTATGCGTTTTTTCCTGAATATATTCAGGAAAAAACGCATACGCCCTTTTTGGCCAACCAAGCAAGCTTGCAAAGGAAATCTGCACTACAATGAAGTCTCACTTCCCCCCGGTCAAAAGGGCCATCTGAAAAAAGTGTAAAATCCAGAAAGGCAGGACAGGCCATGGAGAACTGGGAGCCTTGTTATGCTGATGGGCGGGATGTAAATTGCCAACAGCCACTCGGGAGAAGTGTATGGTGTTTCCTGAAACATCTAAAAAACAAAGCAACAGAGCCTAGGGCACTTCCACTTATGGTCCTATAGCTTAGGGAAATTAAAATCAAAAAGACACAGCCACCCCAAAGGTTGGGACGGCTCTGTTTACAAGAACCTGGTTTACGGTACAAGTTCAATATCGCAGAAAGTGAAAAATGGATAAAGAAGTTGTGGTACTTACGTACAATGCAGTATCACTCAGCAATGAAATCTATGTCATCAGGCCCGTAGCAGCATAATGAGTGGATTCAGGTATGATGATTCTAACTGAAATAAGTCACACAGAAAAAGAAACATCATAAGATATCACTAATACACGGAATGGAAACTTGGCTACACAGGAACTGAATTCCAAAACAGAACAGGGTCTCAAATTTAGAAAACCAACTTATGCTTGCTTAAGGGGAAAGGTGAGTTGGGGTGCTGCATAAAACCAGAGATTGAAATGAGCACAGATAAAGTTCCTTAAGCCAAATATGGAATAGACAAGAGCTACTCCTTGCTCAACGAAATGGATTCAACACCCCATATTAAACACCTAAGAATATACCTGAATAGGAAGTATCTTAAAACCTATGGATTGCTATGTCTCCGAAAGAGAATCAAGCGTGTGTACAGGGGCATAAACGCAGCAGTGATAGGATTGGAGAGGTTCGGTGAGCAAATGAAGACCCTTTGAAGTCATATTGCATGGTACCCATTCCACGGGTCTCAACTCTCCAGGTTTAAGGTATTCTTCCTTCAGCTAAAACATGCATGTGGAACCCAGAGTATGATCAACCGTGTGATCGGGAGACGTGTTCCAATATGTCTCAGTTTTCGTCCCCTGGTACTCGGGTGCAACATTCCAGACGCTTTACTAACACTCTCCCGACTTGGAGAGTCAGTGCCTTTAACCTCCTGTTTGGCCCAGTTTGCAATCTGCGGAAGATGAACAGGAATAGGGAGAACCAATGAGAGACTAGCTGGAGGTGTCTGGACGGGCAAATTTAACTCTCATTTCCCACCAGGAAGAGGAATTAACCAGAGGCTCAGCGTGCCGTGCGGGAACCTGTTTAGGGCCTGAAGCCATCCTGCGGTGTTGCGGCCAGCTCACGAGAAAGCGAGTTGAAGAAAGGAGCTCAGGGGCACTGTAATTCACAAACCTGCAGAGTTATAAATGACAGCTATCGTCCAAAAATATACTGAAGTAAGGCTGCCAAGAGGACTTGAAAGCGGGGCAGAATTGCAGGAAACCGATTTCAGGAGGTAGACTGGAATTGCATTTAAAGCATAGGAAAAGAGGCAGAACATCCACAATGATACACTTGGCCAAAAAGGGCGTATGCGTTTTTCCCTGAATATATTCAGGAAAAAACGCATACGCCCTTTTTGGCCAACCAAGCAAGCTTGCAAAGGAATCTGCACTACAATGAAGTCTCACTTCCCCCCGGTCAAAAGGGCCATCTGAAAAAAGTTTAAAATCCAGAAAGGCAGGACAGGCCATGGAGAACTGGGAGCCTTGTTATGCTGATGGGCGGGATGTAAATTGCCAACAGCCACTCGGGAGAAGTGTATGGTGTTTCCTGAAACATCTAAAAAACAAAGCAACAGAGCCTAGGGCACTTCCACTTATGGTCCTATAGCTTAGGGAAATTAAAATCAAAAAGACACAGCCACCCCAAAGGTTGGGACGGCTCTGTTTACAAGAACCTGGTTTACGGTACAAGTTCAATATCGCAGAAAGTGAAAAATGGATAAAGAAGTTGTGGTACTTATGTACAATGCAGTATCACTCAGCAATGAAATCTATGTCATCAGGCCCGTAGCAGCATAATGAGTGGATTCAGGTATGATGATTCTAACTGAAATAAGTCACACAGAAAAAGAAACATCATAAGATATCACTAATACACGGAATGTAAACTTGGCTGCAAAGGAACTGAATTCCAAAACAGAACAGGGTCTCAAATTTAGAAAACCAACTTATGCTTGCTTAAGGGGAAAGGTGAGTTGGGGTGCTGCATAAAACCAGAGATTGAAATGAGCACAGATAAAGTTCCTTAAGCCAAATATGGAATAGACAACAGCTACTCCGTGCTCAACGAAACGGTCTCATCACCCCATATTAAACACCTAAGAATGTACCTGACTAGTAAGTAGCTTAAAACCTAAGGAATGCTATGTCTCCGAAAGAGAATCAAGCATGTGTGCAGGGGCATAAACGCAGCAGTGATAGGATTGGAGAGGTTTGGTGAGCAAATGAAGACCCTTTGCAGTCATATTGCATGGTACCCATTCCACGGGTCTCAACTCTCCAGGTTTAAGGTATTCTTCCTTCAGCTAAAACATGCATGTGGAACCCAGAGTATGATCAACCGTGTGATCGGGAGACGTGTTCCAATATGTCTCAGTTTTCGTCCCCTGGTACTCGGGTGCAACATTCAAGACGCTTTACTAACACTCTCCCGACTTGGAGAGTCAGGGCCTTTAACCTCCTGTTTGGCCCAGTTTGCAATTTCTGCGGAAGATGAACAGAAATAGGGAGAACCAATGACAGACTAGATGGAGGTGTCTGGACGGGCAAATTTAACTCTCATTTCCCACTAGGAAGAGGAATTAACCAAAGGCTCAGCGTGCCGTGCCGGAAGCCTGAAGCCATCCTGCGGTGTTGCGGCCAGCTCACAAGAAAGCGAGTTGAAGAAAGGAGCTCAGGGGCACTGTAATTCACAAACCTGCAGAGTTATAAATGACAGCTATCGTCCAAAAATATACTGAAGTAAGGCTGCCAAGAGGACTTGAAAGCGGGGCAGAATTGCAGGAAACCGATTTCAGGAGGTAGACTGGAATTGCATTTAAAGCATAGGAAAAGAGGCAGAACGTCCACAATGATGCACTTGGCCAAAAAGGGCGTATGCGTTTTTTCCTGAATATATTCAGGAAAAAACGCATACGCCCTTTTTGGCCAACCAAGCAAGCTTGCAAAGGAAATCTGCACTACAATGAAGTCTCACTTCCCCCCGGTCAAAAGGGCCATCTGAAAAAAGTGTAAAATCCAGAAAGGCAGGACAGGCCATGGAGAACTGGGAGCCTTGTTATGCTGATGGGCGGGATGTAAATTGCCAACAGCCACTCGGGAGAAGTGTATGGTGTTTCCTGAAACATCTAAAAAACAAAGCAACAGAGCCTAGGGCACTTCCACTTATGGTCCTATAGCTTAGGGAAATTAAAATCAAAAAGACACAGCCACCCCAAAGGTTGGGACGGCTCTGTTTACAAGAACCTGGTTTACGGTACAAGTTCAATATCGCAGAAAGTGAAAAATGGATAAAGAAGTTGTGGTACTTATGTACAATGCAGTATCACTCAGCAATGAAATCTATGTCATCAGGCCCGTAGCAGCATAATGAGTGGATTCAGGTATGATGATTCTAACTGAAATAAGTCACACAGAAAAAGAAACATCATAAGATATCACTAATACACGGAATGTAAACTTGGCTGCAAAGGAACTGAATTCCAAAACAGAACAGGGTCTCAAATTTAGAAAACCAACTTATGCTTGCTTAAGGGGAAAGGTGAGTTGGGGTGCTGCATAAAACCAGAGATTGAAATGAGCACAGATAAAGTTCCTTAAGCCAAATATGGAATAGACAACAGCTACTCCGTGCTCAACGAAACGGTCTCATCACCCCATATTAAACACCTAAGAATGTACCTGACTAGTAAGTAGCTTAAAACCTAAGGAATGCTATGTCTCCGAAAGAGAATCAAGCATGTGTGCAGGGGCATAAACGCAGCAGTGATAGGATTGGAGAGGTTTGGTGAGCAAATGAAGACCCTTTGCAGTCATATTGCATGGTACCCATTCCACGGGTCTCAACTCTCCAGGTTTAAGGTATTCTTCCTTCAGCTAAAACATGCATGTGGAACCCAGAGTATGATCAACCGTGTGATCGGGAGACGTGTTCCAATATGTCTCAGTTTTCGTCCCCTGGTACTCGGGTGCAACATTCAAGACGCTTTACTAACACTCTCCCGACTTGGAGAGTCAGGGCCTTTAACCTCCTGTTTGGCCCAGTTTGCAATTTCTGCGGAAGATGAACAGAAATAGGGAGAACCAATGACAGACTAGATGGAGGCGTCTGGACGGGCAAATTTAACTCTCATTTCCCACTAGGAAGAGGAATTAACCAAAGGCTCAGCGTGCCGTGCCGGAAGCCTGAAGCCATCCTGCGGTGTTGCGGCCAGCTCACAAGAAAGCGAGTTGAAGAAAGGAGCTCAGGGGCACTGTAATTCACAAACCTGCAGAGTTATAAATGACAGCTATCGTCCAAAAATATACTGAAGTAAGGCTGCCAAGAGGACTTGAAAGCGGGGCAGAATTGCAGGAAACCGATTTCAGGAGGTAGACCGGAATTGCATTTAAAGCATAGGGAAAGAGGCAGAACGTCCACAATGATGCACTTGGCCAAAAAGGGCGTATGCGTTTTTTCCTGAATATATTCAGGAAAAAACGCATACGCCCTTTTTGGCCAACCAAGCAAGCTTGCAAAGGAAATCTGCACTACAATGAAGTCTCACTTCCCCCCGGTCAAAAGGGCCATCGAAAAAAGTGTAAAATCCAGAAAGGCAGGACAGGCCATGGAGAACTGGGAGCCTTGTTATGCTGATGGGCGGGATGTAAATTGCCAACAGCCACTCGGGAGAAGTGGATGGTGTTTCCTGAAACATCTAAAAAACAAAGCAACAGAGCCTAGGGCACTTCCACTTATGGTCCTATAGCTTAGGGAAATTAAAATCAAAAAGACACAGCCACCCCAAAGGTTGGGACGGCTCTGTTTACAAGAAACTGGTTTACGGTACAAGTTCAATATCGCAGAAAGTGAAAAATGGATAAAGAAGTTGTGGTACTTACGTACAATGCAGTATCACTCAGCAATGAAATCTATGTCATCAGGCCCGTAGCAGCATAATGAGTGGATTCAGGTATGATGATTCTAACTGAAATAAGTCACACAGAAAAAGAAACATCATAAGATATCACTAATACACGGAATGTAAACTTGGCTACACAGGAACTGAATTCCAAAACAGAACAGGGTCTCAAATTTAGAAAACCAACTTATGCTTGCTTAAGGGGAAAGGTGAGTTGGGGTGCTGCATAAAACCAGAGATTGAAATGAGCACAGATAAAGTTCCTTAAGCCAAATATGGAATAGACAAGAGCTACTCCTTGCTCAACGAAACGGACTCATCACCCCATATTAAACACCTAAGAATATACCTGACTAGGAAGTATCTTAAAACCTATGGATTGCTATGTCTCCGAAAGAGAATCAAGCGTGTGTACAGGGGCATAAACGCAGCAGTGATAGCATTGGAGAACTTCAGTGAGCAAATGAAGACCCTTTGAATTCATATTGCATGGTACCCATTCCACGGGTCTCAACTCTCCAGGTTTAAGGTATTCTTCCTTCAGCTAAAACATGCATGTGGAACCCAGAGTATGATCAACCATGTGATCGGGAGACGTGTTCCAATATGTCTCAGTTTTCGTCCTCTGGTACTCGGGTGCAACATTCCAGACGCTTTACTAACACTCTCCCGACTTGGAGAGTCTGCCTTTAACCTCCTGTTTGGCCCAGTTTGCAATTTCTGCGGAAGATGAACCGGAATAGGGAGAACCAATGAGAGACTAGCTGGAGGTGTCTGGACGGGCAAATTTAACTCTCATTTCCCACCAGGAAGAGGAATTAACCAGAGGCTCAGCGTGCCGTGCGGGAACCAGATTAGGGCCTGAAGCCAGCCTGCGGTGTTGCGGCCAGCTCACGAGAAAGCGAGTTTAAGAAAGGAGCTCAGGGGCACTGTAATTCACAAAGCTGCAGAGTTATAAATGACAGCTATCGTCCAAAAATATACTGAAGTAAGGCTGCCAAGAGGACTTGAAAGCGGGGCAGAATTGCAGGAAACCGATTTCAGGAGGTAGACTGGAATTGCATTTAAAGCATAGGAAAAGAGGCAGAACATCCACAATGATACACTTGGCCAAAAAGGGCGTATGCGTTTTTCTCTGAATATATTCAGGAAAAAACGCATACGCCCTTTTTGGCCAACCAAGCAAGCTTGCAAAGGAATCTGCACTACAATGAAGTCTCACTTCCCCCCGGTCAAAAGGGCCATCTTAAAAAAGTTTAAAATCCAGAAAGGCAGGACAGGCCATGGAGAACTGGGAGCCTTGTTATGCTGATGGGCGGGATGTAAATTGCCAACAGCCACTCGGGAGAAGTGGATGGTGTTTCCTGAAACATCTAAAAAACAAAGCAACAGAGCCTAGGGCACTTCCACTTATGGTCCTATAGCTTAGGGAAATTAAAATCAAAAAGACACAGCCACCCCAAAGGTTGGGACGGCTCTGTTTACAAGAACCTGGTTTACGGTACAAGTTCAATATCGCAGAAAGTGAAAAATGGATAAAGAAGTTGTGGTACTTACGTACAATGCAGTATCACTCAGCAATGAAATCTATGTCATCAGGCCCGTAGCAGCATAATGAGTGGATTCAGGTATGATGATTCTAACTGAAATAAGTCACACAGAAAAAGAAACATCATAAGATATCACTAATACACGGAATGTAAACTTGGCTACACAGGAACTGAATTCCAAAACAGAAAAGGGTCTCAAATTTACAAAACCAACTTATGCTTGCTTAAGGGGAAAGGTGAGTTGGGGTGCTGCATAAAACCAGAGATTGAAATGAGCACAGATAAAATTCCTTAAGCCAAATATGGAATAGACAAGAGCTACTCCTTGCTCAACGAAATGGACTCAACACCCCATATTAAATGCCTAAGAGTGTACCTGACTAGGAAGTATCTTAAAACCTATGGATTGCTATGTCTCCGAAAGAGAATCAAGCGTGTGTACAGGGGCATAAACGCAGCAGTGATAGGATTGGAGAAGTTCGGTGAGCAAATGAAGACCCTTTGAAGTCATATTGCATGGTACCCATTCCACGGGTCTCAACTCTCCAGGTTTAAGGTATTCTTCCTTCAGCTAAAACATGCATGTGGAAACCAGAGTATGATCAACCGTGTGATCGGGAGACGTGTTCCAATATGTCTCAGGTTTCGTCCCCTGGTACTCGGGTGCAACATTCCAGACGCTTTAGTAACACTCTCCCGACTTGGAGAGTCAGTGCCTTTAACCTCCTGTTTGGCCCAGTTTGCAATTTCTGCGGAAGATGAACAGGAATAGGGAGAACCAATGAGAGACTAGCTGGAGGTGTTTGGACGGGCAAATTTAACTCTCATTTCCCACCAGGAAGAGGAATTAACCAAAGGCTCAGCGTGCCGTGCCGGAACAAGTTTAGGGCCTGAAGCCATCCTGCGGTGTTGCGGCCAGCTCACGAGAAAGCGAGTTGAAGAAAGGAGCTCAGGGGCACTGTAATTCACAAACCTGCAGAGTTATAAATGACAGCTATCGTCCAAAAATATACTGAAGTAAGGCTGCCAAGAGGATTTGAAAGCGGGGCAGAATTGCAGGAAACCGATTTCAGGAGGTAGACTGGAATTGCATTTAAAGCATAGGAAAAGAGGCAGAACGTCCACAATGATGCACTTGGCCAAAAAGGGCGTATGCGTTTTTTCCTGAATATATTCAGGAAAAAACGCATACGCCCTTTTTGGCCAACCAAGCAAGCTTGCAAAGGAAATCTGCACTACAATGAAGTCTCATTTCCCCCCGGTCAAAAGGGCCATCTGAAAAAAGTGTAAAATCCAGAAAGGCAGGACAGGCCATGGAGAACTGGGAGCCTTGTTATGCTGATGGGCGGGATGTAAATTGCCAACAGCCACTCGGGAGAAGTGTATGGTGTTTCCTGAAACATCTAAAAAACAAAGCAACAGAGCCTAGGGCACTTCCACTTATGGTCCTATAGCTTAGGGAAATTAAAATCAAAAAGACACAGCCACCCCAAAGGTTGGGACGGCTCTGTTTACAAGAACCTGGTTTACGGTACAAGTTCAATATCGCAGAAAGTGAAAAATGGATAAAGAAGTTGTGGTACCTACGTACAATGCAGTATCACTCAGCAATGAAATCTATGTCATCAGGCCCGTAGCAGCATAATGAGTGGATTCAGGTATGATGATTCTAACTGAAATAAGTCACACAGAAAAAGAAACATCATAAGATATCACTAATACACGGAATGGAAACTTGGCTACACAGGAACTGAATTCCAAAACAGAACAGGGTCTCAAATTTAGAAAACCAACTTATGCTTGCTTAAGGGGAAAGGTGAGTTGGGGTGCTGCATAAAACCAGAGATTGAAATGAGCACAGATAAAGTTCCTTAAGCCAAATATGGAATAGACAAGAGCTACTCCTTGCTCAACGAAATGGATTCAACACCCCATATTAAACACCTAAGAATATACCTGACTAGGAATTATCTTAAAACCTATGGATTGCTATGTCTCCGAAAGAGAATCAAGCGTGTGTACAGGGGCATAAACACAGCAGTGATAGGATTGGAGAGATTCGGTGAGCAAATGAAGACCCTTTGAAGTCATATTGCATGGTACCCATTCCACGGGTCTCAACTCTCCTGGTTTAAGGTATTCTTCCTTCAGCTAAAACATGCATGTGGAACCCAGAGTATGATCAACCGTGTGATCGGGAGACGTGTTCCAATATGTCTCAGTTTTCGTCCCCTGGTACTCGGGTGCAACATTCCAGACGCTTTACTAACACTCTCCCGACTTGGACACTCAGTGCCTTTAACCTCCTGTTTGGCCCAGTTTGCAATTTCTGCGGAAGATGAACAGGAATAGGGAGAACCAATGACAGACTAGCTGGAGGTGTCTGGACGGGAAAATTTAACTCTCATTTCCCACCAGGAAGAGGAATTAACCAAAGGCTCAGCGTGCCGTCCCGGAACCAGATTAGGGCCTGAAGCCATCCTGCGGTGTTGCGGCCAGCTCACGAGAAAGCGAGTTGAAGAAAGGAGCTCAGGGGCACTGTAATTCACAAACCTGCAGAGTTATAAATGACAGCTATCGTCCAAAAATATACTGAAGTAAGGCTGCCAAGAGGACTTGAAAGCGGGGCAGAATTGCAGGAAACCGATTTCAGGAGGTAGACTGGAATTGCATTTAAAGCATAGGAAAAGAGGCAGAAGGTCCACAATGATGCACTTGGCCAAAAAGGGCGTATGCGTTTTTTCCTGAATATATTCAGGAAAAAACGCATACGCCCTTTTTGGCCAACCAAGCAAGCTTGCAAAGGAAATCTGCACTACAATGAAGTCTCACTTCCCCCCGGTCAAAAGGGCCATCTGAAAAAAGTGTAAAATCCAGAAAGGCAGGACAGGCCATGGAGAACTGGGAGCCTTGTTATGCTGATGGGCGGGATGTAAATTGCCAACAGCCACTCGGGAGAAGTGTATGGTGTTTCCTGAAACATCTAAAAAACAAAGCAACAGAGCCTAGGGCACTTCCACTTATGGTCCTATAGCTTAGGGAAATTAAAATCAAAAAGACACAGCCACCCCAAAGGTTGGGACGGCTCTGTTTACAAGAACCTGGTTTACGGTACAAGTTCAATATCGCAGAAAGTGAAAAATGGATAAAGAAGTTGTGGTACTTATGTACAATGCAGTATCACTCAGCAATGAAATCTATGTCATCAGGCCCGTAGCAGCATAATGAGTGGATTCAGGTATGATGATTCTAACTGAAATAAGTCACACAGAAAAAGAAACATCATAAGATATCACTAATACACGGAATGTAAACTTGGCTGCAAAGGAACTGAATTCCAAAACAGAACAGGGTCTCAAATTTAGAAAACCAACTTATGCTTGCTTAAGGGGAAAGGTGAGTTGGGGTGCTGCATAAAACCAGAGATTGAAATGAGCACAGATAAAGTTCCTTAAGCCAAATATGGAATAGACAACAGCTACTCCGTGCTCAACGAAACGGTCTCATCACCCCATATTAAACACCTAAGAATGTACCTGACTAGTAAGTAGCTTAAAACCTAAGGAATGCTATGTCTCCGAAAGAGAATCAAGCATGTGTGCAGGGGCATAAACGCAGCAGTGATAGGATTGGAGAGGTTTGGTGAGCAAATGAAGACCCTTTGCAGTCATATTGCATGGTACCCATTCCACGGGTCTCAACTCTCCAGGTTTAAGGTATTCTTCCTTCAGCTAAAACATGCATGTGGAACCCAGAGTATGATCAACCGTGTGATCGGGAGACGTGTTCCAATATGTGTCAGTTTTCGTCCCCTGGTACTCGGGTGCAACATTCCAGACGCTTTACTAACACTCTCCCGACTTGGAGAGTCAGGGCCTTTAACCTCCTGTTTGGCCCAGTTTGCAATTTCTGCGGAAGATGAACAGAAATAGGGAGAACCAATGACAGACTAGATGGAGGTGTCTGGACGGGCAAATTTAACTCTCATTTCCCACTAGGAAGAGGAATTAACCAAAGGCTCAGCGTGCCGTGCCGGAAGCCTGAAGCCATCCTGCGGTGTTGCGGCCAGCTCACAAGAAAGCGAGTTGAAGAAAGGAGCTCAGGGGCACTGTAATTCACAAACCTGCAGAGTTATAAATGACAGCTATCGTCCAAAAATATACTGAAGTAAGGCTGCCAAGAGGACTTGAAAGCGGGGCAGAATTGCAGGAAACCGATTTCAGGAGGTAGACTGGAATTGCATTTAAAGCATAGGAAAAGAGGCAGAACGTCCACAATGATGCACTTGGCCAAAAAGGGCGTATGCGTTTTTTCCTGAATATATTCAGGAAAAAACGCATACGCCCTTTTTGGCCAACCAAGCAAGCTTGCAAAGGAAATCTGCACTACAATGAAGTCTCACTTCCCCCCGGTCAAAAGGGCCATCGAAAAAAGTGTAAAATCCAGAAAGGCAGGACAGGCCATGGAGAACTGGGAGCCTTGTTATGCTGATGGGCGGGATGTAAATTGCCAACAGCCACTCGGGAGAAGTGTATGGTGTTTCCTGAAACATCTAAAAAACAAAGCAACAGAGCCTAGGGCACTTCCACTTATGGTCCTATAGCTTAGGGAAATTAAAATCAAAAAGACACAGCCACCCCAAAGGTTGGGACGGCTCTGTTTACAAGAAACTGGTTTACGGTACAAGTTCAATATCGCAGAAAGTGAAAAATGGATAAAGAAGTTGTGGTACTTACGTACAATGCAGTATCACTCAGCAATGAAATCTATGTCATCAGGCCCGTAGCAGCATAATGAGTGGATTCAGGTATGATGATTCTAACTGAAATAAGTCACACAGAAAAAGAAACATCATAAGATATCACTAATACACGGAATGTAAACTTGGCTACACAGGAACTCAATTCCAAAACAGAACAGGGTCTCAAATTTAGAAAACCAACTTATGCTTGCTAAAGGGGAAAGGTGAGTTGGGGTGCTGCATAAAACCAGAGATTGAAATGAGCACAGATAAAGTTCCTTAAGCCAAATATGGAATAGACAAGAGCTACTCCTTGCTCAACGAAACGGACTCATCACCCCATATTAAACACCTAAGAATATACCTGACTAGGAAGTATCTTAAAACCTATGGATTGCTATGTCTCCGAAAGAGAATCAAGCGTGTGTACAGGGGCATAAACGCAGCAGTGATAGCATTGGAGAACTTCAGTGAGCAAATGAAGACCCTTTGAATTCATATTGCATGGTACCCATTCCACGGGTCTCAACTCTCCAGGTTTAAGGTATTCTTCCTTCAGCTAAAACATGCATGTGGAACCCAGAGTATGATCAACCATGTGATCGGGAGACGTGTTCCAATATGTCTCAGTTTTCGTCCTCTGGTACTCGGGTGCAACATTCCAGACGCTTTACTAACACTCTCCCGACTTCGAGAGTCAGTGCCTTTAACCTCCTGTTTGGCCCAGTTTGCAATTTCTGCGGAAGATGAACCGGAATAGGGAGAACCAATGAGAGACTAGCTGGAGGTGTCTGGACGGGCAAATTTAACTCTCATTTCCCACCAGGAAGAGGAATTAACCAGAGGCTCAGCGTGCCGTGCGGGAACCAGATTAGGGCCTGAAGCCATCCTGCGGTGTTGCGGCCAGCTCACGAGAAAGCGAGTTGAAGAAAGGAGCTCAGGGGCACTGTAATTCACAAACCTGCAGAGTTATAAATGACAGCTATCGTCCAAAAATATACTGAAGTAAGGCTGCCAAGAGGACTTGAAAGCGGGGCAGAATTGCAGGAAACCGATTTCAGGAGGTAGACTGGAATTGCATTTAAAGCATAGGAAAAGAGGCAGAACATCCACAATGATACACTTGGCCAAAAAGGGCGTATGCGTTTTTCCCTGAATATATTCAGGAAAAAACGCATACGCCCTTTTTGGCCAACCAAGCAAGCTTGCAAAGGAATCTGCACTACAATGAAGTCTCACTTCCCCCCGGTCAAAAGGGCCATCTGAAAAAAGTTTAAAATCCAGAAAGGCAGGACAGGCCATGGAGAACTGGGAGCCTTGTTATGCTGATGGGCGGGATGTAAATTGCCAACAGCCACTCGGGAGAAGTGGATGGTGTTTCCTGAAACATCTAAAAAACAAAGCAACAGAGCCTAGGGCACTTCCACTTATGGTCCTATAGCTTAGGGAAATTAAAATCAAAAAGACACAGCCACCCCAAAGGTTGGGACGGCTCTGTTTACAAGAACCTGGTTTACGGTACAAGTTCAATATCGCAGAAAGTGAAAAATGGATAAAGAAGTTGTGGTACTTACGTACAATGCAGTATCACTCAGCAATGAAATCTATGTCAGCAGGCACGTAGCAGCATAATGAGTGGATTCAGGTATGATGATTCTAACTGAAATAAGTCACACAGAAAAAGAAACATCATAAGATATCACTAATACACGGAATGTAAACTTGGCTACACAGGAACTGAATTCCAAAACAGAAAAGGGTCTCAAATTTACAAAACCAACTTATGCTTGCTTAAGGGGAAAGGTGAGTTGGGGTGCTGCATAAAACCAGAGATTGAAATGAGCACAGATAAAGTTCCTTAAGCCAAATATGGAATAGACAAGAGCTACTCCTTGCTCAACGAAATGGACTCAACACCCCATATTAAATGCCTAAGAGTGTACCTTACTAGGAAGTATCTTAAAACCTATGGATTGCTATGTCTCCGAAAGAGAATCAAGCGTGTGTACAGGGGCATAAACGCAGCAGTGATAGGATTGGAGAAGTTCGGTGAGCAAATGAAGACCCTTTGAAGTCATATTGCATGGTACCCATTCCACGGGTCTCAACTCTCCAGGTTTAAGGTATTCTTCCTTCAGCTAAAACATGCATGTGGAACCCAGAGTATGATCAACCGTGTGATCGGGAGACGTGTTCCAATATGTGTCAGTTTTCGTCCCCTGGTACTCGGGTGCAACATTCCAGACGCTTTACTAACACTCTCCCGACTTGGAGAGTCAGTGCCTTTAACCTCCTGTTTGGCCCAGTTTGCAATTTCTGCGGAAGATGAACAGGAATAGGGAGAACCAATGAGAGACTAGCTGGAGGTGTTTGGACGGGCAAATTTAACTCTCATTTCCCACCAGGAAGAGGAATTAACCAAAGGCTCAGCGTGCCGTGCCGGAACAAGTTTAGGGCCTGAAGCCATCCTGCGGTGTTGCGGCCAGCTCACGAGAAAGCGAGTTGAAGAAAGGAGCTCAGGGGCACTGTAATTCACAAACCTGCAGAGTTATAAATGACAGCTATCGTCCAAAAATATACTGAAGTAAGGCTGCCAAGAGGATTTGAAAGCGGGGCAGAATTGCAGGAAACCGATTTCAGGAGGTAGACTGGAATTGCATTTAAAGCATAGGAAAAGAGGCAGAACGTCCACAATGATGCACTTGGCCAAAAAGGGCGTATGCGTTTTTTCCTGAATATATTCAGGAAAAAACGCATACGCCCTTTTTGGCCAACCAAGCAAGCTTGCAAAGGAAATCTGCACTACAATGAAGTCTCACTTCCCCCCGGTCAAAAGGGCCATCTGAAAAAAGTGTAAAATCCAGAAAGGCAGGACAGGCCATGGAGAACTGGGAGCCTTGTTATGCTGATGGGCGGGATGTAAATTGCCAACAGCCACTCGGGAGAAGTGTATGGTGTTTCCTGAAACATCTAAAAAACAAAGCAACAGAGCCTAGGGCACTTCCACTTATGGTCCTATAGCTTAGGGAAATTAAAATCAAAAAGACACAGCCACCCCAAAGGTTGGGACGGCTCTGTTTACAAGAACCTGGTTTACGGTACAAGTTCAATATCGCAGAAAGTGAAAAATGGATAAAGAAGTTGTGGTACTTATGTACAATGCAGTATCACTCAGCAAAGAAATCTATGTCATCAGGCCCGTAGCAGCATAATGAGTGGATTCAGGTATGATGATTCTAACTGAAATAAGTCACACAGAAAAAGAAACATCATAAGATATCACTAATACACGGAATGTAAACTTGGCTACACAGGAACTGAATTCCAAAACAGAACAGGGTCTCAAATTTAGAAAACCAACTTATGCTTGCTTAAGGGGAAAGGTGAGTTGGGGTGCTGCATAAAACCAGAGATTGAAATGAGCACAGATAAAGTTCCTTAAGCCAAATATGGAATAGACAAGAGCTACTCCTTGCTCAACGAAATGGATTCAACACCCCATATTAAACACCTAAGAATATACCTGACTAGGAAGTATCTTAAAACCTATGGATTGCTATGTCTCCGAAAGAGAATCAAGCGTGTGTACAGGGGCATAAACACAGCAGTGATAGGATTGGAGAGGTTCGGTGAGCAAATGAAGACCCTTTGAAGTCATATTGCATGGTACCCATTCCACGGGTCTCAACTCTCCTGGTTTAAGGTATTCTTCTTTAAGCTAAAACATGCATGTGGAACCCAGAGTATGATCAACCGTGCGATCGGGAGACGTGTTCCAATATGTCTCAGTTTTCGTCCCCTGGTACTCGGGTGCAACATTCCAGACGCTTTACTAACACTCTCCCGACTTGGAGACTCAGCGCCTTTAACCTCCTGTTTGGCCCAGTTTGCAATTTCTGCGGAAGATGAACAGGAATAGGGAGAACCAATGACAGACTAGCTGGAGGTGTCTGGATGGGCAAATTTAACTCTCATTTCCCACCAGGAAGAGGAATTAACCAAAGGCTCTGTGTGCCGTGCCGGAACCAGATTAGGGCCTGAAGCCATCCTGCGGTGTTGCGGCCAGCTCACGAGAAAGCGAGTTGAAGAAAGGAGCTCACGGGCACTGTAATTCACAAACCTGCAGAGTTATAAATGACAGCTATCGTCCAAAAATATACTGAAGTAAGGCTGCCAAGAGGACTTGAAAGCGGGGCAGAATTGCAGGAAACCGATTTCAGGAGGTAGACTGGAATTGCATTTAAAGCATAGGAAAAGAGGCAGAACGTCCACAATGATGCACTTGGCCAAAAAGGGCGTATGCGTTTTTTCCTGAATATATTCAGGAAAAAACGCATACGCTCTTTTTGGCCAACCAAGCAAGCTTGCAAAGGAAATCTGCACTACAATGAAGTCTCACTTCCCCCCGGTCAAAAGGGCCATCTGAAAAAAGTGTAAAATCCAGAAAGGCAGGACAGGCCATGGAGAACTGGGAGCCTTGTTATGCTGATGGGCGGGATGTAAATTGCCAACAGCCACTCGGGAGAAGTGTATGGTGTTTCCTGAAACATCTAAAAAACAAAGCAACAGAGCCTAGGGCACTTCCACTTATGGTCCTATAGCTTAGGGAAATTAAAATCAAAAAGACACAGCCACCCCAAAGGTTGGGACGGCTCTGTTTACAAGAACCTGGTTTACGGTACAAGTTCAATATCGCAGAAAGTGAAAAATGGATAAAGAAGTTGTGGTACTTACGTACAATGCAGTATCACTCAGCAATGAAATCTATGTCATCAGGCCCGTAGCAGCATAATGAGTGGATTCAGGTATGATGATTCTAACTGAAATAAGTCACACAGAAAAAGAAACATCATAAGATATCACTAATACACGGAATGTAAACTTGGCTACATAGGAACTGAATTACAAAACAGAACAGGGTTTCAAATTTAGAAAACCAACTTATGCTTCCTTAAGGGGAAAGGTGAGTTGGGGTGCTGCATAAAACCAGAGATTGAAATGAGCACAGATAAAGTTCCTTAAGCCAAATATGGAATAGACAAGAGCTACTCCTTGCTCAACGAAATGGATTCAACACCCCATATTAAACGCCTAAGAATATACCTGACTAGGAAGTATCTTAAACCTATGGATTGCTATGTCTCCGAAAGAGAATCAAGCGTGTGTGCAGGGGCATAAACGCAGCAGTGATAGGATTGGAGAGGTTCGGTGAGCAAATGAAGACCCTTTGAAGTCATATTGCATGGTACCCATTCCACGGGTCTCAACTCTCCAGGTTTAAGGTATTCTTCCTTCAGCTAAAACATGCATGTGGAACCCAGAGTATGATCAACCGTGCGATCGGGAGACGTGTTCCAATATGTCTCAGTTTTCGTCCCCTGGTACTCGGGTGCAACATTCCAGACGCTTTACTAACACTCTCCCGACTTGGAGAGTCAGTGCCTTTAACCTCCTGTTTGGCCCAGTTTGCAATTTCTGCGGAAGATGAACAGGAATAGGGAGAACCAATGAGAGACTAGCTGCAGGTGTCTGGACGGGCAAATTTAACTCTCATTTCGCACCAGGAAGAGGAAATAACCAAAGGCTCAGCGTGCCGTGCCGGAACCAGATTAGGGCCTGAAGCCATCCTGCAGTGTTGCCACCAGCTCACGAGAAAGCGAGTTGAAGAAAGGAGCTCAGGGGCACTGTAATTCACAAACCTGCAGAGTTATAAATGACAGCTATCGTCCAAAAATATACTGAAGTAAGGCTGCCAAGAGGACTTGAAAGCGGGTCAGAATTGCAGGAAACCGATTTCAGGAGGTAGACTGGAATTGCATTTAAAGCATAGGAAAAGAGGCAGAACGTCCACAATGATGCACTTGGCCAAAAAGTGCGTATGCGTTTTTTCCTGAATATATTCAGGAAAAAACGCATACGCCCTTTTTGGCCAACCAAGCAAGCTTGCAAAGGAAATCTGCACTACAATGAAGTCTCACTTCCCCCCGGTCAAAAGGGCCATCTGAAAAAAGTGCAAAATCCAGAAAGGCAGGACAGGCCATGGAGAACTGGGAGCCTTGTTATGCTGATGGGCGGGATGTAAATTGCCAACAGCCACTCGGGAGAAGTGTATGGTGTTTCCTGAAACATCTAAAAAACAAAGCAACAGAGCCTAGGGCACTTCCACTTATGGTCCTATAGCTTAGGGAAATTAAAATCAAAAAGACACAGCCACCCCAAAGGTTGGGACGGCTCTGTTTACAAGAACCTGGTTTACGGTACAAGTTCAATATCGCAGAAAGTGAAAAATGGATAAAGAAGTTGTGGTACTTACGTACAATGCAGTATCACTCAGCAAGGAAATCTATGTCATCAGGCCCGTAGCAGCATAATGAGTGGATTCAGGTATGATGATTCTAACTGAAATAAGTCACACAGAAAAAGAAACATCATAAGATATCACTAATACACGGAATGTAAACTTGGCTACACAGGAACTGAATTCCAAAACAGAACAGGGTCTCAAATTTAGAAAACCAACTTATGCTTGCTTAAGGGGAAAGGTGAGTTGGGGTGCTGCATAAAACCAGAGATTGAAATGAGCACAGATAAAGTTCCTTAAGCCAAATATGGAATAGACAAGAGCTACTCCTTGCTCAACGAAATGGACTCAACACCCCATATTAAACACCTAAGAATATAACTGACTAGGAAGTATCTTAACACCTATGGATTGCTATGTCTCCGAAAGAGAATCAAGCGTGTGTACAGGGGCATAAACGCAGCAGTGATAGGATTGGAGAAGTTCAGTGATCAAATGAAGACCCTTTGAAGTCATATTGCATGGTACCCATTCCACGGGTCTCAACTCTCCAGGTTTAAGGCATTCTTCATTCAGCTAAAACATGCATGTGGAACCCAGAGTATGATCAACCGTGTGATCGGGAGACGTGTTCCAATATGTGTCCGTTTTCGTCCCCTGGTACTCGGGTGCAACATTCCAGACGCTTTACTAACACTCTCCCGACTTGGAGAGTCAGTGCCTTTAACCTCCTGTTTGGCCCAGTTTGCAATTTCTGCCGAAGATGAACAGGAATAGGGAGAACCAATGAGAGACTACCTGGAGGTGTCTGGACGGGCAAATTTAACTCTCATTTCCCACCAGGAAGAGGAATTAACCAAACGCTCAGCGTGCCGTGCCGGAACAAGATTAGGGCCTGAAGCCATCCTGCGGTGTTGCGGCCAGCTCACGAGAAAGCGAGTTGAAGAAAGGAGCTCAGGGGCACTGTAATTCACAAACCTGCAGAGTTATAAATGATAGCTATCGTCCAAAAATATACTGAAGTAAGGCTGCCAAGAGGACTTGAAAGCGGGGCAGAATTGCAGGAAACCGATTTCAGGAGGTAGACTGGAATTGCATTTAAAGCATAGGAAAAGAGGCAGAACGTCCACAATGATGCACTTGGCCAAAAAGGGCGTATGCGTTTTTTCCTGAATATATTCAGGAAAAAACGCATACGCCCTTTTTGGCCAACCAAGCAAGCTTGCAAAGGAAATCTGCACTACAATGAAGTCTCACTTCCCCCCGGTCAAAAGGGCCATCTGAAAAAAGTGTAAAATCCAGAAAGGCAGGACAGGCCATGGAGAACTGGGAGCCTTGTTATGCTGATGGGCGGGATGTAAATTGCCAACAGCCACTCGGGAGAAGTGTATGGTGTTTCCTGAAACATCTAAAAAACAAAGCAACAGAGCCTAGGGCACTTCCACTTATGGTCCTATAGCTTAGGGAAATTAAAATCAAAAAGACACAGCCACCCCAAAGGTTGGGACAGCTCTGTTTACAAGAACCTGGTTTACGGTACAAGTTCTATATCGCAGAAAGTGAAAAATGGATAAAGATGTTGTGGTACCTAGGTACAATGCAGTATCACTCAGCAATGAAATCTATGTCATCAGGCCCGTAGCAGCATAATGAGTGGATTCAGGTATGATGATTCTAACTGAAATAAGTCACACAGAAAAAGAAACATCATAAGATATCACTAATACACGGAGTGTAAACTTGGCTACACAGGAAGTGAATTACAAACACAACAGGGTCTCAAATTTAGAAAACCAACTTATGTTTGCTTAAGGGGAAAGGTGAGTTGGGGTGCTGCATAAAACCAGAGATTGAAATGAGCACAGATAAAGTTCCTTAAGCCAAATATGAAATAGACAAGAGCTACTCCTTGCTCAACGAAATGGACTCAACACTCCATATAAATGCCTAAGTATGTAACTGACTAGTAAGTATCTTAAAAGCTATGGATTGCTATGTCTCTGAAAGAGAATCAAGCGTGTGTACAGGGGCATAAACGCAGCAGTGATAGGATTGGAGAGGTTCGGTGAGCAAATGAAGACCCTTTGAAGTCGTATTGCATGGTACCCATTCCACGGGTCTCAACTCTCCAGGTTTAAGGGAATCTTCCTTCAGCAAAAACATGCATGTGGAACCCAGAGTATGATCAACCGTGTGATCGGGAGACGTGTTCAAATATGTCTCCGTTCTCGACCGTGGTACTCGGGTGCAACATTCCAGACGCTTTACTAACACTCTCCCGACTTGGAGAGTCAGTGCCTTTAACCTCCTGTTTGGCCCAGTTTGCAATTTCTGCGGAAGATGAACAGGAATAGGGAGAACCAATGAGAGACTAGCTGGAGGTGTCTGGACGGGCAAATTTAACTCTCATTTCCCACCAGGAAGAGGAATTAACCAAAGGCTCAGCGTGCCGTGCCGGAACCAGATTAGGGCCTGAAGCAATCCTGCAGTGTTGCGGCCAGTTCACAAGAAAGCGAGTTGAAGAAAGGAGCTCAGGGGCACTGTAATTCACAAACCTGCAGAGTTATAAATGATAGCTATCGTCCAAAAATATACTGAAGTAAGGCTGCCAAGAGGACTTGAAAGCGGGGCAGAATTGCAGGAAACTGATTTCAGGAGGTAGACTGGAATTGCATTTAAAGCATTGGAATAGAGGCAGAACGTCGACAATGATGCACTTGGTCAAAAAGGGCGTATGCGTTTTTTCCTGAATATATTCAGGAAAAAACGCATACGCCCTTTTTGGCCAACCAAGCAAGCTTGCAAAGGAAATCTGCACTACAATGAAGTCTCACTTCCCTCTGGTCAAAAGGGCCATCTAAAAAAGTGTAAAATCCAGAAAGGCAGGACAGGCCATGGAGAACTGGGAGCCTTGTTATGCTGATGGGCGGGATGTAAATTGCCAACAGCCACTCGGGAGAAGTGTATGGTGTTTCCTGAAACATCTAAAAAACAAAGCAACAGAGCCTAGGGCACTTCCACTTATGGTCCTATAGCTTAGGGAAATTAAAATCAAAAAGACACAGCCACCCCAAAGTTTGGGACGGCTCTCTTTACAAAAACCTCGTTTACGGTACAAGTTCAATATCGCAGAAAGCGAAAAATGGATAAAGAAGTTGTGGTACTTACGTACAATGCAGTATCACTCAGCAATGAAATCTATGTCATCAGGCCCGTAGCAGCATAATGAGTGGATTCAGGTATGATGCTTCTAACTGAAATAAGTCACACAGAAAAAGAAACATCATAAGATATCACTAATACACGGAATGTAAACTTGGCTACACAGGAACTGGATTACAAAACAGAACAGGGTCACAAATTTAGAAAACCAACTTATGCTTGCTTAAGGGGAAAGGTGAGTTGGGGTGCTGCATAAAACCACAGATTGAAATGAGCACAGATAAAGTTCCTTAAGCCAAATATGAAGTATACAAGAGCTACTCCTTGCTCAACGAAATGGGCTCAACACCCCATATTAAACGCCTAAGAATGTACCTGACTTGTAAGTATCTTAAAACCTATGGATTGCTATGTCTCCGAAAGAGAATCAAGCGTGTGTACAGGGGCATAAACGCAGCAGTGATAGGATTGGAGAGGTTTGGTGAGCAAATGAATCCCTTTTGAAGTCATATTGTATGGTACCCATTCCACGGGTCTCAACTCTCCAGGTTTAAGGGATTCTTCCTTCAGCTAAAACATGCATGTGGAACCCAGAGTATGATCAACCGTGTGATCGGGAGACATGTTCAAATATGTATCAGTGGTCGTCCCCTGGTACTCGGGTGCAACATTCCAGATGCTTTACTAACACTCTCGCGACTTGCAGAGTCAGTGCCTTTAACCTCCAGTTTGGCCCAGTTTGCAATTTCTGCGGAAGATGAACAGGAATAGGGAGAACCAATGAGACACTAGCTGGAGGTGTCTGGACGGGCAAATTTAACTTTCATTTCCCACCACGAAGAGGAATTAACCAAAGGCTCAGCGTGCCGTGCCTTAACCAGATTAGGGCCTGAAGCAATCCTGCGGTGTTGCGGCCAGCTCACAAAAAAGCGAGTTGAAGAAAGGAGCTCAGTGGAACTGTAATTCACAAACCTGCAGAGTTATAAATGACAGCTATCGTCCAAAAATATACTGAAGGAAGGCTGCCAAGAGGACATGAAAGCGGGGCAGAATTGCAGGAAACCGATTTCAGGAGGTAGACTGGAATTGCATTTAAAGCATAGGAAAAGAGGCAGAACGTCGACAATGATGCACTTGGCCAAAAAGGGCGTATGCGGTTTTTCCTGAATATATTCAGGAAAAAACGCATACGCCCTTTTTGGCCAACCAAGCAAGCTTGCAAAGGAAATCTGCACTACAATGAAGTCTCACTTCCCCCGGTCAAAAGGGCCATCTGAAAAAAGTGTAAAATCCAGAAAGGCAGGACAGGCCATGGAGAACTGGGAGCCTTGTTATGCTGATGGGCGGGATGTAAATTGCCAACAGCCACTCGGGAGAAGTGTATGGTGTTTCCTGAAACATCTAAAAAACAAAGCAACAGAGCCTAGGGCACTTCCACTTATGGTCCTATAGCTTAGGGAAATTAAAATCAAAAAGACACAGCCACCCCAAAAGTTGGGACGGCTCTGTTTACAAGAACCTTGTTTACGGTACAAGTTCAATATCGCAGAAAGGGAAAAATGGATAAAGATGTTGTGGTACTTACGTACAATGCAATATCACTCAGCAATGAAATCTATGTCATCAGGCCCGTAGCAGCATAATGAGTGGATTCAGGTATGATGATTCTAACTGAAATAAGTCACACAGAAAAAGAAACATCATAAGATATCACTAATACACGGAATGTAAACTTGGCTACATAGGAACTGAATTACAAAACAGAACAGGGTCTCAAATTTAGAAAACCAACTTATGCTTGCTTAAGGGGAAAGGTGAGTTGGGGTGCTGCATAAAACCAGAGATTGAAATGAGCACAGATAAAGTTCCTTAAGCCAAATATGGAATAGACAAGAGCTACTCCTTGCTCAACGAAATGGACTCAACACCCCATATTTAATGCCTAAGAGTGTACCTGACTAGGAAGTATCTTAAAACCTATGGATTGCTATGTCTCCGAAAGAGAATCAAGCGTGTGTGCAGGGGCATAAATGCAGCAGTGATAGGATTGGAGAGGTTCGGTGAGCAAATGAAGACCCTTTGAAGTCATATTGCATGGTACCCATTCCACGGGTCTCAACTCTCCAGGTTTAAGGTATTCTTCCTTCAGCTAAAACATGCATGTGGAACCCAGAGTATGATCAACCGTGTGATCGGGAGACGTGTTCAAATATGTCTCCGTTCTCGACCCTGGTACTCGGGTGCAACATTCCAGACGCTTTACTAACACTCTCCCGACTTGGAGAGTCAGTGCCTTTAACCTCCTGTTTGGCCCAGTTTGCAATTTCTGCGGAAGATGAACAGGAATAGGGAGAACCAATGACAGACTAGCTGGAGGTGTCTGGACGGGCAAATTTAACTCTCATTTCCCAAGAGGAAGAGGAATTAACCAAAGGCTCAGCGTGCCGTGCCGGAACCAGATTAGGGCCTGAAGCAATCCTGCAGTGTTGCGGCCAGTTCACAAGAAAGCGAGTTGAAGAAAGGAGCTCAGGGGCACTGTAATTCACAAACCTGCAGAGTTATAAATGATAGCTATCGTCCAAAAATATACTGAAGTAAGGCTGCCAAGAGGACTTGAAAGCGGGGCAGAATTGCAGGAAACCGATTTCAGGAGGTAGACTGGAATTGCATTTAAACCATAGGAATAGAGGCAGAACGTCGACAATGATGCACTTGGCCAAAAAGGGCGTATGCGTTTTTTCCTGAATATATTCAGGAAAAAACGCATACGCCCTTTTTGGCCAACCAAGCAAGCTTGCAAAGGAAATCTGCACTACAATGAAGTCTCACTTCCCTCCGGTCAAAAGAGCCATCTGAACAAAGTGTAAAATCCAGAAAGGCAGGACAGGCCATGGAGAACTGGGAGCCTTGTTATGCTGATGGGCGGGATGTAAATTGCCAACAGCCACTCGGGAGAAGTGTATGGTGTTTCCTGAAACATCTAAAAAACAAAGCAACAGAGCCTAGGGCACTTCCACTTATGGTCCTATAGCTTAGGGAAATTAAAATCAAAAAGACACAGCCACCCCAAAGTTTGGGACGGCTCTGTTTACAAGAACCTCGTTTACGGTACAAGTTCAATATCGCAGAAAGCGGAAAATGGATAAAGAAGTTGTGGTACTTACGTACAATGCAATATCACTCAGCCATGACATCTATGTCATCAGGCCCGTAGCAGCATAATGAGTGGATTCAGGTATGATGCTTCTAACTGAAATAAGTCACACAGAAAAAGAAACATCATAAGATATCACTAATACACGGAATGTAAACTTGGCTACACAGGAACTGGATTACAAAACAGAACAGGGTCTCAAATTTAGAAAACCAACTTATGCTTGCTTAAGGGGAAAGGTGAGTTGGGGTGCTGCATAAAACCAGAGATTGAAATGAGCACAGATAAAGTTCCTTAAGCCAAATATGAAGTATACAAGAGCTACTCCTTGCTCAACGAAATGGGCTCAACACCCCATATTAAACGCCTAAGAATGTACCTGACTTGTAAGTATCTTAAAACCTATGGATTGCTATGTCTCCGAAAGAGAATCAAGCGTGTGTACAGGGGCATAAACGCAGCAGTGATAGGATTGGAGAGGTTTGGTGAGCAAATGAATCCCTTTTGAAGTCATATTGTATGGTACCCATTCCACGGGTCTCAACTCTCCAGGTTTAAGGGATTCTTCCTTCAGCTAAAACATGCATGTGGAACCCAGAGTATGATCAACCGTGTGATCGGGAGACGTGTTCAAATATGTATCAGTGGTCGTCCCCTGGTACTCGGGTGCAACATTCCAGATGCTTTACTAACACTCTCGCGACTTGGAGAGTCAGTGCCTTTAACCTCCTGTTTGGCCCAGTTTGCAATTTCTGCCGAAGATGAACAGGAATAGGGAGAACCAATGAGACACTAGCTGGAGGTTTCTGGACGGGCAAATTTAACTTTCATTTCCCACCATGAGGAGGAATTAACCAAAGGCTCAGCGTGCCGTGCCGGAACAAGATTAGGGCCTGAAGCAATCCTGCGGTGTTGCTGCCAGCTCACAAGAAAGCGAGTTGAAGAAAGGAGCTCAGTGGAACTGTAATTCACAAACCTGCAGAGTTATAAATGACAGCTATCGTCCAAAAATATACTGAAGGAAGGCTGCCAAGAGGACATGAAAGCGGGGCAGAATAGCAGGAAACCGATTTCAGGAGGTAGACTGGAATTGCATTTAAAGCATAGGAAAAGAGGCAGAACGTCCACAATGATGCACTTGGCCAAAAAGGGCGTATGCGTTTTTTCTGGAATATATTCAGGAAAAAACGCATACGCCCTTTTTGGCCAACCAAGCAAGCTTGCAAAGGAAATCTGCACTACAATGAAGTCTCACTTCCCCCGGTCAAAAGGGCCATCTGAAAAAAGTGTAAAATCCAGAAAGGCAGGACAGGCCATGGAGAACTGGGAGCCTTGTTTTGCTGATGGGCGGGATGTAAATTGCCAACAGCCACTCGGGAGAAGTGTATGGTGTTTCCTGAAACATCTAAAAAACAAAGCAACAGAGCCTAGGGCACTTCCACTTATGGTCCTATAGCTTAGGGAAATTAAAATCAAAAAGACACAGCCACCCCAAAGGTTGGGACGGCTCTGTTTACAAGAACCTGGTTTACGGTACAAGTTCAATATCGCAGAAAGTGAAAAATGGATAAAGAAGTTGTGGTACTTACGTACAATGCAGTATCACTCAGCAATGAAATCTATGTCATCAGGCCCGTAGCAGCATAATGAGTGGATTCAGGTATGATGATTCTAACTGAAATAAGTCACACAGAAAAAGAAACATCATAAGATATCACTAATACACGGAATGTAAACTTGGCTACACAGGAACTGAATTACAAAACAGAACAGGGTCTCAAATTTAGAAAACCAACTTATGTTTGCTTAAGGGGAAAGGTGAGTTGGGGTGCTGCATAAAACCAGAGATTGAAATGAGCACAGATAAAGTTCCTTAAGCCAAATATGTAATAGACAAGAGCTACTCCTTGCTCAACGAAATGGACTCAACACTCCATATAAATGCCTAAGTATGTACCTGACTAGGAAGTATCTTAAAACCTATGGATTGCTATGTCTCTGAAAGAGAATCAAGCGTGTGTACAGGGGCATAAACGCAGCAGTGATAGGATTGGAGAGGTTCGGTGAGCAATGAAGACCCTTTGAAGTCGTATTGCATGGTACCCATTCCACGGGTCTCAACTCTCCAGGTTTAAGGTATTCTTCCTTCAGCTAAAACATGCATGTGGAACCCAGAGTATGATCAACCGTGTGATCGGGAGACGTGTTCAAATATGTCTCCGTTCTCGACCCTGGTACTCGGGTGCAACATTCCAGACGCTTTACTAACACTCTCCCGACTTGGAGAGTCAGTGCCTTTAACCTCCTGTTTGGCCCAGTTTGCAATTTCTGCGGAAGATGAACAGGAATAGGGAGAACCAATGAGAGACTAGCTGGAGGTGTCTGGACGGGCAAATTTAACTCTCATTTCCCAAGAGGAAGAGGAATTAACCAAAGGCTCAGCGTGCCGTGCCGGAACCAGATTAGGTCCTGAAGCAATCCTGCAGTGTTGCGGCCAGTTCACAAGAAAGCGAGTTGAAGAAATGAGCTCAGGGGCACTGTAATTCACAAACCTGCAGAGTTATAAATGACAGCTATCGTCCAAAAATATACTGAAGTAAGGCTGCCAAGAGGACTTGAAAGCGGGGCAGAATTGCAGGAAACCGATTTCAGGAGGTAGACTGGAATTTCATTTAAACCATAGGAATAGAGGCAGAACGTCGACAATGATGCACTTGGCCAAAAAGGGCGTATGCGTTTTTTCCTGAATATATTCAGGAAAAAACGCATACGCCCTTTTTGGCCAACCAAGCAAGCTTGCAAAGGAAATCTGCACTACAATGAAGTCTCACTTCCCTCCGGTCAAAAGAGCCATCTGAACAAAGTGTAAAATCCAGAAAGGCAGGACAGGCCATGGAGAACTGGGAGCCTTGTTATGCTGATGGGCGGGATGTAAATTGCCAACAGCCACTCGGGAGAAGTGTATGGTGTTTCCTGAAACATCTAAAAAACAAAGCAACAGAGCCTAGGGCACTTCCACTTATGGTCCTATAGCTTAGGGAAATTAAAATCAAAAAGACACAGCCACCCCAAAGTTTGGGACGGCTCTGTTTACAAGAACCTCGTTTACGGTACAAGTTCAATATCGCAGAAAGCGGAAAATGGATAAAGAAGTTGTGGTACTTACGTACAATGCAATATCACTCAGCCATGACATCTATGTCATCAGGCCCGTAGCAGCATAATGAGTGGATTCAGGTATGATGCTTCTAACTGAAATAAGTCACACAGAAAAAGAAACATCATAAGATATCACTAATACACGGAATGTAAACTTGGCTACACAGGAACTGGATTACAAAACAGAACAGGGTCTCAAATTTAGAAAACCAACTTATGCTTGCTTAAGGGGAAAGGTGAGTTGGGGTGCTGCATAAAACCACAGATTGAAATGAGCACAGATAAAGTTCCTTAAGCCAAATATGAAGTATACAAGAGCTACTCCTTGCTCAACGAAATGGGCTCAACACCCCATATTAAACGCCTAAGAATGTACCTGACTTGTAAGTATCTTAAAACCTATGGATTGCTATGTCTCCGAAAGAGAATCAAGCGTGTGTACAGGGGCATAAACGCAGCAGTGATAGGATTGGAGAGGTTTGGTGAGCAAATGAATCCCTTTTGAAGTCATATTGTATGGTACCCATTCCACGGGTCTCAACTCTCCAGGTTTAAGGGATTCTTCCTTCAGCTAAAACATGCATGTGGAACCCAGAGTATGATCAACCGTGTGATCGGGAGACGTGTTCAAATATGTATCAGTGGTCGTCCCTGGTACTCGGGTGCAACATTCCAGATGCTTTACTAACACTCTCGCGACTTGGAGAGTCAGTGCCTTTAACCTCCTGTTTGGCCCAGTTTGCAATTTCTGCCGAAGATGAACAGGAATAGGGAGAACCAATGAGACACTAGCTGGAGGTTTCTGGACGGGCAAATTTAACTTTCATTTCCCACCATGAGGAGGAATTAACCAAAGGCTCAGCGTGCCGTGCCGGAACCAGATTAGGGCCTGAAGCAATCCTGCGGTGTTGCGGCCAGCTCACAAGAAAGCGAGTTGAAGACAGGAGCTCAGTGGAACTGTAATTCACAAACCTGCAGAGTTATAAATGACAGCTATCGTCCAAAAATATACTGAAGGAAGGCTGCCAAGAGGACATGAAAGCGGGGCAGAATAGCAGGAAACCGATTTCAGGAGGTAGACTGGAATTGCATTTAAAGCATAGGAAAAGAGGCAGAACGTCCACAATGATGCACTTGGCCAAAAAGGGCGTATGCGTTTTTTCTGGAATATATTCAGGAAAAAACGCATACGCCCTTTTTGGCCAACCAAGCAAGCTTGCAAAGGAAATCTGCACTACAATGAAGTCTCACTTCCCCCGGTCAAAAGGGCCATCTGAAAAAAGTGTAAAATCCAGAAAGGCAGCACAGGCCATGGAGAACTGGGAGCCTTGTTTTGCTGATGGGCGGGATGTAAATTGCCAACAGCCACTCGGGAGAAGTGTATGGTGTTTCCTGAAACATCTAAAAAACAAAGCAACAGAGCCTAGGGCACTTCCACTTATGGTCCTATAGCTTAGGGAAATTAAAATCAAAAAGACACAGCCACCCCAAAGTTTGGGACGGCTCTGTTTACAAGAACCTCATTAACGGGACAAGTTCAATATCGCAGAAAGTGAAAAATGGATAAAGAAGTTGTGGTACTTACGTACAATGCAATATCACTCAGCAATGACATCTATGTCATCAGGCCCGTAGCAGCATAATGAGTGCATTCAGGTATGATGATTCTAACTGAAATAGGTCACACAGAAAAAGAAACATCATAAGATATCACTAATACACGGAATGTAAACTTGGCTACCCAGGAAATGAATTACAAACACAACTGGGTCTCAAATTTAGAAAACCAACTTATGTTTGCTTAAGGGGAAAGGTGAGTTGGGGTGCTGCATAAAACCAGAGATTGAAATGAGCACAGATAAAGTTCCTTAAGCCAAATATGGAATAGACAAGAGCTACTCCTTGCTCAACGAAATGGACTCAACACCCCATATTGAACGCCTAAGAATGTACCTGACTAGTAAGTATCTTAAAACCTATGGACTGCTATGTCTCCGAAAGAGAATCAAGCGTGTGTACAGGGACATAAACGCAGCAGTGATAGGATTAGAGAGGTTCGGTGAGCAAATGAAGACCCTTTGAAGTCATATTGCATGGTACCCATTCCACGGGTCTCAACTCTCCAGGTTGAAGGGTTTCTTCCTTCAGCTAAAACATGCATGTGGAACGCAGAGTATGATCAGCCGTGTGATCGGGAGACGTGTTCAAATATGTCTCCGTTCTCGACCCTGGTACTCAGGTGCAACATTCCAGATGCTTTACTAACACTCTCCCGACTTGGAGAGTCAGTGCCTTTAACCTCCTGTTTGGCCCAGTTTGCAATTTCTGCCGAAGATGAACAGGAATAGGGAGAACCAATGAGACACTAGCTGGAGGTTTCTGGACGGGCAAATTTAACTTTCATTTCCCACCATGAGGAGGAATTAACCAAAGGCTCAGCGTGCCGTGCCGGAACCAGATTAGGGCCTGAAGCAATCCTGCGGTGTTGCGGCCAGCTCACAAGAAAGCGAGTTGAAGAAAGGAGCTCAGTGGCACTGTAATTCACAAACCTGCAGAGTTATAAATGACAGCTATCGTCCAAAAATATACTGAAGGAAGGCTGCCAAGAGGACATGAAAGCGGGGCAGAATAGCAGGAAACCGATTTCAGGAGGTAGACTGGAATTGCATTTAAAGCATAGGAAAAGAGGCAGAACGTCCACAATGATGCACTTGGCCAAAAAGGGCGTATGCGTTTTTTCTGGAATATATTCAGGAAAAAACGCATATGCTCTTTTTGGCCAACCAAGCAAGCTTGCAAAGGAAATCTGCACTACAATGAAGTCTCACCTCCCCCCGGTCAAAAGGGCCATCTGAACAAAGTGTAAAATCCAGAAATGCAGGATAGGCCATGGAGAACTGGGAGCCTTGTTATGCTGATGGGCGGGATGTAAATTGCCAACAGCCACTCGGGAGAAGTGTATGGTGTTTCCTGAAACATCTAAAAAACAAAGCAACAGAGCCTAGGGCACTTCCACTTACGGTCCTATAGCTTAGGGAAATTAAAATCAAAAACACAGCCACCCCAAAGTTTGGGACGGCTCTGTTTACAAGAACCTCGTTTACGGTACAAGTTCAATATCGCAGAAAGTGAAAAATGGATAAAGAAGTTGTGGTACTTACGTACAATGCAATATCACTCAGCAATGACATCTATGTCATCAGGCCCGTAGCAGCGTAATGAGTGGATTCAGGTATGATGATTCTAACTGAAATAAGTCACACAGAAAAAGAAACATCATAAGATATCACTAATACACGGAATGTAAACTTGGCTACCCAGGAAGTGAATTACAAACACAACAGGGTCTCAAATTTAGAAAACCAACTTATGTTTGCTTAAGGGGAAAGGTGAGTTGGGGTGCTGCATAAAACCAGAGATTGAAATGAGCACAGATAAAGTTCCTTAAGCCAAATATGTAATAGACAAGAGCTACTCCTTGCTCAACGAAATGGACTCAACACCCCATATTAAATGCCTAAGTATGTAACTGACTAGTAAGTATCTTAAAAGCTATGGATTGCTATGTCTCTGAAAGAGAATCAAGCGTGTGTACAGGGGCATAAACGCAGCAGTGATAGCATTGGAGAGGTTCGGTGAGCAAATGAAGACCCTTTGAAGTCATATTGCATGGTACCCATTCCACGGGTCTCAACTCTCCAGGTTTAAGGGAATCTTCCTTCAGCAAAAACATGCATGTGGAACCCAGAGTATGATCAACCGTGTGATCGGGAGACGTGTTCAAATATGTCTCCGTTCTCGACCCTGGTACTCGGGTGCAACATTCCAGACGCTTTACTAACACTCTCCCGACTTGGAGAGTCAGTGCCTTTAACCTCCTGTTTGGCCCAGTTTGCAATTTCTGCGGAAGATGAACAGGAATAGGGAGAACCAATGACACACTAGCTGGAGGTGTCTGGACAGGCGAATTTAACTCTCATTTCCCACCAGGAAGAGGAATTAACCAAAGGCTCAGCGTGCCGTGCCGGAACCAGATTAGGGCCTGAAGCAATCCTGCAGTGTTGCGGCCAGTTCACAAGAAAGCGAGTTGAAGAAAGGAGCTCAGGGGCACTGTAATTCACAAACCTGCAGAGTTATAAATGACAGCTATCGTCCAAAAATATACTGAAGTAAGGCTGCCAAGAGGACTTGAAAGCGGGGCAGAATTGCAGGAAACCGATTTCAGGAGGTAGACTGGAATTGCATTTAAACCATAGGAATAGAGGCAGAACGTCGACAATGATGCACTTGGCCAAAAAGTGCGTATGCGTTTTTTCCTGAATATATTCAGGAAAAAACGCATATGCCCTTTTTGGCCAAACAAGCAAGCTTGCAAAGGAAATCTGCACTACAATGAAGTCTCACTTCCCTCCGGTCAAAAGGGCCATCTGAACAAAGTGTAAAATCCAGAAAGGCAGGACAGGCCATGGAGAACTGGGAGCCTTGTTATGCTGATGGGCGGGATGTAAATTGCCAACAGCCACTCGGGAGAAGTGTATGGTGTTTCCTGAAACATCTAAAAAACAAAGCAACAGAGCCTAGGGCACTTCCACTTATGGTCCTATAGCTTAGGGAAATTAAAATCAAAAAGACACAGCCACCCCAAAGTTTGGGATGGCTCTGTTTACAAGAACCTGGTTTACGGTACAAGTTCAATATCGCAGAAAGCAAAAAATGGATAAAGAAGTTGTGGTACTTACGTACAATGCAATATCACTCAGCCATGACATCTATGTCATCAGGCCCGTAGCAGCATAATGAGTGGATTCAGGTATGATGCTTCTAACTGAAATAAGTCACACAGAAAAAGAAACATCATAAGATATCACTAATACACGGAATGTAAACTTGGCTACACAGGAACTGGATTCCAAAACAGAACAGGGTCTCAAATTTAGAAAACCAACTTATGCTTGCTTAAGGGGAAAGGTGAGTTGGGGTGCTGCATAAAACCAGAGATTGAAATGAGCACAGATAAAGTTCCTTAAGCCAAATATGAAGTATACAAGAGCTACTCCTTGCTCAACGAAATGGGCTCAACACCCCATATTAAACGCCTAAGAATGTACCTGACTTGTAAGTATCTTAAAACCTATGGATTGCTATGTCTCCGAAAGAGAATCAAGCGTGTGTACAGGGGCATAAACGCAGCAGTGATAGGATTGGAGAGGTTTGGTGAGCAAATGAATCCCTTTTGAAGTCATATTGTATGGTACCCATTCCACGGGTCTCAACTCTCCAGGTTTAAGGGAATCTTCCTTCAGCAAAAATATGCATGTGGAACCCAGAGTATGATCAACCGTGTGATCGGGAGACGTGTTCAAATATGTCTCCGTTCTCGACCCTGGTACTCGGGTGCAACATTCCAGATGCTTTACTAACACTCTCCCGACTTGGAGAGTCAGTGCCTTTAACCTCCTGTTTGGCCCAGTTTGCAATTTCTGCGGAAGATGAACAGGAATAGGGAGAACCAATGAGACACTAGCTGGAGGTGTCTGGACGGGCAAATTTAACTCTCATTTCCCACCAGGAAGAGGAATTAACCAAAGGCTCAGCGTGCCGTGCCGGAACCAGATTAGGGCCTGAAGCAATCCTGCAGTGTTGCGGCCAGTTCACAAGAAAGCGAGTTGAAGAAAGGAGCTCAGGGGCACTGTAATTCACAAACCTGCAGAGTTATAAATGACAGCTATCGTCCAAAAATATACTGAAGGAAGGCTGCCAAGAGGACTTGAAAGCGGGGCAGAATTGCAGGAAACCGATTTCAGGAGGTAGACTGGAATTGCATTTAAAGCATAGGAAAAGAGGCAGAACGTCGACAATGATGCACTTGGCCAAAAAGGGCGTATGCGTTTTTTCTGGAATATATTCAGGAAAAACGCATACGCCCTTTTTGGCCAACCAAGCAAGCTTGCAAAGGAAATCTGCACTACAATGAAGTCTCACTTCCCCCGGTCAAAAGGGCCATCTGAAAAAAGTGTAAAATCCAGAAAGGCAGGACAGGCCATGGAGAACTGGGAGCCTTGTTATGCTGATGGGCGGGATGTAAATTGCCAACAGCCACTCGGGAGAAGTGTATGGTGTTTCCTGAAACATCTAAAAAACAAAGAAATGGAGCCTAGGGCACTTCCACTTATGGTCCTATAGCATAGGGAAATTAAAATTAAAACGACACAGCCACCCCAAAGTTTGGGATGGCTCTGTTTATAAGAACCTCGTTTACGGTACAAGTTCAATATCGCAGAAAGTGAAAAATGGATAAAGAAGTTGTGGTACTTACGTACAATGCAATATCACTCAGCAATGACATCTATGTCATCAGGCCCGTAGCAGCATAATGAGTAGATTCAGGTATAATGATTCTAACTTAAATAGGTCACACAGAAATAGAAACATCATAAGATATCACTAATACACGGAATGTAAACTTGGCTACCCAGGAAATGAATTGAAAGCACAACAGGGTCTCAAATTTAGAAAACCAACTTATGTTTGCTTAAGGGGAAAGGTGAGTTGGGGTGCTGCATAAAACCAGAGATTGAAATGAGCACAGATAAAGTTCCTTAAGCCAAATATGGAATAGACAAGAGCTACTCCTTGCTCAACGAAATGGACTCAACACCCCATATTAAACGCCTAAGAATGTACCTGACTAGTAAGTATCTTAAAACCTATGGAATGCTATGTCTCCGAAAGAGAATCAAGCGTGTGTACAAAGACATAAACGCAGCAGTGATAGGATTAGAGAGTTCGGTGAGCAAATGAAGACCCTTTGAAGTCATATTGCATGGTACCCATTCCACGGGTCTCAACTCTCCAGGTTGAAGGGTTTCTTCCTTCAGCTAAAACATGCATGTGGAACGCAGAGTATGATCAGCCGTGTGATCGGGAGACGTGTTCAAATATGTCTCCGTTCTCGACCCTGGTACTCAGGTGCAACATTCCAGATGCTTTACTAACACTCTCCCGACTTGGAGAGTCAGTGCCTTTAACCTCCTGTTTGGCCCAGTTTGCAATTTCTGCGGAAGATGAACAGGAATAGGGAGAACCAATGAGAGACTAGCTGGAGGTGTCTGGACGGGCAAATTTAACTCTCATTTCCCACCAGGAAGAGGAATTAACCAAAGGCTCAGCGTGCCGTGCCGGAACCAGATTAGGGCCTGAAGCAATCCTGCGGTGTTGTGGCCAGCTCACAAGAAAGCGAGTTGAAGAAAGGAGCTCAGGGGCACTGTAATTCACAAACCTGCAGAGTTATAAATGACAGCTATCGTCCAAAAATATACTGAAGTAAGGCTGCCAAGAGGACTTGAAAGCGGGGCAGAATTGCAGGAAACCGATTTCAGGAGGTAGACTGGAATTGCATTTAAAGCATAGGAAAAGAGGCAGAACGTCCACAATGATGCACTTGGCCAAAAAGGGCGTATGCGTTTTTTCCTGAATATATTCAGGAAAAAACGCATACACCCTTTTTGGCCAACCAAGCAAGCTTGCAAAGGAAATCTGCACTACAATGAAGTCTCACCTCCCCCCGGTCAAAAGGGCCATCTGAAAAAAGTGTAAAATCCAGAAAGGGAGGATCGGCCATGAAGAACTGGGAGCCTTGTTATGCTGATGGGCGGGATGTAAATTGCCAACAGCCACTCGGGAGAAGTGTATGGTGTTTCCTGAAACATCTAAAAAACAAAGCAACAGAGCCTAGGGCACTTCCACTTATGGTCCTATAGCTTAGGGAAATTAAAATCAAAAAGACACAGCCACCCCAAAGTTTGGGACGGCTCTGTTTACAAGAACCTGGTTTCCGGTACAAGTTCAATATCGCAGAAAGCAAAAAATGGATAAAGAAGTTGTGGTACTTACGTACAATGCAGTATCACTCAGCAATGAAATCTATGTCATTAGGCCCGTAGCAGCATAATGAGTGGATTCAGGTATGATGATTCTAACTGAAATAAGTCACAGAGAAAAAGAAACATCATAAGATATCACTAATACACGGAATGTAAACTTGCCTACACAGGAACTGAATTACAAAACAGAACAGGGTCTCAAATTTAGAAAACCAACTTATGCTTGCTTAAGGGGAAAGGTGAGTTGGGGTGCTGCATAAAACCAGAGATTGAAATGAGCACAGATAAAGTTCCTTAAGCCAAATATGGAATAAACAAGAGCTACTCCTTGCTCAACGAAATGGATTCAACACTCCATATTAAACGCCTAAGAATATACCTGACTAGGAAGTATCTTAAAACCTATGGATTGCTATGTCTCCGCAAGAGAATCAAGCGTGTGTGCAGGGGCATAAACGCAGCAGTGATAGGATTGGAGAGGTTCGGTGAGCAAATGAAGACCCTTTGAAGTCATATTGCATGGTACCCATTCCACGGGTCTCAACTCTCCAGGTTTAAGGTATTCTTCCTTCAGCTAAAACATGCATGTGTAACCCAGAGTATGATCAACCGTGTGATCGGGAGACGTGTTCAAATATGTCTCCGTTCTCGATCCTGGTACTCGGGTGCAACATTCCAGATGCTTTACTAACACTCTTCGACTTGGAGAGTCAGTGCCTTTAACCTCCTGTTTGGCCCAGTTTGCAATTTCTGCGGAAGATGAACAGGAATAGGGAGAACCAATGAGAGACTAGCTGAAGGTGTCTGGACGGGCAAATTTAACTCTCATTTCCCAGCAGGAAGAGGAATTAACCAAAGGCTCAGCGTGCCGTGCCAGAACCAGATTAGGGCCTGAAGCCATCCTGCGGGGTTGCCGCCAGCTCACGAGAAAGCGAGTTGAAGAAAGGAGCTCAGGGGCACTGTAATTCACAAACCTGCAGAGTTATAAATGATAGCTATCGTCCAAAAATATACTGAAGTAAGGCTGCCAAGAGGACTTGAAAGCGGGGCAGAATTGCAGGAAACCGATTTCAGGAGGTAGACTGGAATTGCATTTAAAGCATAGGAAAAGAGGCAGAACGTCCACAATGATGCACTTGGCCAAAAAGGGCGTATGCGTTTTTTCCTGAATATATTCAGGAAAAAACGCATACGCCCTTTTTGGCCAACCAAGCAAGCTTGCAAAGGAAATCTGCACTACAATGAAGTCTCACTTCCCCCGGTCAAAAGGGCCATCTGAAAAAAGTGTAAAATCCAGAAAGGCAGGACAGGCCATGGAGAACTGGGAGCCTTGTTATGCTGATGGGCGGGATGTAAATTGCCAACAGCCACTCGGGAGAAGTGTATGGTGTTTCCTGAAACATCTAAAAAACAAAGCAACAGAGCCTAGGGCACTTCCACTTATGGTCCTATAGCATAGGGAAATTAAAATCAAAAAGACACAGCCACCCCAAAGTTTGGGATGGCTCTGTTTACAAGAACCTCATTAACGGGACAAGTTCAATATCGCAGAAAGTGAAAAATGGATAAAGAAGTTGTGGTACTTGCGTACAATGCAATATCACTCAGCAATGACATCTATGTCATCAGGCCCGTAGCAGCATAATGAGTGCATTCAGGTATGATGATTCTAACTGAAATAGGTCACACAGAAAAAGAAACATCATAAGATATCACTAATACACGGAATGTAAACTTGGCTACCCAGGAAATGAATTACAAACACAACTGGGTCTCAAATTTAGAAAACCAACTTATGTTTGCTTAAGGGGAAAGGTGAGTTGGGGTGCTGCATAAAACCAGAGATTGAAATGAGCACAGATAAAGTTCCTTAAGCCAAACATGGAATAGACAAGAGCTACTCCTTGCTCAACGAAATGGACTCAACACCCCATATTAAACGCCTAAGAATGTACCTGACTAGTAAGTATCTTAAAACCTATGGACTGCTATGTCTCCGAAAGAGAATCAAGCGTGTGTACAGGGACATAAACGCAGCAGTGATAGGATTAGAGAGGTTCGGTGAGCAAATGAAGACCCTTTGAAGTCATATTGCATGGTACCCATTCCACGGGTCTCAACTCTCCAGGTTGAAGGGTTTCTTCCTTCAGCTAAAACATGCATGTGGAACGCAGAGTATGATCAGCCGTGTGATCGGGAGACGTGTTCAAATATGTCTCCGTTCTCGACCCTGGTACTCAGGTGCAACATTCCAGATGCTTTACTAACACTCTCCCGACTTGGAGAGTCAGTGCCTTTAACCTCCTGTTTGGCCCAGTTTGCAGTTTCTGCGGAAGATGAACAGGAATAGGGAGAACCAATGACAGACCAGCTGGAGGTGTCTGGACGGGCAAATTTAACTCTCATTTCCCACCAGCAAGAGGAATTAACCAAAGGCTCAGCGTGCCGTGCCGGAACCAGATTAGGGCCCGAAGCAATCCTACGGTGTTGCGGCCAGCTCACGAGAAAGCGAGTTGAAGAAAGGAGCTCAGGGGCACTGTAATTCACAAACCTGCAGAGTTATAAATGACAGCTATCGTCCAAAAATATACTGAAGTAAGGCTGCCAAGAGGACTTGAAAGCGGGGCAGAATTGCAGGAAACCGATTTCAGGAGGTAGACTGGAATTGCATTTAAAGCATAGGAAAAGAGGCAGAACGTCCACAATGATGCACTTGGCCAAAAAGGGCGTATGCGTTTTTTCCTGAATATATTCAGGAAAAAACGCATACGCCCTTTTTGGCCAACCAAGCAAGCTTGCAAAGGAAATCTGCACTACAATGAAGTCTCACTTCCCCCCGGTCAAAAGGGCCATCTGAAAAAAGTGTAAAATCCAGAAAGGCAGGACAGGCCATGGAGAACTGGGAGCCTTGTTATGCTGATGGGCGGGATGTAAATTGCCAACAGCCACTCGGGAGAAGTGTATGGTGTTTCCTGAAACATCTAAAAAACAAAGCAACAGAGCCTAGGGCACTTCCACTTATGGTCCTATAGCTTAGGGAAATTAAAATCAAGAAGACAAAGCCACCCCAAAGGTTGGGACGGCTCTGTTTACAAGAACCTGGTTTACGGTACAAGTTCAATATCGCAGAAAGTGAAAAATGGATAAAGAAGTTGTGGTACTTACGTACAATGCAGTATCACTCAGCAATGAAATCTATGTCATCAGGCCCGTAGCAGCATAATGAGTGGATTCAGGTATGATGATTCTAACTGAAATAAGTCACACAGAAAAAGAAACATCATAAGATATCACTAATACACGGAATGTAAACTTGGCTACACAGGAACTGAATTACAAAACAGAACAGGGTCTCAAATTTAGAAAACCAACTTATGCTTGCTTAAGGGGAAAGGTGAGTTGGGGTGCTGCATAAAACCAGAGATTGAAATGAGCACAGATAAAGTTCCTTAAGCCAAATATGGAATAGACAAGAGCTACTCCTTGCTCAACGAAATGGACTCAACACCCCATATTAAATGACTAAGAGTGTACCTGACTAGGAAGTATCTTAAAATCTATGGATGGCTATGTCTCCGAAAGAGAATCAAGCATGTGTACAGGGGCATAAATGCAGCAGTGATAGGATTGGAGAAGTTCGGTGAGCAAATGAAGACCCTTTGAAGTCATATTGCATGGTACCCATTCCACGGGTCTCAACTCTCCAGGTTTAAGTTATTCTTCCTTCAGCTAAAACATGCATGTGGAACCCAGAGTATGATCAACCGTGTGATCGGGAGACGTGTTCCAATATGTGTCAGTTTTCGTCCCCTGGTACTCCGGTGCAACATTCCAGACGCTTTACTAACACTCTCCTGACTTGGAGAGTCAGTGCCTTTAACCTCCTGTTTGGCCCAGTTTGCAATTTCTGCGGAAGATGAACAGGAATAGGGAAAACCAATGAGAGACTAGCTGGAGGTGTCTGGACGGGCAAATTTAACTCTCATTTCCCACCAGGAAGAGGAATTAACCAAAGGCTCAGCGTGCCGTGCCGGAACAAGTTTAGGGCCTGAAGCCATCCTGCGGTGTTGCGGCCAGCTCACGAGAAAGCGAGTTGAAGAAAGGAGCTCAGGGGCACTGTAATTCACAAACCTGCAGAGTTATAAATGACAGCTATCGTCCAAAAATATACTGAAGTAAGGCTGCCAAGAGGACTTGAAAGCGGGGCAGAATTGCAGGAAACCGATTTCAGGAGGTAGACTGGAATTGCATTTAAAGCATAGGAAAAGAGGCAGAACGTCCACAATGATGCACTTGGCCAAAAAGGGCGTATGCGTTTTTTCCTGAATATATTCAGGAAAAAACGCATACGCCCTTTTTGGCCAACCAAGCAAGCTTGCAAAGGAAATCTGCACTACAATGAAGTCTCACTTCCCCCCGGTCAAAAGGGCCATCTGAAAAAAGTGTAAAATCCAGAAAGGCAGGACAGGCCATGGAGAACTGGGAGCCTTGTTATGCTGATGGGCGGGATGTAAATTGCCAACAGCCACTCGGGAGAAGTGTATGGTGTTTCCTGAAACATCTAAAAAACAAAGCAACAGAGCCTAGGGCACTTCCACTTATGGTCCTATAGCTTAGGGAAATTAAAATCAAAAAGACACAGCCACCCCAAAGGTTGGGACGGCTCTGTTTACAAGAACCTGGTTACGGTACAAGTTCAATATCGCAGAAAGTGAAAAATGGATAAAGAAGTTGTGGTACTTACGTACAATGCAGTATCACTCAGCAATGAAATCTATGTCATCAGGCCCGTAGCAGCATAATGAGTGGATTCAGGTATGATGATTCTAACTGAAATAAGTCACACAGAAAAAGAAACATCATAAGATATCACTAATACACGGAATGTAAACTTGGCTACACAGGAACTGAATTACAAAACAGAACAGGGTCTCAAATTTAGAAAACCAACTTATGCTTGCTTAAGGGGAAAGGTGAGTTGGGGTGCTGCATAAAACCAGAGATTGAAATGAGCACAGATAAAGTTCCTTAAGCCAAATATGGAATAGACAAGAGCTACTCCTTGCTCAACAAAATGGACTCAACACCCCATATTAAACGCCTAAGTATGTACCTGACTAGGAAGTATCTTAAAACCTATGGATTGCTATGTCTCCGAAAGAGAATCAAGCGTGTGTACAGGGGCATAAACGCAGCAGTGATAGGATTGGAGAGGTTCGGTGAGCAAATGAAGACCCTTTGAAATCATATTGCATGGTACCCATTCCACGGGTCTCAACTCTCCAGGTTTAAGGTATTCTTCCTTCAGCTAAAACATGCATGTGGAACCCAGATTATGATCAACCGTGTGATCGGGAGACGTGTTCCAATATGTGTCCGTTTTAGTCCCCTGGTACTCGGGTGAAACATTCCAGACGCTTTACTAACACTCTCCTGACTTGGAGAGTCAGTGCCTTTAACCTCCTGTTTGGCCCAGTTTGCAGTTTCTGCGGAAGATGAACAGGAATAGGGAGAACCAATGACAGACTAGCTGGAGGTGTCTGGACGGGCAAATTTAACTCTCAATTCCCACCAGGAAGGGGAATTAACCAAAGGCTCAGCGTGCCGTGCCGGAACCAGATTAGGGCCTGAAGCCATCCTGCGGTGTTGCGGCCAGCTCACGAGAAAGCGAGTTGAAGAAAGGAGCTCAGGGGCACTGTAATTCACAAACCTGCAGAGTTATAAATGACAGCTATCGTCCAAAAATATACTGAAGTAAGGCTGCCAAGAGGACTTGAAAGCGGGGCAGAATTGCAGGAAACCGATTTCAGGAGGTAGACTGGAATTGCATTTAAAGCATAGGAAAAGAGGCAGAACGTCCACAATGATGCACTTGGCCAAAAAGGGCGTATGCGTTTTTTCCTGAATATATTCAGGAAAAAACGCATACGCCCTTTTTGGCCAACCAAGCAAGCTTGCAAAGGAAATCTGCACTACAATGAAGTCTCACTTCCCCCCGGTCAAAAGGGCCATCTGAAAAAAGTGTAAAATCCAGAAAGGCAGGACAGGCCATGGAGAACTGGGAGCCTTGTTATGCTGATGGGCGGGATGTAAATTGCCAACAGCCACTCGGGAGAAGTGTATGGTGTTTCCTGAAACATCTAAAAAACAAAGCAACAGAGCCTAGGGCACTTCCACTTATGGTCCTATAGCTTAGGGAAATTAAAATCAAGAAGACACAGCCACCCCAAAGGTTGGGACGGCTCTGTTTACAAGAACCTGGTTTACGGTACAAGTTCAATATCGCAGAAAGTGAAAAATGGATAAAGAAGTTGTGGTACTTACGTACAATGCAGTATCACTCAGCAATGAAATCTATGTCATCAGGCCCGTAGCAGCATAATGAGTGGATTCAGGTATGATGATTCTAACTGAAATAAGTCACACAGAAAAAGAAACATCATAAGATATCACTAATACACGGAATGTAAACTTGGCTACATAGGAACTGAATTCCAAAACAGAACAGGGTCTCAAATTTAGAAACCCAACTTATGCTTGCTTAAGGGGAAAGGTGAGTTGGGGTGCTGCATAAAACCAGAGATTGAAATGAGCACAGATAAAGTTCCTTAAGCCAAATATGGAATAGACAAGAGCTACTCCTTGCTCAACGAAATGGACTCAACACCCCATATTAAACGCCTAAGAATGTACCTGACTAGGAAGTATCTTAAAACCTATGGATTGCTATGTCTCCAAAAGAGAATCAAGCGTGTGTACAGGGGCATAAACGCAGCAGTGATAGGACTGGAGAGGTTCGGTGAGCAAATGAAGACCCTTTGAAGTCATATTGCATGGTACCCATTCCACGGGTCTCAACTCTCCAGGTTTAAGGTATTCTTCCTTCAGCTAAAACATGCATGTGGAACCCAGATTATGATCAACCGTGTGATCGGGAGACGTGTTCCAATATGTCTCAGTTTTCTTCCCCTGGTACTCGGGTGCAACATTCCAGACGCTTTACTAACACTCTCCCGACTTGGAGAGTCAGTGCCTTTAACCTCCTGTTTGGCCCAGTTTGCAATTTCTGCGGAAGATGAACAGGAATAGGGAGAACCAATGACAGACTAGCTGGAGGTGTCTGGACGGGCAAATTTAACTCTCATTTCCCACCAGGAAGAGGAATTAACCAAAGTCTCAGCGTGCCGTGCCGGAACCAGATTAGGGCCCGAAGCAATCCTACGGTGTTGCGGCCAGCTCACGAGAAAGCGAGTTGAAGAAAGGAGCTCAGGGGCACTGTAATTCACAAACCTGCAGAGTTATAAATGACAGCTATCGTCCAAAAATATACTGAAGTAAGGCTGCCAAGAGGACTTGAAAGCGGGGCAGAATTGCAGGAAACCGATTTCAGGAGGTAGACTGGAATTGCATTTAAAGCATAGGAAAAGAGGCAGAAGGTCCACAATGATGCACTTGGCCAAAAAGGGCGTATGCGTTTTTTCCTGAATATATTCAGGAAAAAACGCATACGCCCTTTTTGGCCAACCAAGCAAGCTTGCAAAGGAAATCTGCACTACAATGAAGTCTCACTTCCCCCCGGTCAAAAGGGCCATCTGAAAAAAGTGTAAAATCCAGAAAGGCAGGACAGGCCATGGAGAACTGGGAGCCTTGTTATGCTGATGGGCGGGATGTAAATTGCCAACAGCCACTCGGGAGAAGTGTATGGTGTTTCCTGAAACATCTAAAAAACAAAGCAACAGAGCCTAGGGCACTTCCACTTATGGTCCTATAGCTTAGGGAAATTAAAATCAAAAAGACACAGCCACCCCAAAGGTTGGGACGGCTCTGTTTACAAGAACCTGGTTTACGGTACAAGTTCAATATCGCAGAAAGTGAAAAATGGATAAAGAAGTTGTGGTACTTACGTACAATGCAGTATCACTCAGCAAGGAAATCTATGTCATCAGGCCCGTAGCAGCATAATGAGTGGATTCAGGTATGATGATTCTAACTGAAATAAGTCACACAGAAAAAGAAACATCATAAGATATCACTAATACACGGAATGTAAACTTGGCTACATAGGAACTGAATTCCAAAACAGAACAGGGTCTCAAATTTAGAAACCCAACTTATGCTTGCTTAAGGGGAAAGGTGAGTTGGGGTGCTGCATAAAACCAGAGATTGAAATGAGCACAGATAAAGTTCCTTAAGCCAAATATGTAATAGACAAGAGCTACTCCTTGCTCAACGAAATGGACTCAACACCCCATATTAAACGCCTAAGAATGTACCTGACTAGGAAGTATCTTAAAACCTATGGATTGCTATGTCTCCAAAAGAGAATCAAGCGTGTGTACAGGGGCATAAACGCAGCAGTGATAGGACTGGAGAGGTTCGGTGAGCAAATGAAGACCCTTTGAAGTCATATTGCATGGTACCCATTCCACGGGTCTCAACTCTCCAGGTTTAAGGTATTCTTCCTTCAGCTAAAACATGCATGTGGAACCCAGAGTATGATCAACCGTGTGATCGGGAGACGTGTTCCAATATGTCTCAGTTTTCTTCCCCTGGTACTCGGGTGCAACATTCCAGACGCTTTACTAACACTCTCCCGACTTGGAGAGTCAGTGCCTTTAACCTCCTGTTTGGCCCAGTTTGCAATTTCTGCGGAAGATGAACAGGAATAGGGAGAACCAATGACAGACTAGCTGGAGGTGTCTGGACGGGCAAATTTAACTCTCATTTCCCACCAGGAAGAGGAATTAACCAAAGGCTCAGCGTGCCGTGCCGGAACCAGATTAGGGCCCGAAGCAATCCTACGGTGTTGCGGCCAGCTCACGAGAAAGCGAGTTGAAGAAAGGAGCTCAGGGGCACTGTAATTCACAAACCTGCAGAGTTATAAATGACAGCTATCGTCCAAAAATATACTGAAGTAAGGCTGCCAAGAGGACTTGAAAGCGGGGCAGAATTGCAGGAAACCGATTTCAGGAGGTAGACTGGAATTGCATTTAAAGCATAGGAAAAGAGGCAGAACGTCCACAATGATGCACTTGGCCAAAAAGGGCGTATGCGTTTTTTCCTGAATATATTCAGGAAAAAACGCATACGCCCTTTTTGGCCAACCAAGCAAGCTTGCAAAGGAAATCTGCACTACAATGAAGTCTCACTTCCCCCCTGTCAAAAGGGCCATCTGAAAAAAGTGTAAAATCCAGAAAGGCAGGACAGGCCATGGAGAACTGGGAGCCTTGTTATGCTGATGGGCGGGATGTAAATTGCCAACAGCCACTCGGGAGAAGTGTATGGTGTTTCCTGAAACATCTAAAAAACAAAGCAACAGAGCCTAGGGCACTTCCACTTATGGTCCTATAGCTTAGGGAAATTAAAATCAAAAAGACACAGCCACCCCAAAAGTTGGGACGGCTCTGTTTACAAGAACCTGGTTTACGGTACAAGTTCAATATCGCAGAAAGTGAAAAATGGATAAAGAAGTTGTGGTACTTACGTACAATGCAATATCACTCAGCAATGAAATCTATGTCATCAGGCCCGTAGCAGCATAATGAGTGGATTCAGGTATGATGATTCTAACTGAAATAAGTCACACAGAAAAAGAAACATCATAAGATATCACTAATACACGGAATGGAAACTTGGCTACACAGGAACTGAATTCCAAAACAGAACAGGGTCTCAAATTTAGAAACCCAACTTATGCTTGCTTAAGGGGAAAGGTGAGTTGGGGTGCTGCATAAAACCAGAGATTGAAATGAGCACAGATAAAGTTCCTTAAGCCAAATATGGAATAGACAAGAGCTACTCCTTGCTCAACGAAATGGATTCAACACCCCATATTAAACACCTAAGAATATACCTGACTAGGAATTATCTTAAAACCTATGGATTGCTATGTCTCCGAAAGAGAATCAAGCGTGTGTGCAGGGGCATAAACGCAGCAGTGATAGGATTGGAGAGGTTCGGTGAGCAAATGAAGACCCTTTGAAGTCATATTGCATGGTACCCATTCCACGGGTCTCAACTCTCCAGGTTTAAGGTATTCTTCCTTCAGCTAAAACATGCATGTGGAACCCAGAGTATGATCAACCGTGTGATTGGGAGACTTGTTCCAATATGTGTCAGTTTTCGTCCCCTGGTACTCGGGTGCAACATTCCAGACGCTTTACTAACACTCTCCCGACTTCGAGAGTCAGTGCCTTTAACCTCCTGTTTGGCCCAGTTTGCAATTTCTGCGGAAGATGAACAGGAATAGGGAGAACCAATGACAGACCAGCTGGAGGTGTTGGACGGGCAAATTTAACTCTCATTTCCCACCAGGAAGAGGAATTAACCAAAGGCTCAACGTGCCGTGCCGGAACCAGATTAGGGCCTGAAGCCATCCTGCGGTGTTGCGGCCAGCTCACGAGAAAGCGACTTGAAGAAAGGAGCTCAGGGGCACTGTAATTCACAAACCTGCACAGTTATAAATGACAGCTATCGTCCAAAAATATACTGAAGTAAGGCTGCCAAGAGGACTTGAAAGCGGGGCAGATTTGCAGGAAACCGATTTCAGGAGGTAGACTGGAATTGCATTTAAAGCATAGGAAAAGAGGCAGAACGTCCACAATGATGCACTTGGCCAAAAAGGGCGTATGCGTTTTTTCCTGAATATATTCAGGAAAAAACGCATACGCCCTTTTTGGCCAACCAAGCAAGCTTGCAAAGGAAATCTGCACTACAATGAAGTCTCACTTCCCCCCGGTCAAAAGGGCCATCTGAAAAAAGTGTAAAATCCAGAAAGGCAGGACAGGCCATGGAGAACTGGGAGCCTTGTTATGCTGATGGGCGGGATGTAAATTGCCAACAGCCACTCGGGAGAAGTGTATGGTGTTTCCTGAAACATCTAAAAAACAAAGCAACAGAGCCTAGGGCACTTCCACTTATGGTCCTATAGCTTAGGGAAATTAAAATCAAAAAGACACAGCCACCCCAAAGGTTGGGACGGCTCTGTTTACAAGAACCTGGTTTACGGTACAAGTTCAATATCGCAGAAAGTGAAAAATGGATAAAGAAGTTGTGGTACTTACGTACAATGCAGTATCACTCAGCAATGAAATCTATGTCATCAGGCCCGTAGCAGCATAATGAGTGGATTCAGGTACGATGATTCTAACTGAAATAAGTCACACAGAAAAAGAAACATCATAAGATATCACTAATACACGGAATGTAACCTTGGCTACACAGGAACTGAATTACAAAACAGAACAGGGTCTCAAATTTAGAAACCCAACTTATGCTTGCTTAAGGGGAAAGGTGAGTTGGGGTGCTGCATAAAACCAGAGATTGAAATGAGCACAGATAAAGTTCCTTAAGCCAAATATGGAATAGACAAGAGCTACTCCTTGCTCAACGAAATGGACTCAACACCCCATATTAAATGCCTAAGAGTGTACCTGACTAGGAAGTATCTTAAAACCTATGGATTGCTATGTCTCTGAAAGAGAATCAAGCGTGTGTGCAGGGGCATAAACGCAGCAGTGATAGGATTGGAGAGGTTCGGTGAGCAAATGAAGACCCTTTGAAGTCATATTGCATGGTACCCATTCCACGGGTCTCAACTCTCCAGGTTTAAGGTATTCTTCCTTCAGCTAAAACATGCATGTGGAACCCAGAGTATGATCAACCGTGTGATCGGGAGACGTGTTCCAATATGTGTCAGTTTTCGTCCCCTGGTACTCGGGTGCAACATTCCAGACGCTTTACTAACACTCTCCCGACTTGGAGAGTCAGTGCCTTTAACCTCCTGTTTGGCCCAGTTTGCAATTTCTGCGGAAGATGAACAGGAATAGGGAGAACCAATGACAGACTAGCTGGAGGTGTCTGGACGGGCAAATTTAACTCTCATTTCCCACCAGGAAGAGGAATTAACCAAAGGCTCAGCGTGCCGTGCCGGAACCAGATTAGGGCCTGAAGCCATCCTGCGGTGTTGCGGCCAGCTCACGAGAAAGCGAGTTGAAGAAAGGAGCTCAGGGGCACTGTAATTCACAAACCTGCAGAGTTATAAATGACAGCTATCGTCCAAAAATATACTGAAGTAAGGCTGCCAAGAGGACTTGAAAGCGGGGCAGAATTGCAGGAAACCGATTTCAGGAGGTAGACTGGAATTGCATTTAAAGCATAGGAAAAGAGGCAGAACGTCCACAATGATGCACTTGGCCAAAAAGGGCGTATGCGTTTTTTCCTGAATATATTCCGGAAAAAACGCATACGCCCTTTTTGGCCAACCAAGCAAGCTTGCAAAGGAAATCTGCACTACAATGAAGTCTCACTTCCCCCCGGTCAAAAGGGCCATCTGAAAAAAGTGTAAAATCCAGAAAGGCAGGACAGGCCATGGAGAACTGGGAGCCTTGTTATGCTGATGGGCGGGATGTAAATTGCCAACAGCCACTCGGGAGAAGTGTATGGTGTTTCCTGAAACATCTAAAAAACAAAGCAACAGAGCCTAGGGCACTTCCACTTATGGTCCTATAGCTTAGGGAAATTAAAATCAAAAGACACAGCCACCCCAAAGGTTGGGACGGCTCTGTTTACAAGAACCTGGTTTACGGTACAAGTTCAATATCGCAGAAAGTGAAAAATGGATAAAGAAGTTGTGGTACTTACGTACAATGCAGTATCACTCAGCAATGAAATCTATGTCATCAGGCCCGTAGCAGCATAATGAGTGGATGCAGGTACGATGATTCTAACTGAAATAAGTCACACAGAAAAAGAAACATCATAAGATATCACTAATACACGGAATGCAACCTTGGCTACACAGGAACTGAATTACAAAACAGAACAGGGTCTCAAATTTAGAAACCCAACTTATGCTTGCTTAAGGGGAAAGGTGAGTTGGGGTGCTGCATAAAACCAGAGATTGATATGAGCACAGATAAAGTTCCTTAAGCCAAATATGGAATAGACAAGAGCTACTCCTTGCTCAACGAAATGGACTCAACACCCCATATTAAATGCCTAAGAGTGTACCTGACTAGGAAGTATCTTAAAACCTATGGATTGCTATGTCTCCGAAAGAGAATCAAGTGTGTGTACAGGGGCATAAACGCAGCAGTGATAGGATTGGAGAGGTTCGGTGAGCAAATGAAGACCCTTTGAAGTCATATTGCATGGTACCCATTCCACGGGTCTCAACTCTCCAGGTTTAAGGTATTCTTCCTTCAGCTAAAACATGCATGTGGAACCCAGAGTATGATCAACCGTGTGATCGGGAGACGTGTTCCAATATGTCTCAGTTTTCGTCCCCTGATACTCGGGTGCAACATTCCAGACGCTTTACTAACACTCTCCCGACTTGGAGAGTCAGTGCCTTTAACCTCCTGTTTGGCCCAGTTTGCAATTTCTGCGGAAGATGAACAGGAATAGGGAGAACCAATGAGAGACTAGCTGGAGGTGTCTGGACGGGCAAATTTAACTCTCATTTCCCACCAGGAAGAGGAATTAACCAAAGGCTCAGCGTGCCGTGCCGGAACCAGATTAGGGCCTGAAGCCATCCTGCGGTGTTGCGGCCAGCTCACGAGAAAGCGAGTTGAAGAAAGGAGCTCAGGGGCACTGTAATTCACAAACCTGCAGAGTTATAAATGACAGCTATCGTCCAAAAATATACTGAAGTAAGGCTGCCAAGAGGACTTGAAAGCGGGGCAGAATTGCAGGAAACCGATTTCAGGAGGTAGACTGGAATTGCATTTAAAGCATAGGAAAAGAGGCAGAACGTCCACAATGATGCACTTGGCCAAAAAGGGCGTATGCGTTTTTTCCTGAATATATTCAGGAAAAAACGCATACGCCCTTTTTGGCCAACCAAGCAAGCTTGCAAAGGAAATCTGCACTACAATGAAGTCTCACTTCCCCCCGGTCAAAAGGGCCATCTGAAAAAAGTGTAAAATCCAGAAAGGCAGGACAGGCCATGGAGAACTGGGAGCCTTGTTATGCTGATGGGCGGGATGTAAATTGCCAACAGCCACTCGGGAGAAGTGTATGGTGTTTCCTGAAACATCTAAAAAACAAAGCAACAGAGCCTAGGGCACTTCCACTTATGGTCCTATAGCTTAGGGAAATTAAAATCAAAAGACACAGCCACCCCAAAGGTTGGGACGGCTCTGTTTACAAGAACCTGGTTTACGGTACAAGTTCAATATCGCAGAAAGTGAAAAATGGATAAAGAAGTTGTGGTACTTACGTACAATGCAGTATCACTCAGCAATGAAATCTATGTCATCAGGCCCGTAGCAGCATAATGAGTGGATGCAGGTACGATGATTCTAACTGAAATAAGTCACACAGAAAAAGAAACATCATAAGATATCACTAATACACGGAATGTAACCTTGGCTACACAGGAACTAAATTACAAAACAGAACAGGGTCTCAAATTTAGAAACCCAACTTATGCTTGCTTAAGGGGAAAGGTGAGTTGGGGTGCTGCATAAAACCAGAGATTGATATGAGCACAGATAAAGTTCCTTAAGCCAAATATGGAATAGACAAGAGCTACTCCTTGCTCAACGAAATGGACTCAACACCCAATATTAAATGCCTAAGAGTGTACCTGACTAGGAAGTATCTTAAAACCTATGGATTGCTATGTCTCCAAAAGAGAATCAAGCGTGTGTACAGGGGCATAAACGCAGCAGTGATAGGACTGGAGAGGTTCGGTGAGCAAATGAAGACCCTTTGAAGTCATATTGCATGGTACCCATTCCACGGGTCTCAACTCTCCAGGTTTAAGGTATTCTTCCTTCAGCTAAAACATGCATGTGGAACCCAGATTATGATCAACCGTGTGATCGGGAGACGTGTTCCAATATGTCTCAGTTTTCTTCCCCTGGTACTCGGGTGCAACATTCCAGACGCTTTACTAACACTCTCCCGACTTGGAGAGTCAGTGCCTTTAACCTCCTGTTTGGCCCAGTTTGCAATTTCTGCGGAAGATGAACAGGAATAGGGAGAACCAATGACAGACTAGCTGGAGGTGTCTGGACGGGCAAATTTAACTCTCATTTCCCACCAGGAAGAGGAATTAACCAAAGTCTCAGCGTGCCGTGCCGGAACCAGATTAGGGCCCGAAGCAATCCTACGGTGTTGCGGCCAGCTCACGAGAAAGCGAGTTGAAGAAAGGAGCTCAGGGGCACTGTAATTCACAAACCTGCAGAGTTATAAATGACAGCTATCGTCCAAAAATATACTGAAGTAAGGCTGCCAAGAGGACTTGAAAGCGGGGCAGAATTGCAGGAAACCGATTTCAGGAGGTAGACTGGAATTGCATTTAAAGCATAGGAAAAGAGGCAGAAGGTCCACAATGATGCACTTGGCCAAAAAGGGCGTATGCGTTTTTTCCTGAATATATTCAGGAAAAAACGCATACGCCCTTTTTGGCCAACCAAGCAAGCTTGCAAAGGAAATCTGCACTACAATGAAGTCTCACTTCCCCCCGGTCAAAAGGGCCATCTGAAAAAAGTGTAAAATCCAGAAAGGCAGGACAGGCCATGGAGAACTGGGAGCCTTGTTATGCTGATGGGCGGGATGTAAATTGCCAACAGCCACTCGGGAGAAGTGTATGGTGTTTCCTGAAACATCTAAAAAACAAAGCAACAGAGCCTAGGGCACTTCCACTTATGGTCCTATAGCTTAGGGAAATTAAAATCAAAAAGACACAGCCACCCCAAAGGTTGGGACGGCTCTGTTTACAAGAACCTGGTTTACGGTACAAGTTCAATATCGCAGAAAGTGAAAAATGGTTAAAGAAGTTGTGGTACTTACGTACAATGCAGTATCACTCAGCAAGGAAATCTATGTCATCAGGCCCGTAGCAGCATAATGAGTGGATTCAGGTATGATGATTCTAACTGAAATAAGTCACACAGAAAAAGAAACATCATAAGATATCACTAATACACGGAATGTAAACTTGGCTACATAGGAACTGAATTCCAAAACAGAACAGGGTCTCAAATTTAGAAACCCAACTTATGCTTGCTTAAGGGGAAAGGTGAGTTGGGGTGCTGCATAAAACCAGAGATTGAAATGAGCACAGATAAAGTTCCTTAAGCCAAATATGTAATAGACAAGAGCTACTCCTTGCTCAACGAAATGGACTCAACACCCCATATTAAACGCCTAAGAATGTACCTGACTAGGAAGTATCTTAAAACCTATGGATTGCTATGTCTCCAAAAGAGAATCAAGCGTGTGTACAGGGGCATAAACGCAGCAGTGATAGGACTGGAGAGGTTCGGTGAGCAAATGAAGACCCTTTGAAGTCATATTGCATGGTACCCATTCCACGGGTCTCAACTCTCCAGGTTTAAGGTATTCTTCCTTCAGCTAAAACATGCATGTGGAACCCAGAGTATGATCAACCGTGTGATCGGGAGACGTGTTCCAATATGTCTCAGTTTTCTTCCCCTGGTACTCGGGTGCAACATTCCAGACGCTTTACTAACACTCTCCCGACTTGGAGAGTCAGTGCCTTTAACCTCCTGTTTGGCCCAGTTTGCAATTTCTGCGGAAGATGAACAGGAATAGGGAGAACCAATGACAGACTAGCTGGAGGTGTCTGGACGGGCAAATTTAACTCTCATTTCCCACCAGGAAGAGGAATTAACCAAAGGCTCAGCGTGCCGTGCCGGAACCAGATTAGGGCCCGAAGCAATCCTACGGTGTTGCGGCCAGCTCACGAGAAAGCGAGTTGAAGAAAGGAGCTCAGGGGCACTGTAATTCACAAACCTGCAGAGTTATAAATGACAGCTATCGTCCAAAAATATACTGAAGTAAGGCTGCCAAGAGGACTTGAAAGCGGGGCAGAATTGCAGGAAACCGATTTCAGGAGGTAGACTGGAATTGCATTTAAAGCATAGGAAAAGAGGCAGAACGTCCACAATGATGCACTTGGCCAAAAAGGGCGTATGCGTTTTTTCCTGAATATATTCAGGAAAAAACGCATACGCCCTTTTTGGCCAACCAAGCAAGCTTGCAAAGGAAATCTGCACTACAATGAAGTCTCACTTCCCCCCTGTCAAAAGGGCCATCTGAAAAAAGTGTAAAATCCAGAAAGGCAGGACAGGCCATGGAGAACTGGGAGCCTTGTTATGCTGATGGGCGGGATGTAAATTGCCAACAGCCACTCGGGAGAAGTGTATGGTGTTTCCTGAAACATCTAAAAAACAAAGCAACAGAGCCTAGGGCACTTCCACTTATGGTCCTATAGCTTAGGGAAATTAAAATCAAAAAGACACAGCCACCCCAAAAGTTGGGACGGCTCTGTTTACAAGAACCTGGTTTACGGTACAAGTTCAATATCGCAGAAAGTGAAAAATGGATAAAGAAGTTGTGGTACTTACGTACAATGCAATATCACTCAGCAATGAAATCTATGTCATCAGGCCCGTAGCAGCATAATGAGTGGATTCAGGTATGATGATTCTAACTGAAATAAGTCACACAGAAAAAGAAACATCATAAGATATCACTAATACACGGAATGGAAACTTGGCTACACAGGAACTGAATTCCAAAACAGAACAGGGTCTCAAATTTAGAAACCCAACTTATGCTTGCTTAAGGGGAAAGGTGAGTTGGGGTGCTGCATAAAACCAGAGATTGAAATGAGCACAGATAAAGTTCCTTAAGCCAAATATGGAATAGACAAGAGCTACTCCTTGCTCAACGAAATGGATTCAACACCCCATATTAAACACCTAAGAATATACCTGACTAGGAATTATCTTAAAACCTATGGATTGCTATGTCTCCGAAAGAGAATCAAGCGTGTGTGCAGGGGCATAAACGCAGCAGTGATAGGATTGGAGAGGTTCGGTGAGCAAATGAAGACCCTTTGAAGTCATATTGCATGGTACCCATTCCACGGGTCTCAACTCTCCAGGTTTAAGGTATTCTTCCTTCAGCTAAAACATGCATGTGGAACCCAGAGTATGATCAACCGTGTGATTGGGAGACTTGTTCCAATATGTGTCAGTTTTCGTCCCCTGGTACTCGGGTGCAACATTCCAGACGCTTTACTAACACTCTCCCGACTTCGAGAGTCAGTGCCTTTAACCTCCTGTTTGGCCCAGTTTGCAATTTCTGCGGAAGATGAACAGGAATAGGGAGAACCAATGACAGACCAGCTGGAGGTGTTGGACGGGCAAATTTAACTCTCATTTCCCACCAGGAAGAGGAATTAACCAAAGGCTCAACGTGCCGTGCCGGAACCAGATTAGGGCCTGAAGCCATCCTGCGGTGTTGCGGCCAGCTCACGAGAAAGCGACTTGAAGAAAGGAGCTCAGGGGCACTGTAATTCACAAACCTGCACAGTTATAAATGACAGCTATCGTCCAAAAATATACTGAAGTAAGGCTGCCAAGAGGACTTGAAAGCGGGGCAGATTTGCAGGAAACCGATTTCAGGAGGTAGACTGGAATTGCATTTAAAGCATAGGAAAAGAGGCAGAACGTCCACAATGATGCACTTGGCCAAAAAGGGCGTATGCGTTTTTTCCTGAATATATTCAGGAAAAAACGCATACGCCCTTTTTGGCCAACCAAGCAAGCTTGCAAAGGAAATCTGCACTACAATGAAGTCTCACTTCCCCCCGGTCAAAAGGGCCATCTGAAAAAAGTGTAAAATCCAGAAAGGCAGGACAGGCCATGGAGAACTGGGAGCCTTGTTATGCTGATGGGCGGGATGTAAATTGCCAACAGCCACTCGGGAGAAGTGTATGGTGTTTCCTGAAACATCTAAAAAACAAAGCAACAGAGCCTAGGGCACTTCCACTTATGGTCCTATAGCTTAGGGAAATTAAAATCAAAAAGACACAGCCACCCCAAAGGTTGGGACGGCTCTGTTTACAAGAACCTGGTTTACGGTACAAGTTCAATATCGCAGAAAGTGAAAAATGGATAAAGAAGTTGTGGTACTTACGTACAATGCAGTATCACTCAGCAATGAAATCTATGTCATCAGGCCCGTAGCAGCATAATGAGTGGATTCAGGTACGATGATTCTAACTGAAATAAGTCACACAGAAAAAGAAACATCATAAGATATCACTAATACACGGAATGTAACCTTGGCTACACAGGAACTGAATTACAAAACAGAACAGGGTCTCAAATTTAGAAACCCAACTTATGCTTGCTTAAGGGGAAAGGTGAGTTGGGGTGCTGCATAAAACCAGAGATTGAAATGAGCACAGATAAAGTTCCTTAAGCCAAATATGGAATAGACAAGAGCTACTCCTTGCTCAACGAAATGGACTCAACACCCCATATTAAATGCCTAAGAGTGTACCTGACTAGGAAGTATCTTAAAACCTATGGATTGCTATGTCTCTGAAAGAGAATCAAGCGTGTGTGCAGGGGCATAAACGCAGCAGTGATAGGATTGGAGAGGTTCGGTGAGCAAATGAAGACCCTTTGAAGTCATATTGCATGGTACCCATTCCACGGGTCTCAACTCTCCAGGTTTAAGGTATTCTTCCTTCAGCTAAAACATGCATGTGGAACCCAGAGTATGATCAACCGTGTGATCGGGAGACGTGTTCCAATATGTGTCAGTTTTCGTCCCCTGGTACTCGGGTGCAACATTCCAGACGCTTTACTAACACTCTCCCGACTTGGAGAGTCAGTGCCTTTAACCTCCTGTTTGGCCCAGTTTGCAATTTCTGCGGAAGATGAACAGGAATAGGGAGAACCAATGACAGACTAGCTGGAGGTGTCTGGACGGGCAAATTTAACTCTCATTTCCCACCAGGAAGAGGAATTAACCAAAGGCTCAGCGTGCCGTGCCGGAACCAGATTAGGGCCTGAAGCCATCCTGCGGTGTTGCGGCCAGCTCACGAGAAAGCGAGTTGAAGAAAGGAGCTCAGGGGCACTGTAATTCACAAACCTGCAGAGTTATAAATGACAGCTATCGTCCAAAAATATACTGAAGTAAGGCTGCCAAGAGGACTTGAAAGCGGGGCAGAATTGCAGGAAACCGATTTCAGGAGGTAGACTGGAATTGCATTTAAAGCATAGGAAAAGAGGCAGAACGTCCACAATGATGCACTTGGCCAAAAAGGGCGTATGCGTTTTTTCCTGAATATATTCCGGAAAAAACGCATACGCCCTTTTTGGCCAACCAAGCAAGCTTGCAAAGGAAATCTGCACTACAATGAAGTCTCACTTCCCCCCGGTCAAAAGGGCCATCTGAAAAAAGTGTAAAATCCAGAAAGGCAGGACAGGCCATGGAGAACTGGGAGCCTTGTTATGCTGATGGGCGGGATGTAAATTGCCAACAGCCACTCGGGAGAAGTGTATGGTGTTTCCTGAAACATCTAAAAAACAAAGCAACAGAGCCTAGGGCACTTCCACTTATGGTCCTATAGCTTAGGGAAATTAAAATCAAAAGACACAGCCACCCCAAAGGTTGGGACGGCTCTGTTTACAAGAACCTGGTTTACGGTACAAGTTCAATATCGCAGAAAGTGAAAAATGGATAAAGAAGTTGTGGTACTTACGTACAATGCAGTATCACTCAGCAATGAAATCTATGTCATCAGGCCCGTAGCAGCATAATGAGTGGATGCAGGTACGATGATTCTAACTGAAATAAGTCACACAGAAAAAGAAACATCATAAGATATCACTAATACACGGAATGCAACCTTGGCTACACAGGAACTGAATTACAAAACAGAACAGGGTCTCAAATTTAGAAACCCAACTTATGCTTGCTTAAGGGGAAAGGTGAGTTGGGGTGCTGCATAAAACCAGAGATTGATATGAGCACAGATAAAGTTCCTTAAGCCAAATATGGAATAGACAAGAGCTACTCCTTGCTCAACGAAATGGACTCAACACCCCATATTAAATGCCTAAGAGTGTACCTGACTAGGAAGTATCTTAAAACCTATGGATTGCTATGTCTCCGAAAGAGAATCAAGTGTGTGTACAGGGGCATAAACGCAGCAGTGATAGGATTGGAGAGGTTCGGTGAGCAAATGAAGACCCTTTGAAGTCATATTGCATGGTACCCATTCCACGGGTCTCAACTCTCCAGGTTTAAGGTATTCTTCCTTCAGCTAAAACATGCATGTGGAACCCAGAGTATGATCAACCGTGTGATCGGGAGACGTGTTCCAATATGTCTCAGTTTTCGTCCCCTGATACTCGGGTGCAACATTCCAGACGCTTTACTAACACTCTCCCGACTTGGAGAGTCAGTGCCTTTAACCTCCTGTTTGGCCCAGTTTGCAATTTCTGCGGAAGATGAACAGGAATAGGGAGAACCAATGAGAGACTAGCTGGAGGTGTCTGGACGGGCAAATTTAACTCTCATTTCCCACCAGGAAGAGGAATTAACCAAAGGCTCAGCGTGCCGTGCCGGAACCAGATTAGGGCCTGAAGCCATCCTGCGGTGTTGCGGCCAGCTCACGAGAAAGCGAGTTGAAGAAAGGAGCTCAGGGGCACTGTAATTCACAAACCTGCAGAGTTATAAATGACAGCTATCGTCCAAAAATATACTGAAGTAAGGCTGCCAAGAGGACTTGAAAGCGGGGCAGAATTGCAGGAAACCGATTTCAGGAGGTAGACTGGAATTGCATTTAAAGCATAGGAAAAGAGGCAGAACGTCCACAATGATGCACTTGGCCAAAAAGGGCGTATGCGTTTTTTCCTGAATATATTCAGGAAAAAACGCATACGCCCTTTTTGGCCAACCAAGCAAGCTTGCAAAGGAAATCTGCACTACAATGAAGTCTCACTTCCCCCCGGTCAAAAGGGCCATCTGAAAAAAGTGTAAAATCCAGAAAGGCAGGACAGGCCATGGAGAACTGGGAGCCTTGTTATGCTGATGGGCGGGATGTAAATTGCCAACAGCCACTCGGGAGAAGTGTATGGTGTTTCCTGAAACATCTAAAAAACAAAGCAACAGAGCCTAGGGCACTTCCACTTATGGTCCTATAGCTTAGGGAAATTAAAATCAAAAGACACAGCCACCCCAAAGGTTGGGACGGCTCTGTTTACAAGAACCTGGTTTACGGTACAAGTTCAATATCGCAGAAAGTGAAAAATGGATAAAGAAGTTGTGGTACTTACGTACAATGCAGTATCACTCAGCAATGAAATCTATGTCATCAGGCCCGTAGCAGCATAATGAGTGGATGCAGGTACGATGATTCTAACTGAAATAAGTCACACAGAAAAAGAAACATCATAAGATATCACTAATACACGGAATGTAACCTTGGCTACACAGGAACTAAATTACAAAACAGAACAGGGTCTCAAATTTAGAAACCCAACTTATGCTTGCTTAAGGGGAAAGGTGAGTTGGGGTGCTGCATAAAACCAGAGATTGATATGAGCACAGATAAAGTTCCTTAAGCCAAATATGGAATAGACAAGAGCTACTCCTTGCTCAACGAAATGGACTCAACACCCAATATTAAATGCCTAAGAGTGTACCTGACTAGGAAGTATCTTAAAACCTATGGATTGCTATGTCTCCGAAAGAGAATCAAGTGTGTGTACAGTGGCATAAACGCAGCAGTGATAGGATTGGAGAGGTTCGGTGAGCAAATGAAGACCCTTTGAAGTCATATTGCATGGTACCCATTCCACGGGTCTCAACTCTCCAGGTTTAAGGTATTCTTCCTTCAGCTAAAACATGCATGTGGAACCCAGAGTATGATCAACCGTGTGATCGGGAGACGTGTTCCAATATGTCTCAGTTTTCGTCCCCTGGTACTCGGGTGCAACATTCCAGACGCTTTACTAACACTCTCCCGCCTTGGAGAGTCAGTGCCTTTAACCTCCTGTTTGGCCCAGTTTGCAATTTCTGCGGAAGATGAACAGGAATAGGGAGAACCAATGACAGACTAGCTGGAGGTGTCTGGACGGGCAAATTTAACTCTCATTTCCCACCAGGAAGAGGAATTAACCAAAGGCTCAGCGTGCCGTGCCGGAACCAGATTAGGGCCTGAAGCCATCCTGTGGTGTTGCGGCCAGCTCACGAGAAAGCGACTTGAAGAAAGGAGCTCAGGGGCACTGTAATTCACAAACCTGCAGAGTTATAAATGACAGCTATCGTCCAAAAATATACTGAAGTAAGGCTGCCAAGAGGACTTGAAAGCGGGGCAGAATTGCAGGAAACCGATTTCAGGAGGTAGACTGGAATTGCATTGAAAGCATAGGAAAAGAGGCAGAACGTCCACAATGATGCACTTGGCCAAAAAGGGCGTATGCGTTTTTTCCTGAATATATTCAGGAAAAAACGCATACGCCCTTTTTGGCCAACCAAGCAAGCTTGCAAAGGAAATCTGCACTACAATGAAGTCTCACTTCCCCCCGGTCAAAAGGGCCATCTGAAAAAAGTGTAAAATCCAGAAAGGCAGGACAGGCCATGGAGAACTGGGAGCCTTGTTATGCTGATGGGCGGGATGTAAATTGCCAACAGCCACTCGGGAGAAGTGTATGGTGTTTCCTGAAACATCTAAAAAACAAAGCAACAGAGCCTAGGGCACTTCCACTTATGGTCCTATAGCTTAGGGAAATTAAAATCAAAAGACACAGCCACCCCAAAGTTTGGGACGGCTCTGTTTACAAGAACCTGGTTTACGGTACAAGTTCAATATCGCAGAAAGTGAAAAATGGATAAAGAAGTTGTGGTACTTACGTACAATGCAGTATCACTCAGCAATGAAATCTATGTCATCAGGCCCGTAGCAGCATAATGAGTGGATTCAGGTACGATGATTCTAACTGAAATAAGTCACACAGGAAAAGAAACATCATAAGATATCACTAATACACGGAATGTAACCTTGGCTACACAGGAACTGAATTACAAAACAGAACAGGGTCTCAAATTTAGAAACCCAACTTATGCTTGCTTAAGGGGAAAGGTGAGTTGGGGTGCTGCATAAAACCAGAGATTGAAATGAGCACAGATAAAGTTCCTTAAGCCAAATATGGAATAGACAAGAGCTACTCCTTGCTCAACGAAATGGACTCAACACCCCATATTAAATGCCTAAGAGTGTACCTGACTAGGAAGTATCTTAAAACCTATGGATTGCTATGTCTCTGAAAGAGAATCAAGTGTGTGTACAGGGGCATAAACGCAGCAGTGATAGGATTGGAGAGGTTCGGTGAGCAAATGAAGACCCTTTGAAGTCATATTGCATGGTACCCATTCCACGGGTCTCAACTCTCCAGGTTTAAGGTATTCTTCCTTCAGCTAAAACATGCATGTGGAACCCAGAGTATGATCAACCGTGTGATCGGGAGACGTGTTCCAATATGTCTCAGTTTTCGTCCCCTGGTACTCGGGTGCAACATTCCAGACGCTTTACTAACACTCTCTCGACTTGGAGAGTCAGTGCCTTTAACCTCCTGTTTGGCCCAGTTTGCAATTTCTGCGGAAGATGAACAGGAATAGGGAGAACCAATGAGAGACTAGCTGGAGGTGTCTGGACGGGCAAATTTAACTCTCATTTCCCACCAGGAAGAGGAATTAACCAAAGGCTCAGCGTGCCGTGCCGGAACCAGATTAGGGCCTGAAGCCATCCTGCGGTGTTGCGGCCAGCTCACGAGAAAGCGAGTTGAAGAAAGGAGCTCAGGGGCACTGTAATTCACAAACCTGCAGAGTTATAAATGACAGCTATCGTCCAAAAATATACTGAAGTAAGGCTGCCAAGAGGACTTGAAAGCGGGGCAGAATTGCAGGAAACCGATTTCAGGAGGTAGACTGGAATTGCATTTAAAGCATAGGAAAAGAGGCAGAACGTCCACAATGATGCACTTGGCCAAAAAGGGCGTATGCGTTTTTTCCTGAATATATTCAGGAAAAAACGCATACGCCCTTTTTGGCCAACCAAGCAAGCTTGCAAAGGAAATCTGCACTACAATGAAGTCTCACTTCCCCCCGGTCAAAAGGGCCATCTGAAAAAAGTGTAAAATCCAGAAAGGCAGGACAGGCCATGGAGAACTGGGAGCCTTGTTATGCTGATGGGCGGGATGTAAATTGCCAACAGCCACTCGGGAGAAGTGGATGGTGTTTCCTGAAACATCTAAAAAACAAAGCAACAGAGCCTAGGGCACTTCCACTTATGGTCCTATAGCTTAGGGAAATTAAAATCAAAAAGACACAGCCACCCCAAAGGTTGGGACGGCTCTGTTTACAAGAACCTGGTTTACGGTACAAGTTCAATATCGCAGAAAGTGAAAAATGGATAAAGAAGTTGTGGTACTTACGTACAATGCAGTATCACTCAGCAATGAAATCTATGTCATCAGGCCCGTAGCAGCATAATGAGTGAATTCAGGTACGATGATTCTAACTGAAATAAGTCACACAGGAAAAGAAACATCATAAGATATCACTAATACACGGAATGTAACCTTGGCTACACAGGAACTGAATTACAAAACAGAACAGGGTCTCAAATTTAGAAACCCAACTTATGCTTGCTTAAGGGGAAAGGTGAGTTGGGGTGCTGCATAAAACCAGAGATTGAAATGAGCACAGATAAAGTTCCTTAAGCCAAATATGGAATAGACAAGAGCTACTCCTTGCTCAACGAAATGGACTCAACACCCCATATTAAATGCCTAAGAGTGTACCTGACTAGGAAGTATCTTAAAACCTATGGATTGCTATGTCTCTGAAAGAGAATCAAGTGTGTGTACAGGGGCATAAACGCAGCAGTGATAGGATTGGAGAGGTTCGGTGAGCAAATGAAGACCCTTTGAAGTCATATTGCATGGTACCCATTCCACGGGTCTCAACTCTCCAGGTTTAAGGTATTCTTCCTTCAGCTAAAACATGCATGTGGAACCCAGAGTATGATCAACCGTGTGATCGGGAGACGTGTTCCAATATGTCTCAGTTTTCGTCCCCTGGTACTCGGGTGCAACATTCCAGACGCTTTACTAACACTCTCCCGACTTGGAGAGTCAGTGCCTTTAACCTCCTGTTTGGCCCAGTTTGCAATTTCTGCGGAAGATGAACAGGAATAGGGAGAACCAATGAGAGACTAGCTGGAGGTGTCTGGACGGGCAAATTTAACTCTCATTTCCCACCAGGAAGAGGAATTAACCAAAGGCTCAGCGTGCCGTGCCGGAACCAGATTAGGGCCTGAAGCCATCCTGCGGTGTTGCGGCCAGCTCACGAGAAAGCGAGTTGAAGAAAGGAGCTCAGGGGCACTGTAATTCACAAACCTGCAGAGTTATAAATGACAGCTATCGTCCAAAAATATACTGAAGTAAGGCTGCCAAGAGGACTTGAAAGCGGGGCAGAATTGCAGGAAACCGATTTCAGGAGGTAGACTGGAATTGCATTTAAAGCATAGGAAAAGAGGCAGAACGTCCACAATGATGCACTTGGCCAAAAAGGGCGTATGCGTTTTTTCCTGAATATATTCAGGAAAAAACGCATACGCCCTTTTTGGCCAACCAAGCAAGCTTGCAAAGGAAATCTGCACTACAATGAAGTCTCACTTCCCCCCGGTCAAAAGGGCCATCTGAAAAAAGTGTAAAATCCAGAAAGGCAGGACAGGCCATGGAGAACTGGGAGCCTTGTTATGCTGATGGGCGGGATGTAAATTGCCAACAGCCACTCGGGAGAAGTGTATGGTGTTTCCTGAAACATCTAAAAAACAAAGCAACAGAGCCTAGGGCACTTCCACTTATGGTCCTATAGCTTAGGGAAATTAAAATCAAAAAGACACAGCCACCCCAAAGGTTGGGACGGCTCTGTTTACAAGAACCTGGTTTACGGTACAAGTTCAATATCGCAGAAAGTGAAAAATGGATAAAGAAGTTGTGGTACTTACGTACAATGCAGTATCACTCAGCAATGAAATCTATGTCATCAGGCCCGTAGCAGCATAATGAGTGGATTCAGGTACGATGATTCTAACTGAAATAAGTCACACAGGAAAAGAAACATCATAAGATATCACTAATACACGGAATGTAACCTTGGCTACACAGGAACTGAATTACAAAACAGAACAGGGTCTCAAATTTAGAAACCCAACTTATGCTTGCTTAAGGGGAAAGGTGAGTTGGGGTGCTGCATAAAACCAGAGATTGAAATGAGCACAGATAAAGTTCCTTAAGCCAAATATGGAATAGACAAGAGCTACTCCTTGCTCAACGAAATGGACTCAACACCCCATATTAAATGCCTAAGAGTGTACCTGACTAGGAAGTATCTTAAAACCTATGGATTGCTATGTCTCTGAAAGAGAATCAAGTGTGTGTACAGGGGCATAAACGCAGCAGTGATAGGATTGGAGAGGTTCGGTGAGCAAATGAAGACCCTTTGAAGTCATATTGCATGGTACCCATTCCACGGGTCTCAACTCTCCAGTTTTAACGTATTCTTCCTTCAGCTAAAACATGCATGTGGAACCCAGAGTATGATCAACCGTGTGATCGGGAGACGTGTTCCAATATGTCTCAGTTTTCGTCCCCTGGTACTCGGGTGCAACATTCCAGACGCTTTACTAACACTCTCCCGACTTGGAGAGTCAGTGCCTTTAACCTCCTGTTTGGCCCAGTTTGCAATTTCTGCGGAAGATGAACAGGAATAGGGAGAACCAATGACAGACTAGATGGAGGTGTCTGGACGGGCAAATTTAACTCTCATTTCCCACCAGGAAGAGGAATTAACCAAAGGCTCAGCGTGCCGTGCCGGAACCAGATTAGGGCCTGAAGCCATCCTGCGGTGTTGCGGCCAGCTCACGAGAAAGCGAGTTGAAGAAAGGAGCTCAGGGGCACTGTAATTCACAAACCTGCAGAGTTATAAATGACAGCTATCGTCCAAAAATATACTGAAGTAAGGCTGCCAAGAGGACTTGAAAGCGGGGCAGAATTGCAGGAAACTGATTTCAGGAGGTAGACTGGAATTGCATTTAAAGCATAGGAAAAGAGGCAGAACGTCCACAATGATGCACTTGGCCAAAAAGGGCGTATGCGTTTTTTCCTGAATATATTCAGGAAAAAACGCATACGCCCTTTTTGGCCAACCAAGCAAGCTTGCAAAGGAAATCTGCACTACAATGAAGTCTCACTTCCCCCCGGTCAAAAGGGCCATCTGAAAAAAGTGTAAAATCCAGAAAGGCAGGACAGGCCATGGAGAACTGGGAGCCTTGTTATGCTGATGGGCGGGATGTAAATTGCCAACAGCCACTCGGGAGAAGTGTATGGTGTTTCCTGAAACATCTAAAAAACAAAGCAACAGAGCCTAGGGCACTTCCACTTATGGTCCTATAGCTTAGGGAAATTAAAATCAAAAAGACACAGCCACCCCAAAGGTTGGGACGGCTCTGTTTACAAGAACCTGGTTTACGGTACAAGTTCAATATCGCAGAAAGTGAAAAATGGATAAAGAAGTTGTGGTACTTATGTACAATGCAGTATCACTCAGCAATGAAATCTATGTCATCAGGCCCGTAGCAGCATAATGAGTGGATTCAGGTATGATGATTCTAACTGAAATAAGTCACACAGAAAAAGAAACATCATAAGATATCACTAATACACGGAATGTAAACTTGGCTGCAAAGGAACTGAATTCCAAAACAGAACAGGGTCTCAAATTTAGAAAACCAACTTATGCTTGCTTAAGGGGAAAGGTGAGTTGGGGTGCTGCATAAAACCAGAGATTGAAATGAGCACAGATAAAGTTCCTTAAGCCAAATATGGAATAGACAACAGCTACTCCGTGCTCAACGAAACGGTCTCATCACCCCATATTAAACACCTAAGAATGTACCTGACTAGTAAGTAGCTTAAAACCTAAGGAATGCTATGTCTCCGAAAGAGAATCAAGCATGTGTGCAGGGGCATAAACGCAGCAGTGATAGGATTGGAGAGGTTTGGTGAGCAAATGAAGACCCTTTGCAGTCATATTGCATGGTACCCATTCCACGGGTCTCAACTCTCCAGGTTTAAGGTATTCTTCCTTCAGCTAAAACATGCATGTGGAACCCAGAGTATGATCAACCGTGTGATCGGGAGACGTGTTCCAATATGTCTCAGTTTTCGTCCCCTGGTACTCGGGTGCAACATTCCAGACGCTTTACTAACACTCTCCCGACTTGGAGAGTCAGGGCCTTTAACCTCCTGTTTGGCCCAGTTTGCAATTTCTGCGGAAGATGAACAGAAATAGGGAGAACCAATGACAGACTAGATGGAGGTGTCTGGACGGGCAAATTTAACTCTCATTTCCCACTAGGAAGAGGAATTAACCAAAGGCTCAGCGTGCCGTGCCGGAAGCCTGAAGCCATCCTGCGGTGTTGCGGCCAGCTCACAAGAAAGCGAGTTGAAGAAAGGAGCTCAGGGGCACTGTAATTCACAAACCTGCAGAGTTATAAATGACAGCTATCGTCCAAAAATATACTGAAGTAAGGCTGCCAAGAGGACTTGAAAGCGGGGCAGAATTGCAGGAAACCGATTTCAGGAGGTAGACCGGAATTGCATTTAAAGCATAGGGAAAGAGGCAGAACGTCCACAATGATGCACTTGGCCAAAAAGGGCGTATGCGTTTTTTCCTGAATATATTCAGGAAAAAACGCATACGCCCTTTTTGGCCAACCAAGCAAGCTTGCAAAGGAAATCTGCACTACAATGAAGTCTCACTTCCCCCCGGTCAAAAGGGCCATCGAAAAAAGTGTAAAATCCAGAAAGGCAGGACAGGCCATGGAGAACTGGGAGCCTTGTTATGCTGATGGGCGGGATGTAAATTGCCAACAGCCACTCGGGAGAAGTGGATGGTGTTTCCTGAAACATCTAAAAAACAAAGCAACAGAGCCTAGGGCACTTCCACTTATGGTCCTATAGCTTAGGGAAATTCAAATCAAAAAGACACAACCACCCCAAAGGTTGGGACGGCTCTGTTTACAAGAAACTGGTTTACGGTACAAGTTCAATATCGCAGAAAGTGAAAAATGGATAAAGAAGTTGTGGTACTTACGTACAATGCAGTATCACTCAGCAATGAAATCTATGTCATCAGGCCCGTAGCAGCATAATGAGTGGATTCAGGTATGATGATTCTAACTGAAATAAGTCACACAGAAAAAGAAACATCATAAGATATCACTAATACACGGAATGTAAACTTGGCTACACAGGAACTGAATTCCAAAACAGAACAGGGTCTCAAATTTAGAAAACCAACTTATGCTTGCTAAAGGGGAAAGGTGAGTTGGGGTGCTGCATAAAACCAGAGATTGAAATGAGCACAGATAAAGTTCCTTAAGCCAAATATGGAATAGACAAGAGCTACTCCTTGCTCAACGAAACGGACTCATCACCCCATATTAAACACCTAAGAATATACCTGACTAGGAAGTATCTTAAAACCTATGGATTGCTATGTCTCCGAAAGAGAATCAAGCGTGTGTACAGGGGCATAAACGCAGCAGTGATAGCATTGGAGAACTTCAGTGAGCAAATGAAGACCCTTTGAATTCATATTGCATGGTACCCATTCCACGGGTCTCAACTCTCCAGGTTTAAGGTATTCTTCCTTCAGCTAAAACATGCATGTGGAACCCAGAGTATGATCAACCATGTGATCGGGAGACGTGTTCCAATATGTCTCAGTTTTCGTCCTCTGGTACTCGGGTGCAACATTCCAGACGCTTTACTAACACTCTCCCGACTTGGAGAGTCAGTGCCTTTAACCTCCTGTTTGGCCCAGTTTGCAATTTCTGCGGAAGATGAACCGGAATAGGGAGAACCAATGAGAGACTAGCTGGAGGTGTCTGGACGGGCAAATTTAACTCTCATTTCCCACCAGGAAGAGGAATTAACCAGAGGCTCAGCGTGCCGTGCGGGAACCAGATTAGGGCCTGAAGCCATCCTGCGGTGTTGCGGCCAGCTCACGAGAAAGCGAGTTGAAGAAAGGAGCTCAGGGGCACTGTAATTCACAAACCTGCAGAGTTATAAATGACAGCTATCGTCCAAAAATATACTGAAGTAAGGCTGCCAAGAGGACTTGAAAGCGGGGCAGAATTGCAGGAAACCGATTTCAGGAGGTAGACTGGAATTGCATTTAAAGCATAGGAAAAGAGGCAGAACATCCACAATGATACACTTGGCCAAAAAGGGCGTATGCGTTTTTTCCTGAATATATTCAGGAAAAAACGCATACGCCCTTTTTGGCCAACCAAGCAAGCTTGCAAAGGAATCTGCACTACAATGAAGTCTCACTTCCCCCCGGTCAAAAGGGCCATCTGAAAAAAGTTTAAAATCCAGAAAGGCAGGACAGGCCATGGAGAACTGGGAGCCTTGTTATGCTGATGGGCGGGATGTAAATTGCCAACAGCCACTCGGGAGAAGTGGATGGTGTTTCCTGAAACATCTAAAAAACAAAGCAACAGAGCCTAGGGCACTTCCACTTATGGTCCTATAGCTTAGGGAAATTAAAATCAAAAAGACACAGCCACCCCAAAGGTTGGGACGGCTCTGTTTACAAGAACCTGGTTTACGGTACAAGTTCAATATCGCAGAAAGTGAAAAATGGATAAAGAAGTTGTGGTACTTACGTACAATGCAGTATCACTCAGCAATGAAATCTATGTCATCAGGCCCGTAGCAGCATAATGAGTGGATTCAGGTATGATGATTCTAACTGAAATAAGTCACACAGAAAAAGAAACATCATAAGATATCACTAATACACGGAATGTAAACTTGGCTACACAGGAACTGAATTCCAAAACAGAAAAGGGTCTCAAATTTACAAAACCAACTTATGCTTGCTTAAGGGGAAAGGTGAGTTGGGGTGCTGCATAAAACCAGAGATTGAAATGAGCACAGATAAAGTTCCTTAAGCCAAATATGGAATAGACAAGAGCTACTCCTTGCTCAACGAAATGGACTCATCACCCCATATTAAATGCCTAAGAGTGTACCTGACTAGGAAGTATCTTAAAACCTATGGATTGCTATGTCTCCGAAAGAGAATCAAGCGTGTGTACAGGGGCATAAACGCAGCAGTGATAGGATTGGAGAAGTTCGGTGAGCAAATGAAGACCCTTTGAAGTCATATTGCATGGTACCCATTCCACGGGTCTCAACTCTCCAGGTTTAAGGTATTCTTCCTTCAGCTAAAACATGCATGTGGAACCCAGAGTATGATCAACCGTGTGATCGGGAGACGTGTTCCAATATGTCTCAGTTTTCGTCCCCTGGTACTCGGGTGCAACATTCCAGACGCTTTACTAACACTCTCCCGACTTGGAGAGTCAGTGCCTTTAACCTCCTGTTTGGCCCAGTTTGCAATTTCTGCGGAAGATGAACAGGAATAGGGAGAACCAAAGAGAGACTAGCTGGAGGTGTTTGGACGGGCAAATTTAACTCTCATTTCCCACCAGGAAGAGGAATTAACCAAAGGCTCAGCGTGCCGTGCCGGAACAAGTTTAGGGCCTGAAGCCATCCTGCGGTGTTGCGGCCAGCTCACGAGAAAGCGACTTGAAGAAAGGAGCTCAGGGGCACTGTAATTCACAAACCTGCAGAGTTATAAATGACAGCTATCGTCCAAAAATATACTGAAGTAAGGCTGCCAAGAGGATTTGAAAGCGGGGCAGAATTGCAGGAAACCGATTTCAGGAGGTAGACTGGAATTGCATTTAAAGCATAGGAAAAGAGGCAGAACGTCCACAATGATGCACTTGGCCAAAAAGGGCGTATGCGTTTTTTCCTGAATATATTCAGGAAAAAACGCATACGCCCTTTTTGGCCAACCAAGCAAGCTTGCAAAGGAAATCTGCACTACAATGAAGTCTCACTTCCCCCCGGTCAAAAGGGCCATCTGAAAAAAGTGTAAAATCCAGAAAGGCAGGACAGGCCATGGAGAACTGGGAGCCTTGTTATGCTGATGGGCGGGATGTAAATTGCCAACAGCCACTCGGGAGAAGTGTATGGTGTTTCCTGAAACATCTAAAAAACAAAGCAACAGAGCCTAGGGCACTTCCACTTATGGTCCTATAGCTTAGGGAAATTAAAATCAAAAAGACACAGCCACCCCAAAGGTTGGGACGGCTCTGTTTACAAGAACCTGGTTTACGGTACAAGTTCAATATCGCAGAAAGTGAAAAATGGATAAAGAAGTTGTGGTACTTACGTACAATGCAGTATCACTCAGCAATGAAATCTATGTCATCAGGCCCGTAGCAGCATAATGAGTGGATTCAGGTATGATGATTCTAACTGAAATAAGTCACACAGAAAAAGAAACATCATAAGATATCACTAATACACGGAATGGAAACTTGGCTACACAGGAACTGAATTCCAAAACAGAACAGGGTCTCAAATTTAGAAAACCAACTTATGCTTGCTTAAGGGGAAAGGTGAGTTGGGGTGCTGCATAAAACCAGAGATTGAAATGAGCACAGATAAAGTTCCTTAAGCCAAATATGGAATAGACAAGAGCTACTCCTTGCTCAACGAAATGGATTCAACACCCCATATTAAACACCTAAGAATATACCTGAATAGGAAGTATCTTAAAACCTATGGATTGCTATGTCTCCGAAAGAGAATCAAGCGTGTGTACAGGGGCATAAACGCAGCAGTGATAGGATTGGAGAGGTTCGGTGAGCAAATGAAGACCCTTTGAAGTCATATTGCATGGTACCCATTCCACGGGTCTCAACTCTCCAGGTTTAACGTATTCTTCCTTCAGCTAAAACATGCATGTGGAACCCAGAGTATGATCAACCGTGTGATCGGGAGACGTGTTCCAATATGTCTCAGTTTTCGTCCCCTGGTACTCGGGTGCAACATTCCAGACGCTTTACTAACACTCTCCCGACTTGGAGAGTCAGTGCCTTTAACCTCCTGTTTGGCCCAGTTTGCAATCTGCGGAAGATGAACAGGAATAGGGAGAACCAATGAGAGACTAGCTGGAGGTGTCTGGACGGGCAAATTTAACTCTCATTTCCCACCAGGAAGAGGAATTAACCAAAGGCTCAGCGTGCCGTGCCGGAACCAGATTAGGGCCTGAAGCCATCCTGCGGTGTTGCGGCCAGCTCACGAGAAAGCGAGTTGAAGAAAGGAGCTCAGGGGCACTGTAATTCACAAACCTGCAGAGTTATAAATGACAGCTATCGTCCAAAAATATACTGAAGTAAGGCTGCCAAGAGGACTTGAAAGCGGGGCAGAATTGCAGGAAACCGATTTCAGGAGGTAGACTGGAATTGCATTTAAAGCATAGGAAAAGAGGCAGAACGTCCACAATGATGCACTTGGCCAAAAAGGGCGTATGCGTTTTTTCCTGAATATATTCAGGAAAAAACGCATACGCCCTTTTTGGCCAACCAAGCAAGCTTGCAAAGGAAATCTGCACTACAATGAAGTCTCACTTCCCCCCGGTCAAAAGGGCCATCTGAAAAAAGTGTAAAATCCAGAAAGGCAGGACAGGCCATGGAGAACTGGGAGCCTTGTTATGCTGATGGGCGGGATGTAAATTGCCAACAGCCACTCGGGAGAAGTGTATGGTGTTTCCTGAAACATCTAAAAAACAAAGCAACAGAGCCTAGGGCACTTCCACTTATGGTCCTATAGCTTAGGGAAATTAAAATCAAAAAGACACAGCCACCCCAAAGGTTGGGACGGCTCTGTTTACAAGAACCTGGTTTACGGTACAAGTTCAATATCGCAGAAAGTGAAAAATGGATAAAGAAGTTGTGGTACTTATGTACAATGCAGTATCACTCAGCAATGAAATCTATGTCATCAGGCCCGTAGCAGCATAATGAGTGGATTCAGGTATGATGATTCTAACTGAAATAAGTCACACAGAAAAAGAAACATCATAAGATATCACTAATACACGGAATGTAAACTTGGCTGCAAAGGAACTGAATTCCAAAACAGAACAGGGTCTCAAATTTAGAAAACCAACTTATGCTTGCTTAAGGGGAAAGGTGAGTTGGGGTGCTGCATAAAACCAGAGATTGAAATGAGCACAGATAAAGTTCCTTAAGCCAAATATGGAATAGACAACAGCTACTCCGTGCTCAACGAAACGGTCTCATCACCCCATATTAAACACCTAAGAATGTACCTGACTAGTAAGTAGCTTAAAACCTAAGGAATGCTATGTCTCCGAAAGAGAATCAAGCATGTGTGCAGGGGCATAAACGCAGCAGTGATAGGATTGGAGAGGTTTGGTGAGCAAATGAAGACCCTTTGCAGTCATATTGCATGGTACCCATTCCACGGGTCTCAACTCTCCAGGTTTAAGGTATTCTTCCTTCAGCTAAAACATGCATGTGGAACCCAGAGTATGATCAACCGTGTGATCGGGAGACGTGTTCCAATATGTCTCAGTTTTCGTCCCCTGGTACTCGGGTGCAACATTCCAGACGCTTTACTAACACTCTCCCGACTTGGAGAGTCAGGGCCTTTAACCTCCTGTTTGGCCCAGTTTGCAATTTCTGCGGAAGATGAACAGAAATAGGGAGAACCAATGACAGACTAGATGGAGGTGTCTGGACGGGCAAATTTAACTCTCATTTCCCACTAGGAAGAGGAATTAACCAAAGGCTCAGCGTGCCGTGCCGGAAGCCTGAAGCCATCCTGCGGTGTTGCGGCCACCTCACAAGAAAGCGAGTTGAAGAAAGGAGCTCAGGGGCACTGTAATTCACAAACCTGCAGAGTTATAAATGACAGCTATCGTCCAAAAATATACTGAAGTAAGACTGCCAAGAGGACTTGAAAGCAGGGCAGAATTGCAGGAAACCAATTTCAGGAGGTAGACTGGAATTGCATTTAAAGCATAGGAAAAGAGGCAGAACGTCCACAATGATGCACTTGGCCAAAAAGGGCGTATGTGTTTTTTCCTGAATATATTCAGGAAAAAACGCATACGCCCTTTTTGGCCAACCAAGCAAGCTTGCAAAGGAAATCTGCACTACAATGAAGTCTCACTTCCCCCCGGTCAAAAGGGCCATCGAAAAAAGTGTAAAATCCAGAAAGGCAGGACAGGCCATGGAGAACTGGGAGCCTTGTTATGCTGATGGGCGGGATGTAAATTGCCAACAGCCACTCGGGAGAAGTGGATGGTGTTTCCTGAAACATCTAAAAAACAAAGCAACAGAGCCTAGGGCACTTCCACTTATGGTCCTATAGCTTAGGGAAATTAAAATCAAAAGACACAGCCACCCCAAAGGCTGGGACGGCTCTGTTTACAAGAACCTGGTTTACGGTACAAGTTCAATATCGCAGAAAGTGAAAAATGGATAAAGAAGTTGTGGTACTTACGTACAATGCAATATCACTCAGCAATGAAATCTATGTCATCAGGCCCGTAGCAGCATAATGAGTGGATTCAGGTACGATGATTCTAACTGAAATAAGTCACACAGGAAAAGAAACATCATAAGATATCACTAATACACGGAATGTAACCTTGGCTACACAGGAACTGAATTACAAAACAGAACAGGGTCTCAAATTTAGAAACCCAACTTATGCTTGCTTAAGGGGAAAGGTGAGTTGGGGTGCTGCATAAAACCAGAGATTGAAATGAGCACAGATAAAGTTCCTTAAGCCAAATATGGAATAGACAAGAGCTACTCCTTGCTCAACGAAATGGACTCAACACCCCATATTAAATGCCTAAGAGTGTACCTGACTAGGAAGTATCTTAAAACCTATGGATTGCTATGTCTCCGAAAGAGAATCAAGCGTGTGTACAGGGGCATAAACGCAGCAGTGATAGGATTGGAGAAGTTCGGTGAGCAAATGAAGACCCTTTGAAGTCATATTGCATGGTACCCATTCCACGGGTCTCAACTCTCCAGGTTTAAGGTATTCTTCCTTCAGCTAAAACATGCATGTGGAACCCAGAGTATGATCAACCGTGTGATCGGGAGACGTGTTCCAATATGTGTCAGTTTTCGTCCCCTGGTACTCGGGTGCAACATTCCAGACACTTTACTAACACTCTCCCGACTTGGAGAGTCAGGGCCTTTAACCTCCTGTTTGGCCCAGTTTGCAATTTCTGCGGAAGATGAACAGGAATAGGGAGAACCAATGAGAGACTAGCTGGAGGTGTTTGGACGGGCAAATTTAACTCTCATTTCCCACCAGGAAGAGGAATTAACCAAAGGCTCAGCGTGCCGTGCCGGAACAAGTTTAGGGCCTGAAGCCATCCTGCGGTGTTGCGGCCAGCTCATGAGAAAGCGAGTTGAAGAAAGGAGCTCAGGGGCACTGTAATTCACAAACCTGCAGAGTTATAAATGACAGCTATCGTCCAAAAATATACTGAAGTAAGGCTGCCAAGAGGATTTGAAAGCGGGGCAGAATTGCAGGAAACCGATTTCAGGAGGTAGACTGGAATTGCATTTAAAGCATAGGAAAAGAGGCAGAACGTCCACAATGATGCACTTGGCCAAAAAGGACGTATGCGTTTTTTCCTGAATATATTCAGGAAAAAACGCATACGCCCTTTTTGGCCAACCAAGCAAGCTTGCAAAGGAAATCTGCACTACAATGAAGTCTCACTTCCCCCCGGTCAAAAGGGCCATCTGAAAAAAGTGTAAAATCCAGAAAGGCAGGACAGGCCATGGAGAACTGGGAGCCTTGTTATGCTGATGGGCGGGATGTAAATTGCCAACAGCCACTCGGGAGAAGTGTATGGTGTTTCCTGAAACATCTAAAAAACAAAGCAACAGAGCCTAGGGCACTTCCACTTATGGTCCTATAGCTTAGGGAAATTAAAATCAAAAAGACACAGCCACCCCAAAGGTTGGGACGGCTCTGTTTACAAGAACCTGGTTTACGGTACAAGTTCAATATCGCAGAAAGTGAAAAATGGATAAAGAAGTTGTGGTACTTACGTACAATGCAGTATCACTCAGCAATGAAATCTATGTCATCAGGCCCGTAGCAGCATAATGAGTGGATTCAGGTATGATGATTCTAACTGAAATAAGTCACACAGAAAAAGAAACATCATAAGATATCACTAATACACGGAATGTAAACTTGGCTACACAGGAACTGAATTCCAAAACAGAACAGGGTCTCAAATTTAGAAAACCAACTTATGCTTGCTTAAGGGGAAAGGTGAGTTGGGGTGCTGCATAAAACCAGAGATTGAAATGAGCACAGATAAAGTTCCTTAAGCCAAATATGGAATAGACAAGAGCTACTCCTTGCTCAACGAAATGGATTCAACACCCCATATTAAACACCTAAGAATATACCTGACTAGGAAGTATCTTAAAACCTATGGATTGCTATGTCTCCGAAAGAGAATCAAGCATGTGTACAGGGGCATAAACGCAGCAGTGATAGGATTGGAGAGGTTCGGTGAGCAAATGAAGACCCTTTGAAGTCATATTGCATGGTACCCATTCCACGGGTCTCAACTCTCCAGTTTTAACGTATTCTTCCTTCAGCTAAAACATGCATGTGGAACCCAGAGTATGATCAACCGTGTGATCGGGAGACGTGTTCCAATATGTCTCAGTTTTCGTCCCCTGGTACTCGGGTGCAACATTCCAGACGCTTTACTAACACTCTCCCGACTTGGAGAGTCAGTGCCTTTAACCTCCTGTTTGGCCCAGTTTGCAATCTGCGGAAGATGAACAGGAATAGGGAGAACCAATGAGAGACTAGCTGGAGGTGTCTGGACGGGCAAATTTAACTCTCATTTCCCACCAGGAAGAGGAATTAACCAAAGGCTCAGCGTGCCGTGCCGGAACCAGATTAGGGCCTGAAGCCATCCTGCGGTGTTGCGGCCAGCTCACGAGAAAGCGAGTTGAAGAAAGGAGCTCAGGGGCACTGTAATTCACAAACCTGCAGAGTTATAAATGACAGCTATCGTCCAAAAATATACTGAAGTAAGGCTGCCAAGAGGACTTGAAAGCGGGGCAGAATTGCAGGAAACCGATTTCAGGAGGTAGACTGGAATTGCATTTAAAGCATAGGAAAAGAGGCAGAACGTCCACAATGATGCACTTGGCCAAAAAGGGCGTATGCGTTTTTTCCTGAATATATTCAGGAGAAAACGCATACGCCCTTTTTGGCCAACCAAGCAAGCTTGCAAAGGAAATCTGCACTACAATGAAGTCTCACTTCCCCCCGGTCAAAAGGGCCATCTGAAAAAAGTGTAAAATCCAGAAAGGCAGGACAGGCCATGGAGAACTGGGAGCCTTGTTATGCTGATGGGCGGGATGTCAATTGCCAACAGCCACTCGGGAGAAGTGTATGGTGTTTCCTGAAACATCTAAAAAACAAAGCAACAGAGCCTAGGGCACTTCCACTTATGGTCCTATAGCTTAGGGAAATTAAAATCAAAAAGACACAGCCACCCCAAAGGTTGGGACGGCTCTGTTTACAAGAACCTGGTTTACGGTACAAGTTCAATATCGCAGAAAGTGAAAAATGGATAAAGAAGTTGTGGTACTTATGTACAATGCAGTATCACTCAGCAATGAAATCTATGTCATCAGGCCCGTAGCAGCATAATGAGTGGATTCAGGTATGATGATTCTAACTGAAATAAGTCACACAGAAAAAGAAACATCATAAGATATCACTAATACACGGAATGTAAACTTGGCTGCAAAGGAACTGAATTCCAAAACAGAACAGGGTCTCAAATTTAGAAAACCAACTTATGCTTGCTTAAGGGGAAAGGTGAGTTGGGGTGCTGCATAAAACCAGAGATTGAAATGAGCACAGATAAAGTTCCTTAAGCCAAATATGGAATAGACAACAGCTACTCCGTGCTCAACGAAACGGTCTCATCACCCCATATTAAACACCTAAGAATGTACCTGACTAGTAAGTAGCTTAAAACCTAAGGAATGCTATGTCTCCGAAAGAGAATCAAGCATGTGTGCAGGGGCATAAACGCAGCAGTGATAGGATTGGAGAGGTTTGGTGAGCAAATGAAGACCCTTTGCAGTCATATTGCATGGTACCCATTCCACGGGTCTCAACTCTCCAGGTTTAAGGTATTCTTCCTTCAGCTAAAACATGCATGTGGAACCCAGAGTATGATCAACCGTGTGATCGGGAGACGTGTTCCAATATGTCTCAGTTTTCGTCCCCTGGTACTCGGGTGCAACATTCCAGACGCTTTACTAACACTCTCCCGACTTGGAGAGTCAGGGCCTTTAACCTCCTGTTTGGCCCAGTTTGCAATTTCTGCGGAAGATGAACAGAAATAGGGAGAACCAATGACAGACTAGATGGAGGCGTCTGGACGGGCAAATTTAACTCTCATTTCCCACTAGGAAGAGGAATTAACCAAAGGCTCAGCGTGCCGTGCCGGAAGCCTGAAGCCATCCTGCGGTGTTGCGGCCAGCTCACAAGAAAGCGAGTTGAAGAAAGGAGCTCAGGGGCACTGTAATTCACAAACCTGCAGAGTTATAAATGACAGCTATCGTCCAAAAATATACTGAAGTAAGGCTGCCAAGAGGACTTGAAAGCGGGGCAGAATTGCAGGAAACCGATTTCAGGAGGTAGACCGGAATTGCATTTAAAGCATAGGGAAAGAGGCAGAACGTCCACAATGATGCACTTGGCCAAAAAGGGCGTATGCGTTTTTTCCTGAATATATTCAGGAAAAAACGCATACGCCCTTTTTGGCCAACCAAGCAAGCTTGCAAAGGAAATCTGCACTACAATGAAGTCTCACTTCCCCCCGGTCAAAAGGGCCATCGAAAAAAGTGTAAAATCCAGAAAGGCAGGACAGGCCATGGAGAACTGGGAGCCTTGTTATGCTGATGGGCGGGATGTAAATTGCCAACAGCCACTCGGGAGAAGTGGATGGTGTTTCCTGAAACATCTAAAAAACAAAGCAACAGAGCCTAGGGCACTTCCACTTATGGTCCTATAGCTTAGGGAAATTAAAATCAAAAAGACACAGCCACCCCAAAGGTTGGGACGGCTCTGTTTACAAGAAACTGGTTTACGGTACAAGTTCAATATCGCAGAAAGTGAAAAATGGATAAAGAAGTTGTGGTACTTACGTACAATGCAGTATCACTCAGCAATGAAATCTATGTCATCAGGCCCGTAGCAGCATAATGAGTGGATTCAGGTATGATGATTCTAACTGAAATAAGTCACACAGAAAAAGAAACATCATAAGATATCACTAATACACGGAATGTAACCTTGGCTACACAGGAACTGAATTCCAAAACAGAACAGGGTCTCAAATTTAGAAAACCAACTTATGCTTGCTTAAGGGGAAAGGTGAGTTGGGGTGCTGCATAAAACCAGAGATTGAAATGAGCACAGATAAAGTTCCTTAAGCCAAATATGGAATAGACAAGAGCTACTCCTTGCTCAACGAAACGGACTCATCACCCCATATTAAACACCTAAGAATATACCTGACTAGGAAGTATCTTAAAACCTATGGATTGCTATGTCTCCGAAAGAGAATCAAGCGTGTGTACAGGGGCATAAACGCAGCAGTGATAGGATTGGAGAGGTTCGGTGAGCAAATGAAGACCCTTTGAATTCATATTGCATGGTACCCATTCCACGGGTCTCAACTCTCCAGGTTTAAGGTATTCTTCCTTCAGCTAAAATATGCATGTGGAACCCAGAGTATGATCAACCATGTGATCGGGAGACGTGTTCCAATATGTCTCAGTTTTCGTCCTCTGGTACTCGGGTGCAACATTCCAGACGCTTTACTAACACTCTCCCGACTTGGAGAGTCTGCCTTTAACCTCCTGTTTGGCCCAGTTTGCAATTTCTGCGGAAGATGAACCGGAATAGGGAGAACCAATGAGAGACTAGCTGGAGGTGTCTGGACGGGCAAATTTAACTCTCATTTCCCACCAGGAAGAGGAATTAACCAGAGGCTCAGCGTGCCGTGCGGGAACCAGATTAGGGCCTGAAGCCATCCTGCGGTGTTGCGGCCAGCTCACGAGAAAGCGAGTTTAAGAAAGGAGCTCAGGGGCACTGTAATTCACAAAGCTGCAGAGTTATAAATGACAGCTATCGTCCAAAAATATACTGAAGTAAGGCTGCCAAGAGGACTTGAAAGCGGGGCAGAATTGCAGGAAACCGATTTCAGGAGGTAGACTGGAATTGCATTTAAAGCATAGGAAAAGAGGCAGAAGGTCCACAATGATGCACTTGGCCAAAAAGGGCGTATGCGTTTTTTCCTGAATATATTCAGGAAAAAACGCATACGCCCTTTTTGGCCAACCAAGCAAGCTTGCAAAGGAAATCTGCACTACAATGAAGTCTCACTTCCCCCCGGTCAAAAGGGCCATCTGAAAAAAGTGTAAAATCCAGAAAGGCAGGACAGGCCATGGAGAACTGGGAGCCTTGTTATGCTGATGGGCGGGATGTAAATTGCCAACAGCCACTCGGGAGAAGTGGATGGTGTTTCCTGAAACATCTAAAAAACAAAGCAACAGAGCCTAGGGCACTTCCACTTATGGTCCTATAGCTTAGGGAAATTAAAATCAAAAAGACACAGCCACCCCAAAGGTTGGGACGGCTCTGTTTACAAGAACCTGGTTTACGGTACAAGTTCAATATCGCAGAAAGTGAAAAATGGATAAAGAAGTTGTGGTACTTATGTACAATGCAGTATCACTCAGCAATGAAATCTATGTCATCAGGCCCGTAGCAGCATAATGAGTGGATTCAGGTATGATGATTCTAACTGAAATAAGTCACACAGAAAAAGAAACATCATAAGATATCACTAATACACGGAATGTAAACTTGGCTGCAAAGGAACTGAATTCCAAAACAGAACAGGGTCTCAAATTTAGAAAACCAACTTATGCTTGCTTAAGGGGAAAGGTGAGTTGGGGTGCTGCATAAAACCAGAGATTGAAATGAGCACAGATAAAGTTCCTTAAGCCAAATATGGAATAGACAACAGCTACTCCGTGCTCAACGAAACGGTCTCATCACCCCATATTAAACACCTAAGAATGTACCTGACTAGTAAGTAGCTTAAAACCTAAGGAATGCTATGTCTCCGAAAGAGAATCAAGCATGTGTGCAGGGGCATAAACGCAGCAGTGATAGGATTGGAGAGGTTTGGTGAGCAAATGAAGACCCTTTGCAGTCATATTGCATGGTACCCATTCCACGGGTCTCAACTCTCCAGGTTTAAGGTATTCTTCCTTCAGCTAAAACATGCATGTGGAACCCAGAGTATGATCAACCGTGTGATCGGGAGACGTGTTCCAATATGTCTCAGTTTTCGTCCCCTGGTACTCGGGTGCAACATTCCAGACGCTTTACTAACACTCTCCCGACTTGGAGAGTCAGGGCCTTTAACCTCCTGTTTGGCCCAGTTTGCAATTTCTGCGGAAGATGAACAGAAATAGGGAGAACCAATGACAGACTAGATGGAGGCGTCTGGACGGGCAAATTTAACTCTCATTTCCCACTAGGAAGAGGAATTAACCAAAGGCTCAGCGTGCCGTGCCGGAAGCCTGAAGCCATCCTGCGGTGTTGCGGCCAGCTCACAAGAAAGCGAGTTGAAGAAAGGAGCTCAGGGGCACTGTAATTCACAAACCTGCAGAGTTATAAATGACAGCTATCGTCCAAAAATATACTGAAGTAAGGCTGCCAAGAGGACTTGAAAGCGGGGCAGAATTGCAGGAAACCGATTTCAGGAGGTAGACCGGAATTGCATTTAAAGCATAGGGAAAGAGGCAGAACGTCCACAATGATGCACTTGGCCAAAAAGGGCGTATGCGTTTTTTCCTGAATATATTCAGGAAAAAACGCATACGCCCTTTTTGGCCAACCAAGCAAGCTTGCAAAGGAAATCTGCACTACAATGAAGTCTCACTTCCCCCCGGTCAAAAGGGCCATCGAAAAAAGTGTAAAATCCAGAAAGGCAGGACAGGCCATGGAGAACTGGGAGCCTTGTTATGCTGATGGGCGGGATGTAAATTGCCAACAGCCACTCGGGAGAAGTGGATGGTGTTTCCTGAAACATCTAAAAAACAAAGCAACAGAGCCTAGGGCACTTCCACTTATGGTCCTATAGCTTAGGGAAATTAAAATCAAAAAGACACAGCCACCCCAAAGGTTGGGACGGCTCTGTTTACAAGAAACTGGTTTACGGTACAAGTTCAATATCGCAGAAAGTGAAAAATGGATAAAGAAGTTGTGGTACTTACGTACAATGCAGTATCACTCAGCAATGAAATCTATGTCATCAGGCCCGTAGCAGCATAATGAGTGGATTCAGGTATGATGATTCTAACTGAAATAAGTCACACAGAAAAAGAAACATCATAAGATATCACTAATACACGGAATGTAACCTTGGCTACACAGGAACTGAATTCCAAAACAGAACAGGGTCTCAAATTTAGAAAACCAACTTATGCTTGCTTAAGGGGAAAGGTGAGTTGGGGTGCTGCATAAAACCAGAGATTGAAATGAGCACAGATAAAGTTCCTTAAGCCAAATATGGAATAGACAAGAGCTACTCCTTGCTCAACGAAACGGACTCATCACCCCATATTAAACACCTAAGAATATACCTGACTAGGAAGTATCTTAAAACCTATGGATTGCTATGTCTCCGAAAGAGAATCAAGCGTGTGTACAGGGGCATAAACGCAGCAGTGATAGGATTGGAGAGGTTCGGTGAGCAAATGAAGACCCTTTGAATTCATATTGCATGGTACCCATTCCACGGGTCTCAACTCTCCAGGTTTAAGGTATTCTTCCTTCAGCTAAAATATGCATGTGGAACCCAGAGTATGATCAACCATGTGATCGGGAGACGTGTTCCAATATGTCTCAGTTTTCGTCCTCTGGTACTCGGGTGCAACATTCCAGACGCTTTACTAACACTCTCCCGACTTGGAGAGTCTGCCTTTAACCTCCTGTTTGGCCCAGTTTGCAATTTCTGCGGAAGATGAACCGGAATAGGGAGAACCAATGAGAGACTAGCTGGAGGTGTCTGGACGGGCAAATTTAACTCTCATTTCCCACCAGGAAGAGGAATTAACCAGAGGCTCAGCGTGCCGTGCGGGAACCAGATTAGGGCCTGAAGCCATCCTGCGGTGTTGCGGCCAGCTCACGAGAAAGCGAGTTTAAGAAAGGAGCTCAGGGGCACTGTAATTCACAAAGCTGCAGAGTTATAAATGACAGCTATCGTCCAAAAATATACTGAAGTAAGGCTGCCAAGAGGACTTGAAAGCGGGGCAGAATTGCAGGAAACCGATTTCAGGAGGTAGACTGGAATTGCATTTAAAGCATAGGAAAAGAGGCAGAACGTCCACAATGATACACTTGGCCAAAAAGGGCATATGCGTTTTTCTCTGAATATATTCAGCAAAAAACGCATACGCCCTTTTTGGCCAACCAAGCAAGCTTGCAAAGGAATCTGCACTACAATGAAGTCTCACTTCCCCCCGGTCAAAAGGGCCATCTGAAAAAAGTTTAAAATCCAGAAAGGCAGGACAGGCCATGGAGAACTGGGAGCCTTGTTATGCTGATGGGCGGGATGTAAATTGCCAACAGCCACTCGGGAGAAGTGGATGGTGTTTCCTGAAACATCTAAAAAACAAAGCAACAGAGCCTAGGGCACTTCCACTTATGGTCCTATAGCTTAGGGAAATTAAAATCAAAAAGACACAGCCACCCCAAAGGTTGGGACGGCTCTGTTTACAAGAACCTGGTTTACGGTACAAGTTCAATATCGCAGAAAGTGAAAAATGGATAAAGAAGTTGTGGTACTTACGTACAATGCAGTATCACTCAGCAATGAAATCTATGTCATCAGGCCCGTAGCAGCATAATGAGTGGATTCAGGTATGATGATTCTAACTGAAATAAGTCACACAGAAAAAGAAACATCATAAGATATCACTAATACACGGAATGTAAACTTGGCTACACAGGAACTGAATTCCAAAACAGAAAAGGGTCTCAAATTTACAAAACCAACTTATGCTTGCTTAAGGGGAAAGGTGAGTTGGGGTGCTGCATAAAACCAGAGATTGAAATGAGCACAGATAAAGTTCCTTAAGCCAAATATGGAATAGACAAGAGCTACTCCTTGCTCAACGAAATGGACTCAACACCCCATATTAAATGCCTAAGAGTGTACCTGACTAGGAAGTATCTTAAAACCTATGGATTGCTATGTCTCCGAAAGAGAATCAAGCGTGTGTACAGGGGCATAAACGCAGCAGTGATAGGATTGGAGAAGTTCGGTGAGCAAATGAAGACCCTTTGAAGTCATATTGCATGGTACCCATTCCACGGGTCTCAACTCTCCAGGTTTAAGGTATTCTTCCTTCAGCTAAAACATGCATGTGGAAACCAGAGTATGTTCAACCGTGTGATCGGGAGACGTGTTCCAATATGTCTCAGGTTTCGTCCCCTGGTACTCGGGTGCAACATTCCAGACGCTTTAGTAACACTCTCCCGACTTGGAGAGTCAGTGCCTTTAACCTCCTGTTTGGCCCAGTTTGCAATTTCTGCGGAAGATGAACAGGAATAGGGAGAACCAATGAGAGACTAGCTGGAGGTGTTTGGACGGGCATATTTAACTCTCATTTCCCACCAGGAAGAGGAATTAACCAAAGGCTCAGCGTGCCGTGCCGGAACAAGTTTAGGGCCTGAAGCCATCCTGCGGTGTTGCGGCCAGCTCACGAGAAAGCGAGTTGAAGAAAGGAGCTCAGGGGCACTGTAATTCACAAACCTGCAGAGTTATAAATGACAGCTATCGTCCAAAAATATACTGAAGTAAGGCTGCCAAGAGGACTTGAAAGCGGGGCAGAATTGCAGGAAACCGATTTCAGGAGGTAGACTGGAATTGCATTTAAAGCATAGGAAAAGAGGCAGAAGGTCCACAATGATGCACTTGGCCAAAAAGGGCGTATGCGTTTTTTCCTGAATATATTCAGGAAAAAACGCATACGCCCTTTTTGGCCAACCAAGCAAGCTTGCAAAGGAAATCTGCACTACAATGAAGTCTCACTTCCCCCCGGTCAAAAGGGCCATCTGAAAAAAGTGTAAAATCCAGAAAGGCAGGACAGGCCATGGAGAACTGGGAGCCTTGTTATGCTGATGGGCGGGATGTAAATTGCCAACAGCCACTCGGGAGAAGTGTATGGTGTTTCCTGAAACATCTAAAAAACAAAGCAACAGAGCCTAGGGCACTTCCACTTATGGTCCTATAGCTTAGGGAAATTAAAATCAAAAAGACACAGCCACCCCAAAGGTTGGGACGGCTCTGTTTACAAGAACCTGGTTTACGGTACAAGTTCAATATCGCAGAAAGTGAAAAATGGATAAAGAAGTTGTGGTACTTATGTACAATGCAGTATCACTCAGCAATGAAATCTATGTCATCAGGCCCGTAGCAGCATAATGAGTGGATTCAGGTATGATGATTCTAACTGAAATAAGTCACACAGAAAAAGAAACATCATAAGATATCACTAATACACGGAATGTAAACTTGGCTGCAAAGGAACTGAATTCCAAAACAGAACAGGGTCTCAAATTTAGAAAACCAACTTATGCTTGCTTAAGGGGAAAGGTGAGTTGGGGTGCTGCATAAAACCAGAGATTGAAATGAGCACAGATAAAGTTCCTTAAGCCAAATATGGAATAGACAACAGCTACTCCGTGCTCAACGAAACGGTCTCATCACCCCATATTAAACACCTAAGAATGTACCTGACTAGTAAGTAGCTTAAAACCTAAGGAATGCTATGTCTCCGAAAGAGAATCAAGCATGTGTGCAGGGGCATAAACGCAGCAGTGATAGGATTGGAGAGGTTTGGTGAGCAAATGAAGACCCTTTGCAGTCATATTGCATGGTACCCATTCCACGGGTCTCAACTCTCCAGGTTTAAGGTATTCTTCCTTCAGCTAAAACATGCATGTGGAACCCAGAGTATGATCAACCGTGTGATCGGGAGACGTGTTCCAATATGTGTCAGTTTTCGTCCCCTGGTACTCGGGTGCAACATTCCAGACGCTTTACTAACACTCTCTCGACTTGGAGAGTCAGTGCCTTTAACCTCCTGTTTGGCCCAGTTTGCAATTTCTGCGGAAGATGAACAGAAATAGGGAGAACCAATGACAGACTAGATGGAGGTGTCTGGACGGGCAAATTTAACTCTCATTTCCCACTAGGAAGAGGAATTAACCAAAGGCTCAGCGTGCCGTGCCGGAAGCCTGAAGCCATCCTGCGGTGTTGCGGCCACCTCACAAGAAAGCGAGTTGAAGAAAGGAGCTCAGGGGCACTGTAATTCACAAACCTGCAGAGTTATAAATGACAGCTATCGTCCAAAAATATACTGAAGTAAGGCTGCCAAGAGGACTTGAAAGCGGGTCAGAATTGCAGGAAACCGATTTCAGGAGGTAGACTGGAATTGCATTTAAAGCATAGGAAAAGAGGCAGAACGTCCACAATGATGCACTTGGCCAAAAAGGGCGTATGCGTTTTTTCCTGAATATATTCAGGAAAAAACGCATACGCCCTTTTTGGCCAACCAAGCAAGCTTGCAAAGGAAATCTGCACTACAATGAAGTCTCACTTCCCCCCGGTCAAAAGGGCCATCTGAAAAAAGTGCAAAATCCAGAAAGGCAGGACAGGCCATGGAGAACTGGGAGCCTTGTTATGCTGATGGGCGGGATGTAAATTGCCAACAGCCACTCGGGAGAAGTGTATGGTGTTTCCTGAAACATCTAAAAAACAAAGCAACAGAGCCTAGGGCACTTCCACTTATGGTCCTATAGCTTAGGGAAATTAAAATAAAAAAGACACAGCCACCCCAAAGGTTGGGACGGCTCTGTTTACAAGAACCTGGTTTACGGTACAAGTTCAATATCGCAGAAAGTGAAAAATGGATAAAGAAGTTGTGGTACTTACGTACAATGCAGTATCACTCAGCAAGGAAATCTATGTCATCAGGCCCGTAGCAGCATAATGAGTGGATTCAGGTATGATGATTCTAACTGAAATAAGTCACACAGAAAAAGAAACATCATAAGATATCACTAATACACGGAATGTAAACTTGGCTACACAGGAACTGAATTCCAAAACAGAACAGGGTCTCAAATTTAGAAAACCAACTTATGCTTGCTTAAGGGGAAAGGTGAGTTGGGGTGCTGCATAAAACCAGAGATTGAAATGAGCACAGATAAAGTTCCTTAAGCCAAATATGGAATAGACAAGAGCTACTCCTTGCTCAACGAAATGGACTCAACACCCCATATTAAACACCTAAGAATATAACTGACTAGGAAGTATCTTAACACCTATGGATTGCTATGTCTCCGAAAGAGAATCAAGCGTGTGTACAGGGGCATAAACGCAGCAGTGATAGGATTGGAGAAGTTCAGTGATCAAATGAAGACCCTTTGAAGTCATATTGCATGGTACCCATTCCACGGGTCTCAACTCTCCAGGTTTAAGGCATTCTTCATTCAGCTAAAACATGCATGTGGAACCCAGAGTATGATCAACCGTGTGATCGGGAGACGTGTTCCAATATGTGTCCGTTTTCGTCCCCTGGTACTCGGGTGCAACATTCCAGACGCTTTACTAACACTCTCCCGACTTGGAGAGTCAGTGCCTTTAACCTCCTGTTTGGCCCAGTTTGCAATTTCTGCCGAAGATGAACAGGAATAGGGAGAACCAATGAGAGACTACCTGGAGGTGTCTGGACGGGCAAATTTAACTCTCATTTCCCACCAGGAAGAGGAATTAACCAAACGCTCAGCGTGCCGTGCCGGAACAAGATTAGGGCCTGAAGCCATCCTGCGGTGTTGCGGCCAGCTCACGAGAAAGCGAGTTGAAGAAAGGAGCTCAGGGGCACTGTAATTCACAAACCTGCAGAGTTATAAATGATAGCTATCGTCCAAAAATATACTGAAGTAAGGCTGCCAAGAGGACTTGAAAGCGGGGCAGAATTGCAGGAAACCGATTTCAGGAGGTAGACTGGAATTGCATTTAAAGCATAGGAAAAGAGGCAGAACGTCCACAATGATGCACTTGGCCAAAAAGGGCGTATGCGTTTTTTCCTGAATATATTCAGGAAAAAACGCATACGCCCTTTTTGGCCAACCAAGCAAGCTTGCAAAGGAAATCTGCACTACAATGAAGTCTCACTTCCCCCCGGTCAAAAGGGCCATCTGAAAAAAGTGTAAAATCCAGAAAGGCAGGACAGGCCATGGAGAACTGGGAGCCTTGTTATGCTGATGGGCGGGATGTAAATTGCCAACAGCCACTCGGGAGAAGTGTATGGTGTTTCCTGAAACATCTAAAAAACAAAGCAACAGAGCCTAGGGCACTTCCACTTATGGTCCTATAGCTTAGGGAAATTAAAATCAAAAAGACACAGCCACCCCAAAGGTTGGGACAGCTCTGTTTACAAGAACCTGGTTTACGGTACAAGTTCTATATCGCAGAAAGTGAAAAATGGATAAAGATGTTGTGGTACCTACGTACAATGCAGTATCACTCAGCAATGAAATCTATGTCATCAGGCCCGTAGCAGCATAATGAGTGGATTCAGGTATGATGATTCTAACTGAAATAAGTCACACAGAAAAAGAAACATCATAAGATATCACTAATACACGGAGTGTAAACTTGGCTACACAGGAAGTGAATTACAAACACAACAGGGTCTCAAATTTAGAAAACCAACTTATGTTTGCTTAAGGGGAAAGGTGAGTTGGGGTGCTGCATAAAACCAGAGATTGAAATGAGCACAGATAAAGTTCCTTAAGCCAAATATGAAATAGACAAGAGCTACTCCTTGCTCAACGAAATGGACTCAACACTCCATATAAATGCCTAAGTATGTAACTGACTAGTAAGTATCTTAAAAGCTATGGATTGCTATGTCTCTGAAAGAGAATCAAGCGTGTGTACAGGGGCATAAACGCAGCAGTGATAGGATTGGAGAGGTTCGGTGAGCAAATGAAGACCCTTTGAAGTCGTATTGCATGGTACCCATTCCACGGGTCTCAACTCTCCAGGTTTAAGGGAATCTTCCTTCAGCAAAAACATGCATGTGGAACCCAGAGTATGATCAACCGTGTGATCGGGAGACGTGTTCAAATATGTCTCCGTTCTCGACCGTGGTACTCGGGTGCAACATTCCAGACGCTTTACTAACACTCTCCCGACTTGGAGAGTCAGTGCCTTTAACCTCCTGTTTGGCCCAGTTTGCAATTTCTGCGGAAGATGAACAGGAATAGGGAGAACCAATGAGAGACTAGCTGGAGGTGTCTGGACGGGCAAATTTAACTCTCATTTCCCACCAGGAAGAGGAATTAACCAAAGGCTCAGCGTGCCGTGCCGGAACCAGATTAGGGCCTGAAGCAATCCTGCAGTGTTGCGGCCAGTTCACAAGAAAGCGAGTTGAAGAAAGGAGCTCAGGGGCACTGTAATTCACAAACCTGCAGAGTTATAAATGATAGCTATCGTCCAAAAATATACTGAAGTAAGGCTGCCAAGAGGACTTGAAAGCGGGGCAGAATTGCAGGAAACTGATTTCAGGAGGTAGACTGGAATTGCATTTAAAGCATTGGAATAGAGGCAGAACGTCGACAATGATGCACTTGGTCAAAAAGGGCGTATGCGTTTTTTCCTGAATATATTCAGGAAAAAACGCATACGCCCTTTTTGGCCAACCAAGCAAGCTTGCAAAGGAAATCTGCACTACAATGAAGTCTCACTTCCCTCCGGTCAAAAGGGCCATCTAAAAAAGTGTAAAATCCAGAAAGGCAGGACAGGCCATGGAGAACTGGGAGCCTTGTTATGCTGATGGGCGGGATGTAAATTGCCAACAGCCACTCGGGAGAAGTGTATGGTGTTTCCTGAAACATCTAAAAAACAAAGCAACAGAGCCTAGGGCACTTCCACTTACGGTCCTATAGCTTAGGGAAATTAAAATCAAAAAGACACAGCCACCCCAAAGTTTGGGACGGCTCTCTTTACAAAAACCTCGTTTACAGTACAAGTTCAATATCGCAGAAAGCGAAAAATGGATAAAGAAGTTGTGGTACTTACGTACAATGCAGTATCACTCAGCAATGAAATCTATGTCATCAGGCCCGTAGCAGCATAATGAGTGGATTCAGGTATGATGCTTCTAACTGAAATAAGTCACACAGAAAAAGAAACATCATAAGATATCACTAATACACGGAATGTAAACTTGGCTACACAGGAACTGGATTACAAAACAGAACAGGGTCACAAATTTAGAAAACCAACTTATGCTTGCTTAAGGGGAAAGGTGAGTTGGGGTGCTGCTTAAAACCAGAGATTGAAATGAGCACAGATAAAGTTCCTTAAGCCAAATATGAAGTATACAAGAGCTACTCCTTGCTCAACGAAATGGGCTCAACACCCCATATTAAACGCCTAAGAATGTACCTGACTTGTAAGTATCTTAAAACCTATGGATTGCTATGTCTCCGAAAGAGAATCAAGCGTGTGTACAGGGGCATAAACGCAGCAGTGATAGGATTGGAGAGGTTTGGTGAGCAAATGAATCCCTTTTGAAGTCATATTGTATGGTACCCATTCCACGGGTCTCAACTCTCCAGGTTTAAGGGATTCTTCCTTCAGCTAAAACATGCATGTGGAACCCAGAGTATGATCAACCGTGTGATCGGGAGACGTGTTCAAATATGTATCAGTGGTCGTCCCCTGGTACTCGGGTGCAACATTCCAGATGCTTTACTAACACTCTCGCGACTTGCAGAGTCAGTGCCTTTAACCTCCTGTTTGGCCCAGTTTGCAATTTCTGCGGAAGATGAACAGGAATAGGGAGAACCAATGAGACACTAGCTGGAGGTGTCTGGACGGGCAAATTTAACTTTCATTTCCCACCACGAAGAGGAATTAACCAAAGGCTCAGCGTGCCGTGCCTTAACCAGATTAGGGCCTGAAGCAATCCTGCGGTGTTGCGGCCAGCTCACAAAAAAGCGAGTTGAAGAAAGGAGCTCAGTGGAACTGTAATTCACAAACCTGCAGAGTTATAAATGACAGCTATCGTCCAAAAATATACTGAAGGAAGGCTGCCAAGAGGACATGAAAGCGGGGCAGAATTGCAGGAAACCGATTTCAGGAGGTAGACTGGAATTGCATTTAAAGCATAGGAAAAGAGGCAGAACGTCGACAATGATGCACTTGGCCAAAAAGGGCGTATGCGGTTTTTCCTGAATATGTTCAGGAAAAAACGCATACGCCCTTTTTGGCCAACCAAGCAAGCTTGCAAAGGAAATCTGCACTACAATGAAGTCTCACTTCCCCCGGTCAAAAGGGCCATCTGAAAAAAGTGTAAAATCCAGAAAGGCAGGACAGGCCATGGAGAACTGGGAGCCTTGTTATGCTGATGGGCGGGATGTAAATTGCCAACAGCCACTCGGGAGAAGTGTATGGTGTTTCCTGAAACATCTAAAAAACAAAGCAACAGAGCCTAGGGCACTTCCACTTACGGTCCTATAGCTTAGGGAAATTAAAATCAAAAAGACACAGCCACCCCAAAGGTTGGGACGGCTCTGTTTACAAGAACCTGGTTTACGGTACAAGTTCAATATCGCAGAAAGTGAAAAATGGATAAAGAAGTTGTGGTACTTACGTACAATGCAATATCACTCAGCAATGAAATCTATGTCATCAGGCCCGTAGCAGCATAATGAGTGGATTCAGGTACGATGATTCTAACTGAAATAAGTCACACAGAAAAAGAAACATCATAAGATATCACTAATACACGGAATGTAAACTTGGCTATACAGGAACTGAATTACAAAACAGAACAGGGTCTCAAATTACGAAAACCAACTTATGCTTGCTTAAGGGGAAAGGTGAGTTGGGGTGCTGCATAAAACCAGAGATTGAAATGAGCACAGATAAAGTTCCTTAAGCCAAATATGGAATAGACAAGAGCTACTCCTTGCTCAACGAAATGGACTCAACACCCCATATTTAATGCCTAAGAGTGTACCGGACTCGGAAGTATCTTAAAACCTATGGATTGCTATGTCTCCGAAAGAGAATCAAGCGTGTGTGCAGGGGCATAAACGCAGCAGTGATAGGATTGGAGAGGTTCGGTGAGCAAATGAAGACCCTTTGAAGTCATATTGCATGGTACCCATTCCACGGGTCTCAACTCTCCAGGTTTAAGGTATTCTTCCTTCAGCTAAAACATGCATGTGGAACCCAGAGTATGATCAACCATGTGATCGGGAGACGTGTTCCAATATGTCTCAGTTTTCGTCCCCTGGTACTCGGGTGCAACATTCCAGACGCTTTACTAACACTCTCCCGACTTGGAGAGTCAGGGCCTTTAACCTCCTGTTTGGCCCAGTTTGCAATTTCTGCGGAAGATGAACAGGAATAGGGAGAACCAATGACAGACTAGATGGAGGTGTCTGGACGGGCAAATTTAACTCTCATTTCCCACTAGGAAGAGGAATTAACCAAAGGCTCAGCGTGCCGTGCCGGAAGCCTGAAGCCATCCTGCGGTGTTGCGGCCAGCTCACAAGAAAGCGAGTTGAAGAAAGGAGCTCAGGGGCACTGTAATTCACAAACCTGCAGAGTTATAAATGACAGCTATCGTCCAAAAATATACTGAAGTAAGGCTGCCAAGAGGACTTGAAAGCGGGGCAGAATTGCAGGAAACCAATTTCAGGAGGTAGACCGGAATTGCATTTAAAGCATAGGGAAAGAGGCAGAACGTCCACAATGATGCACTTGGACAAAAAGGGCGTATGCGTTTTTTCCTGAATATATTCAGGAAAAAACGCATACGCCCTTTTTGGCCAACCAAGCAAGCTTGCAAAGGAAATCTGCACTACAATGAAGTCTCACTTCCCCCCGGTCAAAAGGGCCATCGAAAAAAGTGTAAAATCCAGAAAGGCAGGACAGGCCATGGAGAACTGGGAGCCTTGTTATGCTGATGGGCGGGATGTAAATTGCCAACAGCCACTCGGGAGAAGTGTATGGTGTTTCCTGAAACATCTAAAAAACAAAGCAACAGAGCCTAGGGCACTTCCACTTATGGTCCTATAGCTTAGGGAAATTAAAATCAAAAAGACACAGCCACCCCAAAGGTTGGGACGGCTCTGTACAAGAAACTGGTTTACGGTACAAGTTCAATATCGCAGATAGTGAAAAATGGATAAAGAAGTTGTGGTACTTACGTACAATGCAGTATCACTCAGCAATGAAATCTATGTCATCAGGCCCGTAGCAGCATAATGAATGGATTCAGGTATGATGATTCTAACTGAAATAAGTCACACAGAAAAAGAAACATCATAAGATATCACTAATACACGGAATGTAAACTTGGCTACACAGGAACTGAATTCCAAAACAGAACAGGGTCTCAAATTTAGAAAACCAACTTATGCTTGCTTAAGGGGAAAGGTGAGTTGGGGTGCTGCATAAAACCAGAGATTGAAATGAGCACAGATAAAGTTCCTTAAGCCAAATATGGAATAGACAACAGCTACTCCTTGCTCAACGAAACGGACTCATCACCCCATATTAAACACCTAAGAATATACCTGACTAGGAAATATCTTAAAACCTATGGATTGCTATGTCTCCGAAAGAGAATCAAGCGTGTGTACAGGGGCATAAACGCAGCAGTGATAGGATTGGAGAGGTTCAGTGAGCAAATGAAGACCCTTTGAAGTCATATTGCATGGTACCCATTCCACGGGTCTCAACTCTCCAGGTTTAAGGGATTCTTCCTTCAGCTAAAACATGCATGTGGAACCCAGAGTATGATCAACCGTGTGATCGGGAGACGTGTTCCAATATGTCTCAGTTTTCGTCCTCTGGTACTCGGGTGCAACATTCCAGACGCTTTACTAACACTCTCCCGACTTGGAGAGTCAGTGCCTTTAACCTCCTGTTTGGCCCAGTTTGCAATTTCTGCGGAAGATGAACAGGAATAGGGAGAACCAATGACAGACCAGCTGGAGGTGTCTGGACGGGCAAATTTAACTCTCATTTCCCACCAGGAAGAGGAATTAACCAGAGGCTCAGCGTGCCGTGCCGGAACCAGATTAGGGCCTGAAGCCATCCTGCGGTGTTGCGGCGAGCTCACGAGAAAGCGAGTTGAAGAAAGGAGCTCAGGGGCACTGTAATTCACAAACCTGCAGAGTTATAAATGACAGCTATCGTCCAAAAATATACTGAAGTAAGGCTGCCAAGAGGACTTGAAAGCGGGTCAGAATTGCAGGAAACCGATTTCAGGAGGTAGACTGGAATTGCATTTAAAGCATAGGAAAAGAGGCAGAACGTCCACAATGATACACTTGGCCAAAAAGGGCGTATGCGTTTTTTCCTGAATATATTCAGGAAAAAACGCATACGCCCTTTTTGGCCAACCAAGCAAGCTTGCAAAGGAATCTGCACTACAATGAAGTCTCACATCCCCCCGGTCAAAAGGGACATCTGAAAAAAGTTTAAAATCCAGAAATGCAGGACAGGCCATGGAGAACTGGGAGCCTTGTTATGCTGATGGGCGGGATGTAAATTGCCAACAGCCACTCGGGAGAAGTGGATGGTGTTTCCTGAAACATCTAAAAAACAAAGCAACAGAGCCTAGGGCACTTCCACTTATTGTCCTATAGCTTAGGGAAATTAAAATCAAAAAGACACAGCCACCCCAAAGGTTGGGACGGCTCTGTTTACAAGAACCTGGTTTACGGTACAAGTTCAATATCGCAGAAAGTGAAAAATGGATAAAGAAGTTGTGGTACTTACGTACAATGCAGTATCACTCAGCAAGGAAATCTATGTCATCAGGCCCGTAGCAGCATAATGAGTGGATTCAGGTATGATGATTCTAACTGAAATAAGTCACACAGAAAAAGAAACATCATAAGATATCACTAATACACGGAATGTAAACTTGGCTACACAGGAACTGAATTCCAAAACAGAACAGGGTCTCAAATTTAGAAAACCAACTTATGCTTGCTTAAGGGGAAAGGTGAGTTGGGGTGCTGCATAAAACCAGAGATTGAAATGAGCACAGATAAAGTTCCTTAAGCCAAATATGGAATAGACAAGAGCTACTCCTTGCTCAACGAAATGGATTCAACACCCCATATTAAACACCTAAGAATATACCTGACTAGGAAGTATCTTAAAACCTATGGATTGCTATGTCTCCGAAAGAGAATCAAGCGTGTGTACAGGGGCATAAACGCAGCAGTGATAGGATTGGAGAGGTTCGGTGAGCAAATGAAGACCCTTTGAAGTCATATTGCATGGTACCCATTCCACGGGTCTCAACTCTCCAGGTTTAAGGTATTCTTCCTTCAGCTAAAACATGCATGTGGAACCCAGAGTATGATCAACCGTGTGATCGGGAGACGTGTTCAAATATGTCTCAGTTTTCGTCCCCTGGTACTCGGGTGCAACATTCCAGACGCTTTACTATCACTCTCCCGACTTGGAGAGTCAGTGCCTTTAACCTCCTGTTTGGCCCAGTTTGCAATTTCTGCGGAAGATGAACAGGAATAGGGAGAACCAATGAGAGACTAGCTGGAGGTGTTTGGATGAGCAAATTTAACTCTCATTTCCCACCAGGAAGAGGAATTAACCAAAGGCTCAGCGTGCCGTGCCGGAACAAGTTTAGGGCCTGAAGCCATCCTGCGGTGTTGCGGCCAGCTCACGAGAAAGCGAGTTGAAGAAAGGAGCTCAGGGGCACTGTAATTCACAAACCTGCAGAGTTATAAATGACAGCTATCGTCCAAAAATATACTGAAGTAAGGCTGCCAAGAGGACTTGAAAGCGGGGCAGAATTGCAGGAAACCGATTTCAGGAGGTAGACTGGAATTGCATTTAAAGCATAGGAGAAGAGGCAGAACGTCCACAATGATGCACTTGGCCAAAAAGGGCGTATGCGTTTTTTCCTGAATATATTCAGGAAAAAACGCATACGCCCTTTTTGGCCAACCAAGCAAGCTTGCAAAGGAAATCTGCACTACAATGAAGTCTCACTTCCCCCCGGTCAAAAGGGCCATCTGAAAAAAGTGTAAAATCCAGAAAGGCAGGACAGGCCATGGAGAACTGGGAGCCTTGTTATGCTGATGGGCGGGATGTAAATTGCCAACAGCCACTCGGGAGAAGTGTATGGTGTTTCCTGAAACATCTAAAAAACAAAGCAACAGAGCCTAGGGCACTTCCACTTATGGTCCTATAGCTTACGGAAATTAAAATCAAAAAGACACAGCCACCCCAAAAGTTGGGACGGCTCTGTTTACAAGAAACTGGTTTACGGTACGAGTTCAATATCGCAGAAAGTGAAAAATGGATAAAGAAGTTGTGGTACTTACGTACAATGCAGTATCACTCAGCAATGAAATCTATGTCATCAGGCCCGTAACAGCATAATGAGTGGATTCAGGTATGATGATTCTAACTGAAATAAGTCACACAGAAAAAGAAACATCATAAGATATCACTAATACACGGAATGTAAACTTGGCTACACAGGAACTGAATTCCAAAACAGAACAGGGTCTCAAATTTAGAAAACCAACTTATGCTTGCTTAAGGGGAAAGGTGAGTTGGGGTGCTGCATAAAACCAGAGATTGAAATGAGCACAGATAATGTTCCTTAAGCCAAATATGGAATAGACAACAGCTACTCCTTGCTCAACGAAATGGATTCAACACCCCATATTAAACACCTAAGAATATACCTGACTAGGAAGTATCTTAAAACCTATGGATTGCTATGTCTCCGAAAGAGAATCAAGCGTGTGTACAGGGGCATAAACGCAGCAGTGATAGGATTGGAGAGGTTCGGTGAGCAAATGAAGACCCTTTGAAGTCATATTGCATGGTACCCATTCCACGGGTCTCAACTCTCCAGGTTTAAGGTATTCTTCCTTCAGCTAAAACATGCATGTGGAACCCAGAGTATGATCAACCGTGTGATCGGGAGACGTGTTCCAATATGTCTCAGTTTTCGTCCCCTGGTACTCGGGTGCAACATTCCAGACGCTTTACTAACACTCTCCCGACTTGGAGAGTCAGTGCCTTTAACCTCCTGTTTGGCCCAGTTTGCAATTTCTGCGGAAGATGATCAGGAATAGGGAGAACCAATGAGAGACTAGCTGGAGGTGTCTGGACGGGCAAATTTAACTCTCATTTCCCACCAGGAAGAGGAATTAACCAAAGGCTCAGCGTGCCGTGCCGGAACCAGATTAGGGCCTGAAGCCATCCTGCGGTGTTGCGGCCAGCTCACGAGAAAGCGAGTTGAAGAAAGGAGCTCAGGGGCACTGTAATTCACAAACCTGCAGAGTTATAAATGACAGCTATCGTCCAAAAATATACTGAAGTAAGGCTGCCAAGAGGACTTGAAAGCGGGGCAGAATTGCAGGAAACCGATTTCAGGAGGTAGACTGGAATTGCATTTAAAGCATAGGAAAAGAGGCAGAACGTCCACAATGATGCACTTGGCCAAAAAGGGCGTATGCGTTTTTTCCTGAATATATTCAGGAAAAAACGCATACGCCCTTTTTGGCCAACCAAGCAAGCTTGCAAAGGAAATCTGCACTACAATGAAGTCTCACTTCCCCCCGGTCAAAAGGGCCATCTGAAAAAAGTGTAAAATCCAGAAAGGCAGGACAGGCCATGGAGAACTGGGAGCCTTGTTATGCTGATGGGCGGGATGTAAATTGCCAACAGCCACTCGGGAGAAGTGTATGGTGTTTCCTGAAACATCTAAAAAACAAAGCAACAGAGCCTAGGGCACTTCCACTTATGGTCCTATAGCTTAGGGAAATTAAAATCAAGAAGACACAGCCACCCCAAAGGTTGGGACGGCTCTGTTTACAAGAACCTGGTTTACGGTACAAGTTCAATATCGCAGAAAGTGAAAAATGGATAAAGAAGTTGTGGTACTTACGTACAATGCAATATCACTCAGCAATGAAATCTATGTCATCAGGCCCGTAGCAGCATAATGAGTGGATTCAGGTATGATGATTCTAACTGAAATAAGTCACACAGAAAAAGAAACATCATAAGATATCACTAATACACGGAATGTAAACTTGGCTACACAGGAACTGAATTCCAAAACAGAACAGTGTCTCAAATTTACAAAACCAACTTATGCTTCCTTAACGGGAAAGGTGAGTTGGGGTGCTGCATAATACCAGAGATTGAAATGAGCACAGATAAAGTTCCTTAAGCCAAATATGGAATAGACAAGAGCTACTCCTTGCTCAACGAAATGGACTCAACACCCCATATTAAATGCCTAAGAGTGTACCTGACTAGGAAGTATCTTAAAACCTATGGATTGCTATGTCTCCGAAAGAGAATCAAGCGTGTGTACAGGGGCATAAACGCAGCAGTGATAGGATTGGAGAAGTTCGGTGAGCAAATGAAGACCCTTTGAAGTCATATTGCATGGTACCCATTCCACGGGTCTCAACTCTCCAGGTTTAAGGTATTCTTCCTTCAGCTAAAACATGCATGTGGAACCCAGAGTATGATCAACCGTGTGATCGGGAGACGTGTTCCAATATGTGTCAGTTTTCGTCCCCTGGTACTCGGGTGCAACATTCCAGACGCTTTACTAACACTCTCCCGACTTGGAGAGTCAGTGCCTTTAACCTCCTGTTTGGCCCAGTTTGCAATTTCTGCGGAAGATGAACAGGAATAGGGAGAACCAATGACAGACTAGATGGAGGTGTCTGGATGGGCAAATTTAACTCTCATTTCGCACCAGGAAGAAGAATTAACCAAAGGCTCAGCGTGCCGTGCCGGAACCAGATTAGGGCCTGAAGCAATCCGGCGGGGTTGCGGCCAGCTCACGAGAAAGCGAGTTGAAGAAAGGAGCTCAGGGGCACTGTGATTCACAAACCTGCAGAGTTATAAATGACAGCTATCGTCCAAAAATATACTGAAGTAAGGCTGCCAAGAGGACTTGAAAGCGGGGCAGAATTGCAGGAAACCGATTTCAGGAGGTAGACTGGAATTGCATTGAAAGCATAGGAAAGGAGGCAGAACGTCCACAATGATGCACTTGGCCAAAAAGGGTGTATGCGTTTTTTCCTGAATATATTCAGGAAAAAACGCATATGCCCTTTTTGGCCAACCAAGCAAGCTTGCAAAGGAAATCTGCACTACAGTGAAGTCTCACTTGCCCCCGGTCAAAAGGGCAATCTGAAAAAAGTGTAAAATCCAGAAAGGCAGGACAGGCCATGGAGAACTGGGAGCCTTGTTATGCTGATGGGCGGGATGTAAATTGCCAACAGCCACTCGGGAGAAGTGTATGGTGTTTCCTGAAACATCTAAAAAACAAAGCAACAGAGCCTAGGGCACTTCCACTTATGGTCCTATAGCTTAGGGAAATTAAAATCAAAAAGACACAGCCACCCCAAAAGTTGGGACGGCTCTGTTTACAAGAACCTTGTTTACGGTACAAGTTCAATATCGCAGAAAGGGAAAAATGGATAAAGATGTTGTGGTACTTACGTACAATGCAATATCACTCAGCAATGAAATCTATGTCATCAGGCCCGTAGCAGCATAATGAGTGGATTCAGGTATGATGATTCTAACTGAAATAAGTCACACAGAAAAAGAAACATCATAAGATATCACTAATACACGGAATGTAAACTTGGCTACATAGGAACTGAATTACAAAACAGAACAGGGTCTCAAATTTAGAAAACCAACTTATGCTTGCTTAAGGGGAAAGGTGAGTTGGGGTGCTGCATAAAACCAGAGATTGAAATGAGCACAGATAAAGTTCCTTAAGCCAAATATGGAATAGACAAGAGCTACTCCTTGCTCAACGAAATGGACTCAACACCCCATATTTAATGCCTAAGAGTGTACCTGACTAGGAAGTATCTTAAAACCTATGGATTGCTATGTCTCCGAAAGAGAATCAAGCGTGTGTGCAGGGGCATAAATGCAGCAGTGATAGGATTGGAGAGGTTCGGTGAGCAAATGAAGACCCTTTGAAGTCATATTGCATGGTACCCATTCCACGGGTCTCAACTCTCCAGGTTTAAGGTATTCTTCCTTCAGCTAAAACATGCATGTGGAACCCAGAGTATGATCAACCGTGTGATCGGGAGACGTGTTCAAATATGTCTCCGTTCTCGACCCTGGTACTCGGGTGCAACATTCCAGACGCTTTACTAACACTCTCCCGACTTGGAGAGTCAGTGCCTTTAACCTCCTGTTTGGCCCAGTTTGCAATTTCTGCGGAAGATGAACAGGAATAGGGAGAACCAATGAGAGACTAGCTGGAGGTGTCTGGACGGGCAAATTTAACTCTCATTTCCCAAGAGGAAGAGGAATTAACCAAAGGCTCAGCGTGCCGTGCCGGAACCAGATTAGGGCCTGAAGCAATCCTGCAGTGTTGCGGCCAGTTCACAAGAAAGCGAGTTGAAGAAAGGAGCTCAGGGGCACTGTAATTCACAAACCTGCAGAGTTATAAATGACAGCTATCGTCCAAAAATATACTGAAGTAAGGCTGCCAAGAGGACTTGAAAGCGGGGCAGAATTGCAGGAAACCGATTTCAGGAGGTAGACTGGAATTTCATTTAAACCATAGGAATAGAGGCAGAACGTCGACAATGATGCACTTGGCCAAAAAGGGCGTATGCGTTTTTTCCTGAATATATTCAGGAAAAAACGCATACGCCCTTTTTGGCCAACCAAGCAAGCTTGCAAAGGAAATCTGCACTACAATGAAGTCTCACTTCCCTCCGGTCAAAAGAGCCATCTGAACAAAGTGTAAAATCCAGAAAGGCAGGACAGGCCATGGAGAACTGGGAGCCTTGTTATGCTGATGGGCGGGATGTAAATTGCCAACAGCCACTCGGGAGAAGTGTATGGTGTTTCCTGAAACATCTAAAAAACAAAGCAACAGAGCCTAGGGCACTTCCACTTATGGTCCTATAGCTTAGGGAAATTAAAATCAAAAAGACACAGCCACCCCAAAGTTTGGGACGGCTCTGTTTACAAGAACCTCGTTTACGGTACAAGTTCAATATCGCAGAAAGCGGAAAATGGATAAAGAAGTTGTGGTACTTACGTACAATGCAATATCACTCAGCCATGACATCTATGTCATCAGGCCCGTAGCAGCATAATGAGTGGATTCAGGTATGATGCTTCTAACTGAAATAAGTCACACAGAAAAAGAAACATCATAAGATATCACTAATACACGGAATGTAAACTTGGCTACACAGGAACTGGATTACAAAACAGAACAGGGTCTCAAATTTAGAAAACCAACTTATGCTTGCTTAAGGGGAAAGGTGAGTTGGGGTGCTGCATAAAACCAGAGATTGAAATGAGCACAGATAAAGTTCCTTAAGCCAAATATGAAGTATACAAGAGCTACTCCTTGCTCAACGAAATGGACTCAACACCCCATATTAAACGCCTAAGAATGTACCTGACTAGTAAGTATCTTAAAACCTATGGACTGCTATGTCTCCGAAAGAGAATCAAGCGTGTGTACAGGGACATAAACGCAGCAGTGATAGGATTAGAGAGGTTCGGTGAGCAAATGAAGACCCTTTGAAGTCATATTGCATGGTACCCATTCCACGGGTCTCAACTCTCCAAGTTGAAGGGTTTCTTCCTTCAGCTAAAACATGCATGTGGAACGCAGAGTATGATCAGCCGTGTGATCGGGAGACGTGTTCAAATATGTCTCCGTTCTCGACCCTGGTACTCAGGTGCAACATTCCAGATGCTTTACTAACACTCTCCCGACTTGGAGAGTCAGTGCCTTTAACCTCCTGTTTGGCCCAGTTTGCAATTTCTGCCGAAGATGAACAGGAATAGGGAGAACCAATGAGACACTAGCTGGAGGTTTCTGGACGGGCAAATTTAACTTTCATTTCCCACCATGAGGAGGAATTAACCAAAGGCTCAGCGTGCCGTGCCGGAACCAGATTAGGGCCTGAAGCAATCCTGCGGTGTTGCGGCCAGCTCACAAGAAAGCGAGTTGAAGAAAGGAGCTCAGTGGCACTGTAATTCACAAACCTGCAGAGTTATAAATGACAGCTATCGTCCAAAAATATACTGAAGGAAGGCTGCCAAGAGGACATGAAAGCGGGGCAGAATAGCAGGAAACCGATTTCAGGAGGTAGACTGGAATTGCATTTAAAGCATAGGAAAAGAGGCAGAACGTCCACAACGATGCACTTGGCCAAAAAGGGCGTATGCGTTTTTTCTGGAATATATTCAGGAAAAAACGCATATGCTCTTTTTGGCCAACCAAGCAAGCTTGCAAAGGAAATCTGCACTACAATGAAGTCTCACCTCCCCCCGGTCAAAAGGGCCATCTGAACAAAGTGTAAAATCCAGAAAGGCAGGATAGGCCATGGAGAACTGGGAGCCTTGTTATGCTGATGGGCGGGATGTAAATTGCCAACAGCCACTCGGGAGAAGTGTATGGTGTTTCCTGAAACATCTAAAAAACAAAGCAACAGAGCCTAGGGCACTTCCACTTACGGTCCTATAGCTTAGGGAAATTAAAATCAAAAACACAGCCACCCCAAAGTTTGGGACGGCTCTGTTTACAAGAACCTCGTTTACGGTACAAGTTCAATATCGCAGAAAGTGAAAAATGGATAAAGAAGTTGTGGTACTTACGTACAATGCAATATCACTCAGCAATGACATCTATGTCATCAGGCCCGTAGCAGCGTAATGAGTGGATTCAGGTATGATGATTCTAACTGAAATAAGTCACACAGAAAAAGAAACATCATAAGATATCACTAATACACGGAATGTAAACTTGGCTACCCAGGAAGTGAATTACAAACACAACAGGGTCTCAAATTTAGAAAACCAACTTATGTTTGCTTAAGGGGAAAGGTGAGTTGGGGTGCTGCATAAAACCAGAGATTGAAATGAGCACAGATAAAGTTCCTTAAGCCAAATATGTAATAGACAAGAGCTACTCCTTGCTCAACGAAATGGACTCAACACCCCATATTAAATGCCTAAGTATGTAACTGACTAGTAAGTATCTTAAAAGCTATGGATTGCTATGTCTCTGAAAGAGAATCAAGCGTGTGTACAGGGGCATAAACGCAGCAGTGATAGCATTGGAGAGGTTCGGTGAGCAAATGAAGACCCTTTGAAGTCATATTGCATGGTACCCATTCCACGGGTCTCAACTCTCCAGGTTTAAGGGAATCTTCCTTCAGCAAAAACATGCATGTGGAACCCAGAGTATGATCAACCGTGTGATCGGGAGACGTGTTCAAATATGTCTCCGTTCTCGACCCTGGTACTCGGGTGCAACATTCCAGACGCTTTACTAACACTCTCCCGACTTGGAGAGTCAGTGCCTTTAACCTCCTGTTTGGCCCAGTTTGCAATTTCTGCGGAAGATGAACAGGAATAGGGAGAACCAATGACACACTAGCTGGAGGTGTCTGGACAGGCAAATTTAACTCTCATTTCCCACCAGGAAGAGGAATTAACCAAAGGCTCAGCGTGCCGTGCCGGAACCAGATTAGGGCCTGAAGCAATCCTGCAGTGTTGCGGCCAGTTCACAAGAAAGCGAGTTGAAGAAAGGAGCTCAGGGGCACTGTAATTCACAAACCTGCAGAGTTATAAATGACAGCTATCGTCCAAAAATATACTGAAGTAAGGCTGCCAAGAGGACTTGAAAGCGGGGCAGAATTGCAGGAAACCGATTTCAGGAGGTAGACTGGAATTGCATTTAAACCATAGGAATAGAGGCAGAACGTCGACAATGATGCACTTGGCCAAAAAGTGCGTATGCGTTTTTTCCTGAATATATTCAGGAAAAAACGCATATGCCCTTTTTGGCCAAACAAGCAAGCTTGCAAAGGAAATCTGCACTACAATGAAGTCTCACTTCCCTCCGGTCAAAAGGGCCATCTGAACAAAGTGTAAAATCCAGAAAGGCAGGACAGGCCATGGAGAACTGGGAGCCTTGTTATGCTGATGGGCGGGATGTAAATTGCCAACAGCCACTCGGGAGAAGTGTATGGTGTTTCCTGAAACATCTAAAAAACAAAGCAACAGAGCCTAGGGCACTTCCACTTATGGTCCTATAGCTTAGGGAAATTAAAATCAAAAAGACACAGCCACCCCAAAGTTTGGGATGGCTCTGTTTACAAGAACCTGGTTTACGGTACAAGTTCAATATCGCAGAAAGCAAAAAATGGATAAAGAAGTTGTGGTACTTACGTACAATGCAATATCACTCAGCCATGACATCTATGTCATCAGGCCCGTAGCAGCATAATGAGTGGATTCAGGTATGATGCTTCTAACTGAAATAAGTCACACAGAAAAAGAAACATCATAAGATATCACTAATACACGGAATGTAAACTTGGCTACACAGGAACTGGATTCCAAAACAGAACAGGGTCTCAAATTTAGAAACCCAACTTATGCTTGCTTAAGGGGAAAGGTGAGTTGGGGTGCTGCATAAAACCAGAGATTGAAATGAGCACAGATAAAGTTCCTTAAGCCAAATATGAAGTATACAAGAGCTACTCCTTGCTCAACGAAATGGGCTCAACACCCCATATTAAACGCCTAAGAATGTACCTGACTTGTAAGTATCTTAAAACCTATGGATTGCTATGTCTCCGAAAGAGAATCAAGCGTGTGTACAGGGGCATAAACGCAGCAGTGATAGGAATGGAGAGGTTTGGTGAGCAAATGAATCCCTTTTGAAGTCATATTGTATGGTACCCATTCCACGGGTCTCAACTCTCCAGGTTTAAGGGAATCTTCCTTCAGCAAAAATATGCATGTGGAACCCAGAGTATGATCAACCGTGTGATCGGGAGACGTGTTCAAATATGTCTCCGTTCTCGACCCTGGTACTCGGGTGCAACATTCCAGATGCTTTACTAACACTCTCCCGACTTGGAGAGTCAGTGCCTTTAACCTCCTGTTTGGCCCAGTTTGCAATTTCTGCGGAAGATGAACAGGAATAGGGAGAACCAATGAGACACTAGCTGGAGGTGTCTGGACGGGCAAATTTAACTCTCATTTCCCACCAGGAAGAGGAATTAACCAAAGGCTCAGCGTGCCGTGCCGGAACCAGATTAGGGCCTGAAGCAATCCTGCAGTGTTGCGGCCAGTTCACAAGAAAGCGAGTTGAAGAAAGGAGCTCAGGGGCACTGTAATTCACAAACCTGCAGAGTTATAAATGACAGCTATCGTCCAAAAATATACTGAAGGAAGGCTGCCAAGAGGACTTGAAAGCGGGGCAGAATTGCAGGAAACCGATTTCAGGAGGTAGACTGGAATTGCATTTAAAGCATAGGAAAAGAGGCAGAACGTCGACAATGATGCACTTGGCCAAAAAGGGCGTATGCGTTTTTTCTGGAATATATTCAGGAAAAACGCATACGCCCTTTTTGGCCAACCAAGCAAGCTTGCAAAGGAAATCTGCACTACAATGAAGTCTCACTTCCCCCGGTCAAAAGGGCCATCTGAAAAAAGTGTAAAATCCAGAAAGGCAGGACAGGCCATGGAGAACTGGGAGCCTTGTTATGCTGATGGGCGGGATGTAAATTGCCAACAGCCACTCGGGAGAAGTGTATGGTGTTTCCTGAAACATCTAAAAAACAAAGAAATGGAGCCTAGGGCACTTCCACTTATGGTCCTATAGCATAGGGAAATTAAAATTTAAACGACACAGCCACCCCAAAGTTTGGGATGGCTCTGTTTATAAGAACCTCGTTTACGGTACAAGTTCAATATCGCAGAAAGTGAAAAATGGATAAAGAAGTTGTGGTACTTACGTACAATGCAATATCACTCAGCAATGACATCTATGTCATCAGGCCCGTAGCAGCATAATGAGTAGATTCAGGTATAATGATTCTAACTTAAATAGGTCACACAGAAATAGAAACATCATAAGATATCACTAATACACGGAATGTAAACTTGGCTACCCAGGAAATGAATTGAAAGCACAACAGGGTCTCAAATTTAGAAAACCAACTTATGTTTGCTTAAGGGGAAAGGTGAGTTGGGGTGCTGCATAAAACCAGAGATTGAAATGAGCACAGATAAAGTTCCTTAAGCCAAATATGGAATAGACAAGAGCTACTCCTTGCTCAACGAAATGGACTCAACACCCCATATTAAACGCCTAAGAATGTACCTGACTAGTAAGTATCTTAAAACCTATGGAATGCTATGTCTCCGAAAGAGAATCAAGCGTGTGTACAAAGACATAAACGCAGCAGTGATAGGATTAGAGAGTTTCGGTGAGCAAATGAAGACCCTTTGAAGTCATATTGCATGGTACCCATTCCACGGGTCTCAACTCTCCAGGTTGAAGGGTTTCTTCCTTCAGCTAAAACATGCATGTGGAACGCAGAGTATGATCAGCCGTGTGATCGGGAGACGTGTTCAAATATGTCTCCGTTCTCGACCCTGGTACTCAGGTGCAACATTCCAGATGCTTTACTAACACTCTCCCGACTTGGAGAGTCAGTGCCTTTAACCTCCTGTTTGGCCCAGTTTGCAATTTCTGCGGAAGATGAACAGGAATAGGGAGAACCAATGAGAGACTAGCTGGAGGTGTCTGGACGGGCAAATTTAACTCTCATTTCCCACCAGGAAGAGGAATTAACCAAAGGCTCAGCGTGCCGTGCCGGAACCAGATTAGGGCCTGAAGCAATCCTGCGGTGTTGTGGCCAGCTCACAAGAAAGCGAGTTGAAGAAAGGAGCTCAGGGGCACTGTAATTCACAAACCTGCAGAGTTATAAATGACAGCTATCGTCCAAAAATATACTGAAGTAAGGCTGCCAAGAGGACTTGAAAGCGGGGCAGAATTGCAGGAAACCGATTTCAGGAGGTAGACTGGAATTGCATTTAAAGCATAGGAAAAGAGGCAGAACGTCCACAATGATGCACTTGGCCAAAAAGGGCGTATGCGTTTTTTCCTGAATATATTCAGGAAAAAACGCATACACCCTTTTTGGCCAACCAAGCAAGCTTGCAAAGGAAATCTGCACTACAATGAAGTCTCACCTCCCCCCGGTCAAAAGGGCCATCTGAAAAAAGTGTAAAATCCAGAAAGGCAGGATCGGCCATGAAGAACTGGGAGCCTTGTTATGCTGATGGGCGGGATGTAAATTGCCAACAGCCACTCGGGAGAAGTGTATGGTGTTTCCTGAAACATCTAAAAAACAAAGCAACAGAGCCTAGGGCACTTCCACTTATGGTCCTATAGCTTAGGGAAATTAAAATCAAAAAGACACAGCCACCCCAAAGTTTGGGATGGCTCTGTTTACAAGAACCTGGTTTACGGTACAAGTTCAATATCGCAGAAAGTGAAAAATGGATAAAGAAGTTGTGGTACTTACGTACAATGCAATATCACTCAGCCATGACATCTATGTCATCAGGCCCGTAGCAGCATAATGAGTGGATTCAGGTATGATGCTTCTAACTGAAATAAGTCACACAGAAAAAGAAACATCATAAGATATCACTAATACACGGAATGTAAACTTGGCTACACAGGAACTGGATTCCAAAACAGAACAGGGTCTCAAATTTAGAAAACCAACTTATGCTTGCTTAAGGGGAAAGGTGAGTTGGGGTGCTGCATAAAACCAGAGATTGAAATGAGCACAGATAAAGTTCCTTAAGCCAAATATGAAGTATACAAGAGCTACTCCTTGCTCAACGAAATGGGCTCAACACCCCATATTAAACGCCTAAGAATGTACCTGACTTGTAAGTATCTTAAAACCTATGGATTGCTATGTCTCCGAAAGAGAATCAAGCGTGTGTACAGGGGCATAAACGCAGCAGTGATAGGATTGGAGAGGTTTGGTGAGCAAATGAATCCCTTTTGAAGTCATATTGTATGGTACCCATTCCACGGGTCTCAACTCTCCAGGTTTAAGGGAATCTTCCTTCAGCAAAAATATGCATGTGGAACCCAGAGTATGATCAACCGTGTGATCGGGAGACGTGTTCAAATATGTCTCCGTTCTCGACCCTGGTACTCGGGTGCAACATTCCAGATGCTTTACTAACACTCTCCCGACTTGGAGAGTCAGTGCCTTTAACCTCCTGTTTGGCCCAGTTTGCAATTTCTGCGGAAGATGAACAGGAATAGGGAGAACCAATGAGACACTAGCTGGAGGTGTCTGGACGGGCAAATTTAACTCTCATTTCCCACCAGGAAGAGGAATTAACCAAAGGCTCAGCGTGCCGTGCCGGAACCAGATTAGGGCCTGAAGCAATCCTGCAGTGTTGCGGCCAGTTCACAAGAAAGCGAGTTGAAGAAAGGAGCTCAGGGGCACTGTAATTCACAAACCTGCAGAGTTATAAATGACAGCTATCGTCCAAAAATATACTGAAGTAAGGCTGCCAAGAGGACTTGAAAGCGGGGCAGAATTGCAGGAAACCGATTTCAGGAGGTAGACTGGAATTGCATTTAAAGCATAGGAAAAGAGGCAGAACGTCCACAATGATGCACTTGGCCAAAAAGGGCGTATGCGTTTTTTCTGGAATATATTCAGGAAAAAACGCATACGCCCTTTTTGGCCAACCAAGCAAGCTTGCAAAGGAAATCTGCACTACAATGAAGTCTCACTTCCCCCGGTCAAAAGGGCCATCTGAAAAAAGTGTAAAATCCAGAAAGGCAGGACAGGCCATGGAGAACTGGGAGCCTTGTTATGCTGATGGGCGGGATGTAAATTGCCAACAGCCACTCGGGAGAAGTGTATGGTGTTTCCTGAAACATCTAAAAAACAAAGCAACAGAGCCTAGGGCACTTCCACTTATGGTCCTATAGCTTAGGGAAATTAAAATCAAAAAGACACAGCCACCCCAAAGGTTGGGATGGCTCTGTTTACAAGAACCTGGTTTACGGTACAAGTTCAATATCGCAGAAAGTGAAAAATGGATAAAGAAGTTGTGGTACTTACGTACAATGCAGTATCACTCAGCAATGAAATCTATGTCATTAGGCCCGTAGCAGCATAATGAGTGGATTCAGGTATGATGATTCTAACTGAAATAAGTCACAGAGAAAAAGAAACATCATAAGATATCACTAATACACGGAATGTAAACTTGCCTACACAGGAACTGAATTACAAAACAGAACAGGGTCTCAAATTTAGAAAACCAACTTATGCTTGCTTAAGGGGAAAGGTGAGTTGGGGTGCTGCATAAAACCAGAGATTGAAATGAGCACAGATAAATTTCCTTAAGCCAAATATGGAATAAACAAGAGCTACTCCTTGCTCAACGAAATGGATTCAACACTCCATATTAAACGCCTAAGAATATACCTGACTAGGAAGTATCTTAAAACCTATGGATTGCTATGTCTCCGCAAGAGAATCAAGCGTGTGTGCAGGGGCATAAACGCAGCAGTGATAGGATTGGAGAGGTTCGGTGAGCAAATGAAGACCCTTTGAAGTCATATTGCATGGTACCCATTCCACGGGTCTCAACTCTCCAGGTTTAAGGTATTCTTCCTTCAGCTAAAACATGCATGTGGAACCCAGAGTATGATCAACCGTGTGATCGGGAGACGTGTTCAAATATGTCTCCGTTCTCGACCCTGGTACTCGGGTGCAACATTCCAGATGCTTTACTAACACTCTTCGACTTGGAGAGTCAGTGCCTTTAACCTCCTGTTTGGCCCAGTTTGCAATTTCTGCGGAAGATGAACAGGAATAGGGAGAACCAATGAGAGACTAGCTGAAGGTGTCTGGACGGGCAAATTTAACTCTCATTTCCCACCAGGAAGAGGAATTAACCAAAGGCTCAGCGTGCCGTGCCAGAACCAGATTAGGGCCTGAAGCCATCCTGCGGGGTTGCCGCCAGCTCACGAGAAAGCGAGTTGAAGAAAGGAGCTCAGGGGCACTGTAATTCACAAACCTGCAGAGTTATAAATGATAGCTATCGTCCAAAAATATACTGAAGTAAGGCTGCCAAGAGGACTTGAAAGCGGGGCAGAATTGCAGGAAACCGATTTCAGGAGGTAGACTGGAATTGCATTTAAAGCATAGGAAAAGAGGCAGAACGTCCACAATGATGCACTTGGCCAAAAAGGGCGTATGCGTTTTTTCCTGAATATATTCAGGAAAAAACGCATACGCCCTTTTTGGCCAACCAAGCAAGCTTGCAAAGGAAATCTGCACTACAATGAAGTCTCACTTCCCCCGGTCAAAAGGGCCATCTGAAAAAAGTGTAAAATCCAGAAAGGCAGGACAGGCCATGGAGAACTGGGAGCCTTGTTATGCTGATGGGCGGGATGTAAATTGCCAACAGCCACTCGGGAGAAGTGTATGGTGTTTCCTGAAACATCTAAAAAACAAAGCAACAGAGCCTAGGGCACTTCCACTTATGGTCCTATAGCATAGGGAAATTAAAATCAAAAAGACACAGCCACCCCAAAGTTTGGGATGGCTCTGTTTACAAGAACCTCATTAACGGGACAAGTTCAATATCGCAGAAAGTGAAAAATGGATAAAGAAGTTGTGGTACTTACGTACAATGCAATATCACTCAGCAATGACATCTATGTCATCAGGCCCGTAGCAGCATAATGAGTGCATTCAGGTATGATGATTCTAACTGAAATAGGTCACACAGAAAAAGAAACATCATAAGATATCACTAATACACGGAATGTAAACTTGGCTACCCAGGAAATGAATTACAAACACAACTGGGTCTCAAATTTAGAAAACCAACTTATGTTTGCTTAAGGGGAAAGGTGAGTTGGGGTGCTGCATAAAACCAGAGATTGAAATGAGCACAGATAAAGTTCCTTAAGCCAAACATGGAATAGACAAGAGCTACTCCTTGCTCAACGAAATGGACTCAACACCCCATATTAAACGCCTAAGAATGTACCTGACTAGTAAGTATCTTAAAACCTATGGACTGCTATGTCTCCGAAAGAGAATCAAGCGTGTGTACAGGGACATAAACGCAGCAGTGATAGGATTAGAGAGGTTCGGTGAGCAAATGAAGACCCTTTGAAGTCATATTGCATGGTACCCATTCCACGGGTCTCAACTCTCCAGGTTGAAGGGTTTCTTCCTTCAGCTAAAACATGCATGTGGAACGCAGAGTATGATCAGCCGTGTGATCGGGAGACGTGTTCAAATATGTCTCCGTTCTCGACCCTGGTACTCAGGTGCAACATTCCAGATGCTTTACTAACACTCTCCCGACTTGGAGAGTCAGTGCCTTTAACCTCCTGTTTGGCCCAGTTTGCAATTTCTGCGGAAGATGAACAGGAATAGGGAGAACCAATGACAGACTAGCTGGAGGTGTCTGGACGGGCAAATTTAACTCTCATTTCCCACCAGCAAGAGGAATTAACCAAAGGCTCAGCGTGCCGTGCCGGAACCAGATTAGGGCCCGAAGCAATCCTACGGTGTTGCGGCCAGCTCACGAGAAAGCGAGTTGAAGAAAGGAGCTCAGGGGCACTGTAATTCACAAACCTGCAGAGTTATAAATGACAGCTATCGTCCAAAAATATACTGAAGTAAGGCTGCCAAGAGGACTTGAAAGCGGGGCAGAATTGCAGGAAACCGATTTCAGGAGGTAGACTGGAATTGCATTTAAAGCATAGGAAAAGAGGCAGAACGTCCACAATGATGCACTTGGCCAAAAAGGGCGTATGCGTTTTTTCTGGAATATATTCAGGAAAAAACGCATACGCCCTTTTTGGCCAACCAAGCAAGCTTGCAAAGGAAATCTGCACTACAATGAAGTCTCACTTCCCCCGGTCAAAAGGGCCATCTGAAAAAAGTGTAAAATCCAGAAAGGCAGGACAGGCCATGGAGAACTGGGAGCCTTGTTATGCTGATGGGCGGGATGTAAATTGCCAACAGCCACTCGGGAGAAGTGTATGGTGTTTCCTGAAACATCTAAAAAACAAAGCAACAGAGCCTAGGGCACTTCCACTTATGGTCCTATAGCTTAGGGAAATTAAAATCAAAAAGACACAGCCACCCCAAAGGTTGGGATGGCTCTGTTTACAAGAACCTGGTTTACGGTACAAGTTCAATATCGCAGAAAGTGAAAAATGGATAAAGAAGTTGTGGTACTTACGTACAATGCAGTATCACTCAGCAATGAAATCTATGTCATTAGGCCCGTAGCAGCATAATGAGTGGATTCAGGTATGATGATTCTAACTGAAATAAGTCACAGAGAAAAAGAAACATCATAAGATATCACTAATACACGGAATGTAAACTTGCCTACACAGGAACTGAATTACAAAACAGAACAGGGTCTCAAATTTAGAAAACCAACTTATGCTTGCTTAAGGGGAAAGGTGAGTTGGGGTGCTGCATAAAACCAGAGATTGAAATGAGCACAGATAAAGTTCCTTAAGCCAAATATGGAATAAACAAGAGCTACTCCTTGCTCAACGAAATGGATTCAACACTCCATATTAAACGCCTAAGAATATACCTGACTAGGAAGTATCTTAAAACCTATGGATTGCTATGTCTCCGCAAGAGAATCAAGCGTGTGTGCAGGGGCATAAACGCAGCAGTGATAGGATTGGAGAGGTTCGGTGAGCAAATGAAGACCCTTTGAAGTCATATTGCATGGTACCCATTCCACGGGTCTCAACTCTCCAGGTTTAAGGTATTCTTCCTTCAGCTAAAACATGCATGTGGAACCCAGAGTATGATCAACCGTGTGATCGGGAGACGTGTTCAAATATGTCTCCGTTCTCGACCCTGGTACTCGGGTGCAACATTCCAGATGCTTTACTAACACTCTTCGACTTGGAGAGTCAGTGCCTTTAACCTCCTGTTTGGCCCAGTTTGCAATTTCTGCGGAAGATGAACAGGAATAGGGAGAACCAATGAGAGACTAGCTGAAGGTGTCTGGACGGGCAAATTTAACTCTCATTTCCCACCAGGAAGAGGAATTAACCAAAGGCTCAGCGTGCCGTGCCAGAACCAGATTAGGGCCTGAAGCCATCCTGCGGGGTTGCCGCCAGCTCACGAGAAAGCGAGTTGAAGAAAGGAGCTCAGGGGCACTGTAATTCACAAACCTGCAGAGTTATAAATGATAGCTATCGTCCAAAAATATACTGAAGTAAGGCTGCCAAGAGGACTTGAAAGCGGGGCAGAATTGCAGGAAACCGATTTCAGGAGGTAGACTGGAATTGCATTTAAAGCATAGGAAAAGAGGCAGAACGTCCACAATGATGCACTTGGCCAAAAAGGGCGTATGCGTTTTTTCCTGAATATATTCAGGAAAAAACGCATACGCCCTTTTTGGCCAACCAAGCAAGCTTGCAAAGGAAATCTGCACTACAATGAAGTCTCACTTCCCCCGGTCAAAAGGGCCATCTGAAAAAAGTGTAAAATCCAGAAAGGCAGGACAGGCCATGGAGAACTGGGAGCCTTGTTATGCTGATGGGCGGGATGTAAATTGCCAACAGCCACTCGGGAGAAGTGTATGGTGTTTCCTGAAACATCTAAAAAACAAAGCAACAGAGCCTAGGGCACTTCCACTTATGGTCCTATAGCATAGGGAAATTAAAATCAAAAAGACACAGCCACCCCAAAGTTTGGGATGGCTCTGTTTACAAGAACCTCATTAACGGGACAAGTTCAATATCGCAGAAAGTGAAAAATGGATAAAGAAGTTGTGGTACTTACGTACAATGCAATATCACTCAGCAATGACATCTATGTCATCAGGCCCGTAGCAGCATAATGAGTGCATTCAGGTATGATGATTCTAACTGAAATAGGTCACACAGAAAAAGAAACATCATAAGATATCACTAATACACGGAATGTAAACTTGGCTACCCAGGAAATGAATTACAAACACAACTGGGTCTCAAATTTAGAAAACCAACTTATGTTTGCTTAAGGGGAAAGGTGAGTTGGGGTGCTGCATAAAACCAGAGATTGAAATGAGCACAGATAAAGTTCCTTAAGCCAAACATGGAATAGACAAGAGCTACTCCTTGCTCAACGAAATGGACTCAACACCCCATATTAAACGCCTAAGAATGTACCTGACTAGTAAGTATCTTAAAACCTATGGACTGCTATGTCTCCGAAAGAGAATCAAGCGTGTGTACAGGGACATAAACGCAGCAGTGATAGGATTAGAGAGGTTCGGTGAGCAAATGAAGACCCTTTGAAGTCATATTGCATGGTACCCATTCCACGGGTCTCAACTCTCCAGGTTGAAGGGTTTCTTCCTTCAGCTAAAACATGCATGTGGAACGCAGAGTATGATCAGCCGTGTGATCGGGAGACGTGTTCAAATATGTCTCCGTTCTCGACCCTGGTACTCAGGTGCAACATTCCAGATGCTTTACTAACACTCTCCCGACTTGGAGAGTCAGTGCCTTTAACCTCCTGTTTGGCCCAGTTTGCAATTTCTGCGGAAGATGAACAGGAATAGGGAGAACCAATGACAGACTAGCTGGAGGTGTCTGGACGGGCAAATTTAACTCTCATTTCCCACCAGCAAGAGGAATTAACCAAAGGCTCAGCGTGCCGTGCCGGAACCAGATTAGGGCCCGAAGCAATCCTACGGTGTTGCGGCCAGCTCACGAGAAAGCGAGTTGAAGAAAGGAGCTCAGGGGCACTGTAATTCACAAACCTGCAGAGTTATAAATGACAGCTATCGTCCAAAAATATACTGAAGTAAGGCTGCCAAGAGGACTTGAAAGCGGGGCAGAATTGCAGGAAACCGATTTCAGGAGGTAGACTGGAATTGCATTTAAAGCATAGGAAAAGAGGCAGAACGTCCACAATGATGCACTTGGCCAAAAAGGGCGTATGCGTTTTTTCCTGAATATATTCAGGAAAAAACGCATACGCCCTTTTTGGCCAACCAAGCAAGCTTGCAAAGGAAATCTGCACTACAATGAAGTCTCACTTCCCCCCGGTCAAAAGGGCCATCTGAAAAAAGTGTAAAATCCAGAAAGGCAGGACAGGCCATGGAGAACTGGGAGCCTTGTTATGCTGATGGGCGGGATGTAAATTGCCAACAGCCACTCGGGAGAAGTGTATGGTGTTTCCTGAAACATCTAAAAAACAAAGCAACAGAGCCTAGGGCACTTCCACTTATGGTCCTATAGCTTAGGGAAATTAAAATCAAGAAGACAAAGCCACCCCAAAGGTTGGGACGGCTCTGTTTACAAGAACCTGGTTTACGGTACAAGTTCAATATCGCAGAAAGTGAAAAATGGATAAAGAAGTTGTGGTACTTACGTACAATGCAGTATCACTCAGCAATGAAATCTATGTCATCAGGCCCGTAGCAGCATAATGAGTGGATTCAGGTATGATGATTCTAACTGAAATAAGTCACACAGAAAAAGAAACATCATAAGATATCACTAATACACGGAATGTAAACTTGGCTACACAGGAACTGAATTACAAAACAGAACAGGGTCTCAAATTTAGAAAACCAACTTATGCTTGCTTAAGGGGAAAGGTGAGTTGGGGTGCTGCATAAAACCAGAGATTGAAATGAGCACAGATAAAGTTCCTTAAGCCAAATATGGAATAGACAAGAGCTACTCCTTGCTCAACGAAATGGACTCAACACCCCATATTAAATGACTAAGAGTGTACCTGACTAGGAAGTATCTTAAAATCTATGGATGGCTATGTCTCCGAAAGAGAATCAAGCATGTGTACAGGGGCATAAATGCAGCAGTGATAGGATTGGAGAAGTTCGGTGAGCAAATGAAGACCCTTTGAAGTCATATTGCATGGTACCCATTCCACGGGTCTCAACTCTCCAGGTTTAAGGTATTCTTCCTTCAGCTAAAACATGCATGTGGAACCCAGAGTATGATCAACCGTGTGATCGGGAGACGTGTTCCAATATGTGTCAGTTTTCGTCCCCTGGTACTCGGGTGCAACATTCCAGACGCTTTACTAACACTCTCCCGACTTGGAGAGTCAGTGCCTTTAACCTCCTGTTTGGCCCAGTTTGCAATTTCTGCGGAAGATGAACAGGAATAGGGAGAACCAATGACAGACTAGCTGGAGGTGTCTGGACGGGCAAATTTAACTCTCATTTCCCACCAGGAAGAGGAATTAACCAAAGGCTCAGCGTGCCGTGCCGGAACCAGATTAGGGCCTGAAGCCATCCTGCGGTGTTGCGGCCAGCTCACGAGAAAGCGAGTTGAAGAAAGGAGCTCAGGGGCACTGAAATTCACAAACCTGCAGAGTTATAAATGATAGCTATCGTCCAAAAATATACTGAAGTAAGGCTGCCAAGAGGACTTGAAAGCGGGGCAGAATTGCAGGAAACCGATTTCAGGAGGTAGACTGGAATTGCATTGAAAGCATAGGAAAAGAGGCAGAACGTCCACAATGATGCACTTGGCCAAAAAGGGCGTATGCGTTTTTTCCTGAATATATTCAGGAAAAAACGCATACGCCCTTTTTGGCCAACCAAGCAAGCTTGCAAAGGAAATCTGCACTACAATGAAGTCTCACTTCTCCCCGGTCAAAAGGGCCATCTGAAAAAAGTGTAAAATCCAGAAAGGCAAGACAGGCCATGGAGAAATGGGAGCCTTGTTATGCTGATGGGCGGGATGTAAATTGCCAACAGCCACTCGGGAGAAGTGTATGGTGTTTCCTGAAACATCTAAAAAACAAAGCAACAGAGCCTAGGGCACTTCCACTTATGGTCCTATAGCTTAGGGAAATTAAAATCAAAAAGACACAGCCACCCCAAAGGTTGGGACGGCTCTGTTTACAAGAACCTGGTTTACGGTACAAGTTCAATATCGCAGAAAGCGAAAAATGGATAAAGAAGTTGTGGTACTTACGTACAATGCAGTATCACTCAGCAATGAAATCTATGTCATCAGGCCCGTAGCAGCATAATGAGTGGATTCAGGTATGATGATTCTAACTGAAATAAGTCACACAGAAAAAGAAACATCATAAGATATCACTAATACACGGAATGTAAACTTGGCTACACAGGAACTGAATTACAAAACAGAACAGGGTCTCAAATTTAGAAAACCAACTTATGCTTGCTTAAGGGGAAAGTTGAGTTGGGGTGCTGCATAAAACCAGAGATTGAAATGAGCACAGATAAAGTTCCTTAAGCCAAATATGGAATAGACAAGAGCTACTCCTTGCTCAACGAAATGGATTCAACACTCCATATTAAACGCCTAAGAATATACCTGACTAGGAAGTATCTTAAAACCTATGGATTGCTATGTCTCCGAAAGAGAATCAAGCGTGTGTGCAGGGGCATAAACACAGCAGTGATAGGATTGGAGAGGTTCGGTGAGCAAATGAAGACCCTTTGAAGTCATATTGCATGGTACCCATTCCACGGGTCTCAACTCTCCAGGTTTAAGGTATTCTTCCTTCAGCTAAAACATGCATGTGGAACCCAGAGTATGATCAACCGTGTGATCGGGAGACGTGTTCCAATATGTGTCAGTTTTCGTCCCCTGGTACTCGGGTGCAACATTCCAGACGCTTTACTAACACCCTCCCGACTTGGAGAGTCAGTGCCTTTAACCTCCTGTTTGGCCCAGTTTGCAATTTCTGCGGAAGATGAACAGGAATAGGGAGAACCAATGAGAGACTAGCTGGAGGTGTCTGGACGGGCAAATTTAACTCTCATTTCCCACCAGGAAGAGGAATTAACCAAAGGCTCAGCGTGCCGTGCCGGAACCAGATTAGGGCCTGAAGCCATCCTGCGGTGTTGCGGCCAGCTCACGAGAAAGCGAGTTGAAGAAAGGAGCTCAGGGGCACTGAAATTCACAAACCTGCAGAGTTATAAATGATAGCTATCGTCCAAAAATATACTGAAGTAAGGCTGCCAAGAGGACTTGAAAGCGGGGCAGAATTGCAGGAAACCGATTTCAGGAGGTAGACTGGAATTGCATTTAAAGCATAGGAAAAGAGGCAGAACGTCCACAATGATGCACTTGGCCAAAAAGGGCGTATGCGTTTTTTCCTGAATATATTCAGGAAAAAACGCATACGCCCTTTTTGGCCAACCAAGCAAGCTTGCAAAGGAAATCTGCACTACAATGAAGTCTGACTTCCCCCCGGTCAAAAGGGCCATCTGAAAAAAGTGTAAAATCCAGAAAGGCAGGACAGGCCATGGAGAACTGGGAGCCTTGTTATGCTGATGGGCGGGATGTAAATTGCCAACAGCCACTCGGGAGAAGTGTATGGTGTTTCCTGAAACATCTAAAAAACAAAGCAACAGAGCCTAGGGCACTTCCACTTATGGTCCTATAGCTTAGGGAAATTAAAATCAAAAAGACACAGCCACCCCAAAGGTTGGGACGGCTCTGTTTACAAGAACCTGGTTTACGGTACAAGTTCAATATCGCAGAAAGCGAAAAATGGATAAAGAAGTTGTGGTACTTACGTACAATGCAGTATCACTCAGCAATGAAATCTATGTCATCAGGCCCGTAGCAGCATAATGAGTGGATTCAGGTATGATGATTCTAACTGAAATAAGTCACACAGAAAAAGAAACATCATAAGATATCACTAATACACGGAATGTAAACTTGGCTACACAGGAACTGAATTACAAAACAGAACAGGGTCTCAAATTTAGAAACCCAACTTATGCTTGCTTAAGGGGAAAGGTGAGTTGGGGTGCTGCATAAAACCAGAGATTGAAATGAGCACAGATAAAGTTCCTTAAGCCAAATATGGAATAGACAAGAGCTACTCCTTGCTCAACGAAATGGATTCAACACTCCATATTAAACGCCTAAGAATATACCTGACTAGGAAGTATCTTAAAACCTATGGATTGCTATGTCTCCGAAAGAGAATCAAGCGTGTGTGCAGGGGCATAAACGCAGCAGTGATAGGATTGGAGAGGTTCGGTGAGCAAATGAAGACCCTTTGAAGTCATATTGCATGGTACCCATTCCACGGGTCTCAACTCTCCAGGTTTAAGGTATTCTTCCTTCAGCAAAAACATGCATGTGGAACCCAGAGTATGATCAACCGTGTGATCGGGAGACGTGTTCCAATATGTCTCAGTTTTCGTCCCCTGGTACTCGGGTGCAACATTCCAGACGCTTTACTAACACTCTCCCGACTTGGAGAGTCAGTGCCTTTAACCTCCTGTTTGGCCCAGTTTGCAATTTCTGCGGAAGATGAACAGGAATAGGGAGAACCAATGACAGACTAGATGGAGGTGTCTGGATGGGCAAATTTAACTCTCATTTCGCACCAGGAAGAGGAATTAACCAAAGGCTCAGCGTGCCGTGCCGGAACCAGATTAGGGCCTGAAGCCATCCTGCGGTGTTGCGGCCAGCTCACGAGAAAGCGAGTTGAAGAAAGGAGCTCAGGGGCACTGTAATTCACAAACCTGCAGAGTTATAAATGACAGCTATCGTCCAAAAATATACTGAAGTAAGGCTGCCAAGAGGACTTGAAAGCGGGGCAGAATTGCAGGAAACCGATTTCAGGAGGTAGACTGGAATTGCATTTAAAGCATAGGAAAAGAGGCAGAAGGTCCACAATGATGCACTTGGCCAAAAAGGGCGTATGCGTTTTTTCCTGAATATATTCAGGAAAAAACGCATACGCCCTTTTTGGCCAACCAAGCAAGCTTGCAAAGGAAATCTGCACTACAGTGAAGTCTCACTTCCCCCCGGTCAAAAGGGCCATCTGAAAAAAGTGTAAAATCCAGAAAGGCAGGACAGGCCATGGAGAACTGGGAGCCTTGTTATGCTGATGGGCGGGATGTAAATTGCCAACAGCCACTCGGGAGAAGTGTATGGTGTTTCCTGAAACATCTAAAAAACAAAGCAACGGAGCCTAGGGCACTTCCACTTATGGTCCTATAGCTTAGGGAAATTAAAATCAAAAAGACACAGCCACCCCAAAGGTTGGGACGGCTCTGTTTACAAGAACCTGGTTTACGGTACAAGTTCAATATCGCAGAAAGTGAAAAATGGATAAAGAAGTTGTGGTACTTACATACAATGCAATATCACTCAGCAATGAAATCTATGTCATCAGGCCCGTAGCAGCATAATGAGTGGATTCAGGTATGATGATTCTAACTGAAATAAGTCACACAGAAAAAGAAACATCATAAGATATGACTAATACACGGAATGTAAACTTGGCTACACAGGAACTGAATTACAAAACAGAACAGGGTCTCAAATTTAGAAAACCAACTTATGCTTGCTTAAGGGGAAAGGTGTGTTGGGATGCTGCATAAAACCAGAGATTGAAATGAGCACAGATAAAGCTCCTTAAGCCAAATATGGAATAGACAAGAGCTACTCCTTGCTCAACGAAATGGACTCAACACCCCATATTAAATGCCTAAGAGTGTACCTGACTAGGAAATATCTTAAAACCTATGGATTGCTATGTCTCTGAAAGAGAATCAAGCGTGTGTGCAGGGGCATACACGCAGCAGTGATAGGATTGGAGAGGTTCGGTGAGCAAATGAAGACCCTTTGAAGTCATATTGCATGGTACCCATTCCACGGGTCTCAACTCTCCAGGTTTAAGGTATTCTTCCTTCAGCAAAAACATGCATGTGGAACCCAGAGTATGATCAACCGTGTGATCGGGAGACGTGTTCCAATATGTCTCAGTTTTCGTCCCCTGGTACTCGGCTGCAACATTCCAGACGCTTTACTAACACTCTCCCGACTTGGAGAGTCAGTGCCTTTAACCTCCTGTTTGGCCCAGTTTGCAATTTCTGCGGAAGATGAACAGGAATAGGGAGAACCAATGACAGACTAGATGGAGGTGTCTGGATGGGCAAATTTAACTCTCATTTCGCACCAGGAAGAGGAATTAACCAAAGGCTCAGCGTGCCGTGCCGGAACCAGATTAGGGCCTGAAGCCATCCTGCGGTGTTGCGGCCAGCTCACGAGAAAGCGAGTTGAAGAAAGGAGCTCAGGGGCACTGTAATTCACAAACCTGCAGAGTTATAAATGACAGCTATCGTCCAAAAATATACTGAAGTAAGGCTGCCAAGAGGACTTGAAAGTGGGGCAGAATTGCAGGAAACCGATTTCAGGAGGTAGACTGGAATTGCATTTAAAGCATAGGAAAAGAGGCAGAACGTCCACAATGATGCACTTGGCCAAAAAGGGCGTATGCGTTTTTTCCTGAATATATTCAGGAAAAAACGCATACGCCCTTTTTGGCCAACCAAGCAAGCTTGCAAAGGAAATCTGCACTACAATGAAGTCTCACTTCCCCCCGGTCAAAAGGGCCATCTGAAAAAAGTGTAAAATCCAGAAAGGCAGGACAGGCCATGGAGAACTGGGAGCCTTGTTATGCTGATGGGCGGGATGTAAATTGCCAACAGCCACTCGGGAGAAGTGTATGGTGTTTCCTGAAACATCTAAAAAACAAAGCAACAGAGCCTAGGGCACTTCCACTTATGGTCCTATAGCTTAGGGAAATTAAAATCAAAAAGACACAGCCACCCCAAAGGTTGGGACGGCTCTGTTTACAAGAACCTGGTTTACGGTACAAGTTCAATATCGCAGAAAGTGAAAAATGGATAAAGAAGTTGTGGTACTTACGTACAATGCAATATCACTCAGCAATGAAATCTATGTCATCAGGCCCGTAGCAGCATAATGAGTGGATTCAGGTATGATGATTCTAACTGAAATAAGTCACACAGAAAAAGAAACATCATAAGATATCACTAATACACGGAATGTAAACTTGGCTACATAGGAACTGAATTACAAAACAGAACAGGGTCTCAAATTTAGAAAACCAACTTATGCTTGCTTAAGGGGAAAGGTGAGTTGGGGTGCTGCATAAAACCAGAGATTGAAATGAGCACAGATAAAGTTCCTTAAGCCAAATATGGAATAGACAAGAGCTACTCCTTGCTCAACGAAATGGATTCAACACCCCATATTAAACGCCTAAGAATATACCTGACTAGGAAGTATCTTAAACCTATGGATTGCTATGTCTCCGAAAGAGAATCAAGCGTGTGTGCAGGGGCATAAACGCAGCAGTGATAGGATTGGAGAGGTTCGGTGAGCAAATGAAGACCCTTTGAAGTCATATTGCATGGTACCCATTCCACGGGTCTCAACTCTCCAGGTTTAAGGTATTCTTCCTTCAGCTAAAACATGCATGTGGAACCCAGAGTATGATCAACCGTGTGATTGGGAGACGTGTTCCAATATGTGTCAGTGTTCGTCCCCTGGTACTCGGGTGCAACATTCCAGACGCTTTACTAACACTCTCCCGACTTGGAGAGTCAGTGCCTTTAACCTCCTGTTTGGCCCAGTTTGCAATTTCTGCGGAAGATGAACAGGAATAGGGAGAACCAATGACAGACTAGATGGAGGTGTCTGGATGGGCAAATTTAACTCTCATGTCGCACCAGGAAGAGGAATTAACCAAAGGCTCAGCGTGCCGTGCCGGAACCAGATTAGGGCCTGAAGCCATCCTGCGGTGTTGCGGCCAGCTCACGAGAAAGCGAGTTGAAGAAAGGAGCTCAGGGGCACTGTAATTCACAAACCTGCAGAGTTATAAATGACAGCTATCGTCCAAAAATATACTGAAGTAAGGCTGCCAAGAGGACTTGAAAGCGGGGCAGAATTGCAGGAAACCGATTTCAGGAGGTAGACTGGAATTGCATTTAAAGCATAGGAAAAGAGGCAGAACGTCCACAATGATGCACTTGGCCAAAAAGGGCGTATGCGTTTTTTCCTGAATATATTCAGGAAAAAACGCATACGCCCTTTTTGGCCAACCAAGCAAGCTTGCAAAGGAAATCTGCACTACAGTGAAGTCTCACTTCCCCCCGCTCAAAAGGGCCATCTGAAAAAAGTGTAAAATCCAGAAAGGCAGGACAGGCCATGGAGAACTGGGAGCCTTGTTATGCTGATGGGCGGGATGTAAATTGCCAACAGCCACTCGGGAGAAGTGTATGGTGTTTCCTGAAACATCTAAAAAACAAAGCAACAGAGCCTAGGGCACTTCCACTTATGGTCCTATAGCTTAGGGAAATTAAAATCAAAAAGACACAGCCACCCCAAAGGTTGGGACGGCTCTGTTTACAAGAACCTGGTTTACGGTACAAGTTCAATATCGCAGAAAGTGAAAAATGGATAAAGAAGTTGTGGTACTTACGTACAATGCAATATCACTCAGCAATGAAATCTATGTCATCAGGCCCGTAGCAGCATAATGAGTGGATTCAGGTATGATGATTCTAACTGAAATAAGTCACACAGAAAAAGAAACATCATAAGATATCACTAATACACGGAATGTAAACTTGGCTACACAGGAACTGAATTACAAAACAGAACAGGGTCTCAAATTTAGAAAACCAACTTATGCTTGCTTAAGGGGAAAGGTGAGTTGGGATGCTGCATAAAACCAGAGATTGAAATGAGCACAGATAAAGCTCCTTAAGCCAAATATGGAATAGACAAGAGCTACTCCTTGCTCAACGAAATGGACTCAACACCCCATATTAAATGCCTAAGAGTGTACCTGACTAGGAAATATCTTAAAACCTATGGATTGCTATGTCTCTGAAAGAGAATCAAGCGTGTGTGCAGGGGCATAAACGCAGCAGTGATAGGATTGGAGAGGTTCGGTGAGCAAATGAAGACCCTTTGAAGTCATATTGCATGGTACCCATTCCACGGGTCTCAACTCTCCAGGTTTAAGGTATTCTTCCTTCAGCTAAAACAGGCATGTGGAACCCAGAGTATGATCAACCGTGTGATCGGGAGACGTGTTCAAATATGTGTCAGTTTTCGTCCCCTGGTACTCGGGTGCAACATTCCAGACGCTTTACTAACACTCTCCCGACTTGGAGAGTCAGTGCCTTTAACCTCCTGTTTGGCCCAGTTTGCAATTTCTGCGGAAGATGAACAGGAATAGGGAGAACCAATGACAGACTAGACGGAGGTGTCTGGATGGGCAAATTTAACTCTCATTTCGCACCAGGAAGAGGAATTAACCAAAGGCTCAGCGTGCCGTGCCGGAACCAGATTAGGGCCTGAAGCCATCCTGCGGTGTTGCGGCCAGCTCACGAGAAAGCGAGTTGAAGAAAGGAGCTCAGGGGCACTGTAATTCACAAACCTGCAGAGTTATAAATGACAGCTATCGTCCAAAAATATACTGAAGTAAGGCTGCCAAGAGGACTTGAAAGCGGGGCAGAATTGCAGGAAACCGATTTCAGGAGGTAGACTGGAATTGCATTTAAAGCATAGGAAAAGAGGCAGAACGTCCACAATGATGCACTTGGCCAAAAAGGGCGTATGCGTTTTTTCCTGAATATATTCAGGAAAAAACGCATACGCCCTTTTTGGCCAACCAAGCAAGCTTGCAAAGGAAATCTGCACTACAATGAAGTCTCACTTCCCCCCGGTCAAAAGGGCCATCTGAAAAAAGTGTAAAATCCAGAAAGGCAGGACAGGCCATGGAGAACTGGGAGCCTTGTTATGCTGATGGGCGGGATGTAAATTGCCAACAGCCACTCGGGAGAAGTGTATGGTGTTTCCTGAAACATCTAAAAAACAAAGCAACAGAGCCTAGGGCACTCCACTTATGGTCCTATAGCTTAGGGAAATTAAAATCAAAAAGACACAGCCACCCCAAAGTTTGGGACGGCTCTGTTTACAAGAACCTGATTTACGGTACAAGTTCTATATCGCAGAAAGTGAAAAATGGATAAAGATGTTGTGGTACTTACGTACAATGCAGTATCACTCAGCAATGAAATCTATGTCATCAGGCCCGTAGCAGCATAATGAGTGGATTCAGGTATGATGATTCTAACTGAAATAAGTCACACAGAAAAAGAAACATCATAAGATATCACTAATACACGGAATGTAAACTTGGCTACACAGGAACTGAATTACAAAACAGAACAGGGTCTCAAATTTAGAAAACCAACTTATGCTTCCTTAAGGGTAAAGGTGAGTTGGGGTGCTGCATAAAACCAGAGATTGAAATGAGCACAGATAAAGTTCCTTAAGCCAAATATGGAATAGACAAGAGCTACTCCTTGCTCAACGAAATGGATTCAACACCCCATATTAAACGCCTAAGAATATACCTGACTAGGAAGTATCTTAAAGCTATGGATTGCTATGTGTCCGAAAGAGAATCAAGCGTGTGTGCAGGGGCATAAACGCAGCAGTGATAGGATTGGAGAGGTTCAGAGAGCAAATGAAGACCCTTTGAAGTCATATTGCATGGTACCCATTCCACGGGTCTCAACTCTCCAGGTTTAAGGTATTCTTCCTTCAGCTAAAACATGCATGTGGAACCCAGAGTATGATCAACCGTGTGATTGGGAGACATGTTCCAATATGTGTCAGTTTTCGTCCCCTGGTACTCGGGTGCAACATTCCAGACGCTTTACTAACACTCTCCCGACTTGGAGAGTCAGTGCCTTTAACCTCCTGTTTGGCCCAGTTTGCAATTTCTGCGGAAGATGAACAGGAATAGGGAGAACCAATGACAGACTAGATGGAGGTGTCTGGATGGGCAAATTTAACTCTCATTTCGCACCAGGAAGAGGAATTAACCAAAGGCTCAGCGTGCCGTGCCGGAACCAGATTAGGGCCTGAAGCCATCCTGCGGTGTTGCGGCCAGCTCACGAGAAAGCGAGTTGAAGAAAGGAGCTCAGGGGCACTGTAATTCACAAACCTGCAGAGTTATAAATGACAGCTATCGTCCAAAAATATACTGAAGTAAGGCTGCCAAGAGGACTTGAAAGCGGGGCAGAATTGCAGGAAACCGATTTCAGGAGGTAGACTGGAATTGCATTTAAAGCATAGGAAAAGAGGCAGAACGTCCACAATGATGCACTTGGCCAAAAAGGGCGTATGCGTTTTTTCCTGAATATATTCAGGAAAAAACGCATACGCTCTTTTTGGCCAACCAAGCAAGCTTGCAAAGGAAATCTGCACTACAATGAAGTCTCACTTCCCCCCGGTCAAAAGGGCCATCTGAAAAAAGTGTAAAATCCAGAAAGGCAGGACAGGCCATGGAGAACTGGGAGCCTTCTTATGTTGATGGGCGGGATGTAAATTGCCAACAGCCACTCGGGAGAAGTGTATGGTGTTTCCTGAAACATCTAAAAAACAAAGCAACAGAGCCTAGGGCACTTCCACTTATGGTCCTATAGCTTAGGGAAATTAAAATCAAGAAGACACAGCCATCCCAAAAGTTGGGACGGCTCTGTTTACAAGAACCTGGTTTACGGTACAAGTTCAATATCGCAGAAAGCGAAAAATGGATAAAGAAGTTGTGGTACTTACGTACAATGCAGTATCACTCAGCAATGAAATCTATGTCATCAGGCCCGTAGCAGCATAATGAGTGGATTCAGGTATGATGATTCTAACTGAAATAAGTCACACAGAAAAAGAAACATCATAAGATATCACTAATACACGGAATGTAAACTTGGCTACATAGGAACTGAATTCCAAAACAGAACAGGGTCTCAAATTTAGAAACCCAACTTATGCTTGCTTAAGGGGAAAGGTGAGTTGGGGTGCTGCATAAAACCAGAGATTGAAATGAGCAGAGATAAAGTTCCTTAAGCCAAATATGGAATAGACAAGAGCTACTCCTTGCTCAACGAAATGGACTAAACACCCCATATTAAACGCCTAAGAATGTACCTGACTAGGAAGTATCTTAAAACCTATGGACTGCTATGTCTCCGAAAGAGAATCAAGCGTGTGTACAGGGGCATAAACGCAGCAGTGATAGGACTGGAGAGGTTCGGTGAGCAAATGAAGACCCTTTGAAGTCATATTGCATGGTACCCATTCCACGGGTCTCAACTCTCCTGGTTTAAGGTATTCTTCCTTCAGCTAAAACATGCATGTGGAACCCAGAGTATGATCAACCGTGTGATCGGGAGACGTGTTCCAATATGTCTCAGTTTTCTTCCCCTGGTACTCGGGTGCAACATTCCAGACGCTTTACTAACACTCTCCCGACTTGGAGAGTCAGTGCCTTTAACCTCCTGTTTGGCCCAGTTTGCAATTTCTGCGGAAGATGAACAGGAATAGGGAGAACCAATGAGAGACTAGATGGAGGTGTCTGGATGGGCAAATTTAACTCTCATTTCGCACCAGGAAGAGGAATTAACCAAAGGCTCAGCGTGCCGTGCCGGAGCCAGATTAGGGCCTGAAGCTATCCTGCGGTGTTGCGGCCAGCTCACGAGAAAGCGAGTTGAAGAAAGGAGCTCAGGGGCACTGTAATTCACAAACCTGCAGAGTTATAAATGACAGCTATCGTCCAAAAATATACTGAAGTAAGGCTGCCAAGAGGACTTGAAAGCGGGGCAGAATTGCAGGAAACCGATTTCAGGAGGTAGACTGGAATTGCATTTAAAGCATAGGAAAAGAGGCAGAACGTCCACAATGATGCACTTGGCCAAAAAGGGCGTATAAGTTTCTTCCTGAATATATTCAGGAAAAAACGCATACGCCCTTTTTGGCCAACCAAGCAAGCTTGCAAAGGAAATCTGCACTACAATGAAGTCTCACTTCCCCCCAGTCAAAAGGGCCATCTGAAAAAAGTGTAAAATCCAGAAAGGCAGGACAGGCCATGGAGAACTGGGAGCCTTGTTATGCTGATGGGCGGGATGTAAATTGCCAACAGCCACTCGGGAGAAGTGTATGGTGTTTCCTGAAACATCAAAAAAACAAAGCAACAGAGCCTAGGGCACTTCCACTTATGGTCCTATAGCTTAGGGAAATTAAAATCAAAAAGACACAGCCACCCCAAAGGTTGGGACAGCTCTGTTTACAAGAACCTGGTTTACGGTACAAGTTCAATATCGCAGAAAGTGAAAAATGGATAAAGAAGTTGTGGTACTTACGTACAATGCAGTATCACTCAGCAAGGAAATCTATGTCATCAGGCCCGTAGCAGCATAATGAGTGGATTCAGGTATGATGATTCTAACTGAAATAAGTCACACAGAAAAAGAAACATCATAAGATATCACTAATACACGGAATGTAAACTTGGCTACATAGGAACTGAATTCCAAAACAGAACAGGGTCTCAAATTTAGAAAACCAACTTATGCTTGCTTAAGGGGAAAGGTGAGTTGGGGTGCTGCATAAAACCAGAGATTGAAATGAGCACAGATAAAGTTCCTTAAGCCAAATATGGAATAGACAAGAGCTACTCCTTGCTCAACAAAATGGACTCAACACCCCATATTAAACACCTAAGAATATACCTGACTAGGAAGTATCTTAAACCTATGGATTGCTATGTCTCCGAACGAGAATCAAGCGTGTGTGCAGGGGCATAAACGCAGCAGTGATAGGATTGGAGAGGTTCGGTGAGCAAATGAAGACCCTTTGAAGTCATATTGCATGGTACCCATTCCACGGGTCTCAACTCTCCAGGTTTAAGGTATTCTTCCTTCAGCTAAAACATGCATGTGGAACCCAGAGTATGATCAACCGTGTGATTGGGAGACGTGTTCCAATATGTGTCAGTTTTCGTCCCCTGGTACTCGGGTGCAACATTCCAGACGCTTTACTAACACTCTCCCGACTTGGAGAGTCAGTGCCTTTAACCTCCTGTTTGGCCCAGTTTGCAATTTCTGCGGAAGATGAACAGGAATAGGGAGAACCAATGACAGACTAGATGGAGGTGTCTGGATGGGCAAATTTAACTCTCATTTCGCACCAGGAAGAGGAATTAACCAAAGGCTCAGCATGCCGTGCCGGAACCAGATTAGGGCCTGAAGCCATCCTGCGGTGTTGCGGCCAGCTCACGAGAAAGCGAGTTGAAGAAAGGAGCTCAGGGGCACTGTAATTCACAAACCTGCAGAGTTATAAATGACAGCTATCGTCCAAAAATATACTGAAGTAAGGCTGCCAAGAGGACTTGAAAGCGGGGCAGAATTGCAGGAAACCGATTTCAGGAGGTAGACTGGAATTGCATTTAAAGCATAGGAAAAGAGGCAGAACGTCCACAATGATGCACTTGGCCAAAAAGAGCGTATGCGTTTTTTCCTGAATATATTCAGGAAAAAACGCATACGCTCTTTTTGGCCAACTAAGCAAGCTTGCAAAGGAAATCTGCACTACAATGAAGTCTCACTTCCCCCCGGTCAAAAGGGCCATCTGAAAAAAGTGTAAAATCCAGAAAGGCAGGACAGGCCATGGAGAACTGGGAGCCTTGTTATGCTGATGGGCGGGATGGAAATTGCCAACAGCCACTCGGGAGAAGTGTATGGTGTTTCCTGAAACATCTAAAAAACAAAGCAACAGAGCCTAGGGCACTTCCACTTATGGTCCTATAGCTTAGGGAAATTAAAATCAAAAAGACACAGCCACCCCAAAGGTTGGGACAGCTCTGTTTACAAGAACCTGGTTTACGGTACAAGTTCTATATCGCAGAAAGTGAAAAATGGATAAAGATGTTGTGGTACTTACGTACAATGCAATATCACTCAGCAATGAAATCTATGTCATCAGGCCCGTAGCAGCATAATGAGTGGATTCAGGTATGATGATTCTAACTGAAATAAGTCACACAGAAAAAGAAACATCATAAGATATCACTAATACACGGAATGTAAACTTGGCTACATAGGAACTGAATTCCAAAACAGAACAGGGTCTCAAATTTAGAAAACCAACTTATGCTTGCTTAAGGGGAAAGGTGAGTTGGGGTGCTGCATAAAACCAGAGATTGAAATGAGCAGAGATAAAGTTCCTTAAGCCAAATATGGAATAGACAAGAGCTACTCCTTGCTCAACGAAATGGACTAAACACCCCATATTAAACGCCTAAGAATGTACCTGACTAGGAAGTATCTTAAAACCTATGGACTGCTATGTCTCCGAAAGAGAATCAAGCGTGTGTGCAGGGGCATAAACGCAGCAGTGATGGGACTGGAGAGGTTCGGTGAGCAAATGAAAACCCTTTGAAGTCATATTGCATGGTACCCATTCCACGGGTCTCAACTCTCCTGGTTTAAGGTATTCTTCCTTCAGCTAAAACATGCATGTGGAACCCAGAGTATGATCAACCGTGTGATCGGGAGACGTGTTCCAATATGTCTCAGTTTTCTTCGCCTGGTACTCGGGTGCAACATTCCAGACGCTTTACTAACACTCTCCCGACTTGGAGAGTCAGTGCCTTTAACCTCCTGTTTGGCCCAGTTTGCAATTTCTGCGGAAGATGAACAGGAATAGGGAGAACCAATGACAGACTAGATGGAGGTGTCTGGATGGGCAAATTTAACTCTCATTTCGCACCAGGAAGAGGAATTAACCAAAGGCTCAGCGTGCCGTGCCGGAACCAGATTAGGGCCTGAAGCAATCCTGCGGTGTTGCGGCCAGCTCACGAGAAAGCGAGTTGAAGAAAGGAGCTCAGGGGCACTGTAATTCACAAACCTGCAGAGTTATAAATGACAGCTATCGTCCAAAAATATACTGAAGTAAGGCTGCCAAGAGGACTTGAAAGCGGGGCAGAATTGCAGGAAACCGATTTCAGGAGGTAGACTGGAATTGCATTTAAAGCATAGGAAAAGAGGCAGAACGTCCACAATGATGCACTTGGCCAAAAAGGGCGTATAAGTTTCTTCCTGAATATATTCAGGAAAAAACGCATACGCCCTTTTTGGCCAACCAAGCAAGCTTGCAAAGGAAATCTGCACTACAATGAAGTCTCACTTCCCCCCGGTCAAAAGGGCCTTCTGAAAAAAGTGTAAAATCCAGAAACGCAGGACAGGCCATGGAGAACTGGGAGCCTTGTTATGCTGATGGGCGGGATGTAAATTGCCAACAGCCACTCGGGAGAAGTGTATGGTGTTTCCTGAAACATCTAAAAAACAAAGCAACAGAGCCTAGGGCACTTCCACTTATGGTCCTATAGCTTAGGGAAATTAAAATCAAAAAGACACAGCCACCCCAAAGGTTGGGACGGCTCTGTTTACAAGAACCTGGTTTACGGTACAAGTTCAATATCGCAGAAAGTGAAAAATGGATAAAGAAGTTGTGGTACTTACGTACAATGCAGTATCACTCAGCAAGGAAATCTATGTCATCAGGCCCGTAGCAGCATAATGAGTGGATTCAGGTATGATGATTCTAACTGAAATAAGTCACACAGAAAAAGAAACATCATAAGATATCACTAATACACGGAATGTAAACTTGGCTACACAGGAACTGAATTACAAAACAGAACAGGGTCTCAAATTTAGAAAACCAACTTATGCTTGCTTAAGGGGAAAGGTGAGTTGGGGTGCTGCATAAAACCAGAGATTGAAATGAGCACAGATAAATTTCCTTAAGCCAAATATGGAATAGACAAGAGCTACTCCTTGCTCAACGAAATGGACTCAACACCCCATATTAAACGCCTAAGAATGTACCTGACTAGGAAGTATCTTAAAAGCTATGGATTGCTATGTCTCCGAAAGAGAATCAAGCGTGTGTACAGGGGCATAAACGCAGCAGTGATAGGACTGGAGAGGTTCGGTGAGCAAATGAAGACCCTTTGAAGTCATATTGCATGGTACCCATTCCACGGGTCTCAACTCTCCTGGTTTAAGGTATTCTTCCTTCAGCTAAAACATGCATGTGGAACCCAGAGTATGATCAACCGTGTGATCGGGAGACGTGTTCCAATATGTGTCAGTTTTCGTCCCCTGGTACTCGGGTGCAACTTTCCAGATGCTTTACTAACACTCTCCCGACTTGGAGAGTCAGCGCCTTTAACCTCCTGTTTGGCCCAGTTTGCAATTTCTGCGGAAGATGAACAGGAATAGGGAGAACCAATGACAGACTAGCTGGAGGTGTCTGGACGGGCAAATTTAACTCTCATTTCCCACCAGGAAGAGGAATTAACCAAAGGCTCAGCGTGCCGTGCCGGAACATGATTAGGGCCTGAAGCCATCCTGCGGTGTTGCGGCCAGCTCACGAGAAAGCGAGTTGAAGAAAGGAGCTCAGGGGCACTGTAATTCACAAACCTGCAGAGTTATAAATGACAGCTATCGTCCAAAAATATACTGAAGTAAGGCTGCCAAGAGGACTTGAAAGCGGGGCAGAATTGCAGGAAACCGATTTCAGGAGGTAGACTGGAATTGCATTTAAAACATAGGAAAAGAGGCAGAACGTCCACAATGATGCACTTGGCCAAATAGGGCGTATGCGTTTTTTCCTGAATATATTCAGGAAAAAACGCATACGCCCTTTTTGGCCAACCAAGCAAGCTTGCAAAGGAAATCTGCACTACAATGAAGTCTCACTTCCCCCCGGTCAAAAGGGCCATCTGAAAAAAGTGTAAAATGCAGAAAGGCAGGACAGGCCATGGAGAACTGGGAGCCTTGTTATGCTGATGGGCGGGATGTAAATTGCCAACAGTCACTCGGGAGAAGTGTATGGTGTTTCCTGAAACATCTAAAAAACAAAGCAACAGAGCCTAGGGCACTTCCACTTATGGTCCTATAGCTTAGGGAAATTAAAATCAAAAAGACACAGCCACCCCAAAGGTTGGGACGGCTCTGTTTACAAGAACCTGGTTTACGGTACAAGTTCAATATCGCAGAAAGTGAAAAATGGATAAAGAAGTTGTGGTACTTACGTACAATGCAGTATCACTCAGCAAGGAAATCTATGTCATCAGGCCCGTAGCAGCATAATGAGTGGATTCAGGTATGATGATTCTAACTGAAATAAGTCACACAGAAAAAGAAACATCATAAGATATCACTAATACACGGAATGTAAACTTGGCTACACAGGAACTGAATTACAAAACAGAACAGGGTCTCAAATTTAGAAAACCAACTTATGCTTGCTTAAGGGGAAAGGTGAGTTGGGGTGCTGCATAAAACCAGAGATTGAAATGAGCACAGATAAAGTTCCTTAAGCCAAATATGGAATAGACAAGAGCTACTCCTTGCTCAACGAAATGGACTCAACACCCCATATTAAACACCTAAGAATATACCTGACTAGGAAGTAACTTAAAACCTATGGATGGCTTTGTCTCCGAAAGAGAATCAAGCGTGTGTACAGGGGCATAAACGCAGCAGTGATAGGATTGGAGAAGTTCGGTGAGCTAATGAAGACCCTTTGAAGTCATATTGCATGGTACCCATTCCACGGGTCTCAACTCTCCAGGTATAAGGCATTCTTCCTTCAGCTAAAACATGCATGTGGAACCCAGAGTATGATCAACCGTGTGATCGGGAGACGTGTTCCAATATGTGTCAGTTTTCGTCCCCTGGTACTCGGGTGCAACATTCCAGACGCTTTACTAACACTCTCCCGACTTGGAGAGTCAGTGCCTTTAACCTCCTGTTTGGCCCAGTTTGCAATTTCTGCGGAAGATGAACAGGAATAGGGAGAACCAATGACAGACTAGCTGCAGGTGTCTGGACGGGCAAATTTAACTCTCATTTCCCACCAGGAAGAGGAATTAACCAAAGGCTCAGCGTGCCGTACCGGAACATGATTAGGGCCTGAAGCCATCCTGCGGTGTTGCGGCCAGCTCACATGAAAGCGAGTTGAAGAAAGGAGCTCAGGGGAACTGTAATTCACAAACCTGCAGAGTTATAAATGACAGCTATCGTCCAAAAATATACTGAAGTAAGGCTGCCAAGAGGACTTGAAAGCGGGGCAGAATTGCAGGAAACCGATTTCAGGAGGTAGACTGGAATTGCATTTAAAGCATAGGAAAAGAGGCAGAACGTCCACAATGATGCACTTGGCCAAAAAGGGCGTATGCGTTTTTTCCTGAATATATTCAGGAAAAAACGCATACGCCCTTTTTGGCCAACCAAGCAAGCTTGCAAAGGAAATCTGCACTACAATGAAGTCTCACTTCCCCCCGGTCAAAAGGGCCATCTGAAAAAAGTGTAAAATCCAGAAAGGCAGGACAGGCCATGGAGAACTGGGAGCCTTGTTATGCTGATGGGCGGGATGTAAATTGCCAACAGCCACTCGGGAGAAGTGTATGGTGTTTCCTGAAACATCTAAAAAACAAAGCAACAGAGCCTAGGGCACTTCCACTTATGGTCCTATAGCATAGGGAAATTAAAATCAAAAAGACACAGCCACCCCAAAGTTTGGGACGGCTCTGTTTACAAGAACCTGGTTTACGGTACAAGTTCAATATCGCAGAAAGTGAAAAATGGATAAAGAAGTTGTGGTACTTACGTACAATGCAGTATCACTCAGCAATGAAATCTATGTCATCAGGCCCGTAGCACCATAATGAGTGGATTCAGGTATGATGATTCTAACTGAAATAAGTCACACAGAAAAAGAAACATCATAAGATATCACTAATACACGGAATGTAAACTTGGCTGCAAAGGAACTGAATTCCAAAACAGAACAGGGTCTCAAATTTAGAAAACCAACTTATGCTTGCTTAAGGGGAAAGATGAGTTGGGGTGCTGCATAAAACCAGAGATTGAAATGAGCACAGATAAAGTTCCTTAAGCCAAATATGGAATAGACAACAGCTACTCCTTGCTCAACGAAACGGTCTCATCACCCCATATTAAACACCTAAGAATGTACCTGACTAGTAAGTAGCTTAAAACCTAAGGAATGCTATGTCTCCGAAAGAGAATCAAGCATGTGTACAGGGGCATAAACGCAGCAGTGATAGGATTGGAGAGGTTTGGTGAGCAAATGAAGACCCTTTGAAGTCATATTGCATGGTACCCATTCCACGGGTCTCAACTCTCCAGGTTTAAGGTATTCTTCCTTCAGCAAAAACATGCATGTGGAACCCAGAGTATGATCAACCGTGTGATCGGGAGACGTGTTCCAATATGTCTCAGTTTTCGTCCCCTGGTACTCGGGTGCAACATTCCAGACGCTTTACTAACACTCTCCCGACTTGGAGAGTCAGTGCCTTTAACCTCCTGTTTGGCCCAGTTTGCAATTTCTGCGGAAGATGAACAGGAATAGGGAGAACCAATGACAGACTAGATGGAGGTGTCTGGACGGGCAAATTTAACTCTCATTTCCCACTAGGAAGAGGAATTAACCAAAGGCTCAGCGTGCCGTGCCGGAACAAATTTAGGGCCTGAAGCCATCCTGCGGTGTTGCGGCCAGCTCACGAGAAAGCGAGTTGAAGAAAGGAGCTCAGGGGCACTGTAATTCACAAACCTGCAGAGTTATAAATGACAGCTATCGTCCAAAAATATACTGAAGTAAGGCTGCCAAGAGGACTTGAAAGCGGGGCAGAATTGCAGGAAACCGATTTCAGGAGGTAGACTGGAATTGCATTTAAAGCATAGGAAAAGAGGCAGAACGTCCACAATGATGCACTTGGCCAAAAAGGGCGTATGCGTTTTTTCCTGAATATATTCAGGAAAAAACGCATACGCCCTTTTTGGCCAACCAAGCAAGCTTGCAAAGGAAATCTGCACTACAATGAAGTCTCACTTCCCCCCGGTCAAAAGGGCCATCTGAAAAAAGTGTAAAATGCAGAAAGGCAGGACAGGCCATGGAGAACTGGGAGCCTTGTTATGCTGATGGGCGGGATGTAAATTGCCAACAGCCACTCGGGAGAAGTGTATGGTGTTTCCTGAAACATCTAAAAAACAAAGCAACAGAGCCTAGGGCACTTCCACTTATGGTCCTATAGCTTAGGGAAATTAAAATCAAAAAGACACAGCCACCCCAAAGGTTGGGACGGCTCTGTTTACAAGAACCTGGTTTACGGTACAAGTTCAATATCGCAGAAAGTGAAAAATGGATAAAGAAGTTGTGGTACTTACGTACAATGCAGTATCACTCAGCAAGGAAATCTATGTCATCAGGCCCGTAGCAGCATAATGAGTGGATTCAGGTATGATGATTCTAACTGAAATAAGTCACACAGAAAAAGAAACATCATAAGATATCACTAATACACGGAATGTAAACTTGGCTACACAGGAACTGAATTACAAAACAGAACAGGGTCTCAAATTTAGAAAACCAACTTATGCTTGCTTAAGGGGAAAGGTGAGTTGGGGTGCTGCATAAAACCAGAGATTGAAATGAGCACAGATAAAGTTCCTTAAGCCAAATATGGAATAGACAAGAGCTACTCCTTGCTCAACGAAATGGACTCAACACCCCATATTAAACACCTAAGAATTTACCTGACTAGGAAGTAACTTAAAACCTATGGATGGCTTTGTCTCCGAAAGAGAATCAAGCGTGTGTACAGGGGCATAAACGCAGCAGTGATAGGATTGGAGAAGTTCGGTGAGCTAATGAAGACCCTTTGAAGTCATATTGCATGGTACCCATTCCACGGGTCTCAACTCTCCAGGTATAAGGCATTCTTCCTTCAGCTAAAACATGCATGTGGAACCCAGAGTATGATCAACCGTGTGATCGGGAGACGTGTTCCAATATGTGTCAGTTTTCGTCCCCTGGTACTCGGGTGCAACATTCCAGACGCTTTACTAACACTCTCCCGACTTGGAGAGTCAGTGCCTTTAACCTCCTGTTTGGCCCAGTTTGCAATTTCTGCGGAAGATGAACAGGAATAGGGAGAACCAATGACAGACTAGCTGCAGGTGTCTGGACGGGCAAATTTAACTCTCATTTCCCACCAGGAAGAGGAATTAACCAAAGGCTCAGCGTGCCGTACCGGAACATGATTAGGGCCTGAAGCCATCCTGCGGTGTTGCGGCCAGCTCACAAGAAAGCGAGTTGAAGAAAGGAGCTCAGGGGAACTGTAATTCACAAACCTGCAGAGTTATAAATGACAGCTATCGTCCAAAAATATACTGAAGTAAGGCTGCCAAGAGGACTTGAAAGCGGGGCAGAATTGCAGGAAACCGATTTCAGGAGGTAGACTGGAATTGCATTTAAAGCATAGGAAAAGAGGCAGAACGTCCACAATGATGCACTTGGCCAAAAAGGGCGTATGCGTTTTTTCCTGAATATATTCAGGAAAAAACGCATACGCCCTTTTTGGCCAACCAAGCAAGCTTGCAAAGGAAATCTGCACTACAATGAAGTCTCACTTCCCCCCGGTCAAAAGGGCCATCTGAAAAAAGTGTAAAATCCAGAAAGGCAGGACAGGCCATGGAGAACTGGGAGCCTTGTTATGCTGATGGGCGGGATGTAAATTGCCAACAGCCACTCGGGAGAAGTGTATGGTGTTTCCTGAAACATCTAAAAAACAAAGCAACAGAGCCTAGGGCACTTCCACTTATGGTCCTATAGCATAGGGAAATTAAAATCAAAAAGACACAGCCACCCCAAAGTTTGGGACGGCTCTGTTTACAAGAACCTGGTTTACGGTACAAGTTCAATATCGCAGAAAGTGAAAAATGGATAAAGAAGTTGTGGTACTTACGTACAATGCAGTATCACTCAGCAATGAAATCTATGTCATCAGGCCCGTAGCACCATAATGAGTGGATTCAGGTATGATGATTCTAACTGAAATAAGTCACACAGAAAAAGAAACATCATAAGATATCACTAATACACGGAATGTAAACTTGGCTGCAAAGGAACTGAATTCCAAAACAGAACAGGGTCTCAAATTTAGAAAACCAACTTATGCTTGCTTAAGGGGAAAGATGAGTTGGGGTGCTGCATAAAACCAGAGATTGAAATGAGCACAGATAAAGTTCCTTAAGCCAAATATGGAATAGACAACAGCTACTCCTTGCTCAACGAAACGGTCTCATCACCCCATATTAAACACCTAAGAATGTACCTGACTAGTAAGTAGCTTAAAACCTAAGGAATGCTATGTCTCCGAAAGAGAATCAAGCATGTGTACAGGGGCATAAACGCAGCAGTGATAGGATTGGAGAGGTTTGGTGAGCAAATGAAGACCCTTTGAAGTCATATTGCATGGTACCCATTCCACGGGTCTCAACTCTCCAGGTTTAAGGTATTCTTCCTTCAGCAAAAACATGCATGTGGAACCCAGAGTATGATCAACCGTGTGATCGGGAGACGTGTTCCAATATGTCTCAGTTTTCGTCCCCTGGTACTCGGGTGCAACATTCCAGACGCTTTACTAACACTCTCCCGACTTGGAGAGTCAGTGCCTTTAACCTCCTGTTTGGCCCAGTTTGCAATTTCTGCGGAAGATGAACAGGAATAGGGAGAACCAATGACAGACTAGATGGAGGTGTCTGGACGGGCAAATTTAACTCTCATTTCCCACTAGGAAGAGGAATTAACCAAAGGCTCAGCGTGCCGTGCCGGAACAAATTTAGGGCCTGAAGCCATCCTGGGGTGTTGCGGCCAGCTCACGAGAAAGCGAGTTGAAGAAAGGAGCTCAGGGGCACTGTAATTCACAAACCTGCAGAGTTATAAATGACAGCTATCGTCCAAAAATATACTGAAGTAAGGCTGCCAAGAGGACTTGAAAGCGGGGCAGAATTGCAGGAAACCGATTTCAGGAGGTAGACTGGAATTGCATTTAAAGCATAGGAAAAGAGGCAGAACGTCCACAATGATGCACTTGGCCAAAAAGGGCGTATGCGTTTTTTCCTGAATATATTCAGGAAAAAACGCATACGCCCTTTTTGGCCAACCAAGCAAGCTTGCAAAGGAAATCTGCACTACAATGAAGTCTCACTTCCCCCCGGTCAAAAGGGCCATCTGAAAAAAGTTTAAAATCCAGAAAGGCAGGACAGGCCATGGAGAACTGGGAGCCTTGTTATGCTGATGGGCGGGATGTAAATTGCCAACAGCCACTCGGGAGAAGTGTATGGTGTTTCCTGAAACATCTAAAAAACAAAGCAACAGAGCCTAGGGCACTTCCACTTATGGTCCTATAGCTTAGGGAAATTAAAATCAAAAAGACACAGCCACCCCAAAGGTTGGGACGGCTCTGTTTACAAGAACCTGGTTTACGGTACAAGTTCAATATCGCAGAAAGTGAAAAATGGATAAAGAAGTTGTGGTACTTACGTACAATGCAGTATCACTCAGCAATGAAATCTATGTCATCAGGCCCGTAGCAGCATAATGAGTGGATTCAGGTATGATGATTCTAACTGAAATAAGTCACACAGAAAAAGAAACATCATAAGATATCACTAATACACGGAATGTAAACTTGGCTACACAGGAACTGAATTCCAAAACAGAACAGGGTCTCAAATTTAGAAAACCAACTTATGCTTGCTTAAGGGGAAAGGTGAGTTGGGGTGCTGCATAAAACCAGAGATTCAAATGAGCACAGATAAAGTTCCTTAACCAAATATGGAATAGACAAGAGCTACTCCTTGCTCAACGAAATGGATTCAACACCCCATATTAAACACCTAAGAATATACCTGACTAGGAAGTATCTTAAAACCTATGGATTGCTATGTCTCCGAAAGTGAATCAAGCGTGTGTACAGGGGCATAAACGCAGCAGTGATAGGATTGGAGAGGTTCGGTGAGCAAATGAAGACCCTTTGAAGTCATATTGCATGGTACCCATTCCACGGGTCTCAACTCTCCTGGTTTAAGGTATTCTTCCTTCAGCTAAAACATGCATGTGGAACCCAGAGTATGATCAACCATGCGATCGGGAGACGTGTTCCAATATGTGTCAGTTTTCGTCCCCTGGTACTCGGGTGCAACATTCCAGACGCTTTACTAACACTCTCCCGACTTCGAGAGTCAGTGCCTTTAACCTCCTGTTTGGCCCAGTTTGCAATTTCTGCGGAAGATGAACAGGAATAGGGAGAACCAATGACAGACCAGCTGGAGGTGTCTGGACGGGCAAATTTAACTCTCATTTCCCACCAGGGAGAGGAATTAACGAAAGGCTCAGCATGCCGTGCCGGAACCAGATTAGGGCCTGAAGCCATCCTGCGGTGTTGCGGCCAGCTCACGAGAAAGCGACTTGAAGAAAGGAGCTCAGGGGCACTGTAATTCACAAACCTGCACAGTTATAAATGACAGCTATCGTCCAAAAATATACTGAAGTAAGGCTGCCAAGAGGACTTGAAAGCGGGGCAGAATTGCAGGAAACCGATTTCAGGAGGTAGACTGGAATTGCATTTAAAGCATAGGAAAAGAGGCAGAACGTCCACAATGATGCACTTGGCCAAAAAGGGCGTATGCGTTTTTTCCTGAATATATTCAGGAAAAAACGCATACGCACTTTTTGGCCAACCAAGCAAGCTTGCAAAGGAAATCTGCACTACAATGAAGTCTCACTTCCCCCCGGTCAAAAGGGCCATCTGAAAAAAGTGTAAAATCCAGAAAGGCAGGACAGGCCATGGAGAACTGGGAGCCTTGTTATGCTGATGGGCGGGATGTAAATTGCCAACAGCCACTCGGGAGAAGTGTATGGTGTTTCCTGAAACATCTAAAAAACAAAGCAACAGAGCCTAGGGCACTTCCACTTATGGTCCTATAGCTTAGGGAAATTAAAATCAAAAAGACAAAGCCACCCCAAAGGTTGGGACGGCTCTGTTTACAAGAACCTGGTTTACGGTACAAGTTCAATATCGCAGAAAGTGAAAAATGGATAAAGAAGTTGTGGTACTTATGTACAATGCAGTATCACTCAGCAATGAAATCTATGTCATCAGGCCCGTAGCAGCATAATGAGTGGATTCAGGTATGATGATTCTAACTGAAATAAGTCACACAGAAAAAGAAACATCATAAGATATCACTAATACACGGAATGGAAACTTGGCTGCAAAGGAACTGAATTCCAAAACAGAACAGGGTCTCAAATTTAGAAACCCAACTTATGCTTGCTTAAGGGGAAAGGTGAGTTGGGGTGCTGCATAAAACCAGAGATTGAAATGAGCACAGATAAAGTTCCTTAAGCCAACTATGGAATAGACAAGAGCTACTCCTTGCTCAACGAAATGAACTCAACACCCCATATTAAATGCCTAAGAGTGTACCTGACTAGGAAGTATCTTAAAACCTATGGATTGCTATGTCTCCGAAAGAGAATCAAGCGTGTGTCCAGGGGCATAAACGCAGCAGTGATAGGATTGGAGAGGTTTGGTGAGCAAATGAAGACCCTTTGAAGTCATATTGCATGGTACCCATTCCACGGGTCTCAACTCTCCAGGTTTAAGGTATTCTTCCTTCAGCTAAAACATGCATGTGGAACCCAGAGTATGATCAACCATGTGATCGGGAGACGTGTTCCAATATGTCTCAGTTTTCGTCCCCTGGTACTCGGGTGCAACATTCCAGATGCTTTACTAACACTCTCCCGACTTGGAGAGTCAGTGCCTTTAACCTCCTGTTTGGCCCAGTTTGCAATTTCTGCGGAAGATGAACAGGAATAGGGAGAACCAATGAGAGACTAGCTGGAGGTGTTTGGACGGGCAAATTTAACTCTCATTTCGCACCAGGAAGAGGAAATAACCAAAGGCTCAGCGTGCCGTGCCAGAACCAGATTAGGGCCTGAAGCCATCCTGCGGTGTTGCGGCCAGCTCACGAGAAAGCGAGTTGAAGAAAGGAGCTCAGGGGCACTGTAATTCACAAACCTGCAGAGTTATAAATGACAGCTATCGTCCAAAAATATACTGAAGTAAGGCTGCCAAGAGGACTTGAAAGCGGGGCAGAATTGCAGGAAACCGATTTCAGGAGGTAGACTGGAATTGCATTTAAAGCATAGGAAAAGAGGCAGAACGTCCACAATGATGCACTTGGCCAAAAAGGGCGTATGCGTTTTTTCCTGAATATATTCAGGAAAAAGCGCATACGCTCTTTTTGTCCAACCAAACAAGCTTGCAAAGGAAATCTGCACTACAATGAAGTCTCACTTCCCCCCGGTCAAAAGGGCCATCTGAAAAAAGTGTAAAATCCAGAAAGGCAGGACAGGCCATGGAGAACTGGGAGCCTTGTTATGCTGATGGGCGTGATTTAAATTGCCAACAGCCACTCGGGAGAAGTGTATGGTGTTTCCTGAAACATCTAAAAAACAAAGCAACAGAGCCTAGGGCACTTCCACTTATGGTCCTATAGCTTAGGGAAATTAAAATCAAAAAGACACAGCCACCCCAAAGGTTGGGACGGCTCTGTTTACAAGAACCTGGTTTACGGTACAAGTTCAATATCGCAGAAAGTGAAAAATGGATAAAGAAGTTGTGGTACTTACGTACAATGCAGTATCACTCAGCAATGAAATCTATGTCATCAGGCCCGTAGCAGCATAATGAATGGATTCAGGTATGATGATTCTAACTGAAATAAGTCACACAGAAAAAGAAACATCATAAGATATCACTAATACACGGAATGTAAACCTGGCTACATAGGAACTGAATTACAAAACAGAACAGGGTCTCAAATTTAGAAAACCAACTTATGCTTGCTTAAGGGGAAAGGTGAGTTGGGGTGCTGCATAAAACCAGAGATTGAAATGAGCACAGATAAAGTTCCTTAAGCCAAATATGGAATAGACAAGAGCTACTCCTTGCTCAACGAAATGGACTCAACACCCCATATTAAACGCCTAAGAATGTACCTGACTAGGAATTATCTTAAAACCTATGGACTGCTATGTCTCCGAAAGAGAATCAAGCGTGTGTGCAGGGGCATAAACGCAGCAGTGATAGGACTGGAGAGGTTCGGTGAGCAAATGAAGACCTTTTGAAGTCATATTGCATGGTACACTTTCCAAGGGTCTCAACTCTCCAGGTTTAAGGTATTCTTCCTTCAGCTAAAACAAGCATGTGGAACCCAGAGTATGATCAACCGTGTGATCGGGAGACGTGTTCAAGTATGTCTCAGTTTTCGTCCCCTGGTACTCGGGTGCAACATTCCAGACGCTTTACTAACACTCTCCCGACTTGGAGAGTCAGTGCCTTTAACCTCCTGTTTGGCCCAGTTTGCAATTTCTGCGGAAGATGAACAGGAATAGGGAGAACCAATGACAGACTAGATGGAGGTGTCTGGACGGGCAAATTTAACTCTCATTTCCCACCAGGAAGAGGAATTAACCAAAGGCTCAGCGTGCCGTGCCGGAACCAGATTAGGGCCTGAAGCCATCCTGCGGTGTTGCGGCCAGCTCACGAGAAAGCGACTTGAAGAAAGGAGCTCAGGGGCACTGTAATTCACAAACCTGCAGAGTTATAAATGACAGCTATCGTCCAAAAATATACTGAAGTAAGGCTGCCAAGAGGACTTGAAAGCGGGGCAGAATTGCAGGAAACCGATTTCAGGAGGTAGGCTGGAATTGCATTTAAAGCATAGGAAAAGAGGCAGAACGTCCACAATGATGCACTTGGCCAAAAAGGGCGTATGCGTTTTTTCCTGAATATATTCAGGAAAAAACGCATACGCACTTTTTGGCCAACCAAGCAAGCTTGCAAAGGAAATCTGCACTACAATGAAGTCTCACTTCCCCCCGGTCAAAAGGGCCATCTGAAAAAAGTGTAAAATGCAGAAAGGCAGGACAGGCCATGGAGAACTGGGAGCCTTGTTATGCTGATGGGCGGGATGTAAATTGCCAACAGCCACTCGGGAGAAGTGTATGGTGTTTCCTGAAACATCTAAAAAACAAAGCAACAGAGCCTAGGGCACTTCCACTTATGGTCCTATAGCTTAGGGAAATTAAAATCAAAAAGACACAGCCACCCCAAAGGTTGGGACGGCTCTGTTTACAAGAACCTGGTTTACGGTACAAGTTCAATATCGCAGAAAGTGAAAAATGGATAAAGAAGTTGTGGTACTTACGTACAATGCAGTATCACTCAGCAATGAAATCTATGTCATCAGGCCCGTAGCAGCATAATGAGTGGATTCAGGTACGATGATTCTAACTGAAATAAGTCACACAGGAAAAGAAACATCATAAGATATCACTAATACACGGAATGTAACCTTGGCTACACAGGAACTGAATTACAAAACAGAACAGGGTCTCAAATTTAGAAACCCAACTTATGCTTGCTTAAGGGAAAAGGTGAGTTGGGGTGCTGCATAAAACCAGAGATTGAAATGAGCACAGATAAAGTTCCTTAAGCCAAATATGGAATAGACAAGAGCTACTCCTTGCTCAACGAAATGGACTCAACACCCCATATTAAATGCCTAAGAGTGTACCTGACTAGGAAGTATCTTAAAACCTATGGATTGCTATGTCTCTGAAAGAGAATCAAGTGTGTGTACAGGGGCATAAACGCAGCAGTGATAGGATTGGAGAGGTTCGGTGAGCAAATGAAGACCCTTTGAAGTCATATTGCATGGTACCCATTCCACGGGTCTCAACTCTCCAGGTTTAAGGTATTCTTCCTTCAGCTAAAACATGCATGTGGAACCCAGAGTATGATCAACCATGTGATCGGGAGACGTGTTCCAATATGTGTCAGTTTTCGTCCCCTGGTACTCGGGTGCAACATTCCAGATGCTTTACTAACACTCTCCCGAATTGGAGAGTCAGTGCCTTTAACCTCCTGTTTGGCCCAGTTTGCAATTTCTGCGGAAGATGAACAGGAATAGGGAGAACCAATGACAGACTAGCTGGAGGTGTCTGGACGGGCAAATTTAACTCTCATTTCCCACCAGGAAGAGGAATTAACCAAAGGCTCAGCGTGCCGTGCCGGAACCAGATTAGGGCCTGAAGCCATCCTGCGGTGTTGCGGCCAGCTCACGAGAAAGCGACTTGAAGAAAGGAGCTCAGGGGCACTGTAATTCACAAACCTGCAGAGTTATAAATGACAGCTATCGTCCAAAAATATACTGAAGTAAGGCTGCCAAGAGGACTTGAAAGCGGGGCAGAATTGCAGGAAACCGATTTCAGGAGGTAGGCTGGAATTGCATTTAAAGCATAGGAAAAGAGGCAGAACGTCCACAATGATGCACTTGGCCAAAAAGGGCGTATGCGTTTTTTCCTGAATATATTCAGGAAAAAACGCATACGCCCTTTTTGGCCAACCAAGCAAGCTTGCAAAGGAAATCTGCACTACAATGAAGTCTCACTTCCCCCCGGTCAAAAGGGCCATCTGAAAAAAGTGTAAAATCCAGAAAGGCAGGACAGGCCATGGAGAACTGGGAGCCTTGTTATGCTGATGGGCGGGATGTAAATTGCCAACAGCCACTCGGGAGAACGGTATGGTGTTTCCTGAAACATCTAAAAAACAAAGCAACAGAGCCTAGGGCACTTCCACTTACGGTCCTATAGCTTAGGGAAATTAAAATCAAAAAGACACAGCCACCCCAAAGGTTGGGAAGGCTCTGTTTACAAGAACCTGGTTTACGGTACAAGTTCAATATCGCAGAAAGTGAAAAATGGATAAAGAACTTGTGGTACTTACGTACAATGCAGTATCACTCAGCAATGAAATCTATGTCATCAGGCCCGTAGCAGCATAATGAGTGGATTCAGGTACGATGATTCTAACTGAAATAAGTCACACAGAAAAAGAAACATCATAAGATATCACTAATACACGGAATGTAAACTTGGCTACACAGGAACTGAATTACAAAACAGAACAGGGTCTCAAATTTAGAAAACCAACTTATGCTTGCTTAAGGGGAAAGGTGAGTTGGGGTGCTGCATAAAACCAGAGATTGAAATGAGCACAGATAAAGTTCCTTAAGCCAAATATGGAATAGACAAGAGCTACTCCTTGCTCAACGAAATGGACTCAACACCCCATATTAAATGCCTAAGAGTGTACCTGACTAGGAAGTATCTTAAAACCTATGGATTGCTATGTCTCTGAAAGAGAATCAAGTGTGTGTACAGGGGCATAAACGCAGCAGTGATAGGATTGGAGAGGTTCGGTGAGCAAATGAAGACCCTTTGAAGTCATATTGCATGGTACCCATTCCACGGGTCTCAACTCTCCAGGTTTAAGGTATTCTTCCTTCAGCTAAAACATGCATGTGGAACCCAGAGTATGATCAACCATGTGATCGGGAGACGTGTTCCAATATGTGTCAGTTTTCGTCCCCTGGTACTCGGGTGCAACATTCCAGATGCTTTACTAACACTCTCCCGAATTGGAGAGTCAGTGCCTTTAACCTCCTGTTTGGCCCAGTTTGCAATTTCTGCGGAAGATGAACAGGAATAGGGAGAACCAATGACAGACTAGCTGGAGGTGTCTGGACGGGCAAATTTAACTCTCATTTCCCACCAGGAAGAGGAATTAACCAAAGGCTCAGCGTGCCGTGCCGGAACCAGATTAGGGCCTGAAGCCATCCTGCGGTGTTGCGGCCAGCTCACGAGAAAGCGACTTGAAGAAAGGAGCTCAGGGGCACTGTAATTCACAAACCTGCAGAGTTATAAATGACAGCTATCGTCCAAAAATATACTGAAGTAAGGCTGCCAAGAGGACTTGAAAGCGGGGCAGAATTGCAGGAAACCGATTTCAGGAGGTAGGCTGGAATTGCATTTAAAGCATAGGAAAAGAGGCAGAACGTCCACAATGATGCACTTGGCCAAAAAGGGCGTATGCGTTTTTTCCTGAATATATTCAGGAAAAAACGCATACGCCCTTTTTGGCCAACCAAGCAAGCTTGCAAAGGAAATCTGCACTACAATGAAGTCTCACTTCCCCCCGGTCAAAAGGGCCATCTGAAAAAAGTGTAAAATCCAGAAAGGCAGGACAGGCCATGGAGAACTGGGAGCCTTGTTATGCTGATGGGCGGGATGTAAATTGCCAACAGCCACTCGGGAGAACGGTATGGTATTTCCTGAAACATCTAAAAAACAAAGCAACAGAGCCTAGGGCACTTCCACTTACGGTCCTATAGCTTAGGGAAATTAAAATCAAAAAGACACAGCCACCCCAAAGGTTGGGAAGGCTCTGTTTACAAGAACCTGGTTTACGGTACAAGTTCAATATCGCAGAAAGTGAAAAATGGATAAAGAACTTGTGGTACTTACGTACAATGCAGTATCACTCAGCAATGAAATCTATGTCATCAGGCCCATAGCAGCATAATGAGTGGATTCAGGTATGATGATTCTAACTGAAATAAGTCACACAGAAAAAGAAACATCATAAGATATCACTAATACACGGAATGTAAACTTAGCTACACAGGAACTGAATTACAAAACAGAACAGGGTCTCAAATTTAGAAAACCAACTTATGCTTGCTTAAGGGGAAAGGTGAGTTGGGGTGCTGCATAAAACCAGAGATTGAAATGAGCACAGATAAAGTTCCTTAAGCCAAATATGGAATAGACAAGAGCTACTCCTTGCTCAACGAAATGGACTCAACACCCCATATTAAATGCCTAAGAGTGTACCTGACTAGGAAGTATCTTAAAACCTATGGATTGCTATGTCTCTGAAAGAGAATCAAGTGTGTGTACAGGGGCATAAACGCAGCAGTGATAGGATTGGAGAGGTTCGGTGAGCAAATGAAGACCCTTTGAAGTCATATTGCATGGTACCCATTCCACGGGTCTCAACTCTCCAGGTTTAAGGTATTCTTCCTTCAGCTAAAACATGCATGTGGAACCCAGAGTATGATCAACCGTGTGATCGGGAGACGTGTTCCAATATGTCTCAGTTTTCGTCCCCTGGTACTCGGGTGCAACATTCCAGACGCTTTACTAACACTCTCCCGACTTGGAGAGTCAGTGCCTTTAACCTCCTGTTTGGCCCAGTTTGCAATTTCTGCGGAAGATGAACAGGAATAGGGAGAACCAATGAGAGACTAGCTGGAGGTGTCTGGACGGGCAAATTTAACTCTCATTTCCCACCAGGAAGAGGAATTAACCAAAGGCTCAGCGTGCCGTGCCGGAACCAGATTAGGGCCTGAAGCCATCCTGCAGTGTTGCGGCCAGCTCACGAGAAAGCGAGTTGAAGAAAGGAGCTCAGGGGCACTGTAATTCACAAACCTGCAGAGTTATAAATGACAGCTATCGTCCAAAAATATACTGAAGTAAGGCTGCCAAGAGGACTTGAAAGCGGGGCAGAATTGCAGGAAACCGATTTCAGGAGGTAGACTGGAATTGCATTTAAAGCATAGGAAAAGAGGCAGAACGTCCACAATGATGCACTTGGCCAAAAAGGGCGTATGCGTTTTTTCCTGAATATATTCAGGAAAAAACGCATACGCCCTTTTTGGCCAACCAAGCAAGCTTGCAAAGGAAATCTGCACTACAATGAAGTCTCACTTCCACCCGGTCAAAAGGGCCATCTGAAAAAAGTGTAAAATCCAGAAAGGCAGGACAGGCCATGGAGAACTGGGAGCCTTGTTATGCTGATGGGCGGGATGTAAATTGCCAACAGCCACTCGGGAGAAGTGTATGGTGTTTCCTGAAACATCTAAAAAACAAAGCAACAGAGCCTAGGGCACTTCCACTTATGGTCCTATAGCTTAGGGAAATTAAAATCAAAAAGACACAGCCACCCCAAAGGTTGGGACGGCTCTGTTTACAAGAACCTGGTTTACGGTACAAGTTCAATATTGCAGAAAGTGAAAAATGGATAAAGAAGTTGTGGTACTTACGTACAATGCAGTATCACTCAGCAATGAAATCTATGTCATCAGGCCCGTAGCAGCATAATGAGTGGATTCAGGTATGATGATTCTAACTGAAATAAGTCACACAGGAAAAGAAACATCATAAGATATCACTAATACACGGAATGTAACCTTGGCTACACAGGAACTGAATTACAAAACAGAACAGGGTCTCAAATTTAGAAACCCAACTTATGCTTGCTTAAGGGGAAAGGTGAGTTGGGGTGCTGCATAAAACCAGAGATTGAAATGAGCACAGATAAAGTTCCTTAAGCCAAATATGGAATAGACAAGAGCTACTCCTTGCTCAACGAAATGGACTCAACACCCCATATTAAATGCCTAAGAGTGTACCTGACTAGGAAGTATCTTAAAACCTATGGATTGCTATGTCTCTGAAAGAGAATCAAGCGTGTGTGCAGGGGCATAAACGCAGCAGTGATAGGATTGGAGAGGTTCGGTGAGCAAATGAAGACCCTTTGAAGTCATATTGCATGGTACCCATTCCACGGGTCTCAACTCTCCAGGTTTAAGGTATTCTTCCTTCAGCTAAAACATGCATGTGGAACCCAGAGTATGATCAACCGTGTGATCGGGAGACGTGTTCCAATATGTGTCAGTTTTCGTCCCCTGGTACTCGGGTGCAACATTCCAGACGCTTTACTAACACTCTCCCGACTTGGAGAGTCAGTGCCTTTAACCTCCTGTTTGGCCCAGTTTGCAATTTCTGCGGAAGATGAACAGGAATAGGGAGAACCAATGACAGACTAGCTGGAGGTGTCTGGACGGGCAAATTTAACTCTCATTTCCCACCAGGAAGAGGAATTAACCAAAGGCTCAGCGTGCCGTGCCGGAACCAGATTAGGGCCTGAAGCCATCCTGCGGTGTTGCGGCCAGCTCACGAGAAAGCGAGTTGAAGAAAGGAGCTCAGGGGCACTGTAATTCACAAACCTGCAGAGTTATAAATGACAGCTATCGTCCAAAAATATACTGAAGTAAGGCTGCCAAGAGGACTTGAAAGCGGGGCAGAATTGCAGGAAACCGATTTCAGGAGGTAGACTGGAATTGCATTTAAAGCATAGGAAAAGAGGCAGAACGTCCACAATGATGCACTTGGCCAAAAAGGGCATATGCGTTTTTTCCTGAATATATTCCGGAAAAAACGCATACGCCCTTTTTGGCCAACCAAGCAAGCTTGCAAAGGAAATCTGCACTACAATGAAGTCTCACTTCCCCCCGGTCAAAAGGGCCATCTGAAAAAAGTGTAAAATCCAGAAAGGCAGGACAGGCCATGGAGAACTGGGAGCCTTGTTATGCTGATGGGCGGGATGTAAATTGCCAACAGCCACTCGGGAGAAGTGTATGGTATTTCCTGAAACATCTAAAAAACAAAGCAACAGAGCCTAGGGCACTTCCACTTATGGTCCTATAGCTTAGGGAAATTAAAATCAAAAGACACAGCCACCCCAAAGGTTGGGACGGCTCTGTTTACAAGAACCTGGTTTACGGTACAAGTTCAATATCGCAGAAAGTGAAAAATGGATAAAGAAGTTGTGGTACTTACGTACAATGCAGTATCACTCAGCAATGAAATCTATGTCATCAGGCCCATAGCAGCATAATGAGTGGATTCAGGTACGATGATTCTAACTGAAATAAGTCACACAGAAAAAGAAACATCATAAGATATCACTAATACACGGAATGCAACCTTGGCTACACAGGAACTGAATTACAAAACAGAACAGGGTCTCAAATTTAGAAACCCAACTTATGCTTGCTTAAGGGGAAAGGTGAGTTGGGGTGCTGCATAAAACCAGAGATTGATATGAGCACAGATAAAGTTCCTTAAGCCAAATATGGAATAGACAAGAGCTACTCCTTGCTCAACGAAATGGACTCAACACCCCATATTAAATGCCTAAGAGTGTACCTGACTAGGAAGTATCTTAAAACCTATGGATTGCTATGTCTCCGAAAGAGAATCAAGTGTGTGTACAGGGGCATAAACGCAGCAGTGATAGGATTGGAGAGGTTCGGTGAGCAAATGAAGACCCTTTGAAGTCATATTGCATGGTACCCATTCCACGGGTCTCAACTCTCCAGGTTTAAGGTATTCTTCCTTCAGCTAAAACATGCATGTGGAACCCAGAGTATGATCAACCGTGTGATCGGGAGACGTGTTCCAATATGTCTCAGTTTTCGTCCCCTGATACTCGGGTGCAACATTCCAGACGCTTTACTAACACTCTCCCGACTTGGAGAGTCAGTGCCTTTAACCTCCTGTTTGGCCCAGTTTGCAATTTCTGCGGAAGATGAACAGGAATAGGGAGAACCAATGAGAGACTAGCTGGAGGTGTCTGGACGGGCAAATTTAAGTCTCATTTCCCACCAGGAAGAGGAATTAACCAAAGGCTCAGCGTGCCGTGCCGGAACCAGATTAGGGCCTGAAGCCATCCTGCGGTGTTGCGGCCAGCTCACGAGAAAGCGAGTTGAAGAAAGGAGCTCAGGGGCACTGTAATTCACAAACCTGCAGAGTTATAAATGACAGCTATCGTCCAAAAATATACTGAAGTAAGGCTGCCAAGAGGACTTGAAAGCGGGGCAGAATTGCAGGAAACCGATTTCAGGAGGTAGACTGGAATTGCATTTAAAGCATAGGAAAAGAGGCAGAACGTCCACAATGATGCACTTGGCCAAAAAGGGCGTATGCGTTTTTTCCTGAATATATTCCGGAAAAAACGCATACGCCCTTTTTGGCCAACCAAGCAAGCTTGCAAAGGAAATCTGCACTACAATGAAGTCTCACTTCCCCCCGGTCAAAAGGGCCATCTGAAAAAAGTGTAAAATCCAGAAAGGCAGGACAGGCCATGGAGAACTGGGAGCCTTGTTATGCTGATGGGCGGGATGTAAATTGCCAACAGCCACTCGGGAGAAGTGTATGGTGTTTCCTGAAACATCTAAAAAACAAAGCAACAGAGCCTAGGGCACTTCCACTTATGGTCCTATAGCTTAGGGAAATTAAAATCAAAAGACACAGCCACCCCAAAGGTTGGGACGGCTCTGTTTACAAGAACCTGGTTTACGGTACAAGTTCAATATCGCAGAAAGTGAAAAATGGATAAAGAAGTTGTGGTACTTACGTACAATGCAATATCACTCAGCAATGAAATCTATGTCATCAGGCCCGTAGCAGCATAATGAGTGGATGCAGGTACGATGATTCTAACTGAAATAAGTCACACAGAAAAAGAAACATCATAAGATATCACTAATACACGGAATGTAACCTTGGCTACACAGGAACTAAATTACAAAACAGAACAGGGTCTCAAATTTAGAAACCCAACTTATGCTTGCTTAAGGGGAAAGGTGAGTTGGGGTGCTGCATAAAACCAGAGATTGATATGAGCACAGATAAAGTTCCTTAAGCCAAATATGGAATAGACAAGAGCTACTCCTTGCTCAACGAAATGGACTCAACACCCAATATTAAATGCCTAAGAGTGTACCTGACTAGGAAGTATCTTAAAACCTATGGATTGCTATGTCTCCGAAAGAGAATCAAGTGTGTGTACAGTGGCATAAACGCAGCAGTGATAGGATTGGAGAGGTTCGGTGAGCAAATGAAGACCCTTTGAAGTCATATTGCATGGTACCCATTCCACGGGTCTCAACTCTCCAGGTTTAAGGTATTCTTCCTTCAGCTAAAACATGCATGTGGAACCCAGAGTATGATCAACCGTGTGATCGGGAGACGTGTTCCAATATGTGTCAGTTTTCGTCCCCTGGTACTCGGGTGCAACATTCCAGACGCTTTACTAACACTCTCCCGACTTGGAGAGTCAGTGCCTTTAACCTCCTGTTTGGCCCAGTTTGCAATTTCTGCGGAAGATGAACAGGAATAGGGAGAACCAATGACAGACTAGCTGGAGGTGTCTGGACGGGCAAATTTAACTCTCATTTCCCACCAGGAAGAGGAATTAACCAAAGGCTCAGCGTGCCGTGCCGGAACCAGATTAGGGCCTGAAGCCATCCTGCGGTGTTGCGGCCAGCTCACGAGAAAGCGAGTTGAAGAAAGGAGCTCAGGGGCACTGTAATTCACAAACCTGCAGAGTTATAAATGACAGCTATCGTCCAAAAATATACTGAAGTAAGGCTGCCAAGAGGACTTGAAAGCGGGGCAGAATTGCAGGAAACCGATTTCAGGAGGTAGACTGGAATTGCATTTAAAGCATAGGAAAAGAGGCAGAACGTCCACAATGATGCACTTGGCCAAAAAGGGCGTATGCGTTTTTTCCTGAATATATTCAGGAAAAAACGCATACGCCCTTTTTGGCCAACCAAGCAAGCTTGCAAAGGAAATCTGCACTACAATGAAGTCTCACTTCCCCCCGGTCAAAAGGGCCATCTGAAAAAAGTGTAAAATCCAGAAAGGCAGGACAGGCCATGGAGAACTGGGAGCCTTGTTATGCTGATGGGCGGGATGTAAATTGCCAACAGCCACTCGGGAGAAGTGTATGGTGTTTCCTGAAACATCTAAAAAACAAAGCAACAGAGCCTAGGGCACTTCCACTTATGGTCCTATAGCTTAGGGAAATTAAAATCAAAAGACACAGCCACCCCAAAGTTTGGGACGGCTCTGTTTACAAGAACCTGGTTTACGGTACAAGTTCAATATCGCAGAAAGTGAAAAATGGATAAAGAAGTTGTGGTACTTACGTACAATGCAGTATCACTCAGCAATGAAATCTATGTCATCAGGCCCGTAGCAGCATAATGAGTGGATTCAGGTACGATGATTCTAACTGAAATAAGTCACACAGGAAAAGAAACATCATAAGATATCACTAATACACGGAATGTAACCTTGGCTACACAGGAACTGAATTACAAAACAGAACAGGGTCTCAAATTTAGAAACCCAACTTATGCTTGCTTAAGGGGAAAGGTGAGTTGGGGTGCTGCATAAAACCAGAGATTGAAATGAGCACAGATAAAGTTCCTTAAGCCAAATATGGAATAGACAAGAGCTACTCCTTGCTCAACGAAATGGACTCAACACCCCATATTAAATGCCTAAGAGTGTACCTGACTAGGAAGTATCTTAAAACCTATGGATTGCTATGTCTCTGAAAGAGAATCAAGTGTGTGTACAGGGGCATAAACGCAGCAGTGATAGGATTGGAGAGGTTCGGTGAGCAAATGAAGACCCTTTGAAGTCATATTGCATGGTACCCATTCCACGGGTCTCAACTCTCCAGGTTTAAGGTATTCTTCCTTCAGCTAAAACATGCATGTGGAACCCAGAGTATGATCAACCGTGTGATCGGGAGACGTGTTCCAATATGTCTCAGTTTTCGTCCCCTGGTACTCGGGTGCAACATTCCAGACGCTTTACTAACACTCTCCCGACTTGGAGAGTCAGTGCCTTTAACCTCCTGTTTGGCCCAGTTTGCAATTTCTGCGGAAGATGAACAGGAATAGGGAGAACCAATGAGAGACTAGCTGGAGGTGTCTGGACGGGCAAATTTAACTCTCATTTCCCACCAGGAAGAGGAATTAACCAAAGGCTCAGCGTGCCGTGCCGGAACCAGATTAGGGCCTGAAGCCATCCTGCGGTGTTGCGGCCAGCTCACGAGAAAGCGAGTTGAAGAAAGGAGCTCAGGGGCACTGTAATTCACAAACCTGCAGAGTTATAAATGACAGCTATCGTCCAAAAATATACTGAAGTAAGGCTGCCAAGAGGACTTGAAAGCGGGGCAGAATTGCAGGAAACCGATTTCAGGAGGTAGACTGGAATTGCATTTAAAGCATAGGAAAAGAGGCAGAACGTCCACAATGATGCACTTGGCCAAAAAGGGCGTATGCGTTTTTTCCTGAATATATTCAGGAAAAAACGCATACGCCCTTTTTGGCCAACCAAGCAAGCTTGCAAAGGAAATCTGCACTACAATGAAGTCTCACTTCCCCCCGGTCAAAAGGGCCATCTGAAAAAAGTGTAAAATCCAGAAAGGCAGGACAGGCCATGGAGAACTGGGAGCCTTGTTATGCTGATGGGCGGGATGTAAATTGCCAACAGCCACTCGGGAGAAGTGTATGGTGTTTCCTGAAACATCTAAAAAACAAAGCAACAGAGCCTAGGGCACTTCCACTTATGGTCCTATAGCTTAGGGAAATTAAAATCAAAAAGACACAGCCACCCCAAAGGTTGGGACGGCTCTGTTTACAAGAACCTGGTTTACGGTACAAGTTCAATATCGCAGAAAGTGAAAAATGGATAAAGAAGTTGTGGTACTTACGTACAATGCAGTATCACTCAGCAATGAAATCTATGTCATCAGGCCCGTAGCAGCATAATGAGTGGATTCAGGTACGATGATTCTAACTGAAATAAGTCACACAGGAAAAGAAACATCATAAGATATCACTAATACACGGAATGTAACCTTGGCTACACAGGAACTGAATTACAAAACAGAACAGGGTCTCAAATTTAGAAACCCAACTTATGCTTGCTTAAGGGGAAAGGTGAGTTGGGGTGCTGCATAAAACCAGAGATTGAAATGAGCACAGATAAAGTTCCTTAAGCCAAATATGGAATAGACAAGAGCTACTCCTTGCTCAACGAAATGGACTCAACACCCCATATTAAATGCCTAAGAGTGTACCTGACTAGGAAGTATCTTAAAACCTATGGATTGCTATGTCTCTGAAAGAGAATCAAGTGTGTGTACAGGGGCATAAACGCAGCAGTGATAGGATTGGAGAGGTTCGGTGAGCAAATGAAGACCCTTTGAAGTCATATTGCATGGTACCCATTCCACGGGTCTCAACTCTCCAGTTTTAACGTATTCTTCCTTCAGCTAAAACATGCATGTGGAACCCAGAGTATGATCAACCGTGTGATCGGGAGACGTGTTCCAATATGTCTCAGTTTTCGTCCCCTGGTACTCGGGTGCAACATTCCAGACGCTTTACTAACACTCTCCCGACTTGGAGAGTCAGTGCCTTTAACCTCCTGTTTGGCCCAGTTTGCAATCTGCGGAAGATGAACAGGAATAGGAAGAACCAATGAGAGACTAGCTGGAGGTGTTTGGATGAGCAAATTTAACTCTCATTTCCCACCAGGAAGAGGAATTAACCAAAGGCTCAGCGTGCCGTGCCGGAACCAGATTAGGGCCTGAAGCCATCCTGCGGTGTTGCGGCCAGCTCACGAGAAAGCGAGTTGAAGAAAGGAGCTCAGGGGCACTGTAATTCACAAACCTGCAGAGTTATAAATGACAGCTATCGTCCAAAAATATACTGAAGTAAGGCTGCCAAGAGGACTTGAAAGCGGGGCAGAATTGCAGGAAACCGATTTCAGGAGGTAGACTGGAATTGCATTTAAAGCATAGGAAAAGAGGCAGAACGTCCACAATGATGCACTTGGCCAAAAAGGGCGTATGCGTTTTTTCCTGAATATATTCAGGAAAAAACGCATACGCCCTTTTTGGCCAACCAAGCAAGCTTGCAAAGGAAATCTGCACTACAATGAAGTCTCACTTCCCCCCGGTCAAAAGGGCCATCTGAAAAAAGTGTAAAATCCAGAAAGGCAGGACAGGCCATGGAGAACTGGGAGCCTTGTTATGCTGATGGGCGGGATGTAAATTGCCAACAGCCACTCGGGAGAAGTGTATGGTGTTTCCTGAAACATCTAAAAAACAAAGCAACAGAGCCTAGGGCACTTCCACTTATGGTCCTATAGCTTAGGGAAATTAAAATCAAAAAGACACAGCCACCCCAAAGGTTGGGACGGCTCTGTTTACAAGAACCTGGTTTACGGTACAAGTTCAATATCGCAGAAAGTGAAAAATGGATAAAGAAGTTGTGGTACTTATGTACAATGCAGTATCACTCAGCAATGAAATCTATGTCATCAGGCCCGTAGCAGCATAATGAGTGGATTCAGGTATGATGATTCTAACTGAAATAAGTCACACAGAAAAAGAAACATCATAAGATATCACTAATACACGGAATGTAAACTTGGCTGCAAAGGAACTGAATTCCAAAACAGAACAGGGTCTCAAATTTAGAAAACCAACTTATGCTTGCTTAAGGGGAAAGGTGAGTTGGGGTGCTGCATAAAACCAGAGATTGAAATGAGCACAGATAAAGTTCCTTAAGCCAAATATGGAATAGACAACAGCTACTCCGTGCTCAACGAAACGGTCTCATCACCCCATATTAAACACCTAAGAATGTACCTGACTAGTAAGTAGCTTAAAACCTAAGGAATGCTATGTCTCCGAAAGAGAATCAAGCATGTGTGCAGGGGCATAAACGCAGCAGTGATAGGATTGGAGAGGTTTGGTGAGCAAATGAAGACCCTTTGCAGTCATATTGCATGGTACCCATTCCACGGGTCTCAACTCTCCAGGTTTAAGGTATTCTTCCTTCAGCTAAAACATGCATGTGGAACCCAGAGTATGATCAACCGTGTGATCGGGAGACGTGTTCCAATATGTCTCAGTTTTCGTCCCCTGGTACTCGGGTGCAACATTCCAGACGCTTTACTAACACTCTCCCGACTTGGAGAGTCAGGGCCTTTAACCTCCTGTTTGGCCCAGTTTGCAATTTCTGCGGAAGATGAACAGAAATAGGGAGAACCAATGACAGACTAGATGGAGGTGTCTGGACGGGCAAATTTAACTCTCATTTCCCACTAGGAAGAGGAATTAACCAAAGGCTCAGCGTGCCGTGCCGGAAGCCTGAAGCCATCCTGCGGTGTTGCGGCCAGCTCACAAGAAAGCGAGTTGAAGAAAGGAGCTCAGGGGCACTGTAATTCACAAACCTGCAGAGTTATAAATGACAGCTATCGTCCAAAAATATACTGAAGTAAGGCTGCCAAGAGGACTTGAAAGCGGGGCAGAATTGCAGGAAACCGATTTCAGGAGGTAGACCGGAATTGCATTTAAAGCATAGGGAAAGAGGCAGAACGTCCACAATGATGCACTTGGCCAAAAAGGGCGTATGCGTTTTTTCCTGAATATATTCAGGAAAAAACGCATACGCCCTTTTTGGCCAACCAAGCAAGCTTGCAAAGGAAATCTGCACTACAATGAAGTCTCACTTCCCCCCGGTCAAAAGGGCCATCGAAAAAAGTGTAAAATCCAGAAAGGCAGGACAGGCCATGGAGAACTGGGAGCCTTGTTATGCTGATGGGCGGGATGTAAATTGCCAACAGCCACTCGGGAGAAGTGGATGGTGTTTCCTGAAACATCTAAAAAACAAAGCAACAGAGCCTAGGGCACTTCCACTTATGGTCCTATAGCTTAGGGAAATTAAAATCAAAAAGACACAGCCACCCCAAAGGTTGGGACGGCTCTGTTTACAAGAAACTGGTTTACGGTACAAGTTCAATATCGCAGAAAGTGAAAAATGGATAAAGAAGTTGTGGTACTTACGTACAATGCAGTATCACTCAGCAATGAAATCTATGTCATCAGGCCCGTAGCAGCATAATGAGTGGATTCAGGTATGATGATTCTAACTGAAATAAGTCACACAGAAAAAGAAACATCATAAGATATCACTAATACACGGAATGTAAACTTGGCTACACAGGAACTGAATTCCAAAACAGAACAGGGTCTCAAATTTAGAAAACCAACTTATGCTTGCTAAAGGGGAAAGGTGAGTTGGGGTGCTGCATAAAACCAGAGATTGAAATGAGCACAGATAAAGTTCCTTAAGCCAAATATGGAATAGACAAGAGCTACTCCTTGCTCAACGAAACGGACTCATCACCCCATATTAAACACCTAAGAATATACCTGACTAGGAAGTATCTTAAAACCTATGGATTGCTATGTCTCCGAAAGAGAATCAAGCGTGTGTACAGGGGCATAAACGCAGCAGTGATAGCATTGGAGAACTTCAGTGAGCAAATGAAGACCCTTTGAATTCATATTGCATGGTACCCATTCCACGGGTCTCAACTCTCCAGGTTTAAGGTATTCTTCCTTCAGCTAAAACATGCATGTGGAACCCAGAGTATGATCAACCATGTGATCGGGAGACGTGTTCCAATATGTCTCAGTTTTCGTCCTCTGGTACTCGGGTGCAACATTCCAGACGCTTTACTAACACTCTCCCGACTTGGAGAGTCAGTGCCTTTAACCTCCTGTTTGGCCCAGTTTGCAATTTCTGCGGAAGATGAACCGGAATAGGGAGAACCAATGAGAGACTAGCTGGAGGTGTCTGGACGGGCAAATTTAACTCTCATTTCCCACCAGGAAGAGGAATTAACCAGAGGCTCAGCGTGCCGTGCGGGAACCAGATTAGGGCCTGAAGCCATCCTGCGGTGTTGCGGCCAGCTCACGAGAAAGCGACTTGAAGAAAGGAGCTCAGGGGCACTGTAATTCACAAACCTGCAGAGTTATAAATGACAGCTATCGTCCAAAAATATACTGAAGTAAGGCTGCCAAGAGGACTTGAAAGCGGGGCAGAATTGCAGGAAACCGATTTCAGGAGGTAGACTGGAATTGCATTTAAAGCATAGGAAAAGAGGCAGAACATCCACAATGATACACTTGGCCAAAAAGGGCGTATGCGTTTTTCCCTGAATATATTCAGGAAAAAACGCATACGCCCTTTTTGGCCAACCAAGCAAGCTTGCAAAGGAATCTGCACTACAATGAAGTCTCACTTCCCCCCGGTCAAAAGGGCCATCTGAAAAAAGTTTAAAATCCAGAAAGGCAGGACAGGCCATGGAGAACTGGGAGCCTTGTTATGCTGATGGGCGGGATGTAAATTGCCAACAGCCACTCGGGAGAAGTGTATGGTGTTTCCTGAAACATCTAAAAAACAAAGCAACAGAGCCTAGGGCACTTCCACTTATGGTCCTATAGCTTAGGGAAATTAAAATCAAAAAGACACAGCCACCCCAAAGGTTGGGACGGCTATGTTTACAAGAACCTGGTTTACGGTACAAGTTCAATATCGCAGAAAGTGAAAAATGGATAAAGAAGTTGTGGTACTTATGTACAATGCAGTATCACTCAGCAATGAAATCTATGTCATCAGGCCCGTAGCAGCATAATGAGTGGATTCAGGTATGATGATTCTAACTGAAATAAGTCACACAGAAAAAGAAACATCATAAGATATCACTAATACACGGAATGTAAACTTGGCTGCAAAGGAACTGAATTCCAAAACAGAACAGGGTCTCAAATTTAGAAAACCAACTTATGCTTGCTTAAGGGGAAAGGTGAGTTGGGGTGCTGCATAAAACCAGAGATTGAAATGAGCACAGATAAAGTTCCTTAAGCCAAATATGGAATAGACAACAGCTACTCCGTGCTCAACGAAACGGTCTCATCACCCCATATTAAACACCTAAGAATGTACCTGACTAGTAAGTAGCTTAAAACCTAAGGAATGCTATGTCTCCGAAAGAGAATCAAGCATGTGTGCAGGGGCATAAACGCAGCAGTGATAGGATTGGAGAGGTTTGGTGAGCAAATGAAGACCCTTTGCAGTCATATTGCATGGTACCCATTCCACGGGTCTCAACTCTCCAGGTTTAAGGTATTCTTCCTTCAGCTAAAACATGCATGTGGAACCCAGAGTATGATCAACCGTGTGATCGTGAGACGTGTTCCAATATGTCTCAGTTTTCGTCCCCTGGTACTCGGGTGCAACATTCCAGACGCTTTACTAACACTCTCCCGACTTGGAGAGTCAGGGCCTTTAACCTCCTGTTTGGCCCAGTTTGCAATTTCTGCGGAAGATGAACAGAAATAGGGAGAACCAATGACAGACTAGATGGAGGTGTCTGGACGGGCAAATTTAACTCTCATTTCCCACTAGGAAGAGGAATTAACCAAAGGCTCAGCGTGCCGTGCCGGAACAAGTTTAGGGCCTGAAGCCATCCTGCGGTGTTGCGGCCAGCTCACGAGAAAGCGACTTGAAGAAAGGAGCTCAGGGGCACTGTAATTCACAAACCTGCAGAGTTATAAATGACAGCTATCGTCCAAAAATATACTGAAGTAAGGCTGCCAAGAGGATTTGAAAGCGGGGCAGAATTGCAGGAAACCGATTTCAGGAGGTAGACTGGAATTGCATTTAAAGCATAGGAAAAGAGGCAGAACGTCCACAATGATGCACTTGGCCAAAAAGGGCGTATGCGTTTTTTCCTGAATATATTCAGGAAAAAACGCATACGCCCTTTTTGGCCAACCAAGCAAGCTTGCAAAGGAAATCTGCACTACAATGAAGTCTCACTTCCCCCCGGTCAAAAGGGCCATCTGAAAAAAGTGTAAAATCCAGAAAGGCAGGACAGGCCATGGAGAACTGGGAGCCTTGTTATGCTGATGGGCGGGATGTAAATTGCCAACAGCCACTCGGGAGAAGTGTATGGTGTTTCCTGAAACATCTAAAAAACAAAGCAACAGAGCCTAGGGCACTTCCACTTATGGTCCTATAGCTTAGGGAAATTAAAATCAAAAAGACACAGCCACCCCAAAGGTTGGGACGGCTCTGTTTACAAGAACCTGGTTTACGGTACAAGTTCAATATCGCAGAAAGTGAAAAATGGATAAAGAAGTTGTGGTACTTACGTACAATGCAGTATCACTCAGCAATGAAATCTATGTCATCAGGCCCGTAGCAGCATAATGAGTGGATTCAGGTATGATGATTCTAACTGAAATAAGTCACACAGAAAAAGAAACATCATAAGATATCACTAATACACGGAATGGAAACTTGGCTACACAGGAACTGAATTCCAAAACAGAACAGGGTCTCAAATTTAGAAAACCAACTTATGCTTGCTTAAGGGGAAAGGTGAGTTGGGGTGCTGCATAAAACCAGAGATTGAAATGAGCACAGATAAAGTTCCTTAAGCCAAATATGGAATAGACAAGAGCTACTCCTTGCTCAACGAAATGGATTCAACACCCCATATTAAACACCTAAGAATATACCTGAATAGGAAGTATCTTAAAACCTATGGATTGCTATGTCTCCGAAAGAGAATCAAGCGTGTGTACAGGGGCATAAACGCAGCAGTGATAGGATTGGAGAGGTTCGGTGAGCAAATGAAGACCCTTTGAAGTCATATTGCATGGTACCCATTCCACGGGTCTCAACTCTCCAGGTTTAACGTATTCTTCCTTCAGCTAAAACATGCATGTGGAACCCAGAGTATGATCAACCGTGTGATCGGGAGACGTGTTCCAATATGTCTCAGTTTTCGTCCCCTGGTACTCGGGTGCAACATTCCAGACGCTTTACTAACACTCTCCCGACTTGGAGAGTCAGTGCCTTTAACCTCCTGTTTGGCCCAGTTTGCAATCTGCGGAAGATGAACAGGAATAGGGAGAACCAATGAGAGACTAGCTGGAGGTGTCTGGACGGGCAAATTTAACTCTCATTTCCCACCAGGAAGAGGAATTAACCAGAGGCTCAGCGTGCCGTGCGGGAACCTGTTTAGGGCCTGAAGCCATCCTGCGGTGTTGCGGCCAGCTCACGAGAAAGCGAGTTGAAGAAAGGAGCTCAGGGGCACTGTAATTCACAAACCTGCAGAGTTATAAATGACAGCTATCGTCCAAAAATATACTGAAGTAAGGCTGCCAAGAGGACTTGAAAGCGGGGCAGAATTGCAGGAAACCGATTTCAGGAGGTAGACTGGAATTGCATTTAAAGCATAGGAAAAGAGGCAGAACATCCACAATGATACACTTGGCCAAAAAGGGCGTATGCGTTTTTCCCTGAATATATTCAGGAAAAAACGCATACGCCCTTTTTGGCCAACCAAGCAAGCTTGCAAAGGAATCTGCACTACAATGAAGTCTCACTTCCCCCCGGTCAAAAGGGCCATCTGAAAAAAGTTTAAAATCCAGAAAGGCAGGACAGGCCATGGAGAACTGGGAGCCTTGTTATGCTGATGGGCGGGATGTAAATTGCCAACAGCCACTCGGGAGAAGTGTATGGTGTTTCCTGAAACATCTAAAAAACAAAGCAACAGAGCCTAGGGCACTTCCACTTATGGTCCTATAGCTTAGGGAAATTAAAATCAAAAAGACACAGCCACCCCAAAGGTTGGGACGGCTCTGTTTACAAGAACCTGGTTTACGGTACAAGTTCAATATCGCAGAAAGTGAAAAATGGATAAAGAAGTTGTGGTACTTATGTACAATGCAGTATCACTCAGCAATGAAATCTATGTCATCAGGCCCGTAGCAGCATAATGAGTGGATTCAGGTATGATGATTCTAACTGAAATAAGTCACACAGAAAAAGAAACATCATAAGATATCACTAATACACGGAATGTAAACTTGGCTGCAAAGGAACTGAATTCCAAAACAGAACAGGGTCTCAAATTTAGAAAACCAACTTATGCTTGCTTAAGGGGAAAGGTGAGTTGGGGTGCTGCATAAAACCAGAGATTGAAATGAGCACAGATAAAGTTCCTTAAGCCAAATATGGAATAGACAACAGCTACTCCGTGCTCAACGAAACGGTCTCATCACCCCATATTAAACACCTAAGAATGTACCTGACTAGTAAGTAGCTTAAAACCTAAGGAATGCTATGTCTCCGAAAGAGAATCAAGCATGTGTGCAGGGGCATAAACGCAGCAGTGATAGGATTGGAGAGGTTTGGTGAGCAAATGAAGACCCTTTGCAGTCATATTGCATGGTACCCATTCCACGGGTCTCAACTCTCCAGGTTTAAGGTATTCTTCCTTCAGCTAAAACATGCATGTGGAACCCAGAGTATGATCAACCGTGTGATCGGGAGACGTGTTCCAATATGTCTCAGTTTTCGTCCCCTGGTACTCGGGTGCAACATTCAAGACGCTTTACTAACACTCTCCCGACTTGGAGAGTCAGGGCCTTTAACCTCCTGTTTGGCCCAGTTTGCAATTTCTGCGGAAGATGAACAGAAATAGGGAGAACCAATGACAGACTAGATGGAGGTGTCTGGACGGGCAAATTTAACTCTCATTTCCCACTAGGAAGAGGAATTAACCAAAGGCTCAGCGTGCCGTGCCGGAAGCCTGAAGCCATCCTGCGGTGTTGCGGCCAGCTCACAAGAAAGCGAGTTGAAGAAAGGAGCTCAGGGGCACTGTAATTCACAAACCTGCAGAGTTATAAATGACAGCTATCGTCCAAAAATATACTGAAGTAAGGCTGCCAAGAGGACTTGAAAGCGGGGCAGAATTGCAGGAAACCGATTTCAGGAGGTAGACTGGAATTGCATTTAAAGCATAGGAAAAGAGGCAGAACGTCCACAATGATGCACTTGGCCAAAAAGGGCGTATGCGTTTTTTCCTGAATATATTCAGGAAAAAACGCATACGCCCTTTTTGGCCAACCAAGCAAGCTTGCAAAGGAAATCTGCACTACAATGAAGTCTCACTTCCCCCCGGTCAAAAGGGCCATCTGAAAAAAGTGTAAAATCCAGAAAGGCAGGACAGGCCATGGAGAACTGGGAGCCTTGTTATGCTGATGGGCGGGATGTAAATTGCCAACAGCCACTCGGGAGAAGTGTATGGTGTTTCCTGAAACATCTAAAAAACAAAGCAACAGAGCCTAGGGCACTTCCACTTATGGTCCTATAGCTTAGGGAAATTAAAATCAAAAAGACACAGCCACCCCAAAGGTTGGGACGGCTCTGTTTACAAGAACCTGGTTTACGGTACAAGTTCAATATCGCAGAAAGTGAAAAATGGATAAAGAAGTTGTGGTACTTATGTACAATGCAGTATCACTCAGCAATGAAATCTATGTCATCAGGCCCGTAGCAGCATAATGAGTGGATTCAGGTATGATGATTCTAACTGAAATAAGTCACACAGAAAAAGAAACATCATAAGATATCACTAATACACGGAATGTAAACTTGGCTGCAAAGGAACTGAATTCCAAAACAGAACAGGGTCTCAAATTTAGAAAACCAACTTATGCTTGCTTAAGGGGAAAGGTGAGTTGGGGTGCTGCATAAAACCAGAGATTGAAATGAGCACAGATAAAGTTCCTTAAGCCAAATATGGAATAGACAACAGCTACTCCGTGCTCAACGAAACGGTCTCATCACCCCATATTAAACACCTAAGAATGTACCTGACTAGTAAGTAGCTTAAAACCTAAGGAATGCTATGTCTCCGAAAGAGAATCAAGCATGTGTGCAGGGGCATAAACGCAGCAGTGATAGGATTGGAGAGGTTTGGTGAGCAAATGAAGACCCTTTGCAGTCATATTGCATGGTACCCATTCCACGGGTCTCAACTCTCCAGGTTTAAGGTATTCTTCCTTCAGCTAAAACATGCATGTGGAACCCAGAGTATGATCAACCGTGTGATCGGGAGACGTGTTCCAATATGTCTCAGTTTTCGTCCCCTGGTACTCGGGTGCAACATTCAAGACGCTTTACTAACACTCTCCCGACTTGGAGAGTCAGGGCCTTTAACCTCCTGTTTGGCCCAGTTTGCAATTTCTGCGGAAGATGAACAGAAATAGGGAGAACCAATGACAGACTAGATGGAGGCGTCTGGACGGGCAAATTTAACTCTCATTTCCCACTAGGAAGAGGAATTAACCAAAGGCTCAGCGTGCCGTGCCGGAAGCCTGAAGCCATCCTGCGGTGTTGCGGCCAGCTCACAAGAAAGCGAGTTGAAGAAAGGAGCTCAGGGGCACTGTAATTCACAAACCTGCAGAGTTATAAATGACAGCTATCGTCCAAAAATATACTGAAGTAAGGCTGCCAAGAGGACTTGAAAGCGGGGCAGAATTGCAGGAAACCGATTTCAGGAGGTAGACCGGAATTGCATTTAAAGCATAGGGAAAGAGGCAGAACGTCCACAATGATGCACTTGGCCAAAAAGGGCGTATGCGTTTTTTCCTGAATATATTCAGGAAAAAACGCATACGCCCTTTTTGGCCAACCAAGCAAGCTTGCAAAGGAAATCTGCACTACAATGAAGTCTCACTTCCCCCCGGTCAAAAGGGCCATCGAAAAAAGTGTAAAATCCAGAAAGGCAGGACAGGCCATGGAGAACTGGGAGCCTTGTTATGCTGATGGGCGGGATGTAAATTGCCAACAGCCACTCGGGAGAAGTGGATGGTGTTTCCTGAAACATCTAAAAAACAAAGCAACAGAGCCTAGGGCACTTCCACTTATGGTCCTATAGCTTAGGGAAATTAAAATCAAAAAGACACAGCCACCCCAAAGGTTGGGACGGCTCTGTTTACAAGAAACTGGTTTACGGTACAAGTTCAATATCGCAGAAAGTGAAAAATGGATAAAGAAGTTGTGGTACTTACGTACAATGCAGTATCACTCAGCAATGAAATCTATGTCATCAGGCCCGTAGCAGCATAATGAGTGGATTCAGGTATGATGATTCTAACTGAAATAAGTCACACAGAAAAAGAAACATCATAAGATATCACTAATACACGGAATGTAAACTTGGCTACACAGGAACTGAATTCCAAAACAGAACAGGGTCTCAAATTTAGAAAACCAACTTATGCTTGCTTAAGGGGAAAGGTGAGTTGGGGTGCTGCATAAAACCAGAGATTGAAATGAGCACAGATAAAGTTCCTTAAGCCAAATATGGAATAGACAAGAGCTACTCCTTGCTCAACGAAACGGACTCATCACCCCATATTAAACACCTAAGAATATACCTGACTAGGAAGTATCTTAAAACCTATGGATTGCTATGTCTCCGAAAGAGAATCAAGCGTGTGTACAGGGGCATAAACGCAGCAGTGATAGCATTGGAGAACTTCAGTGAGCAAATGAAGACCCTTTGAATTCATATTGCATGGTACCCATTCCACGGGTCTCAACTCTCCAGGTTTAAGGTATTCTTCCTTCAGCTAAAACATGCATGTGGAACCCAGAGTATGATCAACCATGTGATCGGGAGACGTGTTCCAATATGTCTCAGTTTTCGTCCTCTGGTACTCGGGTGCAACATTCCAGACGCTTTACTAACACTCTCCCGACTTGGAGAGTCTGCCTTTAACCTCCTGTTTGGCCCAGTTTGCAATTTCTGCGGAAGATGAACCGGAATAGGGAGAACCAATGAGAGACTAGCTGGAGGTGTCTGGACGGGCAAATTTAACTCTCATTTCCCACCAGGAAGAGGAATTAACCAGAGGCTCAGCGTGCCGTGCGGGAACCAGATTAGGGCCTGAAGCCAGCCTGCGGTGTTGCAGCCAGCTCACGAGAAAGCGAGTTTAAGAAAGGAGCTCAGGGGCACTGTAATTCACAAAGCTGCAGAGTTATAAATGACAGCTATCGTCCAAAAATATACTGAAGTAAGGCTGCCAAGAGGACTTGAAAGCGGGGCAGAATTGCAGGAAACCGATTTCAGGAGGTAGACTGGAATTGCATTTAAAGCATAGGAAAAGAGGCAGAACATCCACAATGATACACTTGGCCAAAAAGGGCGTATGCGTTTTTCTCTGAATATATTCAGGAAAAAACGCATACGCCCTTTTTGGCCAACCAAGCAAGCTTGCAAAGGAATCTGCACTACAATGAAGTCTCACTTCCCCCCGCTCAAAAGGGCCATCTTAAAAAAGTTTAAAATCCAGAAAGGCAGGACAGGCCATGGAGAACTGGGAGCCTTGTTATGCTGATGGGCGGGATGTAAATTGCCAACAGCCACTCGGGAGAAGTGGATGGTGTTTCCTGAAACATCTAAAAAACAAAGCAACAGAGCCTAGGGCACTTCCACTTATGGTCCTATAGCTTAGGGAAATTAAAATCAAAAAGACACAGCCACCCCAAAGGTTGGGACGGCTCTGTTTACAAGAACCTGGTTTACGGTACAAGTTCAATATCGCAGAAAGTGAAAAATGGATAAAGAAGTTGTGGTACTTACGTACAATGCAGTATCACTCAGCAATGAAATCTATGTCATCAGGCCCGTAGCAGCATAATGAGTGGATTCAGGTATGATGATTCTAACTGAAATAAGTCACACAGAAAAAGAAACATCATAAGATATCACTAATACACGGAATGTAAACTTGGCTACACAGGAACTGAATTCCAAAACAGAAAAGGGTCTCAAATTTACAAAACCAACTTATGCTTGCTTAAGGGGAAAGGTGAGTTGGGGTGCTGCATAAAACCAGAGATTGAAATGAGCACAGATAAAATTCCTTAAGCCAAATATGGAATAGACAAGAGCTACTCCTTGCTCAACGAAATGGACTCAACACCCCATATTAAATGCCTAAGAGTGTACCTGACTAGGAAGTATCTTAAAACCTATGGATTGCTATGTCTCCGAAAGAGAATCAAGCGTGTGTACAGGGGCATAAACGCAGCAGTGATAGGATTGGAGAAGTTCGGTGAGCAAATGAAGACCCTTTGAAGTCATATTGCATGGTACCCATTCCACGGGTCTCAACTCTCCAGGTTTAAGGTATTCTTCCTTCAGCTAAAACATGCATGTGGAAACCAGAGTATGATCAACCGTGTGATCGGGAGACGTGTTCCAATATGTCTCAGGTTTCGTCCCCTGGTACTCGGGTGCAACATTCCAGACGCTTTAGTAACACTCTCCCGACTTGGAGAGTCAGTGCCTTTAACCTCCTGTTTGGCCCAGTTTGCAATTTCTGCGGAAGATGAACAGGAATAGGGAGAACCAATGAGAGACTAGCTGGAGGTGTTTGGACGGGCAAATTTAACTCTCATTTCCCACCAGGAAGAGGAATTAACCAAAGGCTCAGCGTGCCGTGCCGGAACAAGTTTAGGGCCTGAAGCCATCCTGCGGTGTTGCGGCCAGCTCACGAGAAAGCGAGTTGAAGAAAGGAGCTCAGGGGCACTGTAATTCACAAACCTGCAGAGTTATAAATGACAGCTATCGTCCAAAAATATACTGAAGTAAGGCTGCCAAGAGGATTTGAAAGCGGGGCAGAATTGCAGGAAACCGATTTCAGGAGGTAGACTGGAATTGCATTTAAAGCATAGGAAAAGAGGCAGAACGTCCACAATGATGCACTTGGCCAAAAAGGGCGTATGCGTTTTTTCCTGAATATATTCAGGAAAAAACGCATACGCCCTTTTTGGCCAACCAAGCAAGCTTGCAAAGGAAATTTGCACTACAATGAAGTCTCACTTCCCCCCGGTCAAAAGGGCCATCTGAAAAAAGTGTAAAATCCAGAAAGGCAGGACAGGCCATGGAGAACTGGGAGCCTTGTTATGCTGATGGGCGGGATGTAAATTGCCAACAGCCACTCGGGAGAAGTGTATGGTGTTTCCTGAAACATCTAAAAAACAAAGCAACAGAGCCTAGGGCACTTCCACTTATGGTCCTATAGCTTAGGGAAATTAAAATCAAAAAGACACAGCCACCCCAAAGGTTGGGACGGCTCTGTTTACAAGAACCTGGTTTACGGTACAAGTTCAATATCGCAGAAAGTGAAAAATGGATAAAGAAGTTGTGGTACTTACGTACAATGCAGTATCACTCAGCAATGAAATCTATGTCATCAGGCCCGTAGCAGCATAATGAGTGGATTCAGGTATGATGATTCTAACTGAAATAAGTCACACAGAAAAAGAAACATCATAAGATATCACTAATACACGGAATGGAAACTTGGCTACACAGGAACTGAATTCCAAAACAGAACAGGGTCTCAAATTTAGAAAACCAACTTATGCTTGCTTAAGGGGAAAGGTGAGTTGGGGTGCTGCATAAAACCAGAGATTGAAATGAGCACAGATAAAGTTCCTTAAGCCAAATATGGAATAGACAAGAGCTACTCCTTGCTCAACGAAATGGATTCAACACCCCATATTAAACACCTAAGAATATACCTGACTAGGAATTATCTTAAAACCTATGGATTGCTATGTCTCCGAAAGAGAATCAAGCGTGTGTACAGGGGCATAAACACAGCAGTGATAGGATTGGAGAGATTCGGTGAGCAAATGAAGACCCTTTGAAGTCATATTGCATGGTACCCATTCCACGGGTCTCAACTCTCCTGGTTTAAGGTATTCTTCCTTCAGCTAAAACATGCATGTGGAACCCAGAGTATGATCAACCGTGTGATCGGGAGACGTGTTCCAATATGTCTCAGTTTTCGTCCCCTGGTACTCGGGTGCAACATTCCAGACGCTTTACTAACACTCTCCCGACTTGGACACTCAGTGCCTTTAACCTCCTGTTTGGCCCAGTTTGCAATTTCTGCGGAAGATGAACAGGAATAGGGAGAACCAATGACAGACTAGCTGGAGGTGTCTGGACGGGAAAATTTAACTCTCATTTCCCACCAGGAAGAGGAATTAACCAAAGGCTCAGCGTGCCGTCCCGGAACCAGATTAGGGCCTGAAGCCATCCTGCGGTGTTGCGGCCAGCTCACGAGAAAGCGAGTTGAAGAAAGGAGCTCAGGGGCACTGTAATTCACAAACCTGCAGAGTTATAAATGACAGCTATCGTCCAAAAATATACTGAAGTAAGGCTGCCAAGAGGACTTGAAAGCGGGGCAGAATTGCAGGAAACCGATTTCAGGAGGTAGACTGGAATTGCATTTAAAGCATAGGAAAAGAGGCAGAAGGTCCACAATGATGCACTTGGCCAAAAAGGGCGTATGCGTTTTTTCCTGAATATATTCAGGAAAAAACGCATACGCCCTTTTTGGCCAACCAAGCAAGCTTGCAAAGGAAATCTGCACTACAATGAAGTCTCACTTCCCCCCGGTCAAAAGGGCCATCTGAAAAAAGTGTAAAATCCAGAAAGGCAGGACAGGCCATGGAGAACTGGGAGCCTTGTTATGCTGATGGGCGGGATGTAAATTGCCAACAGCCACTCGGGAGAAGTGTATGGTGTTTCCTGAAACATCTAAAAAACAAAGCAACAGAGCCTAGGGCACTTCCACTTATGGTCCTATAGCTTAGGGAAATTAAAATCAAAAAGACACAGCCACCCCAAAGGTTGGGACGGCTCTGTTTACAAGAACCTGGTTTACGGTACAAGTTCAATATCGCAGAAAGTGAAAAATGGATAAAGAAGTTGTGGTACTTATGTACAATGCAGTATCACTCAGCAATGAAATCTATGTCATCAGGCCCGTAGCAGCATAATGAGTGGATTCAGGTATGATGATTCTAACTGAAATAAGTCACACAGAAAAAGAAACATCATAAGATATCACTAATACACGGAATGTAAACTTGGCTGCAAAGGAACTGAATTCCAAAACAGAACAGGGTCTCAAATTTAGAAAACCAACTTATGCTTGCTTAAGGGGAAAGGTGAGTTGGGGTGCTGCATAAAACCAGAGATTGAAATGAGCACAGATAAAGTTCCTTAAGCCAAATATGGAATAGACAACAGCTACTCCGTGCTCAACGAAACGGTCTCATCACCCCATATTAAACACCTAAGAATGTACCTGACTAGTAAGTAGCTTAAAACCTAAGGAATGCTATGTCTCCGAAAGAGAATCAAGCATGTGTGCAGGGGCATAAACGCAGCAGTGATAGGATTGGAGAGGTTTGGTGAGCAAATGAAGACCCTTTGCAGTCATATTGCATGGTACCCATTCCACGGGTCTCAACTCTCCAGGTTTAAGGTATTCTTCCTTCAGCTAAAACATGCATGTGGAACCCAGAGTATGATCAACCGTGTGATCGGGAGACGTGTTCCAATATGTGTCAGTTTTCGTCCCCTGGTACTCGGGTGCAACATTCCAGACGCTTTACTAACACTCTCCCGACTTGGAGAGTCAGGGCCTTTAACCTCCTGTTTGGCCCAGTTTGCAATTTCTGCGGAAGATGAACAGAAATAGGGAGAACCAATGACAGACTAGATGGAGGTGTCTGGACGGGCAAATTTAACTCTCATTTCCCACTAGGAAGAGGAATTAACCAAAGGCTCAGCGTGCCGTGCCAGAAGCCTGAAGCCATCCTGCGGTGTTGCGGCCAGCTCACAAGAAAGCGAGTTGAAGAAAGGAGCTCAGGGGCACTGTAATTCACAAACCTGCAGAGTTATAAATGACAGCTATCGTCCAAAAATATACTGAAGTAAGGCTGCCAAGAGGACTTGAAAGCGGGGCAGAATTGCAGGAAACCGATTTCAGGAGGTAGACTGGAATTGCATTTAAAGCATAGGAAAAGAGGCAGAACGTCCACAATGATGCACTTGGCCAAAAAGGGCGTATGCGTTTTTTCCTGAATATATTCAGGAAAAAACGCATACGCCCTTTTTGGCCAACCAAGCAAGCTTGCAAAGGAAATCTGCACTACAATGAAGTCTCACTTCCCCCCGGTCAAAAGGGCCATCGAAAAAAGTGTAAAATCCAGAAAGGCAGGACAGGCCATGGAGAACTGGGAGCCTTGTTATGCTGATGGGCGGGATGTAAATTGCCAACAGCCACTCGGGAGAAGTGTATGGTGTTTCCTGAAACATCTAAAAAACAAAGCAACAGAGCCTAGGGCACTTCCACTTATGGTCCTATAGCTTAGGGAAATTAAAATCAAAAAGACACAGCCACCCCAAAGGTTGGGACGGCTCTGTTTACAAGAAACTGGTTTACGGTACAAGTTCAATATCGCAGAAAGTGAAAAATGGATAAAGAAGTTGTGGTACTTACGTACAATGCAGTATCACTCAGCAATGAAATCTATGTCATCAGGCCCGTAGCAGCATAATGAGTGGATTCAGGTATGATGATTCTAACTGAAATAAGTCACACAGAAAAAGAAACATCATAAGATATCACTAATACACGGAATGTAAACTTGGCTACACAGGAACTCAATTCCAAAACAGAACAGGGTCTCAAATTTAGAAAACCAACTTATGCTTGCTAAAGGGGAAAGGTGAGTTGGGGTGCTGCATAAAACCAGAGATTGAAATGAGCACAGATAAAGTTCCTTAAGCCAAATATGGAATAGACAAGAGCTACTCCTTGCTCAACGAAACGGACTCATCACCCCATATTAAACACCTAAGAATATACCTGACTAGGAAGTATCTTAAAACCTATGGATTGCTATGTCTCCGAAAGAGAATCAAGCGTGTGTACAGGGGCATAAACGCAGCAGTGATAGCATTGGAGAACTTCAGTGAGCAAATGAAGACCCTTTGAATTCATATTGCATGGTACCCATTCCACGGGTCTCAACTCTCCAGGTTTAAGGTATTCTTCCTTCAGCTAAAACATGCATGTGGAACCCAGAGTATGATCAACCATGTGATCGGGAGACGTGTTCCAATATGTCTCAGTTTTCGTCCTCTGGTACTCGGGTGCAACATTCCAGACGCTTTACTAACACTCTCCCGACTTCGAGAGTCAGTGCCTTTAACCTCCTGTTTGGCCCAGTTTGCAATTTCTGCGGAAGATGAACCGGAATAGGGAGAACCAATGAGAGACTAGCTGGAGGTGTCTGGACGGGCAAATTTAACTCTCATTTCCCACCAGGAAGAGGAATTAACCAGAGGCTCAGCGTGCCGTGCGGGAACCAGATTAGGGCCTGAAGCCATCCTGCGGTGTTGCGGCCAGCTCACGAGAAAGCGAGTTGAAGAAAGGAGCTCAGGGGCACTGTAATTCACAAACCTGCAGAGTTATAAATGACAGCTATCGTCCAAAAATATACTGAAGTAAGGCTGCCAAGAGGACTTGAAAGCGGGGCAGAATTGCAGGAAACCGATTTCAGGAGGTAGACTGGAATTGCATTTAAAGCATAGGAAAAGAGGCAGAACATCCACAATGATACACTTGGCCAAAAAGGGCGTATGCGTTTTTCCCTGAATATATTCAGGAAAAAACGCATACGCCCTTTTTGGCCAACCAAGCAAGCTTGCAAAGGAATCTGCACTACAATGAAGTCTCACTTCCCCCCGGTCAAAAGGGCCATCTGAAAAAAGTTTAAAATCCAGAAAGGCAGGACAGGCCATGGAGAACTGGGAGCCTTGTTATGCTGATGGGCGGGATGTAAATTGCCAACAGCCACTCGGGAGAAGTGGATGGTGTTTCCTGAAACATCTAAAAAACAAAGCAACAGAGCCTAGGGCACTTCCACTTATGGTCCTATAGCTTAGGGAAATTAAAATCAAAAAGACACAGCCACCCCAAAGGTTGGGACGGCTCTGTTTACAAGAACCTGGTTTACGGTACAAGTTCAATATCGCAGAAAGTGAAAAATGGATAAAGAAGTTGTGGTACTTACGTACAATGCAGTATCACTCAGCAATGAAATCTATGTCAGCAGGCCCGTAGCAGCATAATGAGTGGATTCAGGTATGATGATTCTAACTGAAATAAGTCACACAGAAAAAGAAACATCATAAGATATCACTAATACACGGAATGTAAACTTGGCTACACAGGAACTGAATTCCAAAACAGAAAAGGGTCTCAAATTTACAAAACCAACTTATGCTTGCTTAAGGGGAAAGGTGAGTTGGGGTGCTGCATAAAACCAGAGATTGAAATGAGCACAGATAAAGTTCCTTAAGCCAAATATGGAATAGACAAGAGCTACTCCTTGCTCAACGAAATGGACTCAACACCCCATATTAAATGCCTAAGAGTGTACCTTACTAGGAAGTATCTTAAAACCTATGGATTGCTATGTCTCCGAAAGAGAATCAAGCGTGTGTACAGGGGCATAAACGCAGCAGTGATAGGATTGGAGAAGTTCGGTGAGCAAATGAAGACCCTTTGAAGTCATATTGCATGGTACCCATTCCACGGGTCTCAACTCTCCAGGTTTAAGGTATTCTTCCTTCAGCTAAAACATGCATGTGGAAACCAGAGTATGATCAACCGTGTGATCGGGAGACGTGTTCCAATATGTCTCAGGTTTCGTCCCCTGGTACTCGGGTGCAACATTCCAGACGCTTTAGTAACACTCTCCCGACTTGGAGAGTCAGTGCCTTTAACCTCCTGTTTGGCCCAGTTTGCAATTTCTGCGGAAGATGAACAGGAATAGGGAGAACCAATGAGAGACTAGCTGGAGGTGTTTGGACGGGCAAATTTAACTCTCATTTCCCACCAGGAAGAGGAATTAACCAAAGGCTCAGCGTGCCGTGCCGGAACAAGTTTAGGGCCTGAAGCCATCCTGCGGTGTTGCGGCCAGCTCACGAGAAAGCGAGTTGAAGAAAGGAGCTCAGGGGCACTGTAATTCACAAACCTGCAGAGTTATAAATGACAGCTATCGTCCAAAAATATACTGAAGTAAGGCTGCCAAGAGGATTTGAAAGCGGGGCAGAATTGCAGGAAACCGATTTCAGGAGGTAGACTGGAATTGCATTTAAAGCATAGGAAAAGAGGCAGAACGTCCACAATGATGCACTTGGCCAAAAAGGGCGTATGCGTTTTTTCCTGAATATATTCAGGAAAAAACGCATACGCCCTTTTTGGCCAACCAAGCAAGCTTGCAAAGGAAATTTGCACTACAATGAAGTCTCACTTCCCCCCGGTCAAAAGGGCCATCTGAAAAAAGTGTAAAATCCAGAAAGGCAGGACAGGCCATGGAGAACTGGGAGCCTTGTTATGCTGATGGGCGGGATGTAAATTGCCAACAGCCACTCGGGAGAAGTGTATGGTGTTTCCTGAAACATCTAAAAAACAAAGCAACAGAGCCTAGGGCACTTCCACTTATGGTCCTATAGCTTAGGGAAATTAAAATCAAAAAGACACAGCCACCCCAAAGGTTGGGACGGCTCTGTTTACAAGAACCTGGTTTACGGTACAAGTTCAATATCGCAGAAAGTGAAAAATGGATAAAGAAGTTGTGGTACTTACGTACAATGCAGTATCACTCAGCAATGAAATCTATGTCATCAGGCCCGTAGCAGCATAATGAGTGGATTCAGGTATGATGATTCTAACTGAAATAAGTCACACAGAAAAAGAAACATCATAAGATATCACTAATACACGGAATGGAAACTTGGCTACACAGGAACTGAATTCCAAAACAGAACAGGGTCTCAAATTTAGAAAACCAACTTATGCTTGCTTAAGGGGAAAGGTGAGTTGGGGTGCTGCATAAAACCAGAGATTGAAATGAGCACAGATAAAGTTCCTTAAGCCAAATATGGAATAGACAAGAGCTACTCCTTGCTCAACGAAATGGATTCAACACCCCATATTAAACACCTAAGAATATACCTGACTAGGAATTATCTTAAAACCTATGGATTGCTATGTCTCCGAAAGAGAATCAAGCGTGTGTACAGGGGCATAAACACAGCAGTGATAGGATTGGAGAGATTCGGTGAGCAAATGAAGACCCTTTGAAGTCATATTGCATGGTACCCATTCCACGGGTCTCAACTCTCCTGGTTTAAGGTATTCTTCCTTCAGCTAAAACATGCATGTGGAACCCAGAGTATGATCAACCGTGTGATCGGGAGACGTGTTCCAATATGTCTCAGTTTTCGTCCCCTGGTACTCGGGTGCAACATTCCAGACGCTTTACTAACACTCTCCCGACTTGGACACTCAGTGCCTTTAACCTCCTGTTTGGCCCAGTTTGCAATTTCTGCGGAAGATGAACAGGAATAGGGAGAACCAATGACAGACTAGCTGGAGGTGTCTGGACGGGAAAATTTAACTCTCATTTCCCACCAGGAAGAGGAATTAACCAAAGGCTCAGCGTGCCGTCCCGGAACCAGATTAGGGCCTGAAGCCATCCTGCGGTGTTGCGGCCAGCTCACGAGAAAGCGAGTTGAAGAAAGGAGCTCAGGGGCACTGTAATTCACAAACCTGCAGAGTTATAAATGACAGCTATCGTCCAAAAATATACTGAAGTAAGGCTGCCAAGAGGACTTGAAAGCGGGGCAGAATTGCAGGAAACCGATTTCAGGAGGTAGACTGGAATTGCATTTAAAGCATAGGAAAAGAGGCAGAAGGTCCACAATGATGCACTTGGCCAAAAAGGGCGTATGCGTTTTTTCCTGAATATATTCAGGAAAAAACGCATACGCCCTTTTTGGCCAACCAAGCAAGCTTGCAAAGGAAATCTGCACTACAATGAAGTCTCACTTCCCCCCGGTCAAAAGGGCCATCTGAAAAAAGTGTAAAATCCAGAAAGGCAGGACAGGCCATGGAGAACTGGGAGCCTTGTTATGCTGATGGGCGGGATGTAAATTGCCAACAGCCACTCGGGAGAAGTGTATGGTGTTTCCTGAAACATCTAAAAAACAAAGCAACAGAGCCTAGGGCACTTCCACTTATGGTCCTATAGCTTAGGGAAATTAAAATCAAAAAGACACAGCCACCCCAAAGGTTGGGACGGCTCTGTTTACAAGAACCTGGTTTACGGTACAAGTTCAATATCGCAGAAAGTGAAAAATGGATAAAGAAGTTGTGGTACTTATGTACAATGCAGTATCACTCAGCAATGAAATCTATGTCATCAGGCCCGTAGCAGCATAATGAGTGGATTCAGGTATGATGATTCTAACTGAAATAAGTCACACAGAAAAAGAAACATCATAAGATATCACTAATACACGGAATGTAAACTTGGCTGCAAAGGAACTGAATTCCAAAACAGAACAGGGTCTCAAATTTAGAAAACAAACTTATGCTTGCTTAAGGGGAAAGGTGAGTTGGGGTGCTGCATAAAACCAGAGATTGAAATGAGCACAGATAAAGTTCCTTAAGCCAAATATGGAATAGACAACAGCTACTCCGTGCTCAACGAAACGGTCTCATCACCCCATATTAAACACCTAAGAATGTACCTGACTAGTAAGTAGCTTAAAACCTAAGGAATGCTATGTCTCCGAAAGAGAATCAAGCATGTGTGCAGGGGCATAAACGCAGCAGTGATAGGATTGGAGAGGTTTGGTGAGCAAATGAAGACCCTTTGCAGTCATATTGCATGGTACCCATTCCACGGGTCTCAACTCTCCAGGTTTAAGGTATTCTTCCTTCAGCTAAAACATGCATGTGGAACCCAGAGTATGATCAACCGTGTGATCGGGAGACGTGTTCCAATATGTGTCAGTTTTCGTCCCCTGGTACTCGGGTGCAACATTCCAGACGCTTTACTAACACTCTCCCGACTTGGAGAGTCAGGGCCTTTAACCTCCTGTTTGGCCCAGTTTGCAATTTCTGCGGAAGATGAACAGAAATAGGGAGAACCAATGACAGACTAGATGGAGGTGTCTGGACGGGCAAATTTAACTCTCATTTCCCACTAGGAAGAGGAATTAACCAAAGGCTCAGCGTGCCGTGCCAGAAGCCTGAAGCCATCCTGCGGTGTTGCGGCCAGCTCACAAGAAAGCGAGTTGAAGAAAGGAGCTCAGGGGCACTGTAATTCACAAACCTGCAGAGTTATAAATGACAGCTATCGTCCAAAAATATACTGAAGTAAGGCTGCCAAGAGGACTTGAAAGCGGGGCAGAATTGCAGGAAACCGATTTCAGGAGGTAGACTGGAATTGCATTTAAAGCATAGGAAAAGAGGCAGAACGTCCACAATGATGCACTTGGCCAAAAAGGGCGTATGCGTTTTTTCCTGAATATATTCAGGAAAAAACGCATACGCCCTTTTTGGCCAACCAAGCAAGCTTGCAAAGGAAATCTGCACTACAATGAAGTCTCACTTCCCCCCGGTCAAAAGGGCCATCGAAAAAAGTGTAAAATCCAGAAAGGCAGGACAGGCCATGGAGAACTGGGAGCCTTGTTATGCTGATGGGCGGGATGTAAATTGCCAACAGCCACTCGGGAGAAGTGTATGGTGTTTCCTGAAACATCTAAAAAACAAAGCAACAGAGCCTAGGGCACTTCCACTTATGGTCCTATAGCTTAGGGAAATTAAAATCAAAAAGACACAGCCACCCCAAAGGTTGGGACGGCTCTGTTTACAAGAAACTGGTTTACGGTACAAGTTCAATATCGCAGAAAGTGAAAAATGGATAAAGAAGTTGTGGTACTTACGTACAATGCAGTATCACTCAGCAATGAAATCTATGTCATCAGGCCCGTAGCAGCATAATGAGTGGATTCAGGTATGATGATTCTAACTGAAATAAGTCACACAGAAAAAGAAACATCATAAGATATCACTAATACACGGAATGTAAACTTGGCTACACAGGAACTCAATTCCAAAACAGAACAGGGTCTCAAATTTAGAAAACCAACTTATGCTTGCTAAAGGGGAAAGGTGAGTTGGGGTGCTGCATAAAACCAGAGATTGAAATGAGCACAGATAAAGTTCCTTAAGCCAAATATGGAATAGACAAGAGCTACTCCTTGCTCAACGAAACGGACTCATCACCCCATATTAAACACCTAAGAATATACCTGACTAGGAAGTATCTTAAAACCTATGGATTGCTATGTCTCCGAAAGAGAATCAAGCGTGTGTACAGGGGCATAAACGCAGCAGTGATAGCATTGGAGAACTTCAGTGAGCAAATGAAGACCCTTTGAATTCATATTGCATGGTACCCATTCCACGGGTCTCAACTCTCCAGGTTTAAGGTATTCTTCCTTCAGCTAAAACATGCATGTGGAACCCAGAGTATGATCAACCATGTGATCGGGAGACGTGTTCCAATATGTCTCAGTTTTCGTCCTCTGGTACTCGGGTGCAACATTCCAGACGCTTTACTAACACTCTCCCGACTTCGAGAGTCAGTGCCTTTAACCTCCTGTTTGGCCCAGTTTGCAATTTCTGCGGAAGATGAACCGGAATAGGGAGAACCAATGAGAGACTAGCTGGAGGTGTCTGGACGGGCAAATTTAACTCTCATTTCCCACCAGGAAGAGGAATTAACCAGAGGCTCAGCGTGCCGTGCGGGAACCAGATTAGGGCCTGAAGCCATCCTGCGGTGTTGCGGCCAGCTCACGAGAAAGCGAGTTGAAGAAAGGAGCTCAGGGGCACTGTAATTCACAAACCTGCAGAGTTATAAATGACAGCTATCGTCCAAAAATATACTGAAGTAAGGCTGCCAAGAGGACTTGAAAGCGGGGCAGAATTGCAGGAAACCGATTTCAGGAGGTAGACTGGAATTGCATTTAAAGCATAGGAAAAGAGGCAGAACATCCACAATGATACACTTGGCCAAAAAGGGCGTATGCGTTTTTCCCTGAATATATTCAGGAAAAAACGCATACGCCCTTTTTGGCCAACCAAGCAAGCTTGCAAAGGAATCTGCACTACAATGAAGTCTCACTTCCCCCCGGTCAAAAGGGCCATCTGAAAAAAGTTTAAAATCCAGAAAGGCAGGACAGGCCATGGAGAACTGGGAGCCTTGTTATGCTGATGGGCGGGATGTAAATTGCCAACAGCCACTCGGGAGAAGTGGATGGTGTTTCCTGAAACATCTAAAAAACAAAGCAACAGAGCCTAGGGCACTTCCACTTATGGTCCTATAGCTTAGGGAAATTAAAATCAAAAAGACACAGCCACCCCAAAGGTTGGGACGGCTCTGTTTACAAGAACCTGGTTTACGGTACAAGTTCAATATCGCAGAAAGTGAAAAATGGATAAAGAAGTTGTGGTACTTACGTACAATGCAGTATCACTCAGCAATGAAATCTATGTCAGCAGGCCCGTAGCAGCATAATGAGTGGATTCAGGTATGATGATTCTAACTGAAATAAGTCACACAGAAAAAGAAACATCATAAGATATCACTAATACACGGAATGTAAACTTGGCTACACAGGAACTGAATTCCAAAACAGAAAAGGGTCTCAAATTTACAAAACCAACTTATGCTTGCTTAAGGGGAAAGGTGAGTTGGGGTGCTGCATAAAACCAGAGATTGAAATGAGCACAGATAAAGTTCCTTAAGCCAAATATGGAATAGACAAGAGCTACTCCTTGCTCAACGAAATGGACTCAACACCCCATATTAAATGCCTAAGAGTGTACCTTACTAGGAAGTATCTTAAAACCTATGGATTGCTATGTCTCCGAAAGAGAATCAAGCGTGTGTACAGGGGCATAAACGCAGCAGTGATAGGATTGGAGAAGTTCGGTGAGCAAATGAAGACCCTTTGAAGTCATATTGCATGGTACCCATTCCACGGGTCTCAACTCTCCAGGTTTAAGGTATTCTTCCTTCAGCTAAAACATGCATGTGGAACCCAGAGTATGATCAACCGTGTGATCGGGAGACGTGTTCCAATATGTGTCAGTTTTCGTCCCCTGGTACTCGGGTGCAACATTCCAGACGCTTTACTAACACTCTCCCGACTTGGAGAGTCAGTGCCTTTAACCTCCTGTTTGGCCCAGTTTGCAATTTCTGCGGAAGATGAACAGGAATAGGGAGAACCAATGAGAGACTAGCTGGAGGTGTTTGGACGGGCAAATTTAACTCTCATTTCCCACCAGGAAGAGGAATTAACCAAAGGCTCAGCGTGCCGTGCCGGAACAAGTTTAGGGCCTGAAGCCATCCTGCGGTGTTGCGGCCAGCTCACGAGAAAGCGAGTTGAAGAAAGGAGCTCAGGGGCACTGTAATTCACAAACCTGCAGAGTTATAAATGACAGCTATCGTCCAAAAATATACTGAAGTAAGGCTGCCAAGAGGATTTGAAAGCGGGGCAGAATTGCAGGAAACCGATTTCAGGAGGTAGACTGGAATTGCATTTAAAGCATAGGAAAAGAGGCAGAACGTCCACAATGATGCACTTGGCCAAAAAGGGCGTATGCGTTTTTTCCTGAATATATTCAGGAAAAAACGCATACGCCCTTTTTGGCCAACCAAGCAAGCTTGCAAAGGAAATCTGCACTACAATGAAGTCTCACTTCCCCCCGGTCAAAAGGGCCATCTGAAAAAAGTGTAAAATCCAGAAAGGCAGGACAGGCCATGGAGAACTGGGAGCCTTGTTATGCTGATGGGCGGGATGTAAATTGCCAACAGCCACTCGGGAGAAGTGTATGGTGTTTCCTGAAACATCTAAAAAACAAAGCAACAGAGCCTAGGGCACTTCCACTTATGGTCCTATAGCTTAGGGAAATTAAAATCAAAAAGACACAGCCACCCCAAAGGTTGGGACGGCTCTGTTTACAAGAACCTGGTTTACGGTACAAGTTCAATATCGCAGAAAGTGAAAAATGGATAAAGAAGTTGTGGTACTTATGTACAATGCAGTATCACTCAGCAATGAAATCTATGTCATCAGGCCCGTAGCAGCATAATGAGTGGATTCAGGTATGATGATTCTAACTGAAATAAGTCACACAGAAAAAGAAACATCATAAGATATCACTAATACACGGAATGTAAACTTGGCTACACAGGAACTGAATTCCAAAACAGAACAGGGTCTCAAATTTAGAAAACCAACTTATGCTTGCTTAAGGGGAAAGGTGAGTTGGGGTGCTGCATAAAACCAGAGATTGAAATGAGCACAGATAAAGTTCCTTAAGCCAAATATGGAATAGACAAGAGCTACTCCTTGCTCAACGAAATGGATTCAACACCCCATATTAAACACCTAAGAATATACCTGACTAGGAAGTATCTTAAAACCTATGGATTGCTATGTCTCCGAAAGAGAATCAAGCGTGTGTACAGGGGCATAAACACAGCAGTGATAGGATTGGAGAGGTTCGGTGAGCAAATGAAGACCCTTTGAAGTCATATTGCATGGTACCCATTCCACGGGTCTCAACTCTCCTGGTTTAAGGTATTCTTCTTTAAGCTAAAACATGCATGTGGAACCCAGAGTATGATCAACCGTGCAATCGGGAGACGTGTTCCAATATGTCTCAGTTTTCGTCCCCTGGTACTCGGGTGCAACATTCCAGACGCTTTACTAACACTCTCCCGACTTGGAGACTCAGCGCCTTTAACCTCCTGTTTGGCCCAGTTTGCAATTTCTGCGGAAGATGAACAGGAATAGGGAGAACCAATGACAGACTAGCTGGAGGTGTCTGGATGGGCAAATTTAACTCTCATTTCCCACCAGGAAGAGGAATTAACCAAAGGCTCTGTGTGCCGTGCCGGAACCAGATTAGGGCCTGAAGCCATCCTGCGGTGTTGCGGCCAGCTCACGAGAAAGCGAGTTGAAGAAAGGAGCTCACGGGCACTGTAATTCACAAACCTGCAGAGTTATAAATGACAGCTATCGTCCAAAAATATACTGAAGTAAGGCTGCCAAGAGGACTTGAAAGCGGGGCAGAATTGCAGGAAACCGATTTCAGGAGGTAGACTGGAATTGCATTTAAAGCATAGGAAAAGAGGCAGAACGTCCACAATGATGCACTTGGCCAAAAAGGGCGTATGCGTTTTTTCCTGAATATATTCAGGAAAAAACGCATACGCTCTTTTTGGCCAACCAAGCAAGCTTGCAAAGGAAATCTGCACTACAATGAAGTCTCACTTCCCCCCGGTCAAAAGGGCCATCTGAAAAAAGTGTAAAATCCAGAAAGGCAGGACAGGCCATGGAGAACTGGGAGCCTTGTTATGCTGATGGGCGGGATGTAAATTGCCAACAGCCACTCGGGAGAAGTGTATGGTGTTTCCTGAAACATCTAAAAAACAAAGCAACAGAGCCTAGGGCACTTCCACTTATGGTCCTATAGCTTAGGGAAATTAAAATCAAAAAGACACAGCCACCCCAAAGGTTGGGACGGCTCTGTTTACAAGAACCTGGTTTACGGTACAAGTTCAATATCGCAGAAAGTGAAAAATGGATAAAGAAGTTGTGGTACTTACGTACAATGCAGTATCACTCAGCAATGAAATCTATGTCATCAGGCCCGTAGCAGCATAATGAGTGGATTCAGGTATGATGATTCTAACTGAAATAAGTCACACAGAAAAAGAAACATCATAAGATATCACTAATACACGGAATGTAAACTTGGCTACATAGGAACTGAATTACAAAACAGAACAGGGTTTCAAATTTAGAAAACCAACTTATGCTTGCTTAAGGGGAAAGGTGAGTTGGGGTGCTGCATAAAACCAGAGATTGAAATGAGCACAGATAAAGTTCCTTAAGCCAAATATGGAATAGACAAGAGCTACTCCTTGCTCAACGAAATGGATTCAACACCCCATATTAAACGCCTAAGAATATACCTGACTAGGAAGTATCTTAAACCTATGGATTGCTATGTCTCCGAAAGAGAATCAAGCGTGTGTGCAGGGGCATAAACGCAGCAGTGATAGGATTGGAGAGGTTCGGTGAGCAAATGAAGACCCTTTGAAGTCATATTGCATGGTACCCATTCCACGGGTCTCAACTCTCCAGGTTTAAGGTATTCTTCCTTCAGCTAAAACATGCATGTGGAACCCAGAGTATGATCAACCGTGCGATCGGGAGACGTGTTCCAATATGTCTCAGTTTTCGTCCCCTGGTACTCGGGTGCAACATTCCAGACGCTTTACTAACACTCTCCCGACTTGGAGAGTCAGTGCCTTTAACCTCCTGTTTGGCCCAGTTTGCAATTTCTGCGGAAGATGAACAGGAATAGGGAGAACCAATGAGAGACTAGCTGCAGGTGTCTGGACGGGCAAATTTAACTCTCATTTCGCACCAGGAAGAGGAAATAACCAAAGGCTCAGCGTGCCGTGCCGGAACCAGATTAGGGCCTGAAGCCATCCTGCAGTGTTGCCGCCAGCTCACGAGAAAGCGAGTTGAAGAAAGGAGCTCAGGGGCACTGTAATTCACAAACCTGCAGAGTTATAAATGACAGCTATCGTCCAAAAATATACTGAAGTAAGGCTGCCAAGAGGACTTGAAAGCGGGTCAGAATTGCAGGAAACCGATTTCAGGAGGTAGACTGGAATTGCATTTAAAGCATAGGAAAAGAGGCAGAACGTCCACAATGATGCACTTGGCCAAAAAGGGCGTATGCGTTTTTTCCTGAATATATTCAGGAAAAAACGCATACGCCCTTTTTGGCCAACCAAGCAAGCTTGCAAAGGAAATCTGCACTACAATGAAGTCTCACTTCCCCCCGGTCAAAAGGGCCATCTGAAAAAAGTGCAAAATCCAGAAAGGCAGGACAGGCCATGGAGAACTGGGAGCCTTGTTATGCTGATGGGCGGGATGTAAATTGCCAACAGCCACTCGGGAGAAGTGTATGGTGTTTCCTGAAACATCTAAAAAACAAAGCAACAGAGCCTAGGGCACTTCCACTTATGGTCCTATAGCTTAGGGAAATTAAAATCAAAAAGACACAGCCACCCCAAAGTTTGGGACGGCTCTGTTTACAAGAACCTGGTTTACGGTACAAGTTCAATATCGCAGAAAGTGAAAAATGGATAAAGAAGTTGTGGTACTTACGTACAATGCAGTATCACTCAGCAAGGAAATCTATGTCATCAGGCCCGTAGCAGCATAATGAGTGGATTCAGGTATGATGATTCTAACTGAAATAAGTCACACAGAAAAAGAAACATCATAAGATATCACTAATACACGGAATGTAAACTTGGCTACACAGGAACTGAATTCCAAAACAGAACAGGGTCTCAAATTTAGAAAACCAACTTATGCTTGCTTAAGGGGAAAGGTGAGTTGGGGTGCTGCATAAAACCAGAGATTGAAATGAGCACAGATAAAGTTCCTTAAGCCAAATATGGAATAGACAAGAGCTACTCCTTGCTCAACGAAATGGACTCAACACCCCATATTAAACACCTAAGAATATAACTGACTAGGAAGTATCTTAACACCTATGGATTGCTATGTCTCCGAAAGAGAATCAAGCGTGTGTACAGGGGCATAAACGCAGCAGTGATAGGATTGGAGAAGTTCAGTGATCAAATGAAGACCCTTTGAAGTCATATTGCATGGTACCCATTCCACGGGTCTCAACTCTCCAGGTTTAAGGCATTCTTCATTCAGCTAAAACATGCATGTGGAACCCAGAGTATGATCAACCGTGTGATCGGGAGACGTGTTCCAATATGTGTCCGTTTTCGTCCCCTGGTACTCGGGTGCAACATTCCAGACGCTTTACTAACACTCTCCCGACTTGGAGAGTCAGTGCCTTTAACCTCCTGTTTGGCCCAGTTTGCAATTTCTGCCGAAGATGAACAGGAATAGGGAGAACCAATGAGAGACTACCTGGAGGTGTCTGGACGGGCAAATTTAACTCTCATTTCCCACCAGGAAGAGGAATTAACCAAACGCTCAGCGTGCCGTGCCGGAACAAGATTAGGGCCTGAAGCCATCCTGCGGTGTTGCGGCCAGCTCACGAGAAAGCGAGTTGAAGAAAGGAGCTCAGGGGCACTGTAATTCACAAACCTGCAGAGTTATAAATGATAGCTATCGTCCAAAAATATACTGAAGTAAGGCTGCCAAGAGGACTTGAAAGCGGGGCAGAATTGCAGGAAACCGATTTCAGGAGGTAGACTGGAATTGCATTTAAAGCATAGGAAAAGAGGCAGAACGTCCACAATGATGCACTTGGCCAAAAAGGGCGTATGCGTTTTTTCCTGAATATATTCAGGAAAAAACGCATACGCCCTTTTTGGCCAACCAAGCAAGCTTGCAAAGGAAATCTGCACTACAATGAAGTCTCACTTCCCCCCGGTCAAAAGGGCCATCTGAAAAAAGTGTAAAATCCAGAAAGGCAGGACAGGCCATGGAGAACTGGGAGCCTTGTTATGCTGATGGGCGGGATGTAAATTGCCAACAGCCACTCGGGAGAAGTGTATGGTGTTTCCTGAAACATCTAAAAAACAAAGCAACAGAGCCTAGGGCACTTCCACTTATGGTCCTATAGCTTAGGGAAATTAAAATCAAAAAGACACAGCCACCCCAAAGGTTGGGACAGCTCTGTTTACAAGAACCTGGTTTACGGTACAAGTTCTATATCGCAGAAAGTGAAAAATGGATAAAGATGTTGTGGTACCTAGGTACAATGCAGTATCACTCAGCAATGAAATCTATGTCATCAGGCCCGTAGCAGCATAATGAGTGGATTCAGGTATGATGATTCTAACTGAAATAAGTCACACAGAAAAAGAAACATCATAAGATATCACTAATACACGGAGTGTAAACTTGGCTACACAGGAAGTGAATTACAAACACAACAGGGTCTCAAATTTAGAAAACCAACTTATGTTTGCTTAAGGGGAAAGGTGAGTTGGGGTGCTGCATAAAACCAGAGATTGAAATGAGCACAGATAAAGTTCCTTAAGCCAAATATGAAATAGACAAGAGCTACTCCTTGCTCAACGAAATGGACTCAACACTCCATATAAATGCCTAAGTATGTAACTGACTAGTAAGTATCTTAAAAGCTATGGATTGCTATGTCTCTGAAAGAGAATCAAGCGTGTGTACAGGGGCATAAACGCAGCAGTGATAGGATTGGAGAGGTTCGGTGAGCAAATGAAGACCCTTTGAAGTCGTATTGCATGGTACCCATTCCACGGGTCTCAACTCTCCAGGTTTAAGGGAATCTTCCTTCAGCAAAAACATGCATGTGGAACCCAGAGTATGATCAACCGTGTGATCGGGAGACGTGTTCAAATATGTCTCCGTTCTCGACCGTGGTACTCGGGTGCAACATTCCAGACGCTTTACTAACACTCTCCCGACTTGGAGAGTCAGTGCCTTTAACCTCCTGTTTGGCCCAGTTTGCAATTTCTGCGGAAGATGAACAGGAATAGGGAGAACCAATGAGAGACTAGCTGGAGGTGTCTGGACGGGCAAATTTAACTCTCATTTCCCACCAGGAAGAGGAATTAACCAAAGGCTCAGCGTGCCGTGCCGGAACCAGATTAGGGCCTGAAGCAATCCTGCAGTGTTGCGGCCAGTTCACAAGAAAGCGAGTTGAAGAAAGGAGCTCAGGGGCACTGTAATTCACAAACCTGCAGAGTTATAAATGATAGCTATCGTCCAAAAATATACTGAAGTAAGGCTGCCAAGAGGACTTGAAAGCGGGGCAGAATTGCAGGAAACTGATTTCAGGAGGTAGACTGGAATTGCATTTAAAGCATTGGAATAGAGGCAGAACGTCGACAATGATGCACTTGGTCAAAAAGGGCGTATGCGTTTTTTCCTGAATATATTCAGGAAAAAACGCATACGCCCTTTTTGGCCAACCAAGCAAGCTTGCAAAGGAAATCTGCACTACAATGAAGTCTCACTTCCCTCTGGTCAAAAGGGCCATCTAAAAAAGTGTAAAATCCAGAAAGGCAGGACAGGCCATGGAGAACTGGGAGCCTTGTTATGCTGATGGGCGGGATGTAAATTGCCAACAGCCACTCGGGAGAAGTGTATGGTGTTTCCTGAAACATCTAAAAAACAAAGCAACAGAGCCTAGGGCACTTCCACTTATGGTCCTATAGCTTAGGGAAATTAAAATCAAAAAGACACAGCCACCCCAAAGTTTGGGACGGCTCTCTTTACAAAAACCTCGTTTACGGTACAAGTTCAATATCGCAGAAAGCGAAAAATGGATAAAGAAGTTGTGGTACTTACGTACAATGCAGTATCACTCAGCAATGAAATCTATGTCATCAGGCCCGTAGCAGCATAATGAGTGGATTCAGGTATGATGCTTCTAACTGAAATAAGTCACACAGAAAAAGAAACATCATAAGATATCACTAATACACGGAATGTAAACTTGGCTACACAGGAACTGGATTACAAAACAGAACAGGGTCACAAATTTAGAAAACCAACTTATGCTTGCTTAAGGGGAAAGGTGAGTTGGGGTGCTGCATAAAACCACAGATTGAAATGAGCACAGATAAAGTTCCTTAAGCCAAATATGAAGTATACAAGAGCTACTCCTTGCTCAACGAAATGGGCTCAACACCCCATATTAAACGCCTAAGAATGTACCTGACTTGTAAGTATCTTAAAACCTATGGATTGCTATGTCTCCGAAAGAGAATCAAGCGTGTGTACAGGGGCATAAACGCAGCAGTGATAGGATTGGAGAGGTTTGGTGAGCAAATGAATCCCTTTTGAAGTCATATTGTATGGTACCCATTCCACGGGTCTCAACTCTCCAGGTTTAAGGGATTCTTCCTTCAGCTAAAACATGCATGTGGAACCCAGAGTATGATCAACCGTGTGATCGGGAGACATGTTCAAATATGTATCAGTGGTCGTCCCCTGGTACTCGGGTGCAACATTCCAGATGCTTTACTAACACTCTCGCGACTTGCAGAGTCAGTGCCTTTAACCTCCAGTTTGGCCCAGTTTGCAATTTCTGCGGAAGATGAACAGGAATAGGGAGAACCAATGAGACACTAGCTGGAGGTGTCTGGACGGGCAAATTTAACTTTCATTTCCCACCACGAAGAGGAATTAACCAAAGGCTCAGCGTGCCGTGCCTTAACCAGATTAGGGCCTGAAGCAATCCTGCGGTGTTGCGGCCAGCTCACAAAAAAGCGAGTTGAAGAAAGGAGCTCAGTGGAACTGTAATTCACAAACCTGCAGAGTTATAAATGACAGCTATCGTCCAAAAATATACTGAAGGAAGGCTGCCAAGAGGACATGAAAGCGGGGCAGAATTGCAGGAAACCGATTTCAGGAGGTAGACTGGAATTGCATTTAAAGCATAGGAAAAGAGGCAGAACGTCGACAATGATGCACTTGGCCAAAAAGGGCGTATGCGGTTTTTCCTGAATATATTCAGGAAAAAACGCATACGCCCTTTTTGGCCAACCAAGCAAGCTTGCAAAGGAAATCTGCACTACAATGAAGTCTCACTTCCCCCGGTCAAAAGGGCCATCTGAAAAAAGTGTAAAATCCAGAAAGGCAGGACAGGCCATGGAGAACTGGGAGCCTTGTTATGCTGATGGGCGGGATGTAAATTGCCAACAGCCACTCGGGAGAAGTGTATGGTGTTTCCTGAAACATCTAAAAAACAAAGCAACAGAGCCTAGGGCACTTCCACTTATGGTCCTATAGCTTAGGGAAATTAAAATCAAAAAGACACAGCCACCCCAAAAGTTGGGACGGCTCTGTTTACAAGAACCTTGTTTACGGTACAAGTTCAATATCGCAGAAAGGGAAAAATGGATAAAGATGTTGTGGTACTTACGTACAATGCAATATCACTCAGCAATGAAATCTATGTCATCAGGCCCGTAGCAGCATAATGAGTGGATTCAGGTATGATGATTCTAACTGAAATAAGTCACACAGAAAAAGAAACATCATAAGATATCACTAATACACGGAATGTAAACTTGGCTACATAGGAACTGAATTACAAAACAGAACAGGGTCTCAAATTTAGAAAACCAACTTATGCTTGCTTAAGGGGAAAGGTGAGTTGGGGTGCTGCATAAAACCAGAGATTGAAATGAGCACAGATAAAGTTCCTTAAGCCAAATATGGAATAGACAAGAGCTACTCCTTGCTCAACGAAATGGACTCAACACCCCATATTTAATGCCTAAGAGTGTACCTGACTAGGAAGTATCTTAAAACCTATGGATTGCTATGTCTCCGAAAGAGAATCAAGCGTGTGTGCAGGGGCATAAATGCAGCAGTGATAGGATTGGAGAGGTTCGGTGAGCAAATGAAGACCCTTTGAAGTCATATTGCATGGTACCCATTCCACGGGTCTCAACTCTCCAGGTTTAAGGTATTCTTCCTTCAGCTAAAACATGCATGTGGAACCCAGAGTATGATCAACCGTGTGATCGGGAGACGTGTTCAAATATGTCTCCGTTCTCGACCCTGGTACTCGGGTGCAACATTCCAGACGCTTTACTAACACTCTCCCGACTTGGAGAGTCAGTGCCTTTAACCTCCTGTTTGGCCCAGTTTGCAATTTCTGCGGAAGATGAACAGGAATAGGGAGAACCAATGAGAGACTAGCTGGAGGTGTCTGGACGGGCAAATTTAACTCTCATTTCCCAAGAGGAAGAGGAATTAACCAAAGGCTCAGCGTGCCGTGCCGGAACCAGATTAGGGCCTGAAGCAATCCTGCAGTGTTGCGGCCAGTTCACAAGAAAGCGAGTTGAAGAAAGGAGCTCAGGGGCACTGTAATTCACAAACCTGCAGAGTTATAAATGATAGCTATCGTCCAAAAATATACTGAAGTAAGGCTGCCAAGAGGACTTGAAAGCGGGGCAGAATTGCAGGAAACCGATTTCAGGAGGTAGACTGGAATTGCATTTAAACCATAGGAATAGAGGCAGAACGTCGACAATGATGCACTTGGCCAAAAAGGGCGTATGCGTTTTTTCCTGAATATATTCAGGAAAAAACGCATACGCCCTTTTTGGCCAACCAAGCAAGCTTGCAAAGGAAATCTGCACTACAATGAAGTCTCACTTCCCTCCGGTCAAAAGAGCCATCTGAACAAAGTGTAAAATCCAGAAAGGCAGGACAGGCCATGGAGAACTGGGAGCCTTGTTATGCTGATGGGCGGGATGTAAATTGCCAACAGCCACTCGGGAGAAGTGTATGGTGTTTCCTGAAACATCTAAAAAACAAAGCAACAGAGCCTAGGGCACTTCCACTTATGGTCCTATAGCTTAGGGAAATTAAAATCAAAAAGACACAGCCACCCCAAAGTTTGGGACGGCTCTGTTTACAAGAACCTCGTTTACGGTACAAGTTCAATATCGCAGAAAGCGGAAAATGGATAAAGAAGTTGTGGTACTTACGTACAATGCAATATCACTCAGCCATGACATCTATGTCATCAGGCCCGTAGCAGCATAATGAGTGGATTCAGGTATGATGCTTCTAACTGAAATAAGTCACACAGAAAAAGAAACATCATAAGATATCACTAATACACGGAATGTAAACTTGGCTACACAGGAACTGGATTACAAAACAGAACAGGGTCTCAAATTTAGAAAACCAACTTATGCTTGCTTAAGGGGAAAGGTGAGTTGGGGTGCTGCATAAAACCAGAGATTGAAATGAGCACAGATAAAGTTCCTTAAGCCAAATATGAAGTATACAAGAGCTACTCCTTGCTCAACGAAATGGGCTCAACACCCCATATTAAACGCCTAAGAATGTACCTGACTTGTAAGTATCTTAAAACCTATGGATTGCTATGTCTCCGAAAGAGAATCAAGCGTGTGTACAGGGGCATAAACGCAGCAGTGATAGGATTGGAGAGGTTTGGTGAGCAAATGAATCCCTTTTGAAGTCATATTGTATGGTACCCATTCCACGGGTCTCAACTCTCCAGGTTTAAGGGATTCTTCCTTCAGCTAAAACATGCATGTGGAACCCAGAGTATGATCAACCGTGTGATCGGGAGACGTGTTCAAATATGTATCAGTGGTCGTCCCCTGGTACTCGGGTGCAACATTCCAGATGCTTTACTAACACTCTCGCGACTTGGAGAGTCAGTGCCTTTAACCTCCTGTTTGGCCCAGTTTGCAATTTCTGCCGAAGATGAACAGGAATAGGGAGAACCAATGAGACACTAGCTGGAGGTTTCTGGACGGGCAAATTTAACTTTCATTTCCCACCATGAGGAGGAATTAACCAAAGGCTCAGCGTGCCGTGCCGGAACAAGATTAGGGCCTGAAGCAATCCTGCGGTGTTGCTGCCAGCTCACAAGAAAGCGAGTTGAAGAAAGGAGCTCAGTGGAACTGTAATTCACAAACCTGCAGAGTTATAAATGACAGCTATCGTCCAAAAATATACTGAAGGAAGGCTGCCAAGAGGACATGAAAGCGGGGCAGAATAGCAGGAAACCGATTTCAGGAGGTAGACTGGAATTGCATTTAAAGCATAGGAAAAGAGGCAGAACGTCCACAATGATGCACTTGGCCAAAAAGGGCGTATGCGTTTTTTCTGGAATATATTCAGGAAAAAACGCATACGCCCTTTTTGGCCAACCAAGCAAGCTTGCAAAGGAAATCTGCACTACAATGAAGTCTCACTTCCCCCGGTCAAAAGGGCCATCTGAAAAAAGTGTAAAATCCAGAAAGGCAGGACAGGCCATGGAGAACTGGGAGCCTTGTTTTGCTGATGGGCGGGATGTAAATTGCCAACAGCCACTCGGGAGAAGTGTATGGTGTTTCCTGAAACATCTAAAAAACAAAGCAACAGAGCCTAGGGCACTTCCACTTATGGTCCTATAGCTTAGGGAAATTAAAATCAAAAAGACACAGCCACCCCAAAGGTTGGGACGGCTCTGTTTACAAGAACCTGGTTTACGGTACAAGTTCAATATCGCAGAAAGTGAAAAATGGATAAAGAAGTTGTGGTACTTACGTACAATGCAGTATCACTCAGCAATGAAATCTATGTCATCAGGCCCGTAGCAGCATAATGAGTGGATTCAGGTATGATGATTCTAACTGAAATAAGTCACACAGAAAAAGAAACATCATAAGATATCACTAATACACGGAATGTAAACTTGGCTACACAGGAACTGAATTACAAAACAGAACAGGGTCTCAAATTTAGAAAACCAACTTATGTTTGCTTAAGGGGAAAGGTGAGTTGGGGTGCTGCATAAAACCAGAGATTGAAATGAGCACAGATAAAGTTCCTTAAGCCAAATATGTAATAGACAAGAGCTACTCCTTGCTCAACGAAATGGACTCAACACTCCATATAAATGCCTAAGTATGTACCTGACTAGGAAGTATCTTAAAACCTATGGATTGCTATGTCTCTGAAAGAGAATCAAGCGTGTGTACAGGGGCATAAACGCAGCAGTGATAGGATTGGAGAGGTTCGGTGAGCAATGAAGACCCTTTGAAGTCGTATTGCATGGTACCCATTCCACGGGTCTCAACTCTCCAGGTTTAAGGTATTCTTCCTTCAGCTAAAACATGCATGTGGAACCCAGAGTATGATCAACCGTGTGATCGGGAGACGTGTTCAAATATGTCTCCGTTCTCGACCCTGGTACTCGGGTGCAACATTCCAGACGCTTTACTAACACTCTCCCGACTTGGAGAGTCAGTGCCTTTAACCTCCTGTTTGGCCCAGTTTCCAATTTCTGCGGAAGATGAACAGGAATAGGGAGAACCAATGAGAGACTAGCTGGAGGTGTCTGGACGGGCAAATTTAACTCTCATTTCCCAAGAGGAAGAGGAATTAACCAAAGGCTCAGCGTGCCGTGCCGGAACCAGATTAGGTCCTGAAGCAATCCTGCAGTGTTGCGGCCAGTTCACAAGAAAGCGAGTTGAAGAAATGAGCTCAGGGGCACTGTAATTCACAAACCTGCAGAGTTATAAATGACAGCTATCGTCCAAAAATATACTGAAGTAAGGCTGCCAAGAGGACTTGAAAGCGGGGCAGAATTGCAGGAAACCGATTTCAGGAGGTAGACTGGAATTTCATTTAAACCATAGGAATAGAGGCAGAACGTCGACAATGATGCACTTGGCCAAAAAGGGCGTATGCGTTTTTTCCTGAATATATTCAGGAAAAAACGCATACGCCCTTTTTGGCCAACCAAGCAAGCTTGCAAAGGAAATCTGCACTACAATGAAGTCTCACTTCCCTCCGGTCAAAAGAGCCATCTGAACAAAGTGTAAAATCCAGAAAGGCAGGACAGGCCATGGAGAACTGGGAGCCTTGTTATGCTGATGGGCGGGATGTAAATTGCCAACAGCCACTCGGGAGAAGTGTATGGTGTTTCCTGAAACATCTAAAAAACAAAGCAACAGAGCCTAGGGCACTTCCACTTATGGTCCTATAGCTTAGGGAAATTAAAATCAAAAAGACACAGCCACCCCAAAGTTTGGGACGGCTCTGTTTACAAGAACCTCGTTTACGGTACAAGTTCAATATCGCAGAAAGCGGAAAATGGATAAAGAAGTTGTGGTACTTACGTACAATGCAATATCACTCAGCCATGACATCTATGTCATCAGGCCCGTAGCAGCATAATGAGTGGATTCAGGTATGATGCTTCTAACTGAAATAAGTCACACAGAAAAAGAAACATCATAAGATATCACTAATACACGGAATGTAAACTTGGCTACACAGGAACTGGATTACAAAACAGAACAGGGTCTCAAATTTAGAAAACCAACTTATGCTTGCTTAAGGGGAAAGGTGAGTTGGGGTGCTGCATAAAACCACAGATTGAAATGAGCACAGATAAAGTTCCTTAAGCCAAATATGAAGTATACAAGAGCTACTCCTTGCTCAACGAAATGGGCTCAACACCCCATATTAAACGCCTAAGAATGTACCTGACTTGTAAGTATCTTAAAACCTATGGATTGCTATGTCTCCGAAAGAGAATCAAGCGTGTGTACAGGGGCATAAACGCAGCAGTGATAGGATTGGAGAGGTTTGGTGAGCAAATGAATCCCTTTTGAAGTCATATTGTATGGTACCCATTCCACGGGTCTCAACTCTCCAGGTTTAAGGGATTCTTCCTTCAGCTAAAACATGCATGTGGAACCCAGAGTATGATCAACCGTGTGATCGGGAGACGTGTTCAAATATGTATCAGTGGTCGTCCCTGGTACTCGGGTGCAACATTCCAGATGCTTTACTAACACTCTCGCGACTTGGAGAGTCAGTGCCTTTAACCTCCTGTTTGGCCCAGTTTGCAATTTCTGCCGAAGATGAACAGGAATAGGGAGAACCAATGAGACACTAGCTGGAGGTTTCTGGACGGGCAAATTTAACTTTCATTTCCCACCATGAGGAGGAATTAACCAAAGGCTCAGCGTGCCGTGCCGGAACCAGATTAGGGCCTGAAGCAATCCTGCGGTGTTGCGGCCAGCTCACAAGAAAGCGAGTTGAAGACAGGAGCTCAGTGGAACTGTAATTCACAAACCTGCAGAGTTATAAATGACAGCTATCGTCCAAAAATATACTGAAGGAAGGCTGCCAAGAGGACATGAAAGCGGGGCAGAATAGCAGGAAACCGATTTCAGGAGGTAGACTGGAATTGCATTTAAAGCATAGGAAAAGAGGCAGAACGTCCACAATGATGCACTTGGCCAAAAAGGGCGTATGCGTTTTTTCTGGAATATATTCAGGAAAAAACGCATACGCCCTTTTTGGCCAACCAAGCAAGCTTGCAAAGGAAATCTGCACTACAATGAAGTCTCACTTCCCCCGGTCAAAAGGGCCATCTGAAAAAAGTGTAAAATCCAGAAAGGCAGCACAGGCCATGGAGAACTGGGAGCCTTGTTTTGCTGATGGGCGGGATGTAAATTGCCAACAGCCACTCGGGAGAAGTGTATGGTGTTTCCTGAAACATCTAAAAAACAAAGCAACAGAGCCTAGGGCACTTCCACTTATGGTCCTATAGCTTAGGGAAATTAAAATCAAAAAGACACAGCCACCCCAAAGTTTGGGACGGCTCTGTTTACAAGAACCTCATTAACGGGACAAGTTCAATATCGCAGAAAGTGAAAAATGGATAAAGAAGTTGTGGTACTTACGTACAATGCAATATCACTCAGCAATGACATCTATGTCATCAGGCCCGTAGCAGCATAATGAGTGCATTCAGGTATGATGATTCTAACTGAAATAGGTCACACAGAAAAAGAAACATCATAAGATATCACTAATACACGGAATGTAAACTTGGCTACCCAGGAAATGAATTACAAACACAACTGGGTCTCAAATTTAGAAAACCAACTTATGTTTGCTTAAGGGGAAAGGTGAGTTGGGGTGCTGCATAAAACCAGAGATTGAAATGAGCACAGATAAAGTTCCTTAAGCCAAATATGGAATAGACAAGAGCTACTCCTTGCTCAACGAAATGGACTCAACACCCCATATTGAACGCCTAAGAATGTACCTGACTAGTAAGTATCTTAAAACCTATGGACTGCTATGTCTCCGAAAGAGAATCAAGCGTGTGTACAGGGACATAAACGCAGCAGTGATAGGATTAGAGAGGTTCGGTGAGCAAATGAAGACCCTTTGAAGTCATATTGCATGGTACCCATTCCACGGGTCTCAACTCTCCAGGTTGAAGGGTTTCTTCCTTCAGCTAAAACATGCATGTGGAACGCAGAGTATGATCAGCCGTGTGATCGGGAGACGTGTTCAAATATGTCTCCGTTCTCGACCCTGGTACTCAGGTGCAACATTCCAGATGCTTTACTAACACTCTCCCGACTTGGAGAGTCAGTGCCTTTAACCTCCTGTTTGGCCCAGTTTGCAATTTCTGCCGAAGATGAACAGGAATAGGGAGAACCAATGAGACACTAGCTGGAGGTTTCTGGACGGGCAAATTTAACTTTCATTTCCCACCATGAGGAGGAATTAACCAAAGGCTCAGCGTGCCGTGCCGGAACCAGATTAGGGCCTGAAGCAATCCTGCGGTGTTGCGGCCAGCTCACAAGAAAGCGAGTTGAAGAAAGGAGCTCAGTGGCACTGTAATTCACAAACCTGCAGAGTTATAAATGACAGCTATCGTCCAAAAATATACTGAAGGAAGGCTGCCAAGAGGACATGAAAGCGGGGCAGAATAGCAGGAAACCGATTTCAGGAGGTAGACTGGAATTGCATTTAAAGCATAGGAAAAGAGGCAGAACGTCCACAATGATGCACTTGGCCAAAAAGGGCGTATGCGTTTTTTCTGGAATATATTCAGGAAAAAACGCATATGCTCTTTTTGGCCAACCAAGCAAGCTTGCAAAGGAAATCTGCACTACAATGAAGTCTCACCTCCCCCCGGTCAAAAGGGCCATCTGAACAAAGTGTAAAATCCAGAAATGCAGGATAGGCCATGGAGAACTGGGAGCCTTGTTATGCTGATGGGCGGGATGTAAATTGCCAACAGCCACTCGGGAGAAGTGTATGGTGTTTCCTGAAACATCTAAAAAACAAAGCAACAGAGCCTAGGGCACTTCCACTTACGGTCCTATAGCTTAGGGAAATTAAAATCAAAAACACAGCCACCCCAAAGTTTGGGACGGCTCTGTTTACAAGAACCTCGTTTACGGTACAAGTTCAATATCGCAGAAAGTGAAAAATGGATAAAGAAGTTGTGGTACTTACGTACAATGCAATATCACTCAGCAATGACATCTATGTCATCAGGCCCGTAGCAGCGTAATGAGTGGATTCAGGTATGATGATTCTAACTGAAATAAGTCACACAGAAAAAGAAACATCATAAGATATCACTAATACACGGAATGTAAACTTGGCTACCCAGGAAGTGAATTACAAACACAACAGGGTCTCAAATTTAGAAAACCAACTTATGTTTGCTTAAGGGGAAAGGTGAGTTGGGGTGCTGCATAAAACCAGAGATTGAAATGAGCACAGATAAAGTTCCTTAAGCCAAATATGTAATAGACAAGAGCTACTCCTTGCTCAACGAAATGGACTCAACACCCCATATTAAATGCCTAAGTATGTAACTGACTAGTAAGTATCTTAAAAGCTATGGATTGCTATGTCTCTGAAAGAGAATCAAGCGTGTGTACAGGGGCATAAACGCAGCAGTGATAGCATTGGAGAGGTTCGGTGAGCAAATGAAGACCCTTTGAAGTCATATTGCATGGTACCCATTCCACGGGTCTCAACTCTCCAGGTTTAAGGGAATCTTCCTTCAGCAAAAACATGCATGTGGAACCCAGAGTATGATCAACCGTGTGATCGGGAGACGTGTTCAAATATGTCTCCGTTCTCGACCCTGGTACTCGGGTGCAACATTCCAGACGCTTTACTAACACTCTCCCGACTTGGAGAGTCAGTGCCTTTAACCTCCTGTTTGGCCCAGTTTGCAATTTCTGCGGAAGATGAACAGGAATAGGGAGAACCAATGACACACTAGCTGGAGGTGTCTGGACAGGCAAATTTAACTCTCATTTCCCACCAGGAAGAGGAATTAACCAAAGGCTCAGCGTGCCGTGCCGGAACCAGATTAGGGCCTGAAGCAATCCTGCAGTGTTGCGGCCAGTTCACAAGAAAGCGAGTTGAAGAAAGGAGCTCAGGGGCACTGTAATTCACAAACCTGCAGAGTTATAAATGACAGCTATCGTCCAAAAATATACTGAAGTAAGGCTGCCAAGAGGACTTGAAAGCGGGGCAGAATTGCAGGAAACCGATTTCAGGAGGTAGACTGGAATTGCATTTAAACCATAGGAATAGAGGCAGAACGTCGACAATGATGCACTTGGCCAAAAAGTGCGTATGCGTTTTTTCCTGAATATATTCAGGAAAAAACGCATATGCCCTTTTTGGCCAAACAAGCAAGCTTGCAAAGGAAATCTGCACTACAATGAAGTCTCACTTCCCTCCGGTCAAAAGGGCCATCTGAACAAAGTGTAAAATCCAGAAAGGCAGGACAGGCCATGGAGAACTGGGAGCCTTGTTATGCTGATGGGCGGGATGTAAATTGCCAACAGCCACTCGGGAGAAGTGTATGGTGTTTCCTGAAACATCTAAAAAACAAAGCAACAGAGCCTAGGGCACTTCCACTTATGGTCCTATAGCTTAGGGAAATTAAAATCAAAAAGACACAGCCACCCCAAAGTTTGGGATGGCTCTGTTTACAAGAACCTGGTTTACGGTACAAGTTCAATATCGCAGAAAGCAAAAAATGGATAAAGAAGTTGTGGTACTTACGTACAATGCAATATCACTCAGCCATGACATCTATGTCATCAGGCCCGTAGCAGCATAATGAGTGGATTCAGGTATGATGCTTCTAACTGAAATAAGTCACACAGAAAAAGAAACATCATAAGATATCACTAATACACGGAATGTAAACTTGGCTACACAGGAACTGGATTCCAAAACAGAACAGGGTCTCAAATTTAGAAACCCAACTTATGCTTGCTTAAGGGGAAAGGTGAGTTGGGGTGCTGCATAAAACCAGAGATTGAAATGAGCACAGATAAAGTTCCTTAAGCCAAATATGAAGTATACAAGAGCTACTCCTTGCTCAACGAAATGGGCTCAACACCCCATATTAAACGCCTAAGAATGTACCTGACTTGTAAGTATCTTAAAACCTATGGATTGCTATGTCTCCGAAAGAGAATCAAGCGTGTGTACAGGGGCATAAACGCAGCAGTGATAGGATTGGAGAGGTTTGGTGAGCAAATGAATCCCTTTTGAAGTCATATTGTATGGTACCCATTCCACGGGTCTCAACTCTCCAGGTTTAAGGGAATCTTCCTTCAGCAAAAATATGCATGTGGAACCCAGAGTATGATCAACCGTGTGATCGGGAGACGTGTTCAAATATGTCTCCGTTCTCGACCCTGGTACTCGGGTGCAACATTCCAGATGCTTTACTAACACTCTCCCGACTTGGAGAGTCAGTGCCTTTAACCTCCTGTTTGGCCCAGTTTGCAATTTCTGCGGAAGATGAACAGGAATAGGGAGAACCAATGAGACACTAGCTGGAGGTGTCTGGACGGGCAAATTTAACTCTCATTTCCCACCAGGAAGAGGAATTAACCAAAGGCTCAGCGTGCCGTGCCGGAACCAGATTAGGGCCTGAAGCAATCCTGCAGTGTTGCGGCCAGTTCACAAGAAAGCGAGTTGAAGAAAGGAGCTCAGGGGCACTGTAATTCACAAACCTGCAGAGTTATAAATGACAGCTATCGTCCAAAAATATACTGAAGGAAGGCTGCCAAGAGGACTTGAAAGCGGGGCAGAATTGCAGGAAACCGATTTCAGGAGGTAGACTGGAATTGCATTTAAAGCATAGGAAAAGAGGCAGAACGTCGACAATGATGCACTTGGCCAAAAAGGGCGTATGCGTTTTTTCTGGAATATATTCAGGAAAAACGCATACGCCCTTTTTGGCCAACCAAGCAAGCTTGCAAAGGAAATCTGCACTACAATGAAGTCTCACTTCCCCCGGTCAAAAGGGCCATCTGAAAAAAGTGTAAAATCCAGAAAGGCAGGACAGGCCATGGAGAACTGGGAGCCTTGTTATGCTGATGGGCGGGATGTAAATTGCCAACAGCCACTCGGGAGAAGTGTATGGTGTTTCCTGAAACATCTAAAAAACAAAGAAATGGAGCCTAGGGCACTTCCACTTATGGTCCTATAGCATAGGGAAATTAAAATTAAAACGACACAGCCACCCCAAAGTTTGGGATGGCTCTGTTTATAAGAACCTCGTTTACGGTACAAGTTCAATATCGCAGAAAGTGAAAAATGGATAAAGAAGTTGTGGTACTTACGTACAATGCAATATCACTCAGCAATGACATCTATGTCATCAGGCCCGTAGCAGCATAATGAGTAGATTCAGGTATAATGATTCTAACTTAAATAGGTCACACAGAAATAGAAACATCATAAGATATCACTAATACACGGAATGTAAACTTGGCTACCCAGGAAATGAATTGAAAGCACAACAGGGTCTCAAATTTAGAAAACCAACTTATGTTTGCTTAAGGGGAAAGGTGAGTTGGGGTGCTGCATAAAACCAGAGATTGAAATGAGCACAGATAAAGTTCCTTAAGCCAAATATGGAATAGACAAGAGCTACTCCTTGCTCAACGAAATGGACTCAACACCCCATATTAAACGCCTAAGAATGTACCTGACTAGTAAGTATCTTAAAACCTATGGAATGCTATGTCTCCGAAAGAGAATCAAGCGTGTGTACAAAGACATAAACGCAGCAGTGATAGGATTAGAGAGTTTCGGTGAGCAAATGAAGACCCTTTGAAGTCATATTGCATGGTACCCATTCCACGGGTCTCAACTCTCCAGGTTGAAGGGTTTCTTCCTTCAGCTAAAACATGCATGTGGAACGCAGAGTATGATCAGCCGTGTGATCGGGAGACGTGTTCAAATATGTCTCCGTTCTCGACCCTGGTACTCAGGTGCAACATTCCAGATGCTTTACTAACACTCTCCCGACTTGGAGAGTCAGTGCCTTTAACCTCCTGTTTGGCCCAGTTTGCAATTTCTGCGGAAGATGAACAGGAATAGGGAGAACCAATGAGAGACTAGCTGGAGGTGTCTGGACGGGCAAATTTAACTCTCATTTCCCACCAGGAAGAGGAATTAACCAAAGGCTCAGCGTGCCGTGCCGGAACCAGATTAGGGCCTGAAGCAATCCTGCGGTGTTGTGGCCAGCTCACAAGAAAGCGAGTTGAAGAAAGGAGCTCAGGGGCACTGTAATTCACAAACCTGCAGAGTTATAAATGACAGCTATCGTCCAAAAATATACTGAAGTAAGGCTGCCAAGAGGACTTGAAAGCGGGGCAGAATTGCAGGAAACCGATTTCAGGAGGTAGACTGGAATTGCATTTAAAGCATAGGAAAAGAGGCAGAACGTCCACAATGATGCACTTGGCCAAAAAGGGCGTATGCGTTTTTTCCTGAATATATTCAGGAAAAAACGCATACACCCTTTTTGGCCAACCAAGCAAGCTTGCAAAGGAAATCTGCACTACAATGAAGTCTCACCTCCCCCCGGTCAAAAGGGCCATCTGAAAAAAGTGTAAAATCCAGAAAGGGAGGATCGGCCATGAAGAACTGGGAGCCTTGTTATGCTGATGGGCGGGATGTAAATTGCCAACAGCCACTCGGGAGAAGTGTATGGTGTTTCCTGAAACATCTAAAAAACAAAGCAACAGAGCCTAGGGCACTTCCACTTATGGTCCTATAGCTTAGGGAAATTAAAATCAAAAAGACACAGCCACCCCAAAGTTTGGGACGGCTCTGTTTACAAGAACCTGGTTTACGGTACAAGTTCAATATCGCAGAAAGCAAAAAATGGATAAAGAAGTTGTGGTACTTACGTACAATGCAGTATCACTCAGCAATGAAATCTATGTCATTAGGCCCGTAGCAGCATAATGAGTGGATTCAGGTATGATGATTCTAACTGAAATAAGTCACAGAGAAAAAGAAACATCATAAGATATCACTAATACACGGAATGTAAACTTGCCTACACAGGAACTGAATTACAAAACAGAACAGGGTCTCAAATTTAGAAAACCAACTTATGCTTGCTTAAGGGGAAAGGTGAGTTGGGGTGCTGCATAAAACCAGAGATTGAAATGAGCACAGATAAAGTTCCTTAAGCCAAATATGGAATAAACAAGAGCTACTCCTTGCTCAACGAAATGGATTCAACACTCCATATTAAACGCCTAAGAATATACCTGACTAGGAAGTATCTTAAAACCTATGGATTGCTATGTCTCCGCAAGAGAATCAAGCGTGTGTGCAGGGGCATAAACGCAGCAGTGATAGGATTGGAGAGGTTCGGTGAGCAAATGAAGACCCTTTGAAGTCATATTGCATGGTACCCATTCCACGGGTCTCAACTCTCCAGGTTTAAGGTATTCTTCCTTCAGCTAAAACATGCATGTGGAACCCAGAGTATGATCAACCGTGTGATCGGGAGACGTGTTCAAATATGTCTCCGTTCTCGACCCTGGTACTCGGGTGCAACATTCCAGATGCTTTACTAACACTCTTCGACTTGGAGAGTCAGTGCCTTTAACCTCCTGTTTGGCCCAGTTTGCAATTTCTGCGGAAGATGAACAGGAATAGGGAGAACCAATGAGAGACTAGCTGAAGGTGTCTGGACGGGCAAATTTAACTCTCAATTCCCAGCAGGAAGAGGAATTAACCAAAGGCTCAGCGTGCCGTGCCAGAACCAGATTAGGGCCTGAAGCCATCCTGCGGGGTTGCCGCCAGCTCACGAGAAAGCGAGTTGAAGAAAGGAGCTCAGGGGCACTGTAATTCACAAACCTGCAGAGTTATAAATGATAGCTATCGTCCAAAAATATACTGAAGTAAGGCTGCCAAGAGGACTTGAAAGCGGGGCAGAATTGCAGGAAACCGATTTCAGGAGGTAGACTGGAATTGCATTTAAAGCATAGGAAAAGAGGCAGAACGTCCACAATGATGCACTTGGCCAAAAAGGGCGTATGCGTTTTTTCCTGAATATATTCAGGAAAAAACGCATACGCCCTTTTTGGCCAACCAAGCAAGCTTGCAAAGGAAATCTGCACTACAATGAAGTCTCACTTCCCCCGGTCAAAAGGGCCATCTGAAAAAAGTGTAAAATCCAGAAAGGCAGGACAGGCCATGGAGAACTGGGAGCCTTGTTATGCTGATGGGCGGGATGTAAATTGCCAACAGCCACTCGGGAGAAGTGTATGGTGTTTCCTGAAACATCTAAAAAACAAAGCAACAGAGCCTAGGGCACTTCCACTTATGGTCCTATAGCATAGGGAAATTAAAATCAAAAAGACACAGCCACCCCAAAGTTTGGGATGGCTCTGTTTACAAGAACCTCATTAACGGGACAAGTTCAATATCGCAGAAAGTGAAAAATGGATAAAGAAGTTGTGGTACTTGCGTACAATGCAATATCACTCAGCAATGACATCTATGTCATCAGGCCCGTAGCAGCATAATGAGTGCATTCAGGTATGATGATTCTAACTGAAATAGGTCACACAGAAAAAGAAACATCATAAGATATCACTAATACACGGAATGTAAACTTGGCTACCCAGGAAATGAATTACAAACACAACTGGGTCTCAAATTTAGAAAACCAACTTATGTTTGCTTAAGGGGAAAGGTGAGTTGGGGTGCTGCATAAAACCAGAGATTGAAATGAGCACAGATAAAGTTCCTTAAGCCAAACATGGAATAGACAAGAGCTACTCCTTGCTCAACGAAATGGACTCAACACCCCATATTAAACGCCTAAGAATGTACCTGACTAGTAAGTATCTTAAAACCTATGGACTGCTATGTCTCCGAAAGAGAATCAAGCGTGTGTACAGGGACATAAACGCAGCAGTGATAGGATTAGAGAGGTTCGGTGAGCAAATGAAGACCCTTTGAAGTCATATTGCATGGTACCCATTCCACGGGTCTCAACTCTCCAGGTTGAAGGGTTTCTTCCTTCAGCTAAAACATGCATGTGGAACGCAGAGTATGATCAGCCGTGTGATCGGGAGACGTGTTCAAATATGTCTCCGTTCTCGACCCTGGTACTCAGGTGCAACATTCCAGATGCTTTACTAACACTCTCCCGACTTGGAGAGTCAGTGCCTTTAACCTCCTGTTTGGCCCAGTTTGCAGTTTCTGCGGAAGATGAACAGGAATAGGGAGAACCAATGACAGACCAGCTGGAGGTGTCTGGACGGGCAAATTTAACTCTCATTTCCCACCAGCAAGAGGAATTAACCAAAGGCTCAGCGTGCCGTGCCGGAACCAGATTAGGGCCCGAAGCAATCCTACGGTGTTGCGGCCAGCTCACGAGAAAGCGAGTTGAAGAAAGGAGCTCAGGGGCACTGTAATTCACAAACCTGCAGAGTTATAAATGACAGCTATCGTCCAAAAATATACTGAAGTAAGGCTGCCAAGAGGACTTGAAAGCGGGGCAGAATTGCAGGAAACCGATTTCAGGAGGTAGACTGGAATTGCATTTAAAGCATAGGAAAAGAGGCAGAACGTCCACAATGATGCACTTGGCCAAAAAGGGCGTATGCGTTTTTTCCTGAATATATTCAGGAAAAAACGCATACGCCCTTTTTGGCCAACCAAGCAAGCTTGCAAAGGAAATCTGCACTACAATGAAGTCTCACTTCCCCCCGGTCAAAAGGGCCATCTGAAAAAAGTGTAAAATCCAGAAAGGCAGGACAGGCCATGGAGAACTGGGAGCCTTGTTATGCTGATGGGCGGGATGTAAATTGCCAACAGCCACTCGGGAGAAGTGTATGGTGTTTCCTGAAACATCTAAAAAACAAAGCAACAGAGCCTAGGGCACTTCCACTTATGGTCCTATAGCTTAGGGAAATTAAAATCAAGAAGACAAAGCCACCCCAAAGGTTGGGACGGCTCTGTTTACAAGAACCTGGTTTACGGTACAAGTTCAATATCGCAGAAAGTGAAAAATGGATAAAGAAGTTGTGGTACTTACGTACAATGCAGTATCACTCAGCAATGAAATCTATGTCATCAGGCCCGTAGCAGCATAATGAGTGGATTCAGGTATGATGATTCTAACTGAAATAAGTCACACAGAAAAAGAAACATCATAAGATATCACTAATACACGGAATGTAAACTTGGCTACACAGGAACTGAATTACAAAACAGAACAGGGTCTCAAATTTAGAAAACCAACTTATGCTTGCTTAAGGGGAAAGGTGAGTTGGGGTGCTGCATAAAACCAGAGATTGAAATGAGCACAGATAAAGTTCCTTAAGCCAAATATGGAATAGACAAGAGCTACTCCTTGCTCAACGAAATGGACTCAACACCCCATATTAAATGACTAAGAGTGTACCTGACTAGGAAGTATCTTAAAATCTATGGATGGCTATGTCTCCGAAAGAGAATCAAGCATGTGTACAGGGGCATAAATGCAGCAGTGATAGGATTGGAGAAGTTCGGTGAGCAAATGAAGACCCTTTGAAGTCATATTGCATGGTACCCATTCCACGGGTCTCAACTCTCCAGGTTTAAGTTATTCTTCCTTCAGCTAAAACATGCATGTGGAACCCAGAGTATGATCAACCGTGTGATCGGGAGACGTGTTCCAATATGTGTCAGTTTTCGTCCCCTGGTACTCCGGTGCAACATTCCAGACGCTTTACTAACACTCTCCTGACTTGGAGAGTCAGTGCCTTTAACCTCCTGTTTGGCCCAGTTTGCAATTTCTGCGGAAGATGAACAGGAATAGGGAAAACCAATGAGAGACTAGCTGGAGGTGTCTGGACGGGCAAATTTAACTCTCATTTCCCACCAGGAAGAGGAATTAACCAAAGGCTCAGCGTGCCGTGCCGGAACAAGTTTAGGGCCTGAAGCCATCCTGCGGTGTTGCGGCCAGCTCACGAGAAAGCGAGTTGAAGAAAGGAGCTCAGGGGCACTGTAATTCACAAACCTGCAGAGTTATAAATGACAGCTATCGTCCAAAAATATACTGAAGTAAGGCTGCCAAGAGGACTTGAAAGCGGGGCAGAATTGCAGGAAACCGATTTCAGGAGGTAGACTGGAATTGCATTTAAAGCATAGGAAAAGAGGCAGAACGTCCACAATGATGCACTTGGCCAAAAAGGGCGTATGCGTTTTTTCCTGAATATATTCAGGAAAAAACGCATACGCCCTTTTTGGCCAACCAAGCAAGCTTGCAAAGGAAATCTGCACTACAATGAAGTCTCACTTCCCCCCGGTCAAAAGGGCCATCTGAAAAAAGTGTAAAATCCAGAAAGGCAGGACAGGCCATGGAGAACTGGGAGCCTTGTTATGCTGATGGGCGGGATGTAAATTGCCAACAGCCACTCGGGAGAAGTGTATGGTGTTTCCTGAAACATCTAAAAAACAAAGCAACAGAGCCTAGGGCACTTCCACTTATGGTCCTATAGCTTAGGGAAATTAAAATCAAAAAGACACAGCCACCCCAAAGGTTGGGACGGCTCTGTTTACAAGAACCTGGTTTACGGTACAAGTTCAATATCGCAGAAAGTGAAAAATGGATAAAGAAGTTGTGGTACTTACGTACAATGCAGTATCACTCAGCAATGAAATCTATGTCATCAGGCCCGTAGCAGCATAATGAGTGGATTCAGGTATGATGATTCTAACTGAAATAAGTCACACAGAAAAAGAAACATCATAAGATATCACTAATACACGGAATGTAAACTTGGCTACACAGGAACTGAATTACAAAACAGAACAGGGTCTCAAATTTAGAAAACCAACTTATGCTTGCTTAAGGGGAAAGGTGAGTTGGGGTGCTGCATAAAACCAGAGATTGAAATGAGCACAGATAAAGTTCCTTAAGCCAAATATGGAATAGACAAGAGCTACTCCTTGCTCAACAAAATGGACTCAACACCCCATATTAAACGCCTAAGTATGTACCTGACTAGGAAGTATCTTAAAACCTATGGATTGCTATGTCTCCGAAAGAGAATCAAGCGTGTGTACAGGGGCATAAACGCAGCAGTGATAGGATTGGAGAGGTTCGGTGAGCAAATGAAGACCCTTTGAAATCATATTGCATGGTACCCATTCCACGGGTCTCAACTCTCCAGGTTTAAGGTATTCTTCCTTCAGCTAAAACATGCATGTGGAACCCAGATTATGATCAACCGTGTGATCGGGAGACGTGTTCCAATATGTGTCCGTTTTAGTCCCCTGGTACTCGGGTGAAACATTCCAGACGCTTTACTAACACTCTCCTGACTTGGAGAGTCAGTGCCTTTAACCTCCTGTTTGGCCCAGTTTGCAGTTTCTGCGGAAGATGAACAGGAATAGGGAGAACCAATGACAGACTAGCTGGAGGTGTCTGGACGGGCAAATTTAACTCTCAATTCCCACCAGGAAGGGGAATTAACCAAAGGCTCAGCGTGCCGTGCCGGAACCAGATTAGGGCCTGAAGCCATCCTGCGGTGTTGCGGCCAGCTCACGAGAAAGCGAGTTGAAGAAAGGAGCTCAGGGGCACTGTAATTCACAAACCTGCAGAGTTATAAATGACAGCTATCGTCCAAAAATATACTGAAGTAAGGCTGCCAAGAGGACTTGAAAGCGGGGCAGAATTGCAGGAAACCGATTTCAGGAGGTAGACTGGAATTGCATTTAAAGCATAGGAAAAGAGGCAGAACGTCCACAATGATGCACTTGGCCAAAAAGGGCGTATGCGTTTTTTCCTGAATATATTCAGGAAAAAACGCATACGCCCTTTTTGGCCAACCAAGCAAGCTTGCAAAGGAAATCTGCACTACAATGAAGTCTCACTTCCCCCCGGTCAAAAGGGCCATCTGAAAAAAGTGTAAAATCCAGAAAGGCAGGACAGGCCATGGAGAACTGGGAGCCTTGTTATGCTGATGGGCGGGATGTAAATTGCCAACAGCCACTCGGGAGAAGTGTATGGTGTTTCCTGAAACATCTAAAAAACAAAGCAACAGAGCCTAGGGCACTTCCACTTATGGTCCTATAGCTTAGGGAAATTAAAATCAAAAAGACACAGCCACCCCAAAGGTTGGGACGGCTCTGTTTACAAGAACCTGGTTTACGGTACAAGTTCAATATCGCAGAAAGTGAAAAATGGATAAAGAAGTTGTGGTACTTACGTACAATGCAGTATCACTCAGCAATGAAATCTATGTCATCAGGCCCGTAGCAGCATAATGAGTGGATTCAGGTATGATGATTCTAACTGAAATAAGTCACACAGAAAAAGAAACATCATAAGATATCACTAATACACGGAATGTAAACTTGGCTACATAGGAACTGAATTCCAAAACAGAACAGGGTCTCAAATTTAGAAACCCAACTTATGCTTGCTTAAGGGGAAAGGTGAGTTGGGGTGCTGCATAAAACCAGAGATTGAAATGAGCACAGATAAAGTTCCTTAAGCCAAATATGGAATAGACAAGAGCTACTCCTTGCTCAACGAAATGGACTCAACACCCCATATTAAACGCCTAAGAATGTACCTGACTAGGAAGTATCTTAAAACCTATGGATTGCTATGTCTCCAAAAGAGAATCAAGCGTGTGTACAGGGGCATAAACGCAGCAGTGATAGGACTGGAGAGGTTCGGTGAGCAAATGAAGACCCTTTGAAGTCATATTGCATGGTACCCATTCCACGGGTCTCAACTCTCCAGGTTTAAGGTATTCTTCCTTCAGCTAAAACATGCATGTGGAACCCAGATTATGATCAACCGTGTGATCGGGAGACGTGTTCCAATATGTCTCAGTTTTCTTCCCCTGGTACTCGGGTGCAACATTCCAGACGCTTTACTAACACTCTCCCGACTTGGAGAGTCAGTGCCTTTAACCTCCTGTTTGGCCCAGTTTGCAATTTCTGCGGAAGATGAACAGGAATAGGGAGAACCAATGACAGACTAGCTGGAGGTGTCTGGACGGGCAAATTTAACTCTCATTTCCCACCAGGAAGAGGAATTAACCAAAGTCTCAGCGTGCCGTGCCGGAACCAGATTAGGGCCCGAAGCAATCCTACGGTGTTGCGGCCAGCTCACGAGAAAGCGAGTTGAAGAAAGGAGCTCAGGGGCACTGTAATTCACAAACCTGCAGAGTTATAAATGACAGCTATCGTCCAAAAATATACTGAAGTAAGGCTGCCAAGAGGACTTGAAAGCGGGGCAGAATTGCAGGAAACCGATTTCAGGAGGTAGACTGGAATTGCATTTAAAGCATAGGAAAAGAGGCAGAAGGTCCACAATGATGCACTTGGCCAAAAAGGGCGTATGCGTTTTTTCCTGAATATATTCAGGAAAAAACGCATACGCCCTTTTTGGCCAACCAAGCAAGCTTGCAAAGGAAATCTGCACTACAATGAAGTCTCACTTCCCCCCGGTCAAAAGGGCCATCTGAAAAAAGTGTAAAATCCAGAAAGGCAGGACAGGCCATGGAGAACTGGGAGCCTTGTTATGCTGATGGGCGGGATGTAAATTGCCAACAGCCACTCGGGAGAAGTGTATGGTGTTTCCTGAAACATCTAAAAAACAAAGCAACAGAGCCTAGGGCACTTCCACTTATGGTCCTATAGCTTAGGGAAATTAAAATCAAAAAGACACAGCCACCCCAAAGGTTGGGACGGCTCTGTTTACAAGAACCTGGTTTACGGTACAAGTTCAATATCGCAGAAAGTGAAAAATGGATAAAGAAGTTGTGGTACTTACGTACAATGCAGTATCACTCAGCAAGGAAATCTATGTCATCAGGCCCGTAGCAGCATAATGAGTGGATTCAGGTATGATGATTCTAACTGAAATAAGTCACACAGAAAAAGAAACATCATAAGATATCACTAATACACGGAATGTAAACTTGGCTACATAGGAACTGAATTCCAAAACAGAACAGGGTCTCAAATTTAGAAACCCAACTTATGCTTGCTTAAGGGGAAAGGTGAGTTGGGGTGCTGCATAAAACCAGAGATTGAAATGAGCACAGATAAAGTTCCTTAAGCCAAATATGGAATAGACAAGAGCTACTCCTTGCTCAACGAAATGGACTCAACACCCCATATTAAACGCCTAAGAATGTACCTGACTAGGAAGTATCTTAAAACCTATGGATTGCTATGTCTCCAAAAGAGAATCAAGCGTGTGTACAGGGGCATAAACGCAGCAGTGATAGGACTGGAGAGGTTCGGTGAGCAAATGAAGACCCTTTGAAGTCATATTGCATGGTACCCATTCCACGGGTCTCAACTCTCCAGGTTTAAGGTATTCTTCCTTCAGCTAAAACATGCATGTGGAACCCAGAGTATGATCAACCGTGTGATCGGGAGACGTGTTCCAATATGTCTCAGTTTTCTTCCCCTGGTACTCGGGTGCAACATTCCAGACGCTTTACTAACACTCTCCCGACTTGGAGAGTCAGTGCCTTTAACCTCCTGTTTGGCCCAGTTTGCAATTTCTGCGGAAGATGAACAGGAATAGGGAGAACCAATGACAGACTAGCTGGAGGTGTCTGGACGGGCAAATTTAACTCTCATTTCCCACCAGGAAGAGGAATTAACCAAAGGCTCAGCGTGCCGTGCCGGAACCAGATTAGGGCCCGAAGCAATCCTACGGTGTTGCGGCCAGCTCACGAGAAAGCGAGTTGAAGAAAGGAGCTCAGGGGCACTGTAATTCACAAACCTGCAGAGTTATAAATGACAGCTATCGTCCAAAAATATACTGAAGTAAGGCTGCCAAGAGGACTTGAAAGCGGGGCAGAATTGCAGGAAACCGATTTCAGGAGGTAGACTGGAATTGCATTTAAAGCATAGGAAAAGAGGCAGAACGTCCACAATGATGCACTTGGCCAAAAAGGGCGTATGCGTTTTTTCCTGAATATATTCAGGAAAAAACGCATACGCCCTTTTTGGCCAACCAAGCAAGCTTGCAAAGGAAATCTGCACTACAATGAAGTCTCACTTCCCCCCTGTCAAAAGGGCCATCTGAAAAAAGTGTAAAATCCAGAAAGGCAGGACAGGCCATGGAGAACTGGGAGCCTTGTTATGCTGATGGGCGGGATGTAAATTGCCAACAGCCACTCGGGAGAAGTGTATGGTGTTTCCTGAAACATCTAAAAAACAAAGCAACAGAGCCTAGGGCACTTCCACTTATGGTCCTATAGCTTAGGGAAATTAAAATCAAAAAGACACAGCCACCCCAAAAGTTGGGACGGCTCTGTTTACAAGAACCTGGTTTACGGTACAAGTTCAATATCGCAGAAAGTGAAAAATGGATAAAGAAGTTGTGGTACTTACGTACAATGCAATATCACTCAGCAATGAAATCTATGTCATCAGGCCCGTAGCAGCATAATGAGTGGATTCAGGTATGATGATTCTAACTGAAATAAGTCACACAGAAAAAGAAACATCATAAGATATCACTAATACACGGAATGGAAACTTGGCTACACAGGAACTGAATTCCAAAACAGAACAGGGTCTCAAATTTAGAAACCCAACTTATGCTTGCTTAAGGGGAAAGGTGAGTTGGGGTGCTGCATAAAACCAGAGATTGAAATGAGCACAGATAAAGTTCCTTAAGCCAAATATGGAATAGACAAGAGCTACTCCTTGCTCAACGAAATGGATTCAACACCCCATATTAAACACCTAAGAATATACCTGACTAGGAATTATCTTAAAACCTATGGATTGCTATGTCTCCGAAAGAGAATCAAGCGTGTGTGCAGGGGCATAAACGCAGCAGTGATAGGATTGGAGAGGTTCGGTGAGCAAATGAAGACCCTTTGAAGTCATATTGCATGGTACCCATTCCACGGGTCTCAACTCTCCAGGTTTAAGGTATTCTTCCTTCAGCTAAAACATGCATGTGGAACCCAGAGTATGATCAACCGTGTGATTGGGAGACTTGTTCCAATATGTGTCAGTTTTCGTCCCCTGGTACTCGGGTGCAACATTCCAGACGCTTTACTAACACTCTCCCGACTTCGAGAGTCAGTGCCTTTAACCTCCTGTTTGGCCCAGTTTGCAATTTCTGCGGAAGATGAACAGGAATAGGGAGAACCAATGACAGACCAGCTGGAGGTGTTGGACGGGCAAATTTAACTCTCATTTCCCACCAGGAAGAGGAATTAACCAAAGGCTCAACGTGCCGTGCCGGAACCAGATTAGGGCCTGAAGCCATCCTGCGGTGTTGCGGCCAGCTCACGAGAAAGCGACTTGAAGAAAGGAGCTCAGGGGCACTGTAATTCACAAACCTGCACAGTTATAAATGACAGCTATCGTCCAAAAATATACTGAAGTAAGGCTGCCAAGAGGACTTGAAAGCGGGGCAGATTTGCAGGAAACCGATTTCAGGAGGTAGACTGGAATTGCATTTAAAGCATAGGAAAAGAGGCAGAACGTCCACAATGATGCACTTGGCCAAAAAGGGCGTATGCGTTTTTTCCTGAATATATTCAGGAAAAAACGCATACGCCCTTTTTGGCCAACCAAGCAAGCTTGCAAAGGAAATCTGCACTACAATGAAGTCTCACTTCCCCCCGGTCAAAAGGGCCATCTGAAAAAAGTGTAAAATCCAGAAAGGCAGGACAGGCCATGGAGAACTGGGAGCCTTGTTATGCTGATGGGCGGGATGTAAATTGCCAACAGCCACTCGGGAGAAGTGTATGGTGTTTCCTGAAACATCTAAAAAACAAAGCAACAGAGCCTAGGGCACTTCCACTTATGGTCCTATAGCTTAGGGAAATTAAAATCAAAAAGACACAGCCACCCCAAAGGTTGGGACGGCTCTGTTTACAAGAACCTGGTTTACGGTACAAGTTCAATATCGCAGAAAGTGAAAAATGGATAAAGAAGTTGTGGTACTTACGTACAATGCAGTATCACTCAGCAATGAAATCTATGTCATCAGGCCCGTAGCAGCATAATGAGTGGATTCAGGTACGATGATTCTAACTGAAATAAGTCACACAGAAAAAGAAACATCATAAGATATCACTAATACACGGAATGTAACCTTGGCTACACAGGAACTGAATTACAAAACAGAACAGGGTCTCAAATTTAGAAACCCAACTTATGCTTGCTTAAGGGGAAAGGTGAGTTGGGGTGCTGCATAAAACCAGAGATTGAAATGAGCACAGATAAAGTTCCTTAAGCCAAATATGGAATAGACAAGAGCTACTCCTTGCTCAACGAAATGGACTCAACACCCCATATTAAATGCCTAAGAGTGTACCTGACTAGGAAGTATCTTAAAACCTATGGATTGCTATGTCTCTGAAAGAGAATCAAGCGTGTGTGCAGGGGCATAAACGCAGCAGTGATAGGATTGGAGAGGTTCGGTGAGCAAATGAAGACCCTTTGAAGTCATATTGCATGGTACCCATTCCACGGGTCTCAACTCTCCAGGTTTAAGGTATTCTTCCTTCAGCTAAAACATGCATGTGGAACCCAGAGTATGATCAACCGTGTGATCGGGAGACGTGTTCCAATATGTGTCAGTTTTCGTCCCCTGGTACTCGGGTGCAACATTCCAGACGCTTTACTAACACTCTCCCGACTTGGAGAGTCAGTGCCTTTAACCTCCTGTTTGGCCCAGTTTGCAATTTCTGCGGAAGATGAACAGGAATAGGGAGAACCAATGACAGACTAGCTGGAGGTGTCTGGACGGGCAAATTTAACTCTCATTTCCCACCAGGAAGAGGAATTAACCAAAGGCTCAGCGTGCCGTGCCGGAACCAGATTAGGGCCTGAAGCCATCCTGCGGTGTTGCGGCCAGCTCACGAGAAAGCGAGTTGAAGAAAGGAGCTCAGGGGCACTGTAATTCACAAACCTGCAGAGTTATAAATGACAGCTATCGTCCAAAAATATACTGAAGTAAGGCTGCCAAGAGGACTTGAAAGCGGGGCAGAATTGCAGGAAACCGATTTCAGGAGGTAGACTGGAATTGCATTTAAAGCATAGGAAAAGAGGCAGAACGTCCACAATGATGCACTTGGCCAAAAAGGGCGTATGCGTTTTTTCCTGAATATATTCCGGAAAAAACGCATACGCCCTTTTTGGCCAACCAAGCAAGCTTGCAAAGGAAATCTGCACTACAATGAAGTCTCACTTCCCCCCGGTCAAAAGGGCCATCTGAAAAAAGTGTAAAATCCAGAAAGGCAGGACAGGCCATGGAGAACTGGGAGCCTTGTTATGCTGATGGGCGGGATGTAAATTGCCAACAGCCACTCGGGAGAAGTGTATGGTGTTTCCTGAAACATCTAAAAAACAAAGCAACAGAGCCTAGGGCACTTCCACTTATGGTCCTATAGCTTAGGGAAATTAAAATCAAAAGACACAGCCACCCCAAAGGTTGGGACGGCTCTGTTTACAAGAACCTGGTTTACGGTACAAGTTCAATATCGCAGAAAGTGAAAAATGGATAAAGAAGTTGTGGTACTTACGTACAATGCAGTATCACTCAGCAATGAAATCTATGTCATCAGGCCCGTAGCAGCATAATGAGTGGATGCAGGTACGATGATTCTAACTGAAATAAGTCACACAGAAAAAGAAACATCATAAGATATCACTAATACACGGAATGCAACCTTGGCTACACAGGAACTGAATTACAAAACAGAACAGGGTCTCAAATTTAGAAACCCAACTTATGCTTGCTTAAGGGGAAAGGTGAGTTGGGGTGCTGCATAAAACCAGAGATTGATATGAGCACAGATAAAGTTCCTTAAGCCAAATATGGAATAGACAAGAGCTACTCCTTGCTCAACGAAATGGACTCAACACCCCATATTAAATGCCTAAGAGTGTACCTGACTAGGAAGTATCTTAAAACCTATGGATTGCTATGTCTCCGAAAGAGAATCAAGTGTGTGTACAGGGGCATAAACGCAGCAGTGATAGGATTGGAGAGGTTCGGTGAGCAAATGAAGACCCTTTGAAGTCATATTGCATGGTACCCATTCCACGGGTCTCAACTCTCCAGGTTTAAGGTATTCTTCCTTCAGCTAAAACATGCATGTGGAACCCAGAGTATGATCAACCGTGTGATCGGGAGACGTGTTCCAATATGTCTCAGTTTTCGTCCCCTGATACTCGGGTGCAACATTCCAGACGCTTTACTAACACTCTCCCGACTTGGAGAGTCAGTGCCTTTAACCTCCTGTTTGGCCCAGTTTGCAATTTCTGCGGAAGATGAACAGGAATAGGGAGAACCAATGAGAGACTAGCTGGAGGTGTCTGGACGGGCAAATTTAACTCTCATTTCCCACCAGGAAGAGGAATTAACCAAAGGCTCAGCGTGCCGTGCCGGAACCAGATTAGGGCCTGAAGCCATCCTGCGGTGTTGCGGCCAGCTCACGAGAAAGCGAGTTGAAGAAAGGAGCTCAGGGGCACTGTAATTCACAAACCTGCAGAGTTATAAATGACAGCTATCGTCCAAAAATATACTGAAGTAAGGCTGCCAAGAGGACTTGAAAGCGGGGCAGAATTGCAGGAAACCGATTTCAGGAGGTAGACTGGAATTGCATTTAAAGCATAGGAAAAGAGGCAGAACGTCCACAATGATGCACTTGGCCAAAAAGGGCGTATGCGTTTTTTCCTGAATATATTCAGGAAAAAACGCATACGCCCTTTTTGGCCAACCAAGCAAGCTTGCAAAGGAAATCTGCACTACAATGAAGTCTCACTTCCCCCCGGTCAAAAGGGCCATCTGAAAAAAGTGTAAAATCCAGAAAGGCAGGACAGGCCATGGAGAACTGGGAGCCTTGTTATGCTGATGGGCGGGATGTAAATTGCCAACAGCCACTCGGGAGAAGTGTATGGTGTTTCCTGAAACATCTAAAAAACAAAGCAACAGAGCCTAGGGCACTTCCACTTATGGTCCTATAGCTTAGGGAAATTAAAATCAAAAGACACAGCCACCCCAAAGGTTGGGACGGCTCTGTTTACAAGAACCTGGTTTACGGTACAAGTTCAATATCGCAGAAAGTGAAAAATGGATAAAGAAGTTGTGGTACTTACGTACAATGCAGTATCACTCAGCAATGAAATCTATGTCATCAGGCCCGTAGCAGCATAATGAGTGGATGCAGGTACGATGATTCTAACTGAAATAAGTCACACAGAAAAAGAAACATCATAAGATATCACTAATACACGGAATGTAACCTTGGCTACACAGGAACTAAATTACAAAACAGAACAGGGTCTCAAATTTAGAAACCCAACTTATGCTTGCTTAAGGGGAAAGGTGAGTTGGGGTGCTGCATAAAACCAGAGATTGATATGAGCACAGATAAAGTTCCTTAAGCCAAATATGGAATAGACAAGAGCTACTCCTTGCTCAACGAAATGGACTCAACACCCAATATTAAATGCCTAAGAGTGTACCTGACTAGGAAGTATCTTAAAACCTATGGATTGCTATGTCTCCGAAAGAGAATCAAGTGTGTGTACAGTGGCATAAACGCAGCAGTGATAGGATTGGAGAGGTTCGGTGAGCAAATGAAGACCCTTTGAAGTCATATTGCATGGTACCCATTCCACGGGTCTCAACTCTCCAGGTTTAAGGTATTCTTCCTTCAGCTAAAACATGCATGTGGAACCCAGAGTATGATCAACCGTGTGATCGGGAGACGTGTTCCAATATGTGTCAGTTTTCGTCCCCTGGTACTCGGGTGCAACATTCCAGACGCTTTACTAACACTCTCCCGACTTGGAGAGTCAGTGCCTTTAACCTCCTGTTTGGCCCAGTTTGCAATTTCTGCGGAAGATGAACAGGAATAGGGAGAACCAATGACAGACTAGCTGGAGGTGTCTGGACGGGCAAATTTAACTCTCATTTCCCACCAGGAAGAGGAATTAACCAAAGGCTCAGCGTGCCGTGCCGGAACCAGATTAGGGCCTGAAGCCATCCTGCGGTGTTGCGGCCAGCTCACGAGAAAGCGAGTTGAAGAAAGGAGCTCAGGGGCACTGTAATTCACAAACCTGCAGAGTTATAAATGACAGCTATCGTCCAAAAATATACTGAAGTAAGGCTGCCAAGAGGACTTGAAAGCGGGGCAGAATTGCAGGAAACCGATTTCAGGAGGTAGACTGGAATTGCATTTAAAGCATAGGAAAAGAGGCAGAACGTCCACAATGATGCACTTGGCCAAAAAGGGCGTATGCGTTTTTTCCTGAATATATTCAGGAAAAAACGCATACGCCCTTTTTGGCCAACCAAGCAAGCTTGCAAAGGAAATCTGCACTACAATGAAGTCTCACTTCCCCCCGGTCAAAAGGGCCATCTGAAAAAAGTGTAAAATCCAGAAAGGCAGGACAGGCCATGGAGAACTGGGAGCCTTGTTATGCTGATGGGCGGGATGTAAATTGCCAACAGCCACTCGGGAGAAGTGTATGGTGTTTCCTGAAACATCTAAAAAACAAAGCAACAGAGCCTAGGGCACTTCCACTTATGGTCCTATAGCTTAGGGAAATTAAAATCAAAAGACACAGCCACCCCAAAGTTTGGGACGGCTCTGTTTACAAGAACCTGGTTTACGGTACAAGTTCAATATCGCAGAAAGTGAAAAATGGATAAAGAAGTTGTGGTACTTACGTACAATGCAGTATCACTCAGCAATGAAATCTATGTCATCAGGCCCGTAGCAGCATAATGAGTGGATTCAGGTACGATGATTCTAACTGAAATAAGTCACACAGGAAAAGAAACATCATAAGATATCACTAATACACGGAATGTAACCTTGGCTACACAGGAACTGAATTACAAAACAGAACAGGGTCTCAAATTTAGAAACCCAACTTATGCTTGCTTAAGGGGAAAGGTGAGTTGGGGTGCTGCATAAAACCAGAGATTGAAATGAGCACAGATAAAGTTCCTTAAGCCAAATATGGAATAGACAAGAGCTACTCCTTGCTCAACGAAATGGACTCAACACCCCATATTAAATGCCTAAGAGTGTACCTGACTAGGAAGTATCTTAAAACCTATGGATTGCTATGTCTCTGAAAGAGAATCAAGTGTGTGTACAGGGGCATAAACGCAGCAGTGATAGGATTGGAGAGGTTCGGTGAGCAAATGAAGACCCTTTGAAGTCATATTGCATGGTACCCATTCCACGGGTCTCAACTCTCCAGGTTTAAGGTATTCTTCCTTCAGCTAAAACATGCATGTGGAACCCAGAGTATGATCAACCGTGTGATCGGGAGACGTGTTCCAATATGTCTCAGTTTTCGTCCCCTGGTACTCGGGTGCAACATTCCAGACGCTTTACTAACACTCTCCCGACTTGGAGAGTCAGTGCCTTTAACCTCCTGTTTGGCCCAGTTTGCAATTTCTGCGGAAGATGAACAGGAATAGGGAGAACCAATGAGAGACTAGCTGGAGGTGTCTGGACGGGCAAATTTAACTCTCATTTCCCACCAGGAAGAGGAATTAACCAAAGGCTCAGCGTGCCGTGCCGGAACCAGATTAGGGCCTGAAGCCATCCTGCGGTGTTGCGGCCAGCTCACGAGAAAGCGAGTTGAAGAAAGGAGCTCAGGGGCACTGTAATTCACAAACCTGCAGAGTTATAAATGACAGCTATCGTCCAAAAATATACTGAAGTAAGGCTGCCAAGAGGACTTGAAAGCGGGGCAGAATTGCAGGAAACCGATTTCAGGAGGTAGACTGGAATTGCATTTAAAGCATAGGAAAAGAGGCAGAACGTCCACAATGATGCACTTGGCCAAAAAGGGCGTATGCGTTTTTTCCTGAATATATTCAGGAAAAAACGCATACGCCCTTTTTGGCCAACCAAGCAAGCTTGCAAAGGAAATCTGCACTACAATGAAGTCTCACTTCCCCCCGGTCAAAAGGGCCATCTGAAAAAAGTGTAAAATCCAGAAAGGCAGGACAGGCCATGGAGAACTGGGAGCCTTGTTATGCTGATGGGCGGGATGTAAATTGCCAACAGCCACTCGGGAGAAGTGGATGGTGTTTCCTGAAACATCTAAAAAACAAAGCAACAGAGCCTAGGGCACTTCCACTTATGGTCCTATAGCTTAGGGAAATTAAAATCAAAAAGACACAGCCACCCCAAAGGTTGGGACGGCTCTGTTTACAAGAACCTGGTTTACGGTACAAGTTCAATATCGCAGAAAGTGAAAAATGGATAAAGAAGTTGTGGTACTTACGTACAATGCAGTATCACTCAGCAATGAAATCTATGTCATCAGGCCCGTAGCAGCATAATGAGTGAATTCAGGTACGATGATTCTAACTGAAATAAGTCACACAGGAAAAGAAACATCATAAGATATCACTAATACACGGAATGTAACCTTGGCTACACAGGAACTGAATTACAAAACAGAACAGGGTCTCAAATTTAGAAACCCAACTTATGCTTGCTTAAGGGGAAAGGTGAGTTGGGGTGCTGCATAAAACCAGAGATTGAAATGAGCACAGATAAAGTTCCTTAAGCCAAATATGGAATAGACAAGAGCTACTCCTTGCTCAACGAAATGGACTCAACACCCCATATTAAATGCCTAAGAGTGTACCTGACTAGGAAGTATCTTAAAACCTATGGATTGCTATGTCTCTGAAAGAGAATCAAGTGTGTGTACAGGGGCATAAACGCAGCAGTGATAGGATTGGAGAGGTTCGGTGAGCAAATGAAGACCCTTTGAAGTCATATTGCATGGTACCCATTCCACGGGTCTCAACTCTCCAGGTTTAAGGTATTCTTCCTTCAGCTAAAACATGCATGTGGAACCCAGAGTATGATCAACCGTGTGATCGGGAGACGTGTTCCAATATGTCTCAGTTTTCGTCCCCTGGTACTCGGGTGCAACATTCCAGACGCTTTACTAACACTCTCCCGACTTGGAGAGTCAGTGCCTTTAACCTCCTGTTTGGCCCAGTTTGCAATTTCTGCGGAAGATGAACAGGAATAGGGAGAACCAATGAGAGACTAGCTGGAGGTGTCTGGACGGGCAAATTTAACTCTCATTTCCCACCAGGAAGAGGAATTAACCAAAGGCTCAGCGTGCCGTGCCGGAACCAGATTAGGGCCTGAAGCCATCCTGCGGTGTTGCGGCCAGCTCACGAGAAAGCGAGTTGAAGAAAGGAGCTCAGGGGCACTGTAATTCACAAACCTGCAGAGTTATAAATGACAGCTATCGTCCAAAAATATACTGAAGTAAGGCTGCCAAGAGGACTTGAAAGCGGGGCAGAATTGCAGGAAACCGATTTCAGGAGGTAGACTGGAATTGCATTTAAAGCATAGGAAAAGAGGCAGAACGTCCACAATGATGCACTTGGCCAAAAAGGGCGTATGCGTTTTTTCCTGAATATATTCAGGAAAAAACGCATACGCCCTTTTTGGCCAACCAAGCAAGCTTGCAAAGGAAATCTGCACTACAATGAAGTCTCACATCCCCCCGGTCAAAAGGGCCATCTGAAAAAAGTGTAAAATCCAGAAAGGCAGGACAGGCCATGGAGAACTGGGAGCCTTGTTATGCTGATGGGCGGGATGTAAATTGCCAACAGCCACTCGGGAGAAGTGGATGGTGTTTCCTGAAACATCTAAAAAACAAAGCAACAGAGCCTAGGGCACTTCCACTTATGGTCCTATAGCTTAGGGAAATTAAAATCAAAAAGACACAGCCACCCCAAAGGTTGGGACGGCTCTGTTTACAAGAACCTGGTTTACGGTACAAGTTCAATATCGCAGAAAGTGAAAAATGGATAAAGAAGTTGTGGTACTTACGTACAATGCAGTATCACTCAGCAATGAAATCTATGTCATCAGGCCCGTAGCAGCATAATGAGTGGATTCAGGTACGATGATTCTAACTGAAATAAGTCACACAGGAAAAGAAACATCATAAGATATCACTAATACACGGAATGTAACCTTGGCTACACAGGAACTGAATTACAAAACAGAACAGGGTCTCAAATTTAGAAACCCAACTTATGCTTGCTTAAGGGGAAAGGTGAGTTGGGGTGCTGCATAAAACCAGAGATTGAAATGAGCACAGATAAAGTTCCTTAAGCCAAATATGGAATAGACAAGAGCTACTCCTTGCTCAACGAAATGGACTCAACACCCCATATTAAATGCCTAAGAGTGTACCTGACTAGGAAGTATCTTAAAACCTATGGATTGCTATGTCTCTGAAAGAGAATCAAGTGTGTGTACAGGGGCATAAACGCAGCAGTGATAGGATTGGAGAGGTTCGGTGAGCAAATGAAGACCCTTTGAAGTCATATTGCATGGTACCCATTCCACGGGTCTCAACTCTCCAGTTTTAACGTATTCTTCCTTCAGCTAAAACATGCATGTGGAACCCAGAGTATGATCAACCGTGTGATCGGGAGACGTGTTCCAATATGTCTCAGTTTTCGTCCCCTGGTACTCGGGTGCAACATTCCAGACGCTTTACTAACACTCTCCCGACTTGGAGAGTCAGTGCCTTTAACCTCCTGTTTGGCCCAGTTTGCAATCTGCGGAAGATGAACAGGAATAGGGAGAACCAATGAGAGACTAGCTGGAGGTGTCTGGACGGGCAAATTTAACTCTCATTTCCCACCAGGAAGAGGAATTAACCAAAGGCTCAGCGTGCCGTGCCGGAACCAGATTAGGGCCTGAAGCCATCCTGCGGTGTTGCGGCCAGCTCACGAGAAAGCGAGTTGAAGAAAGGAGCTCAGGGGCACTGTAATTCACAAACCTGCAGAGTTATAAATGACAGCTATCGTCCAAAAATATACTGAAGTAAGGCTGCCAAGAGGACTTGAAAGCGGGGCAGAATTGCAGGAAACTGATTTCAGGAGGTAGACTGGAATTGCATTTAAAGCATAGGAAAAGAGGCAGAACGTCCACAATGATGCACTTGGCCAAAAAGGGCGTATGCGTTTTTTCCTGAATATATTCAGGAAAAAACGCATACGCCCTTTTTGGCCAACCAAGCAAGCTTGCAAAGGAAATCTGCACTACAATGAAGTCTCACTTCCCCCCGGTCAAAAGGGCCATCTGAAAAAAGTGTAAAATCCAGAAAGGCAGGACAGGCCATGGAGAACTGGGAGCCTTGTTATGCTGATGGGCGGGATGTAAATTGCCAACAGCCACTCGGGAGAAGTGTATGGTGTTTCCTGAAACATCTAAAAAACAAAGCAACAGAGCCTAGGGCACTTCCACTTATGGTCCTATAGCTTAGGGAAATTAAAATCAAAAAGACACAGCCACCCCAAAGGTTGGGACGGCTCTGTTTACAAGAACCTGGTTTACGGTACAAGTTCAATATCGCAGAAAGTGAAAAATGGATAAAGAAGTTGTGGTACTTATGTACAATGCAGTATCACTCAGCAATGAAATCTATGTCATCAGGCCCGTAGCAGCATAATGAGTGGATTCAGGTATGATGATTCTAACTGAAATAAGTCACACAGAAAAAGAAACATCATAAGATATCACTAATACACGGAATGTAAACTTGGCTGCAAAGGAACTGAATTCCAAAACAGAACAGGGTCTCAAATTTAGAAAACCAACTTATGCTTGCTTAAGGGGAAAGGTGAGTTGGGGTGCTGCATAAAACCAGAGATTGAAATGAGCACAGATAAAGTTCCTTAAGCCAAATATGGAATAGACAACAGCTACTCCGTGCTCAACGAAACGGTCTCATCACCCCATATTAAACACCTAAGAATGTACCTGACTAGTAAGTAGCTTAAAACCTAAGGAATGCTATGTCTCCGAAAGAGAATCAAGCATGTGTGCAGGGGCATAAACGCAGCAGTGATAGGATTGGAGAGGTTTGGTGAGCAAATGAAGACCCTTTGCAGTCATATTGCATGGTACCCATTCCACGGGTCTCAACTCTCCAGGTTTAAGGTATTCTTCCTTCAGCTAAAACATGCATGTGGAACCCAGAGTATGATCAACCGTGTGATCGGGAGACGTGTTCCAATATGTCTCAGTTTTCGTCCCCTGGTACTCGGGTGCAACATTCCAGACGCTTTACTAACACTCTCCCGACTTGGAGAGTCAGGGCCTTTAACCTCCTGTTTGGCCCAGTTTGCAATTTCTGCGGAAGATGAACAGAAATAGGGAGAACCAATGACAGACTAGATGGAGGTGTCTGGACGGGCAAATTTAACTCTCATTTCCCACTAGGAAGAGGAATTAACCAAAGGCTCAGCGTGCCGTGCCGGAAGCCTGAAGCCATCCTGCGGTGTTGCGGCCAGCTCACAAGAAAGCGAGTTGAAGAAAGGAGCTCAGGGGCACTGTAATTCACAAACCTGCAGAGTTATAAATGACAGCTATCGTCCAAAAATATACTGAAGTAAGGCTGCCAAGAGGACTTGAAAGCGGGGCAGAATTGCAGGAAACCGATTTCAGGAGGTAGACCGGAATTGCATTTAAAGCATAGGGAAAGAGGCAGAACGTCCACAATGATGCACTTGGCCAAAAAGGGCGTATGCGTTTTTTCCTGAATATATTCAGGAAAAAACGCATACGCCCTTTTTGGCCAACCAAGCAAGCTTGCAAAGGAAATCTGCACTACAATGAAGTCTCACTTCCCCCCGGTCAAAAGGGCCATCGAAAAAAGTGTAAAATCCAGAAAGGCAGGACAGGCCATGGAGAACTGGGAGCCTTGTTATGCTGATGGGCGGGATGTAAATTGCCAACAGCCACTCGGGAGAAGTGGATGGTGTTTCCTGAAACATCTAAAAAACAAAGCAACAGAGCCTAGGGCACTTCCACTTATGGTCCTATAGCTTAGGGAAATTCAAATCAAAAAGACACAACCACCCCAAAGGTTGGGACGGCTCTGTTTACAAGAAACTGGTTTACGGTACAAGTTCAATATCGCAGAAAGTGAAAAATGGATAAAGAAGTTGTGGTACTTACGTACAATGCAGTATCACTCAGCAATGAAATCTATGTCACCAGGCCCGTAGCAGCATAATGAGTGGATTCAGGTATGATGATTCTAACTGAAATAAGTCACACAGAAAAAGAAACATCATAAGATATCACTAATACACGGAATGTAAACTTGGCTACACAGGAACTGAATTCCAAAACAGAACAGGGTCTCAAATTTAGAAAACCAACTTATGCTTGCTAAAGGGGAAAGGTGAGTTGGGGTGCTGCATAAAACCAGAGATTGAAATGAGCACAGATAAAGTTCCTTAAGCCAAATATGGAATAGACAAGAGCTACTCCTTGCTCAACGAAACGGACTCATCACCCCATATTAAACACCTAAGAATATACCTGACTAGGAAGTATCTTAAAACCTATGGATTGCTATGTCTCCGAAAGAGAATCAAGCGTGTGTACAGGGGCATAAACGCAGCAGTGATAGCATTGGAGAACTTCAGTGAGCAAATGAAGACCCTTTGAATTCATATTGCATGGTACCCATTCCACGGGTCTCAACTCTCCAGGTTTAAGGTATTCTTCCTTCAGCTAAAACATGCATGTGGAACCCAGAGTATGATCAACCATGTGATCGGGAGACGTGTTCCAATATGTCTCAGTTTTCGTCCTCTGGTACTCGGGTGCAACATTCCAGACGCTTTACTAACACTCTCCCGACTTGGAGAGTCAGTGCCTTTAACCTCCTGTTTGGCCCAGTTTGCAATTTCTGCGGAAGATGAACCGGAATAGGGAGAACCAATGAGAGACTAGCTGGAGGTGTCTGGACGGGCAAATTTAACTCTCATTTCCCACCAGGAAGAGGAATTAACCAGAGGCTCAGCGTGCCGTGCGGGAACCAGATTAGGGCCTGAAGCCATCCTGCGGTGTTGCGGCCAGCTCACGAGAAAGCGAGTTGAAGAAAGGAGCTCAGGGGCACTGTAATTCACAAACCTGCAGAGTTATAAATGACAGCTATCGTCCAAAAATATACTGAAGTAAGGCTGCCAAGAGGACTTGAAAGCGGGGCAGAATTGCAGGAAACCGATTTCAGGAGGTAGACTGGAATTGCATTTAAAGCATAGGAAAAGAGGCAGAACATCCACAATGATACACTTGGCCAAAAAGGGCGTATGCGTTTTTTCCTGAATATATTCAGGAAAAAACGCATACGCCCTTTTTGGCCAACCAAGCAAGCTTGCAAAGGAATCTGCACTACAATGAAGTCTCACTTCCCCCCGGTCAAAAGGGCCATCTGAAAAAAGTTTAAAATCCAGAAAGGCAGGACAGGCCATGGAGAACTGGGAGCCTTGTTATGCTGATGGGCGGGATGTAAATTGCCAACAGCCACTCGGGAGAAGTGGATGGTGTTTCCTGAAACATCTAAAAAACAAAGCAACAGAGCCTAGGGCACTTCCACTTATGGTCCTATAGCTTAGGGAAATTAAAATCAAAAAGACACAGCCACCCCAAAGGTTGGGACGGCTCTGTTTACAAGAACCTGGTTTACGGTACAAGTTCAATATCGCAGAAAGTGAAAAATGGATAAAGAAGTTGTGGTACTTACGTACAATGCAGTATCACTCAGCAATGAAATCTATGTCATCAGGCCCGTAGCAGCATAATGAGTGGATTCAGGTATGATGATTCTAACTGAAATAAGTCACACAGAAAAAGAAACATCATAAGATATCACTAATACACGGAATGTAAACTTGGCTACACAGGAACTGAATTCCAAAACAGAAAAGGGTCTCAAATTTACAAAACCAACTTATGCTTGCTTAAGGGGAAAGGTGAGTTGGGGTGCTGCATAAAACCAGAGATTGAAATGAGCACAGATAAAGTTCCTTAAGCCAAATATGGAATAGACAAGAGCTACTCCTTGCTCAACGAAATGGACTCATCACCCCATATTAAATGCCTAAGAGTGTACCTGACTAGGAAGTATCTTAAAACCTATGGATTGCTATGTCTCCGAAAGAGAATCAAGCGTGTGTACAGGGGCATAAACGCAGCAGTGATAGGATTGGAGAAGTTCGGTGAGCAAATGAAGACCCTTTGAAGTCATATTGCATGGTACCCATTCCACGGGTCTCAACTCTCCAGGTTTAAGGTATTCTTCCTTCAGCTAAAACATGCATGTGGAACCCAGAGTATGATCAACCGTGTGATCGGGAGACGTGTTCCAATATGTCTCAGTTTTCGTCCCCTGGTACTCGGGTGCAACATTCCAGACGCTTTACTAACACTCTCCCGACTTGGAGAGTCAGTGCCTTTAACCTCCTGTTTGGCCCAGTTTGCAATTTCTGCGGAAGATGAACAGGAATAGGGAGAACCAAAGAGAGACTAGCTGGAGGTGTTTGGACGGGCAAATTTAACTCTCATTTCCCACCAGGAAGAGGAATTAACCAAAGGCTCAGCGTGCCGTGCCGGAACAAGTTTAGGGCCTGAAGCCATCCTGCGGTGTTGCGGCCAGCTCACGAGAAAGCGACTTGAAGAAAGGAGCTCAGGGGCACTGTAATTCACAAACCTGCAGAGTTATAAATGACAGCTATCGTCCAAAAATATACTGAAGTAAGGCTGCCAAGAGGATTTGAAAGCGGGGCAGAATTGCAGGAAACCGATTTCAGGAGGTAGACTGGAATTGCATTTAAAGCATAGGAAAAGAGGCAGAACGTCCACAATGATGCACTTGGCCAAAAAGGGCGTATGCGTTTTTTCCTGAATATATTCAGGAAAAAACGCATACGCCCTTTTTGGCCAACCAAGCAAGCTTGCAAAGGAAATCTGCACTACAATGAAGTCTCACTTCCCCCCGGTCAAAAGGGCCATCTGAAAAAAGTGTAAAATCCAGAAAGGCAGGACAGGCCATGGAGAACTGGGAGCCTTGTTATGCTGATGGGCGGGATGTAAATTGCCAACAGCCACTCGGGAGAAGTGTATGGTGTTTCCTGAAACATCTAAAAAACAAAGCAACAGAGCCTAGGGCACTTCCACTTATGGTCCTATAGCTTAGGGAAATTAAAATCAAAAAGACACAGCCACCCCAAAGGTTGGGACGGCTCTGTTTACAAGAACCTGGTTTACGGTACAAGTTCAATATCGCAGAAAGTGAAAAATGGATAAAGAAGTTGTGGTACTTACGTACAATGCAGTATCACTCAGCAATGAAATCTATGTCATCAGGCCCGTAGCAGCATAATGAGTGGATTCAGGTATGATGATTCTAACTGAAATAAGTCACACAGAAAAAGAAACATCATAAGATATCACTAATACACGGAATGGAAACTTGGCTACACAGGAACTGAATTCCAAAACAGAACAGGGTCTCAAATTTAGAAAACCAACTTATGCTTGCTTAAGGGGAAAGGTGAGTTGGGGTGCTGCATAAAACCAGAGATTGAAATGAGCACAGATAAAGTTCCTTAAGCCAAATATGGAATAGACAAGAGCTACTCCTTGCTCAACGAAATGGATTCAACACCCCATATTAAACACCTAAGAATATACCTGAATAGGAAGTATCTTAAAACCTATGGATTGCTATGTCTCCGAAAGAGAATCAAGCGTGTGTACAGGGGCATAAACGCAGCAGTGATAGGATTGGAGAGGTTCGGTGAGCAAATGAAGACCCTTTGAAGTCATATTGCATGGTACCCATTCCACGGGTCTCAACTCTCCAGGTTTAACGTATTCTTCCTTCAGCTAAAACATGCATGTGGAACCCAGAGTATGATCAACCGTGTGATCGGGAGACGTGTTCCAATATGTCTCAGTTTTCGTCCCCTGGTACTCGGGTGCAACATTCCAGACGCTTTACTAACACTCTCCCGACTTGGAGAGTCAGTGCCTTTAACCTCCTGTTTGGCCCAGTTTGCAATCTGCGGAAGATGAACAGGAATAGGGAGAACCAATGAGAGACTAGCTGGAGGTGTCTGGACGGGCAAATTTAACTCTCATTTCCCACCAGGAAGAGGAATTAACCAAAGGCTCAGCGTGCCGTGCCGGAACCAGATTAGGGCCTGAAGCCATCCTGCGGTGTTGCGGCCAGCTCACGAGAAAGCGAGTTGAAGAAAGGAGCTCAGGGGCACTGTAATTCACAAACCTGCAGAGTTATAAATGACAGCTATCGTCCAAAAATATACTGAAGTAAGGCTGCCAAGAGGACTTGAAAGCGGGGCAGAATTGCAGGAAACCGATTTCAGGAGGTAGACTGGAATTGCATTTAAAGCATAGGAAAAGAGGCAGAACGTCCACAATGATGCACTTGGCCAAAAAGGGCGTATGCGTTTTTTCCTGAATATATTCAGGAAAAAACGCATACGCCCTTTTTGGCCAACCAAGCAAGCTTGCAAAGGAAATCTGCACTACAATGAAGTCTCACTTCCCCCCGGTCAAAAGGGCCATCTGAAAAAAGTGTAAAATCCAGAAAGGCAGGACAGGCCATGGAGAACTGGGAGCCTTGTTATGCTGATGGGCGGGATGTAAATTGCCAACAGCCACTCGGGAGAAGTGTATGGTGTTTCCTGAAACATCTAAAAAACAAAGCAACAGAGCCTAGGGCACTTCCACTTATGGTCCTATAGCTTAGGGAAATTAAAATCAAAAAGACACAGCCACCCCAAAGGTTGGGACGGCTCTGTTTACAAGAACCTGGTTTACGGTACAAGTTCAATATCGCAGAAAGTGAAAAATGGATAAAGAAGTTGTGGTACTTATGTACAATGCAGTATCACTCAGCAATGAAATCTATGTCATCAGGCCCGTAGCAGCATAATGAGTGGATTCAGGTATGATGATTCTAACTGAAATAAGTCACACAGAAAAAGAAACATCATAAGATATCACTAATACACGGAATGTAAACTTGGCTGCAAAGGAACTGAATTCCAAAACAGAACAGGGTCTCAAATTTGGAAAACCAACTTATGCTTGCTTAAGGGGAAAGGTGAGTTGGGGTGCTGCATAAAACCAGAGATTGAAATGAGCACAGATAAAGTTCCTTAAGCCAAATATGGAATAGACAACAGCTACTCCGTGCTCAACGAAACGGTCTCATCACCCCATATTAAACACCTAAGAATGTACCTGACTAGTAAGTAGCTTAAAACCTAAGGAATGCTATGTCTCCGAAAGAGAATCAAGCATGTGTGCAGGGGCATAAACGCAGCAGTGATAGGATTGGAGAGGTTTGGTGAGCAAATGAAGACCCTTTGCAGTCATATTGCATGGTACCCATTCCACGGGTCTCAACTCTCCAGGTTTAAGGTATTCTTCCTTCAGCTAAAACATGCATGTGGAACCCAGAGTATGATCAACCGTGTGATCGGGAGACGTGTTCCAATATGTCTCAGTTTTCGTCCCCTGGTACTCGGGTGCAACATTCCAGACGCTTTACTAACACTCTCCCGACTTGGAGAGTCAGGGCCTTTAACCTCCTGTTTGGCCCAGTTTGCAATTTCTGCGGAAGATGAACAGAAATAGGGAGAACCAATGACAGACTAGATGGAGGTGTCTGGACGGGCAAATTTAACTCTCATTTCCCACTAGGAAGAGGAATTAACCAAAGGCTCAGCGTGCCGTGCCGGAAGCCTGAAGCCATCCTGCGGTGTTGCGGCCACCTCACAAGAAAGCGAGTTGAAGAAAGGAGCTCAGGGGCACTGTAATTCACAAACCTGCAGAGTTATAAATGACAGCTATCGTCCAAAAATATACTGAAGTAAGACTGCCAAGAGGACTTGAAAGCAGGGCAGAATTGCAGGAAACCAATTTCAGGAGGTAGACTGGAATTGCATTTAAAGCATAGGAAAAGAGGCAGAACGTCCACAATGATGCACTTGGCCAAAAAGGGCGTATGTGTTTTTTCCTGAATATATTCAGGAAAAAACGCATACGCCCTTTTTGGCCAACCAAGCAAGCTTGCAAAGGAAATCTGCACTACAATGAAGTCTCACTTCCCCCCGGTCAAAAGGGCCATCGAAAAAAGTGTAAAATCCAGAAAGGCAGGACAGGCCATGGAGAACTGGGAGCCTTGTTATGCTGATGGGCGGGATGTAAATTGCCAACAGCCACTCGGGAGAAGTGGATGGTGTTTCCTGAAACATCTAAAAAACAAAGCAACAGAGCCTAGGGCACTTCCACTTATGGTCCTATAGCTTAGGGAAATTAAAATCAAAAGACACAGCCACCCCAAAGGCTGGGACGGCTCTGTTTACAAGAACCTGGTTTACGGTACAAGTTCAATATCGCAGAAAGTGAAAAATGGATAAAGAAGTTGTGGTACTTACGTACAATGCAATATCACTCAGCAATGAAATCTATGTCATCAGGCCCGTAGCAGCATAATGAGTGGATTCAGGTACGATGATTCTAACTGAAATAAGTCACACAGGAAAAGAAACATCATAAGATATCACTAATACACGGAATGTAACCTTGGCTACACAGGAACTGAATTACAAAACAGAACAGGGTCTCAAATTTAGAAACCCAACTTATGCTTGCTTAAGGGGAAAGGTGAGTTGGGGTGCTGCATAAAACCAGAGATTGAAATGAGCACAGATAAAGTTCCTTAAGCCAAATATGGAATAGACAAGAGCTACTCCTTGCTCAACGAAATGGACTCAACACCCCATATTAAATGCCTAAGAGTGTACCTGACTAGGAAGTATCTTAAAACCTATGGATTGCTATGTCTCTGAAAGAGAATCAAGTGTGTGTACAGGGGCATAAACGCAGCAGTGATAGGATTGGAGAGGTTCGGTGAGCAAATGAAGACCCTTTGAAGTCATATTGCATGGTACCCATTCCACGGGTCTCAACTCTCCAGTTTTAACGTATTCTTCCTTCAGCTAAAACATGCATGTGGAACCCAGAGTATGATCAACCGTGTGATCGGGAGACGTGTTCCAATATGTCTCAGTTTTCGTCCCCTGGTACTCGGGTGCAACATTCCAGACGCTTTACTAACACTCTCCCGACTTGGAGAGTCAGTGCCTTTAACCTCCTGTTTGGCCCAGTTTGCAATCTGCGGAAGATGAACAGGAATAGGGAGAACCAATGAGAGACTAGCTGGAGGTGTCTGGACGGGCAAATTTAACTCTCATTTCCCACCAGAAAGAGGAATTAACCAAAGGCTCAGCGTGCCGTGCCGGAACCAGATTAGGGCCTGAAGCCATCCTGCGGTGTTGCGGCCAGCTCACGAGAAAGCGAGTTGAAGAAAGGAGCTCAGGGGCACTGTAATTCACAAACCTGCAGAGTTATAAATGACAGCTATCGTCCAAAAATATACTGAAGTAAGGCTGCCAAGAGGACTTGAAAGCGGGGCAGAATTGCAGGAAACCGATTTCAGGAGGTAGACTGGAATTGCATTTAAAGCATAGGAAAAGAGGCAGAACATCCACAATGATACACTTGGCCAAAAAGGGCGTATGCGTTTTTCCCTGAATATATTCAGGAAAAAACGCATACGCCCTTTTTGGCCAACCAAGCAAGCTTGCAAAGGAATCTGCACTACAATGAAGTCTCACTTCCCCCCGGTCAAAAGGGCCATCTGAAAAAAGTTTAAAATCCAGAAAGGCAGGACAGGCCATGGAGAACTGGGAGCCTTGTTATGCTGATGGGCGGGATGTAAATTGCCAACAGCCACTCGGGAGAAGTGTATGGTGTTTCCTGAAACATCTAAAAAACAAAGCAACAGAGCCTAGGGCACTTCCACTTATGGTCCTATAGCTTAGGGAAATTAAAATCAAAAAGACACAGCCACCCCAAAGGTTGGGACGGCTCTGTTTACAAGAACCTGGTTTACGGTACAAGTTCAATATCGCAGAAAGTGAAAAATGGATAAAGAAGTTGTGGTACTTATGTACAATGCAGTATCACTCAGCAATGAAATCTATGTCATCAGGCCCGTAGCAGCATAATGAGTGGATTCAGGTATGATGATTCTAACTGAAATAAGTCACACAGAAAAAGAAACATCATAAGATATCACTAATACACGGAATGTAAACTTGGCTGCAAAGGAACTGAATTCCAAAACAGAACAGGGTCTCAAATTTAGAAAACCAACTTATGCTTGCTTAAGGGGAAAGGTGAGTTGGGGTGCTGCATAAAACCAGAGATTGAAATGAGCACAGATAAAGTTCCTTAAGCCAAATATGGAATAGACAACAGCTACTCCGTGCTCAACGAAACGGTCTCATCACCCCATATTAAACACCTAAGAATGTACCTGACTAGTAAGTAGCTTAAAACCTAAGGAATGCTATGTCTCCGAAAGAGAATCAAGCATGTGTGCAGGGGCATAAACGCAGCAGTGATAGGATTGGAGAGGTTTGGTGAGCAAATGAAGACCCTTTGCAGTCATATTGCATGGTACCCATTCCACGGGTCTCAACTCTCCAGGTTTAAGGTATTCTTCCTTCAGCTAAAACATGCATGTGGAACCCAGAGTATGATCAACCGTGTGATCGGGAGACGTGTTCCAATATGTCTCAGTTTTCGTCCCCTGGTACTCGGGTGCAACATTCCAGACGCTTTACTAACACTCTCCCGACTTGGAGAGTCAGGGCCTTTAACCTCCTGTTTGGCCCAGTTTGCAATTTCTGCGGAAGATGAACAGAAATAGGGAGAACCAATGACAGACTAGATGGAGGTGTCTGGACGGGCAAATTTAACTCTCATTTCCCACTAGGAAGAGGAATTAACCAAAGGCTCAGCGTGCCGTGCCGGAAGCCTGAAGCCATCCTGCGGTGTTGCGGCCAGCTCACAAGAAAGCGAGTTGAAGAAAGGAGCTCAGGGGCACTGTAATTCACAAACCTGCAGAGTTATAAATGACAGCTATCGTCCAAAAATATACTGAAGTAAGGCTGCCAAGAGGACTTGAAAGCGGGGCAGAATTGCAGGAAACCGATTTCAGGAGGTAGACCGGAATTGCATTTAAAGCATAGGGAAAGAGGCAGAACGTCCACAATGATGCACTTGGCCAAAAAGGGCGTATGCGTTTTTTCCTGAATATATTCAGGAAAAAACGCATACGCCCTTTTTGGCCAACCAAGCAAGCTTGCAAAGGAAATCTGCACTACAATGAAGTCTCACTTCCCCCCGGTCAAAAGGGCCATCGAAAAAAGTGTAAAATCCAGAAAGGCAGGACAGGCCATGGAGAACTGGGAGCCTTGTTATGCTGATGGGCGGGATGTAAATTGCCAACAGCCACTCGGGAGAAGTGGATGGTGTTTCCTGAAACATCTAAAAAACAAAGCAACAGAGCCTAGGGCACTTCCACTTATGGTCCTATAGCTTAGGGAAATTCAAATCAAAAAGACACAACCACCCCAAAGGTTGGGACGGCTCTGTTTACAAGAAACTGGTTTACGGTACAAGTTCAATATCGCAGAAAGGGAAAAATGGATAAAGAAGTTGTGGTACTTACGTACAATGCAGTATCACTCAGCAATGAAATCTATGTCATCAGGCCCGTAGCAGCATAATGAGTGGATTCAGGTATGATGATTCTAACTGAAATAAGTCACACAGAAAAAGAAACATCATAAGATATCACTAATACACGGAATGTAAACTTGGCTACACAGGAACTGAATTCCAAAACAGAACAGGGTCTCAAATTTAGAAAACCAACTTATGCTTGCTAAAGGGGAAAGGTGAGTTGGGGTGCTGCATAAAACCAGAGATTGAAATGAGCACAGATAAAGTTCCTTAAGCCAACTATGGAATAGACAAGAGCTACTCCTTGCTCAACGAAATGGACTCAACACCCCATATTAAATGCCTAAGAGTGTACCTGACTAGGAAGTATCTTAAAACCTATGGATTGCTATGTCTCCGAAAGAGAATCAAGCGTGTGTACAGGGGCATAAACGCAGCAGTGATAGGATTGGAGAAGTTCGGTGAGCAAATGAAGACCCTTTGAAGTCATATTGCATGGTACCCATTCCACGGGTCTCAACTCTCCAGGTTTAAGGTATTCTTCCTTCAGCTAAAACATGCATGTGGAACCCAGAGTATGATCAACCGTGTGATCGGGAGACGTGTTCCAATATGTGTCAGTTTTCGTCCCCTGGTACTCGGGTGCAACATTCCAGACACTTTACTAACACTCTCCCGACTTGGAGAGTCAGGGCCTTTAACCTCCTGTTTGGCCCAGTTTGCAATTTCTGCGGAAGATGAACAGGAATAGGGAGAACCAATGAGAGACTAGCTGGAGGTGTTTGGACGGGCAAATTTAACTCTCATTTCCCACCAGGAAGAGGAATTAACCAAAGGCTCAGCGTGCCGTGCCGGAACAAGTTTAGGGCCTGAAGCCATCCTGCGGTGTTGCGGCCAGCTCACGAGAAAGCGAGTTGAAGAAAGGAGCTCAGGGGCACTGTAATTCACAAACCTGCAGAGTTATAAATGACAGCTATCGTCCAAAAATATACTGAAGTAAGGCTGCCAAGAGGATTTGAAAGCGGGGCAGAATTGCAGGAAACCGATTTCAGGAGGTAGACTGGAATTGCATTTAAAGCATAGGAAAAGAGGCAGAACGTCCACAATGATGCACTTGGCCAAAAAGGACGTATGCGTTTTTTCCTGAATATATTCAGGAAAAAACGCATACGCCCTTTTTGGCCAACCAAGCAAGCTTGCAAAGGAAATCTGCACTACAATGAAGTCTCACTTCCCCCCGGTCAAAAGGGCCATCTGAAAAAAGTGTAAAATCCAGAAAGGCAGGACAGGCCATGGAGAACTGGGAGCCTTGTTATGCTGATGGGCGGGATGTAAATTGCCAACAGCCACTCGGGAGAAGTGTATGGTGTTTCCTGAAACATCTAAAAAACAAAGCAACAGAGCCTAGGGCACTTCCACTTATGGTCCTATAGCTTAGGGAAATTAAAATCAAAAAGACACAGCCACCCCAAAGGTTGGGACGGCTCTGTTTACAAGAACCTGGTTTACGGTACAAGTTCAATATCGCAGAAAGTGAAAAATGGATAAAGAAGTTGTGGTACTTACGTACAATGCAGTATCACTCAGCAATGAAATCTATGTCATCAGGCCCGTAGCAGCATAATGAGTGGATTCAGGTATGATGATTCTAACTGAAATAAGTCACACAGAAAAAGAAACATCATAAGATATCACTAATACACGGAATGTAAACTTGGCTACACAGGAACTGAATTCCAAAACAGAACAGGGTCTCAAATTTAGAAAACCAACTTATGCTTGCTTAAGGGGAAAGGTGAGTTGGGGTGCTGCATAAAACCAGAGATTGAAATGAGCACAGATAAAGTTCCTTAAGCCAAATATGGAATAGACAAGAGCTACTCCTTGCTCAACGAAATGGATTCAACACCCCATATTAAACACCTAAGAATATACCTGACTAGGAAGTATCTTAAAACCTATGGATTGCTATGTCTCCGAAAGAGAATCAAGCATGTGTACAGGGGCATAAACGCAGCAGTGATAGGATTGGAGAGGTTCGGTGAGCAAATGAAGACCCTTTGAAGTCATATTGCATGGTACCCATTCCACGGGTCTCAACTCTCCAGTTTTAACGTATTCTTCCTTCAGCTAAAACATGCATGTGGAACCCAGAGTATGATCAACCGTGTGATCGGGAGACGTGTTCCAATATGTCTCAGTTTTCGTCCCCTGGTACTCGGGTGCAACATTCCAGACGCTTTACTAACACTCTCCCGACTTGGAGAGTCAGTGCCTTTAACCTCCTGTTTGGCCCAGTTTGCAATCTGCGGAAGATGAACAGGAATAGGGAGAACCAATGAGAGACTAGCTGGAGGTGTCTGGACGGGCAAATTTAACTCTCATTTCCCACCAGGAAGAGGAATTAACCAAAGGCTCAGCGTGCCGTGCCGGAACCAGATTAGGGCCTGAAGCCATCCTGCGGTGTTGCGGCCAGCTCACGAGAAAGCGAGTTGAAGAAAGGAGCTCAGGGGCACTGTAATTCACAAACCTGCAGAGTTATAAATGACAGCTATCGTCCAAAAATATACTGAAGTAAGGCTGCCAAGAGGACTTGAAAGCGGGGCAGAATTGCAGGAAACCGATTTCAGGAGGTAGACTGGAATTGCATTTAAAGCATAGGAAAAGAGGCAGAACGTCCACAATGATGCACTTGGCCAAAAAGGGCGTATGCGTTTTTTCCTGAATATATTCAGGAGAAAACGCATACGCCCTTTTTGGCCAACCAAGCAAGCTTGCAAAGGAAATCTGCACTACAATGAAGTCTCACTTCCCCCCGGTCAAAAGGGCCATCTGAAAAAAGTGTAAAATCCAGAAAGGCAGGACAGGCCATGGAGAACTGGGAGCCTTGTTATGCTGATGGGCGGGATGTAAATTGCCAACAGCCACTCGGGAGAAGTGTATGGTGTTTCCTGAAACATCTAAAAAACAAAGCAACAGAGCCTAGGGCACTTCCACTTATGGTCCTATAGCTTAGGGAAATTAAAATCAAAAAGACACAGCCACCCCAAAGGTTGGGACGGCTCTGTTTACAAGAACCTGGTTTACGGTACAAGTTCAATATCGCAGAAAGTGAAAAATGGATAAAGAAGTTGTGGTACTTATGTACAATGCAGTATCACTCAGCAATGAAATCTATGTCATCAGGCCCGTAGCAGCATAATGAGTGGATTCAGGTATGATGATTCTAACTGAAATAAGTCACACAGAAAAAGAAACATCATAAGATATCACTAATACACGGAATGTAAACTTGGCTGCAAAGGAACTGAATTCCAAAACAGAACAGGGTCTCAAATTTAGAAAACCAACTTATGCTTGCTTAAGGGGAAAGGTGAGTTGGGGTGCTGCATAAAACCAGAGATTGAAATGAGCACAGATAAAGTTCCTTAAGCCAAATATGGAATAGACAACAGCTACTCCGTGCTCAACGAAACGGTCTCATCACCCCATATTAAACACCTAAGAATGTACCTGACTAGTAAGTAGCTTAAAACCTAAGGAATGCTATGTCTCCGAAAGAGAATCAAGCATGTGTGCAGGGGCATAAACGCAGCAGTGATAGGATTGGAGAGGTTTGGTGAGCAAATGAAGACCCTTTGCAGTCATATTGCATGGTACCCATTCCACGGGTCTCAACTCTCCAGGTTTAAGGTATTCTTCCTTCAGCTAAAACATGCATGTGGAACCCAGAGTATGATCAACCGTGTGATCGGGAGACGTGTTCCAATATGTCTCAGTTTTCGTCCCCTGGTACTCGGGTGCAACATTCCAGACGCTTTACTAACACTCTCCCGACTTGGAGAGTCAGGGCCTTTAACCTCCTGTTTGGCCCAGTTTGCAATTTCTGCGGAAGATGAACAGAAATAGGGAGAACCAATGACAGACTAGATGGAGGCGTCTGGACGGGCAAATTTAACTCTCATTTCCCACTAGGAAGAGGAATTAACCAAAGGCTCAGCGTGCCGTGCCGGAAGCCTGAAGCCATCCTGCGGTGTTGCGGCCAGCTCACAAGAAAGCGAGTTGAAGAAAGGAGCTCAGGGGCACTGTAATTCACAAACCTGCAGAGTTATAAATGACAGCTATCGTCCAAAAATATACTGAAGTAAGGCTGCCAAGAGGACTTGAAAGCGGGGCAGAATTGCAGGAAACCGATTTCAGGAGGTAGACCGGAATTGCATTTAAAGCATAGGGAAAGAGGCAGAACGTCCACAATGATGCACTTGGCCAAAAAGGGCGTATGCGTTTTTTCCTGAATATATTCAGGAAAAAACGCATACGCCCTTTTTGGCCAACCAAGCAAGCTTGCAAAGGAAATCTGCACTACAATGAAGTCTCACTTCCCCCCGGTCAAAAGGGCCATCGAAAAAAGTGTAAAATCCAGAAAGGCAGGACAGGCCATGGAGAACTGGGAGCCTTGTTATGCTGATGGGCGGGATGTAAATTGCCAACAGCCACTCGGGAGAAGTGGATGGTGTTTCCTGAAACATCTAAAAAACAAAGCAACAGAGCCTAGGGCACTTCCACTTATGGTCCTATAGCTTAGGGAAATTAAAATCAAAAAGACACAGCCACCCCAAAGGTTGGGACGGCTCTGTTTACAAGAAACTGGTTTACGGTACAAGTTCAATATCGCAGAAAGTGAAAAATGGATAAAGAAGTTGTGGTACTTACGTACAATGCAGTATCACTCAGCAATGAAATCTATGTCATCAGGCCCGTAGCAGCATAATGAGTGGATTCAGGTATGATGATTCTAACTGAAATAAGTCACACAGAAAAAGAAACATCATAAGATATCACTAATACACGGAATGTAACCTTGGCTACACAGGAACTGAATTCCAAAACAGAACAGGGTCTCAAATTTAGAAAACCAACTTATGCTTGCTTAAGGGGAAAGGTGAGTTGGGGTGCTGCATAAAACCAGAGATTGAAATGAGCACAGATAAAGTTCCTTAAGCCAAATATGGAATAGACAAGAGCTACTCCTTGCTCAACGAAACGGACTCATCACCCCATATTAAACACCTAAGAATATACCTGACTAGGAAGTATCTTAAAACCTATGGATTGCTATGTCTCCGAAAGAGAATCAAGCGTGTGTACAGGGGCATAAACGCAGCAGTGATAGGATTGGAGAGGTTCGGTGAGCAAATGAAGACCCTTTGAATTCATATTGCATGGTACCCATTCCACGGGTCTCAACTCTCCAGGTTTAAGGTATTCTTCCTTCAGCTAAAATATGCATGTGGAACCCAGAGTATGATCAACCATGTGATCGGGAGACGTGTTCCAATATGTCTCAGTTTTCGTCCTCTGGTACTCGGGTGCAACATTCCAGACGCTTTACTAACACTCTCCCGACTTGGAGAGTCTGCCTTTAACCTCCTGTTTGGCCCAGTTTGCAATTTCTGCGGAAGATGAACCGGAATAGGGAGAACCAATGAGAGACTAGCTGGAGGTGTCTGGACGGGCAAATTTAACTCTCATTTCCCACCAGGAAGAGGAATTAACCAGAGGCTCAGCGTGCCGTGCGGGAACCAGATTAGGGCCTGAAGCCATCCTGCGGTGTTGCGGCCAGCTCACGAGAAAGCGAGTTTAAGAAAGGAGCTCAGGGGCACTGTAATTCACAAAGCTGCAGAGTTATAAATGACAGCTATCGTCCAAAAATATACTGAAGTAAGGCTGCCAAGAGGACTTGAAAGCGGGGCAGAATTGCAGGAAACCGATTTCAGGAGGTAGACTGGAATTGCATTTAAAGCATAGGAAAAGAGGCAGAAGGTCCACAATGATGCACTTGGCCAAAAAGGGCGTATGCGTTTTTTCCTGAATATATTCAGGAAAAAACGCATACGCCCTTTTTGGCCAACCAAGCAAGCTTGCAAAGGAAATCTGCACTACAATGAAGTCTCACTTCCCCCCGGTCAAAAGGGCCATCTGAAAAAAGTGTAAAATCCAGAAAGGCAGGACAGGCCATGGAGAACTGGGAGCCTTGTTATGCTGATGGGCGGGATGTAAATTGCCAACAGCCACTCGGGAGAAGTGGATGGTGTTTCCTGAAACATCTAAAAAACAAAGCAACAGAGCCTAGGGCACTTCCACTTATGGTCCTATAGCTTAGGGAAATTAAAATCAAAAAGACACAGCCACCCCAAAGGTTGGGACGGCTCTGTTTACAAGAACCTGGTTTACGGTACAAGTTCAATATCGCAGAAAGTGAAAAATGGATAAAGAAGTTGTGGTACTTATGTACAATGCAGTATCACTCAGCAATGAAATCTATGTCATCAGGCCCGTAGCAGCATAATGAGTGGATTCAGGTATGATGATTCTAACTGAAATAAGTCACACAGAAAAAGAAACATCATAAGATATCACTAATACACGGAATGTAAACTTGGCTGCAAAGGAACTGAATTCCAAAACAGAACAGGGTCTCAAATTTAGAAAACCAACTTATGCTTGCTTAAGGGGAAAGGTGAGTTGGGGTGCTGCATAAAACCAGAGATTGAAATGAGCACAGATAAAGTTCCTTAAGCCAAATATGGAATAGACAACAGCTACTCCGTGCTCAACGAAACGGTCTCATCACCCCATATTAAACACCTAAGAATGTACCTGACTAGTAAGTAGCTTAAAACCTAAGGAATGCTATGTCTCCGAAAGAGAATCAAGCATGTGTGCAGGGGCATAAACGCAGCAGTGATAGGATTGGAGAGGTTTGGTGAGCAAATGAAGACCCTTTGCAGTCATATTGCATGGTACCCATTCCACGGGTCTCAACTCTCCAGGTTTAAGGTATTCTTCCTTCAGCTAAAACATGCATGTGGAACCCAGAGTATGATCAACCGTGTGATCGGGAGACGTGTTCCAATATGTCTCAGTTTTCGTCCCCTGGTACTCGGGTGCAACATTCCAGACGCTTTACTAACACTCTCCCGACTTGGAGAGTCAGGGCCTTTAACCTCCTGTTTGGCCCAGTTTGCAATTTCTGCGGAAGATGAACAGAAATAGGGAGAACCAATGACAGACTAGATGGAGGCGTCTGGACGGGCAAATTTAACTCTCATTTCCCACTAGGAAGAGGAATTAACCAAAGGCTCAGCGTGCCGTGCCGGAAGCCTGAAGCCATCCTGCGGTGTTGCGGCCAGCTCACAAGAAAGCGAGTTGAAGAAAGGAGCTCAGGGGCACTGTAATTCACAAACCTGCAGAGTTATAAATGACAGCTATCGTCCAAAAATATACTGAAGTAAGGCTGCCAAGAGGACTTGAAAGCGGGGCAGAATTGCAGGAAACCGATTTCAGGAGGTAGACCGGAATTGCATTTAAAGCATAGGGAAAGAGGCAGAACGTCCACAATGATGCACTTGGCCAAAAAGGGCGTATGCGTTTTTTCCTGAATATATTCAGGAAAAAACGCATACGCCCTTTTTGGCCAACCAAGCAAGCTTGCAAAGGAAATCTGCACTACAATGAAGTCTCACTTCCCCCCGGTCAAAAGGGCCATCGAAAAAAGTGTAAAATCCAGAAAGGCAGGACAGGCCATGGAGAACTGGGAGCCTTGTTATGCTGATGGGCGGGATGTAAATTGCCAACAGCCACTCGGGAGAAGTGGATGGTGTTTCCTGAAACATCTAAAAAACAAAGCAACAGAGCCTAGGGCACTTCCACTTATGGTCCTATAGCTTAGGGAAATTAAAATCAAAAAGACACAGCCACCCCAAAGGTTGGGACGGCTCTGTTTACAAGAAACTGGTTTACGGTACAAGTTCAATATCGCAGAAAGTGAAAAATGGATAAAGAAGTTGTGGTACTTACGTACAATGCAGTATCACTCAGCAATGAAATCTATGTCATCAGGCCCGTAGCAGCATAATGAGTGGATTCAGGTATGATGATTCTAACTGAAATAAGTCACACAGAAAAAGAAACATCATAAGATATCACTAATACACGGAATGTAACCTTGGCTACACAGGAACTGAATTCCAAAACAGAACAGGGTCTCAAATTTAGAAAACCAACTTATGCTTGCTTAAGGGGAAAGGTGAGTTGGGGTGCTGCATAAAACCAGAGATTGAAATGAGCACAGATAAAGTTCCTTAAGCCAAATATGGAATAGACAAGAGCTACTCCTTGCTCAACGAAACGGACTCATCACCCCATATTAAACACCTAAGAATATACCTGACTAGGAAGTATCTTAAAACCTATGGATTGCTATGTCTCCGAAAGAGAATCAAGCGTGTGTACAGGGGCATAAACGCAGCAGTGATAGGATTGGAGAGGTTCGGTGAGCAAATGAAGACCCTTTGAATTCATATTGCATGGTACCCATTCCACGGGTCTCAACTCTCCAGGTTTAAGGTATTCTTCCTTCAGCTAAAATATGCATGTGGAACCCAGAGTATGATCAACCATGTGATCGGGAGACGTGTTCCAATATGTCTCAGTTTTCGTCCTCTGGTACTCGGGTGCAACATTCCAGACGCTTTACTAACACTCTCCCGACTTGGAGAGTCTGCCTTTAACCTCCTGTTTGGCCCAGTTTGCAATTTCTGCGGAAGATGAACCGGAATAGGGAGAACCAATGAGAGACTAGCTGGAGGTGTCTGGACGGGCAAATTTAACTCTCATTTCCCACCAGGAAGAGGAATTAACCAGAGGCTCAGCGTGCCGTGCGGGAACCAGATTAGGGCCTGAAGCCATCCTGCGGTGTTGCGGCCAGCTCACGAGAAAGCGAGTTTAAGAAAGGAGCTCAGGGGCACTGTAATTCACAAAGCTGCAGAGTTATAAATGACAGCTATCGTCCAAAAATATACTGAAGTAAGGCTGCCAAGAGGACTTGAAAGCGGGGCAGAATTGCAGGAAACCGATTTCAGGAGGTAGACTGGAATTGCATTTAAAGCATAGGAAAAGAGGCAGAACGTCCACAATGATACACTTGGCCAAAAAGGGCATATGCGTTTTTCTCTGAATATATTCAGCAAAAAACGCATACGCCCTTTTTGGCCAACCAAGCAAGCTTGCAAAGGAATCTGCACTACAATGAAGTCTCACTTCCCCCCGGTCAAAAGGGCCATCTGAAAAAAGTTTAAAATCCAGAAAGGCAGGACAGGCCATGGAGAACTGGGAGCCTTGTTATGCTGATGGGCGGGATGTAAATTGCCAACAGCCACTCGGGAGAAGTGGATGGTGTTTCCTGAAACATCTAAAAAACAAAGCAACAGAGCCTAGGGCACTTCCACTTATGGTCCTATAGCTTAGGGAAATTAAAATCAAAAAGACACAGCCACCCCAAAGGTTGGGACGGCTCTGTTTACAAGAACCTGGTTTACGGTACAAGTTCAATATCGCAGAAAGTGAAAAATGGATAAAGAAGTTGTGGTACTTACGTACAATGCAGTATCACTCAGCAATGAAATCTATGTCATCAGGCCCGTAGCAGCATAATGAGTGGATTCAGGTATGATGATTCTAACTGAAATAAGTCACACAGAAAAAGAAACATCATAAGATATCACTAATACACGGAATGTAAACTTGGCTACACAGGAACTGAATTCCAAAACAGAAAAGGGTCTCAAATTTACAAAACCAACTTATGCTTGCTTAAGGGGAAAGGTGAGTTGGGGTGCTGCATAAAACCAGAGATTGAAATGAGCACAGATAAAGTTCCTTAAGCCAAATATGGAATAGACAACAGCTACTCCGTGCTCAACGAAACGGTCTCATCACCCCATATTAAACACCTAAGAATGTACCTGACTAGTAAGTAGCTTAAAACCTAAGGAATGCTATGTCTCCGAAAGAGAATCAAGCATGTGTGCAGGGGCATAAACGCAGCAGTGATAGGATTGGAGAGGTTTGGTGAGCAAATGAAGACCCTTTGCAGTCATATTGCATGGTACCCATTCCACGGGTCTCAACTCTCCAGGTTTAAGGTATTCTTCCTTCAGCTAAAACATGCATGTGGAACCCAGAGTATGATCAACCGTGTGATCGGGAGACGTGTTCCAATATGTGTCAGTTTTCGTCCCCTGGTACTCGGGTGCAACATTCCAGACGCTTTACTAACACTCTCCCGACTTGGAGAGTCAGTGCCTTTAACCTCCTGTTTGGCCCAGTTTGCAATTTCTGCGGAAGATGAACAGGAATAGGGAGAACCAATGACAGACTAGCTGCAGGTGTCTGGACGGGAAAATTTAACTCTCATTTCCCACCAGGAAGAGGAATTAACCAAAGGCTCAGCGTGCCGTCCCGGAACCAGATTAGGGCCTGAAGCCATCCTGCGGTGTTGCGGCCAGCTCACGAGAAAGCGAGTTGAAGAAAGGAGCTCAGGGGCACTGTAATTCACAAACCTGCAGAGTTATAAATGACAGCTATCGACCAAAAATATACTGAAGGAAGGCTGCCAAGAGGACTTGAAAGCGGGGCAGAATTGCAGGAAACCGATTTCAGGAGGTAGACTGGAATTGCATTTAAAGCATAGGAAAAGAGGCAGAACGTCCACAATGATGCACTTGGCCAAAAAGGGCGTATGCGTTTTTTCCTGAATATATTCAGGAAAAAACGCATACGCTCTTTTTGGCCAACCAAGCAAGCTTGCAAAGGAAATCTGCACTACAATGAAGTCTCACTTCCCCCCGGTCAAAAGGGCCATCTGAAAAAAGTGTAAAATCCAGAAAGGCAGGACAGGCCATGGAGAACTGGGAGCCTTGTTATGCTGATGGGCGGGATGTAAATTGCCAACAGCCACTCGGGAGAAGTGTATGGTGTTTCCTGAAACATCTAAAAAACAAAGCAACAGAGCCTAGGGCACTTCCACTTATGGTCCTATAGCTTAGGGAAATTAAAATCAAAAAGACACAGCCACCCCAAAGGTTGGGACGGCTCTGTTTACAAGAACCTGGTTTACGGTACAAGTTCAATATCGCAGAAAGTGAAAAATGGATAAAGAAGTTGTGGTACTTATGTACAATGCAGTATCACTCAGCAATGAAATCTATGTCATCAGGCCCGTAGCAGCATAATGAGTGGATTCAGGTATGATGATTCTAACTGAAATAAGTCACACAGAAAAAGAAACATCATAAGATATCACTAATACACGGAATGTAAACTTGGCTGCAAAGGAACTGAATTCCAAAACAGAACAGGGTCTCAAATTTAGAAAACCAACTTATGCTTGCTTAAGGGGAAAGGTGAGTTGGGGTGCTGCATAAAACCAGAGATTGAAATGAGCACAGATAAAGTTCCTTAAGCCAAATATGGAATAGACAACAGCTACTCCGTGCTCAACGAAACGGTCTCATCACCCCATATTAAACACCTAAGAATGTACCTGACTAGTAAGTAGCTTAAAACCTAAGGAATGCTATGTCTCCGAAAGAGAATCAAGCATGTGTGCAGGGGCATAAACGCAGCAGTGATAGGATTGGAGAGGTTTGGTGAGCAAATGAAGACCCTTTGCAGTCATATTGCATGGTACCCATTCCACGGGTCTCAACTCTCCAGGTTTAAGGTATTCTTCCTTCAGCTAAAACATGCATGTGGAACCCAGAGTATGATCAACCGTGTGATCGGGAGACGTGTTCCAATATGTCTCAGTTTTCGTCCCCTGGTACTCGGGTGCAACATTCCAGACGCTTTACTAACACTCTCCCGACTTGGAGAGTCAGGGCCTTTAACCTCCTGTTTGGCCCAGTTTGCAATTTCTGCGGAAGATGAACAGAAATAGGGAGAACCAATGACAGACTAGATGGAGGTGTCTGGACGGGCAAATTTAACTCTCATTTCCCACTAGGAAGAGGAATTAACCAAAGGCTCAGCGTGCCGTGCCGGAAGCCTGAAGCCATCCTGCGGTGTTGCGGCCACCTCACAAGAAAGCGAGTTGAAGAAAGGAGCTCAGGGGCACTGTAATTCACAAACCTGCAGAGTTATAAATGACAGCTATCGTCCAAAAATATACTGAAGTAAGGCTGCCAAGAGGACTTGAAAGCGGGTCAGAATTGCAGGAAACCGATTTCAGGAGGTAGACTGGAATTGCATTTAAAGCATAGGAAAAGAGGCAGAACGTCCACAATGATGCACTTGGCCAAAAAGGGCGTATGCGTTTTTTCCTGAATATATTCAGGAAAAAACGCATACGCCCTTTTTGGCCAACCAAGCAAGCTTGCAAAGGAAATCTGCACTACAATGAAGTCTCACTTCCCCCCGGTCAAAAGGGCCATCTGAAAAAAGTGCAAAATCCAGAAAGGCAGGACAGGCCATGGAGAACTGGGAGCCTTGTTATGCTGATGGGCGGGATGTAAATTGCCAACAGCCACTCGGGAGAAGTGTATGGTGTTTCCTGAAACATCTAAAAAACAAAGCAACAGAGCCTAGGGCACTTCCACTTATGGTCCTATAGCTTAGGGAAATTAAAATAAAAAAGACACAGCCACCCCAAAGGTTGGGACGGCTCTGTTTACAAGAACCTGGTTTACGGTACAAGTTCAATATCGCAGAAAGTGAAAAATGGATAAAGAAGTTGTGGTACTTACGTACAATGCAGTATCACTCAGCAAGGAAATCTATGTCATCAGGCCCGTAGCAGCATAATGAGTGGATTCAGGTATGATGATTCTAACTGAAATAAGTCACACAGAAAAAGAAACATCATAAGATATCACTAATACACGGAATGTAAACTTGGCTACACAGGAACTGAATTCCAAAACAGAACAGGGTCTCAAATTTAGAAAACCAACTTATGCTTGCTTAAGGGGAAAGGTGAGTTGGGGTGCTGCATAAAACCAGAGATTGAAATGAGCACAGATAAAGTTCCTTAAGCCAAATATGGAATAGACAAGAGCTACTCCTTGCTCAACGAAATGGACTCAACACCCCATATTAAACACCTAAGAATATAACTGACTAGGAAGTATCTTAACACCTATGGATTGCTATGTCTCCGAAAGAGAATCAAGCGTGTGTACAGGGGCATAAACGCAGCAGTGATAGGATTGGAGAAGTTCAGTGATCAAATGAAGACCCTTTGAAGTCATATTGCATGGTACCCATTCCACGGGTCTCAACTCTCCAGGTTTAAGGCATTCTTCATTCAGCTAAAACATGCATGTGGAACCCAGAGTATGATCAACCGTGTGATCGGGAGACGTGTTCCAATATGTGTCCGTTTTCGTCCCCTGGTACTCGGGTGCAACATTCCAGACGCTTTACTAACACTCTCCCGACTTGGAGAGTCAGTGCCTTTAACCTCCTGTTTGGCCCAGTTTGCAATTTCTGCCGAAGATGAACAGGAATAGGGAGAACCAATGAGAGACTACCTGGAGGTGTCTGGACGGGCAAATTTAACTCTCATTTCCCACCAGGAAGAGGAATTAACCAAACGCTCAGCGTGCCGTGCCGGAACAAGATTAGGGCCTGAAGCCATCCTGCGGTGTTGCGGCCAGCTCACGAGAAAGCGAGTTGAAGAAAGGAGCTCAGGGGCACTGTAATTCACAAACCTGCAGAGTTATAAATGATAGCTATCGTCCAAAAATATACTGAAGTAAGGCTGCCAAGAGGACTTGAAAGCGGGGCAGAATTGCAGGAAACCGATTTCAGGAGGTAGACTGGAATTGCATTTAAAGCATAGGAAAAGAGGCAGAACGTCCACAATGATGCACTTGGCCAAAAAGGGCGTATGCGTTTTTTCCTGAATATATTCAGGAAAAAACGCATACGCCCTTTTTGGCCAACCAAGCAAGCTTGCAAAGGAAATCTGCACTACAATGAAGTCTCACTTCCCCCCGGTCAAAAGGGCCATCTGAAAAAAGTGTAAAATCCAGAAAGGCAGGACAGGCCATGGAGAACTGGGAGCCTTGTTATGCTGATGGGCGGGATGTAAATTGCCAACAGCCACTCGGGAGAAGTGTATGGTGTTTCCTGAAACATCTAAAAAACAAAGCAACAGAGCCTAGGGCACTTCCACTTATGGTCCTATAGCTTAGGGAAATTAAAATCAAAAAGACACAGCCACCCCAAAGGTTGGGACGGCTCTGTTTACAAGAACCTGGTTTACGGTACAAGTTCTATATCGCAGAAAGTGAAAAATGGATAAAGATGTTGTGGTACCTACGTACAATGCAGTATCACTCAGCAATGAAATCTATGTCATCAGGCCCGTAGCAGCATAATGAGTGGATTCAGGTATGATGATTCTAACTGAAATAAGTCACACAGAAAAAGAAACATCATAAGATATCACTAATACACGGAGTGTAAACTTGGCTACACAGGAAGTGAATTACAAACACAACAGGGTCTCAAATTTAGAAAACCAACTTATGTTTGCTTAAGGGGAAAGGTGAGTTGGGGTGCTGCATAAAACCAGAGATTGAAATGAGCACAGATAAAGTTCCTTAAGCCAAATATGAAATAGACAAGAGCTACTCCTTGCTCAACGAAATGGACTCAACACTCCATATAAATGCCTAAGTATGTAACTGACTAGTAAGTATCTTAAAAGCTATGGATTGCTATGTCTCTGAAAGAGAATCAAGCGTGTGTACAGGGGCATAAACGCAGCAGTGATAGGATTGGAGAGGTTCGGTGAGCAAATGAAGACCCTTTGAAGTCGTATTGCATGGTACCCATTCCACGGGTCTCAACTCTCCAGGTTTAAGGGAATCTTCCTTCAGCAAAAACATGCATGTGGAACCCAGAGTATGATCAACCGTGTGATCGGGAGACGTGTTCAAATATGTCTCCGTTCTCGACCGTGGTACTCGGGTGCAACATTCCAGACGCTTTACTAACACTCTCCCGACTTGGAGAGTCAGTGCCTTTAACCTCCTGTTTGGCCCAGTTTGCAATTTCTGCGGAAGATGAACAGGAATAGGGAGAACCAATGAGAGACTAGCTGGAGGTGTCTGGACGGGCAAATTTAACTCTCATTTCCCACCAGGAAGAGGAATTAACCAAAGGCTCAGCGTGCCGTGCCGGAACCAGATTAGGGCCTGAAGCAATCCTGCAGTGTTGCGGCCAGTTCACAAGAAAGCGAGTTGAAGAAAGGAGCTCAGGGGCACTGTAATTCACAAACCTGCAGAGTTATAAATGATAGCTATCGTCCAAAAATATACTGAAGTAAGGCTGCCAAGAGGACTTGAAAGCGGGGCAGAATTGCAGGAAACTGATTTCAGGAGGTAGACTGGAATTGCATTTAAAGCATTGGAATAGAGGCAGAACGTCGACAATGATGCACTTGGTCAAAAAGGGCGTATGCGTTTTTTCCTGAATATATTCAGGAAAAAACGCATACGCCCTTTTTGGCCAACCAAGCAAGCTTGCAAAGGAAATCTGCACTACAATGAAGTCTCACTTCCCTCCGGTCAAAAGGGCCATCTAAAAAAGTGTAAAATCCAGAAAGGCAGGACAGGCCATGGAGAACTGGGAGCCTTGTTATGCTGATGGGCGGGATGTAAATTGCCAACAGCCACTCGGGAGAAGTGTATGGTGTTTCCTGAAACATCTAAAAAACAAAGCAACAGAGCCTAGGGCACTTCCACTTACGGTCCTATAGCTTAGGGAAATTAAAATCAAAAAGACACAGCCACCCCAAAGTTTGGGACGGCTCTCTTTACAAAAACCTCGTTTACAGTACAAGTTCAATATCGCAGAAAGCGAAAAATGGATAAAGAAGTTGTGGTACTTACGTACAATGCAGTATCACTCAGCAATGAAATCTATGTCATCAGGCCCGTAGCAGCATAATGAGTGGATTCAGGTATGATGCTTCTAACTGAAATAAGTCACACAGAAAAAGAAACATCATAAGATATCACTAATACACGGAATGTAAACTTGGCTACACAGGAACTGGATTACAAAACAGAACAGGGTCACAAATTTAGAAAACCAACTTATGCTTGCTTAAGGGGAAAGGTGAGTTGGGGTGCTGCTTAAAACCAGAGATTGAAATGAGCACAGATAAAGTTCCTTAAGCCAAATATGAAGTATACAAGAGCTACTCCTTGCTCAACGAAATGGGCTCAACACCCCATATTAAACGCCTAAGAATGTACCTGACTTGTAAGTATCTTAAAACCTATGGATTGCTATGTCTCCGAAAGAGAATCAAGCGTGTGTACAGGGGCATAAACGCAGCAGTGATAGGATTGGAGAGGTTTGGTGAGCAAATGAATCCCTTTTGAAGTCATATTGTATGGTACCCATTCCACGGGTCTCAACTCTCCAGGTTTAAGGGATTCTTCCTTCAGCTAAAACATGCATGTGGAACCCAGAGTATGATCAACCGTGTGATCGGGAGACGTGTTCAAATATGTATCAGTGGTCGTCCCCTGGTACTCGGGTGCAACATTCCAGATGCTTTACTAACACTCTCGCGACTTGCAGAGTCAGTGCCTTTAACCTCCTGTTTGGCCCAGTTTGCAATTTCTGCGGAAGATGAACAGGAATAGGGAGAACCAATGAGACACTAGCTGGAGGTGTCTGGACGGGCAAATTTAACTTTCATTTCCCACCACGAAGAGGAATTAACCAAAGGCTCAGCGTGCCGTGCCTTAACCAGATTAGGGCCTGAAGCAATCCTGCGGTGTTGCGGCCAGCTCACAAAAAAGCGAGTTGAAGAAAGGAGCTCAGTGGAACTGTAATTCACAAACCTGCAGAGTTATAAATGACAGCTATCGTCCAAAAATATACTGAAGGAAGGCTGCCAAGAGGACATGAAAGCGGGGCAGAATTGCAGGAAACCGATTTCAGGAGGTAGACTGGAATTGCATTTAAAGCATAGGAAAAGAGGCAGAACGTCGACAATGATGCACTTGGCCAAAAAGGGCGTATGCGGTTTTTCCTGAATATATTCAGGAAAAAACGCATACGCCCTTTTTGGCCAACCAAGCAAGCTTGCAAAGGAAATCTGCACTACAATGAAGTCTCACTTCCCCCGGTCAAAAGGGCCATCTGAAAAAAGTGTAAAATCCAGAAAGGCAGGACAGGCCATGGAGAACTGGGAGCCTTGTTATGCTGATGGGCGGGATGTAAATTGCCAACAGCCACTCGGGAGAAGTGTATGGTGTTTCCTGAAACATCTAAAAAACAAAGCAACAGAGCCTAGGGCACTTCCACTTACGGTCCTATAGCTTAGGGAAATTAAAATCAAAAAGACACAGCCACCCCAAAGGTTGGGACGGCTCTGTTTACAAGAACCTGGTTTACGGTACAAGTTCAATATCGCAGAAAGTGAAAAATGGATAAAGAAGTTGTGGTACTTACGTACAATGCAATATCACTCAGCAATGAAATCTATGTCATCAGGCCCGTAGCAGCATAATGAGTGGATTCAGGTACGATGATTCTAACTGAAATAAGTCACACAGAAAAAGAAACATCATAAGATATCACTAATACACGGAATGTAAACTTGGCTATACAGGAACTGAATTACAAAACAGAACAGGGTCTCAAATTACGAAAACCAACTTATGCTTGCTTAAGGGGAAAGGTGAGTTGGGGTGCTGCATAAAACCAGAGATTGAAATGAGCACAGATAAAGTTCCTTAAGCCAAATATGGAATAGACAAGAGCTACTCCTTGCTCAACGAAATGGACTCAACACCCCATATTTAATGCCTAAGAGTGTACCGGACTCGGAAGTATCTTAAAACCTATGGATTGCTATGTCTCCGAAAGAGAATCAAGCGTGTGTGCAGGGGCATAAACGCAGCAGTGATAGGATTGGAGAGGTTCGGTGAGCAAATGAAGACCCTTTGAAGTCATATTGCATGGTACCCATTCCACGGGTCTCAACTCTCCAGGTTTAAGGTATTCTTCCTTCAGCTAAAACATGCATGTGGAACCCAGAGTATGATCAACCATGTGATCGGGAGACGTGTTCCAATATGTCTCAGTTTTCGTCCCCTGGTACTCGGGTGCAACATTCCAGACGCTTTACTAACACTCTCCCGACTTGGAGAGTCAGGGCCTTTAACCTCCTGTTTGGCCCAGTTTGCAATTTCTGCGGAAGATGAACAGGAATAGGGAGAACCAATGACAGACTAGATGGAGGTGTCTGGACGGGCAAATTTAACTCTCATTTCCCACTAGGAAGAGGAATTAACCAAAGGCTCAGCGTGCCGTGCCGGAAGCCTGAAGCCATCCTGCGGTGTTGCGGCCAGCTCACAAGAAAGCGAGTTGAAGAAAGGAGCTCAGGGGCACTGTAATTCACAAACCTGCAGAGTTATAAATGACAGCTATCGTCCAAAAATATACTGAAGTAAGGCTGCCAAGAGGACTTGAAAGCGGGGCAGAATTGCAGGAAACCAATTTCAGGAGGTAGACCGGAATTGCATTTAAAGCATAGGGAAAGAGGCAGAACGTCCACAATGATGCACTTGGACAAAAAGGGCGTATGCGTTTTTTCCTGAATATATTCAGGAAAAAACGCATACGCCCTTTTTGGCCAACCAAGCAAGCTTGCAAAGGAAATCTGCACTACAATGAAGTCTCACTTCCCCCCGGTCAAAAGGGCCATCGAAAAAAGTGTAAAATCCAGAAAGGCAGGACAGGCCATGGAGAACTGGGAGCCTTGTTATGCTGATGGGCGGGATGTAAATTGCCAACAGCCACTCGGGAGAAGTGTATGGTGTTTCCTGAAACATCTAAAAAACAAAGCAACAGAGCCTAGGGCACTTCCACTTATGGTCCTATAGCTTAGGGAAATTAAAATCAAAAAGACACAGCCACCCCAAAGGTTGGGACGGCTCTGTACAAGAAACTGGTTTACGGTACAAGTTCAATATCGCAGATAGTGAAAAATGGATAAAGAAGTTGTGGTACTTACGTACAATGCAGTATCACTCAGCAATGAAATCTATGTCATCAGGCCCGTAGCAGCATAATGAATGGATTCAGGTATGATGATTCTAACTGAAATAAGTCACACAGAAAAAGAAACATCATAAGATATCACTAATACACGGAATGTAAACTTGGCTACACAGGAACTGAATTCCAAAACAGAACAGGGTCTCAAATTTAGAAAACCAACTTATGCTTGCTTAAGGGGAAAGGTGAGTTGGGGTGCTGCATAAAACCAGAGATTGAAATGAGCACAGATAAAGTTCCTTAAGCCAAATATGGAATAGACAACAGCTACTCCTTGCTCAACGAAACGGACTCATCACCCCATATTAAACACCTAAGAATATACCTGACTAGGAAATATCTTAAAACCTATGGATTGCTATGTCTCCGAAAGAGAATCAAGCGTGTGTACAGGGGCATAAACGCAGCAGTGATAGGATTGGAGAGGTTCAGTGAGCAAATGAAGACCCTTTGAAGTCATATTGCATGGTACCCATTCCACGGGTCTCAACTCTCCAGGTTTAAGGGATTCTTCCTTCAGCTAAAACATGCATGTGGAACCCAGAGTATGATCAACCGTGTGATCGGGAGACGTGTTCCAATATGTCTCAGTTTTCGTCCTCTGGTACTCGGGTGCAACATTCCAGACGCTTTACTAACACTCTCCCGACTTGGAGAGTCAGTGCCTTTAACCTCCTGTTTGGCCCAGTTTGCAATTTCTGCGGAAGATGAACAGGAATAGGGAGAACCAATGACAGACCAGCTGGAGGTGTCTGGACGGGCAAATTTAACTCTCATTTCCCACCAGGAAGAGGAATTAACCAGAGGCTCAGCGTGCCGTGCCGGAACCAGATTAGGGCCTGAAGCCATCCTGCGGTGTTGCGGCCAGCTCACGAGAAAGCGAGTTGAAGAAAGGAGCTCAGGGGCACTGTAATTCACAAACCTGCAGAGTTATAAATGACAGCTATCGTCCAAAAATATACTGAAGTAAGGCTGCCAAGAGGACTTGAAAGCGGGTCAGAATTGCAGGAAACCGATTTCAGGAGGTAGACTGGAATTGCATTTAAAGCATAGGAAAAGAGGCAGAACGTCCACAATGATACACTTGGCCAAAAAGGGCGTATGCGTTTTTTCCTGAATATATTCAGGAAAAAACGCATACGCCCTTTTTGGCCAACCAAGCAAGCTTGCAAAGGAATCTGCACTACAATGAAGTCTCACATCCCCCCGGTCAAAAGGGACATCTGAAAAAAGTTTAAAATCCAGAAATGCAGGACAGGCCATGGAGAACTGGGAGCCTTGTTATGCTGATGGGCGGGATGTAAATTGCCAACAGCCACTCGGGAGAAGTGGATGGTGTTTCCTGAAACATCTAAAAAACAAAGCAACAGAGCCTAGGGCACTTCCACTTATTGTCCTATAGCTTAGGGAAATTAAAATCAAAAAGACACAGCCACCCCAAAGGTTGGGACGGCTCTGTTTACAAGAACCTGGTTTACGGTACAAGTTCAATATCGCAGAAAGTGAAAAATGGATAAAGAAGTTGTGGTACTTACGTACAATGCAGTATCACTCAGCAAGGAAATCTATGTCATCAGGCCCGTAGCAGCATAATGAGTGGATTCAGGTATGATGATTCTAACTGAAATAAGTCACACAGAAAAAGAAACATCATAAGATATCACTAATACACGGAATGTAAACTTGGCTACACAGGAACTGAATTCCAAAACAGAACAGGGTCTCAAATTTAGAAAACCAACTTATGCTTGCTTAAGGGGAAAGGTGAGTTGGGGTGCTGCATAAAACCAGAGATTGAAATGAGCACAGATAAAGTTCCTTAAGCCAAATATGGAATAGACAAGAGCTACTCCTTGCTCAACGAAATGGATTCAACACCCCATATTAAACACCTAAGAATATACCTGACTAGGAAGTATCTTAAAACCTATGGATTGCTATGTCTCCGAAAGAGAATCAAGCGTGTGTACAGGGGCATAAACGCAGCAGTGATAGGATTGGAGAGGTTCGGTGAGCAAATGAAGACCCTTTGAAGTCATATTGCATGGTACCCATTCCACGGGTCTCAACTCTCCAGGTTTAAGGTATTCTTCCTTCAGCTAAAACATGCATGTGGAACCCAGAGTATGATCAACCGTGTGATCGGGAGACGTGTTCAAATATGTCTCAGTTTTCGTCCCCTGGTACTCGGGTGCAACATTCCAGACGCTTTACTATCACTCTCCCGACTTGGAGAGTCAGTGCCTTTAACCTCCTGTTTGGCCCAGTTTGCAATTTCTGCGGAAGATGAACAGGAATAGGGAGAACCAATGAGAGACTAGCTGGAGGTGTTTGGATGAGCAAATTTAACTCTCATTTCCCACCAGGAAGAGGAATTAACCAAAGGCTCAGCGTGCCGTGCCGGAACAAGTTTAGGGCCTGAAGCCATCCTGCGGTGTTGCGGCCAGCTCACGAGAAAGCGAGTTGAAGAAAGGAGCTCAGGGGCACTGTAATTCACAAACCTGCAGAGTTATAAATGACAGCTATCGTCCAAAAATATACTGAAGTAAGGCTGCCAAGAGGACTTGAAAGCGGGGCAGAATTGCAGGAAACCGATTTCAGGAGGTAGACTGGAATTGCATTTAAAGCATAGGAGAAGAGGCAGAACGTCCACAATGATGCACTTGGCCAAAAAGGGCGTATGCGTTTTTTCCTGAATATATTCAGGAAAAAACGCATACGCCCTTTTTGGCCAACCAAGCAAGCTTGCAAAGGAAATCTGCACTACAATGAAGTCTCACTTCCCCCCGGTCAAAAGGGCCATCTGAAAAAAGTGTAAAATCCAGAAAGGCAGGACAGGCCATGGAGAACTGGGAGCCTTGTTATGCTGATGGGCGGGATGTAAATTGCCAACAGCCACTCGGGAGAAGTGTATGGTGTTTCCTGAAACATCTAAAAAACAAAGCAACAGAGCCTAGGGCACTTCCACTTATGGTCCTATAGCTTACGGAAATTAAAATCAAAAAGACACAGCCACCCCAAAAGTTGGGACGGCTCTGTTTACAAGAAACTGGTTTACGGTACGAGTTCAATATCGCAGAAAGTGAAAAATGGATAAAGAAGTTGTGGTACTTACGTACAATGCAGTATCACTCAGCAATGAAATCTATGTCATCAGGCCCGTAACAGCATAATGAGTGGATTCAGGTATGATGATTCTAACTGAAATAAGTCACACAGAAAAAGAAACATCATAAGATATCACTAATACACGGAATGTAAACTTGGCTACACAGGAACTGAATTCCAAAACAGAACAGGGTCTCAAATTTAGAAAACCAACTTATGCTTGCTTAAGGGGAAAGGTGAGTTGGGGTGCTGCATAAAACCAGAGATTGAAATGAGCACAGATAATGTTCCTTAAGCCAAATATGGAATAGACAACAGCTACTCCTTGCTCAACGAAATGGATTCAACACCCCATATTAAACACCTAAGAATATACCTGACTAGGAAGTATCTTAAAACCTATGGATTGCTATGTCTCCGAAAGAGAATCAAGCGTGTGTACAGGGGCATAAACGCAGCAGTGATAGGATTGGAGAGGTTCGGTGAGCAAATGAAGACCCTTTGAAGTCATATTGCATGGTACCCATTCCACGGGTCTCAACTCTCCAGGTTTAAGGTATTCTTCCTTCAGCTAAAACATGCATGTGGAACCCAGAGTATGATCAACCGTGTGATCGGGAGACGTGTTCCAATATGTCTCAGTTTTCGTCCCCTGGTACTCGGGTGCAACATTCCAGACGCTTTACTAACACTCTCCCGACTTGGAGAGTCAGTGCCTTTAACCTCCTGTTTGGCCCAGTTTGCAATTTCTGCGGAAGATGATCAGGAATAGGGAGAACCAATGAGAGACTAGCTGGAGGTGTCTGGACGGGCAAATTTAACTCTCATTTCCCACCAGGAAGAGGAATTAACCAAAGGCTCAGCGTGCCGTGCCGGAACCAGATTAGGGCCTGAAGCCATCCTGCGGTGTTGCGGCCAGCTCAAGAGAAAGCGAGTTGAAGAAAGGAGCTCAGGGGCACTGTAATTCACAAACCTGCAGAGTTATAAATGACAGCTATCGTCCAAAAATATACTGAAGTAAGGCTGCCAAGAGGACTTGAAAGCGGGGCAGAATTGCAGGAAACCGATTTCAGGAGGTAGACTGGAATTGCATTTAAAGCATAGGAAAAGAGGCAGAACGTCCACAATGATGCACTTGGCCAAAAAGGGCGTATGCGTTTTTTCCTGAATATATTCAGGAAAAAACGCATACGCCCTTTTTGGCCAACCAAGCAAGCTTGCAAAGGAAATCTGCACTACAATGAAGTCTCACTTCCCCCCGGTCAAAAGGGCCATCTGAAAAAAGTGTAAAATCCAGAAAGGCAGGACAGGCCATGGAGAACTGGGAGCCTTGTTATGCTGATGGGCGGGATGTAAATTGCCAACAGCCACTCGGGAGAAGTGTATGGTGTTTCCTGAAACATCTAAAAAACAAAGCAACAGAGCCTAGGGCACTTCCACTTATGGTCCTATAGCTTAGGGAAATTAAAATCAAGAAGACACAGCCACCCCAAAGGTTGGGACGGCTCTGTTTACAAGAACCTGGTTTACGGTACAAGTTCAATATCGCAGAAAGTGAAAAATGGATAAAGAAGTTGTGGTACTTACGTACAATGCAATATCACTCAGCAATGAAATCTATGTCATCAGGCCCGTAGCAGCATAATGAGTGGATTCAGGTATGATGATTCTAACTGAAATAAGTCACACAGAAAAAGAAACATCATAAGATATCACTAATACACGGAATGTAAACTTGGCTACACAGGAACTGAATTCCAAAACAGAACAGTGTCTCAAATTTACAAAACCAACTTATGCTTCCTTAACGGGAAAGGTGAGTTGGGGTGCTGCATAATACCAGAGATTGAAATGAGCACAGATAAAGTTCCTTAAGCCAAATATGGAATAGACAAGAGCTACTCCTTGCTCAACGAAATGGACTCAACACCCCATATTAAATGCCTAAGAGTGTACCTGACTAGGAAGTATCTTAAAACCTATGGATTGCTATGTCTCCGAAAGAGAATCAAGCGTGTGTACAGGGGCATAAACGCAGCAGTGATAGGATTGGAGAAGTTCGGTGAGCAAATGAAGACCCTTTGAAGTCATATTGCATGGTACCCATTCCACGGGTCTCAACTCTCCAGGTTTAAGGTATTCTTCCTTCAGCTAAAACATGCATGTGGAACCCAGAGTATGATCAACCGTGTGATCGGGAGACGTGTTCCAATATGTGTCAGTTTTCGTCCCCTGGTACTCGGGTGCAACATTCCAGACGCTTTACTAACACTCTCCCGACTTGGAGAGTCAGTGCCTTTAACCTCCTGTTTGGCCCAGTTTGCAATTTCTGCGGAAGATGAACAGGAATAGGGAGAACCAATGACAGACTAGATGGAGGTGTCTGGATGGGCAAATTTAACTCTCATTTCGCACCAGGAAGAAGAATTAACCAAAGGCTCAGCGTGCCGTGCCGGAACCAGATTAGGGCCTGAAGCAATCCGGCGGGGTTGCGGCCAGCTCACGAGAAAGCGAGTTGAAGAAAGGAGCTCAGGGGCACTGTGATTCACAAACCTGCAGAGTTATAAATGACAGCTATCGTCCAAAAATATACTGAAGTAAGGCTGCCAAGAGGACTTGAAAGCGGGGCAGAATTGCAGGAAACCGATTTCAGGAGGTAGACTGGAATTGCATTGAAAGCATAGGAAAGGAGGCAGAACGTCCACAATGATGCACTTGGCCAAAAAGGGTGTATGCGTTTTTTCCTGAATATATTCAGGAAAAAACGCATATGCCCTTTTTGGCCAACCAAGCAAGCTTGCAAAGGAAATCTGCACTACAGTGAAGTCTCACTTGCCCCCGGTCAAAAGGGCAATCTGAAAAAAGTGTAAAATCCAGAAAGGCAGGACAGGCCATGGAGAACTGGGAGCCTTGTTATGCTGATGGGCGGGATGTAAATTGCCAACAGCCACTCGGGAGAAGTGTATGGTGTTTCCTGAAACATCTAAAAAACAAAGCAACAGAGCCTAGGGCACTTCCACTTATGGTCCTATAGCTTAGGGAAATTAAAATCAAAAAGACACAGCCACCCCAAAGGTTGGGATGGCTCTGTTTACAAGAACCTGGTTTACGGTACAAGTTCAATATCGCAGAAAGTGAAAAATGGATAAAGAAGTTGTGGTACTTACGTACAATGCAGTATCACTCAGCAATGAAATCTATGTCATTAGGCCCGTAGCAGCATAATGAGTGGATTCAGGTATGATGATTCTAACTGAAATAAGTCACAGAGAAAAAGAAACATCATAAGATATCACTAATACACGGAATGTAAACTTGCCTACACAGGAACTGAATTACAAAACAGAACAGGGTCTCAAATTTAGAAAACCAACTTATGCTTGCTTAAGGGGAAAGGTGAGTTGGGGTGCTGCATAAAACCAGAGATTGAAATGAGCACAGATAAAGTTCCTTAAGCCAAATATGGAATAAACAAGAGCTACTCCTTGCTCAACGAAATGGATTCAACACTCCATATTAAACGCCTAAGAATATACCTGACTAGGAAGTATCTTAAAACCTATGGATTGCTATGTCTCCGCAAGAGAATCAAGCGTGTGTGCAGGGGCATAAACGCAGCAGTGATAGGATTGGAGAGGTTCGGTGAGCAAATGAAGACCCTTTGAAGTCATATTGCATGGTACCCATTCCACGGGTCTCAACTCTCCAGGTTTAAGGTATTCTTCCTTCAGCTAAAACATGCATGTGGAACCCAGAGTATGATCAACCGTGTGATCGGGAGACGTGTTCAAATATGTCTCCGTTCTCGACCCTGGTACTCGGGTGCAACATTCCAGATGCTTTACTAACACTCTTCGACTTGGAGAGTCAGTGCCTTTAACCTCCTGTTTGGCCCAGTTTGCAATTTCTGCGGAAGATGAACAGGAATAGGGAGAACCAATGAGAGACTAGCTGAAGGTGTCTGGACGGGCAAATTTAACTCTCATTTCCCACCAGGAAGAGGAATTAACCAAAGGCTCAGCGTGCCGTGCCAGAACCAGATTAGGGCCTGAAGCCATCCTGCGGGGTTGCCGCCAGCTCACGAGAAAGCGAGTTGAAGAAAGGAGCTCAGGGGCACTGTAATTCACAAACCTGCATAGTTATAAATGATAGCTATCGTCCAAAAATATACTGAAGTAAGGCTGCCAAGAGGACTTGAAAGCGGGGCAGAATTGCAGGAAACCGATTTCAGGAGGTAGACTGGAATTGCATTTAAAGCATAGGAAAAGAGGCAGAACGTCCACAATGATGCACTTGGCCAAAAAGGGCGTATGCGTTTTTTCCTGAATATATTCAGGAAAAAACGCATACGCCCTTTTTGGCCAACCAAGCAAGCTTGCAAAGGAAATCTGCACTACAATGAAGTCTCACTTCCCCCGGTCAAAAGGGCCATCTGAAAAAAGTGTAAAATCCAGAAAGGCAGGACAGGCCATGGAGAACTGGGAGCCTTGTTATGCTGATGGGCGGGATGTAAATTGCCAACAGCCACTCGGGAGAAGTGTATGGTGTTTCCTGAAACATCTAAAAAACAAAGCAACAGAGCCTAGGGCACTTCCACTTATGGTCCTATAGCATAGGGAAATTAAAATCAAAAAGACACAGCCACCCCAAAGTTTGGGATGGCTCTGTTTACAAGAACCTCATTAACGGGACAAGTTCAATATCGCAGAAAGTGAAAAATGGATAAAGAAGTTGTGGTACTTACGTACAATGCAATATCACTCAGCAATGACATCTATGTCATCAGGCCCGTAGCAGCATAATGAGTGCATTCAGGTATGATGATTCTAACTGAAATAGGTCACACAGAAAAAGAAACATCATAAGATATCACTAATACACGGAATGTAAACTTGGCTACCCAGGAAATGAATTACAAACACAACTGGGTCTCAAATTTAGAAAACCAACTTATGTTTGCTTAAGGGGAAAGGTGAGTTGGGGTGCTGCATAAAACCAGAGATTGAAATGAGCACAGATAAAGTTCCTTAAGCCAAACATGGAATAGACAAGAGCTACTCCTTGCTCAACGAAATGGACTCAACACCCCATATTAAACGCCTAAGAATGTACCTGACTAGTAAGTATCTTAAAACCTATGGACTGCTATGTCTCCGAAAGAGAATCAAGCGTGTGTACAGGGACATAAACGCAGCAGTGATAGGATTAGAGAGGTTCGGTGAGCAAATGAAGACCCTTTGAAGTCATATTGCATGGTACCCATTCCACGGGTCTCAACTCTCCAGGTTGAAGGGTTTCTTCCTTCAGCTAAAACATGCATGTGGAACGCAGAGTATGATCAGCCGTGTGATCGGGAGACGTGTTCAAATATGTCTCCGTTCTCGACCCTGGTACTCAGGTGCAACATTCCAGATGCTTTACTAACACTCTCCCGACTTGGAGAGTCAGTGCCTTTAACCTCCTGTTTGGCCCAGTTTGCAATTTCTGCGGAAGATGAACAGGAATAGGGAGAACCAATGACAGACTAGCTGGAGGTGTCTGGACGGGCAAATTTAACTCTCATTTCCCACCAGCAAGAGGAATTAACCAAAGGCTCAGCGTGCCGTGCCGGAACCAGATTAGGGCCCGAAGCAATCCTACGGTGTTGCGGCCAGCTCACGAGAAAGCGAGTTGAAGAAAGGAGCTCAGGGGCACTGTAATTCACAAACCTGCAGAGTTATAAATGACAGCTATCGTCCAAAAATATACTGAAGTAAGGCTGCCAAGAGGACTTGAAAGCGGGGCAGAATTGCAGGAAACCGATTTCAGGAGGTAGACTGGAATTGCATTTAAAGCATAGGAAAAGAGGCAGAACGTCCACAATGATGCACTTGGCCAAAAAGGGCGTATGCGTTTTTTCTGGAATATATTCAGGAAAAAACGCATACGCCCTTTTTGGCCAACCAAGCAAGCTTGCAAAGGAAATCTGCACTACAATGAAGTCTCACTTCCCCCGGTCAAAAGGGCCATCTGAAAAAAGTGTAAAATCCAGAAAGGCAGGACAGGCCATGGAGAACTGGGAGCCTTGTTATGCTGATGGGCGGGATGTAAATTGCCAACAGCCACTCGGGAGAAGTGTATGGTGTTTCCTGAAACATCTAAAAAACAAAGCAACAGAGCCTAGGGCACTTCCACTTATGGTCCTATAGCTTAGGGAAATTAAAATCAAAAAGACACAGCCACCCCAAAGGTTGGGATGGCTCTGTTTACAAGAACCTGGTTTACGGTACAAGTTCAATATCGCAGAAAGTGAAAAATGGATAAAGAAGTTGTGGTACTTACGTACAATGCAGTATCACTCAGCAATGAAATCTATGTCATTAGGCCCGTAGCAGCATAATGAGTGGATTCAGGTATGATGATTCTAACTGAAATAAGTCACAGAGAAAAAGAAACATCATAAGATATCACTAATACACGGAATGTAAACTTGCCTACACAGGAACTGAATTACAAAACAGAACAGGGTCTCAAATTTAGAAAACCAACTTATGCTTGCTTAAGGGGAAAGGTGAGTTGGGGTGCTGCATAAAACCAGAGATTGAAATGAGCACAGATAAAGTTCCTTAAGCCAAATATGGAATAAACAAGAGCTACTCCTTGCTCAACGAAATGGATTCAACACTCCATATTAAACGCCTAAGAATATACCTGACTAGGAAGTATCTTAAAACCTATGGATTGCTATGTCTCCGCAAGAGAATCAAGCGTGTGTGCAGGGGCATAAACGCAGCAGTGATAGGATTGGAGAGGTTCGGTGAGCAAATGAAGACCCTTTGAAGTCATATTGCATGGTACCCATTCCACGGGTCTCAACTCTCCAGGTTTAAGGTATTCTTCCTTCAGCTAAAACATGCATGTGGAACCCAGAGTATGATCAACCGTGTGATCGGGAGACGTGTTCAAATATGTCTCCGTTCTCGACCCTGGTACTCGGGTGCAACATTCCAGATGCTTTACTAACACTCTTCGACTTGGAGAGTCAGTGCCTTTAACCTCCTGTTTGGCCCAGTTTGCAATTTCTGCGGAAGATGAACAGGAATAGGGAGAACCAATGAGAGACTAGCTGAAGGTGTCTGGACGGGCAAATTTAACTCTCATTTCCCACCAGGAAGAGGAATTAACCAAAGGCTCAGCGTGCCGTGCCAGAACCAGATTAGGGCCTGAAGCCATCCTGCGGGGTTGCCGCCAGCTCACGAGAAAGCGAGTTGAAGAAAGGAGCTCAGGGGCACTGTAATTCACAAACCTGCAGAGTTATAAATGATAGCTATCGTCCAAAAATATACTGAAGTAAGGCTGCCAAGAGGACTTGAAAGCGGGGCAGAATTGCAGGAAACCGATTTCAGGAGGTAGACTGGAATTGCATTTAAAGCATAGGAAAAGAGGCAGAACGTCCACAATGATGCACTTGGCCAAAAAGGGCGTATGCGTTTTTTCCTGAATATATTCAGGAAAAAACGCATACGCCCTTTTTGGCCAACCAAGCAAGCTTGCAAAGGAAATCTGCACTACAATGAAGTCTCACTTCCCCCGGTCAAAAGGGCCATCTGAAAAAAGTGTAAAATCCAGAAAGGCAGGACAGGCCATGGAGAACTGGGAGCCTTGTTATGCTGATGGGCGGGATGTAAATTGCCAACAGCCACTCGGGAGAAGTGTATGGTGTTTCCTGAAACATCTAAAAAACAAAGCAACAGAGCCTAGGGCACTTCCACTTATGGTCCTATAGCATAGGGAAATTAAAATCAAAAAGACACAGCCACCCCAAAGTTTGGGATGGCTCTGTTTACAAGAACCTCATTAACGGGACAAGTTCAATATCGCAGAAAGTGAAAAATGGATAAAGAAGTTGTGGTACTTACGTACAATGCAATATCACTCAGCAATGACATCTATGTCATCAGGCCCGTAGCAGCATAATGAGTGCATTCAGGTATGATGATTCTAACTGAAATAGGTCACACAGAAAAAGAAACATCATAAGATATCACTAATACACGGAATGTAAACTTGGCTACCCAGGAAATGAATTACAAACACAACTGGGTCTCAAATTTAGAAAACCAACTTATGTTTGCTTAAGGGGAAAGGTGAGTTGGGGTGCTGCATAAAACCAGAGATTGAAATGAGCACAGATAAAGTTCCTTAAGCCAAACATGGAATAGACAAGAGCTACTCCTTGCTCAACGAAATGGACTCAACACCCCATATTAAACGCCTAAGAATGTACCTGACTAGTAAGTATCTTAAAACCTATGGACTGCTATGTCTCCGAAAGAGAATCAAGCGTGTGTACAGGGACATAAACGCAGCAGTGATAGGATTAGAGAGGTTCGGTGAGCAAATGAAGACCCTTTGAAGTCATATTGCATGGTACCCATTCCACGGGTCTCAACTCTCCAGGTTGAAGGGTTTCTTCCTTCAGCTAAAACATGCATGTGGAACGCAGAGTATGATCAGCCGTGTGATCGGGAGACGTGTTCAAATATGTCTCCGTTCTCGACCCTGGTACTCAGGTGCAACATTCCAGATGCTTTACTAACACTCTCCCGACTTGGAGAGTCAGTGCCTTTAACCTCCTGTTTGGCCCAGTTTGCAATTTCTGCGGAAGATGAACAGGAATAGGGAGAACCAATGACAGACTAGCTGGAGGTGTCTGGACGGGCAAATTTAACTCTCATTTCCCACCAGCAAGAGGAATTAACCAAAGGCTCAGCGTGCCGTGCCGGAACCAGATTAGGGCCCGAAGCAATCCTACGGTGTTGCGGCCAGCTCACGAGAAAGCGAGTTGAAGAAAGGAGCTCAGGGGCACTGTAATTCACAAACCTGCAGAGTTATAAATGACAGCTATCGTCCAAAAATATACTGAAGTAAGGCTGCCAAGAGGACTTGAAAGCGGGGCAGAATTGCAGGAAACCGATTTCAGGAGGTAGACTGGAATTGCATTTAAAGCATAGGAAAAGAGGCAGAACGTCCACAATGATGCACTTGGCCAAAAAGGGCGTATGCGTTTTTTCCTGAATATATTCAGGAAAAAACGCATACGCCCTTTTTGGCCAACCAAGCAAGCTTGCAAAGGAAATCTGCACTACAATGAAGTCTCACTTCCCCCCGGTCAAAAGGGCCATCTGAAAAAAGTGTAAAATCCAGAAAGGCAGGACAGGCCATGGAGAACTGGGAGCCTTGTTATGCTGATGGGCGGGATGTAAATTGCCAACAGCCACTCGGGAGAAGTGTATGGTGTTTCCTGAAACATCTAAAAAACAAAGCAACAGAGCCTAGGGCACTTCCACTTATGGTCCTATAGCTTAGGGAAATTAAAATCAAGAAGACAAAGCCACCCCAAAGGTTGGGACGGCTCTGTTTACAAGAACCTGGTTTACGGTACAAGTTCAATATCGCAGAAAGTGAAAAATGGATAAAGAAGTTGTGGTACTTACGTACAATGCAGTATCACTCAGCAATGAAATCTATGTCATCAGGCCCGTAGCAGCATAATGAGTGGATTCAGGTATGATGATTCTAACTGAAATAAGTCACACAGAAAAAGAAACATCATAAGATATCACTAATACACGGAATGTAAACTTGGCTACACAGGAACTGAATTACAAAACAGAACAGGGTCTCAAATTTAGAAAACCAACTTATGCTTGCTTAAGGGGAAAGGTGAGTTGGGGTGCTGCATAAAACCAGAGATTGAAATGAGCACAGATAAAGTTCCTTAAGCCAAATATGGAATAGACAAGAGCTACTCCTTGCTCAACGAAATGGACTCAACACCCCATATTAAACGCCTAAGTATGTACCTGACTAGGAAGTATCTTAAAACCTATGGATTGCTATGTCTCCGAAAGAGAATCAAGCGTGTGTACAGGGGCATAAACGCAGCAGTGATAGGATTGGAGAGGTTCGGTGAGCAAATGAAGACCCTTTGAAATCATATTGCATGGTACCCATTCCACGGGTCTCAACTCTCCAGGTTTAAGGTATTCTTCCTTCAGCTAAAACATGCATGTGGAACCCAGATTATGATCAACCGTGTGATCGGGAGACGTGTTCCAATATGTGTCCGTTTTAGTCCCCTGGTACTCGGGTGAAACATTCCAGACGCTTTACTAACACTCTCCTGACTTGGAGAGTCAGTGCCTTTAACCTCCTGTTTGGCCCAGTTTGCAGTTTCTGCGAAAGATGAACAGGAATAGGGAGAACCAATGACAGACTAGCTGGAGGTGTCTGGACGGGCAAATTTAACTCTCAATTCCCACCAGGAAGGGGAATTAACCAAAGGCTCAGCGTGCCGTGCCGGAACCAGATTAGGGCCTGAAGCCATCCTGCGGTGTTGCGGCCAGCTCACGAGAAAGCGAGTTGAAGAAAGGAGCTCAGGGGCACTGTAATTCACAAACCTGCAGAGTTATAAATGACAGCTATCGTCCAAAAATATACTGAAGTAAGGCTGCCAAGAGGACTTGAAAGCGGGGCAGAATTGCAGGAAACCGATTTCAGGAGGTAGACTGGAATTGCATTTAAAGCATAGGAAAAGAGGCAGAAGGTCCACAATGATGCACTTGGCCAAAAAGGGCGTATGCGTTTTTTCCTGAATATATTCAGGAAAAAACGCATACGCCCTTTTTGGCCAACCAAGCAAGCTTGCAAAGGAAATCTGCACTACAATGAAGTCTCACTTCCCCCCGGTCAAAAGGGCCATCTGAAAAAAGTGTAAAATCCAGAAAGGCAGGACAGGCCATGGAGAACTGGGAGCCTTGTTATGCTGATGGGCGGGATGTAAATTGCCAACAGCCACTCGGGAGAAGTGTATGGTGTTTCCTGAAACATCTAAAAAACAAAGCAACAGAGCCTAGGGCACTTCCACTTATGGTCCTATAGCTTAGGGAAATTAAAATCAAGAAGACACAGCCACCCCAAAGGTTGGGACGGCTCTGTTTACAAGAACCTGGTTTACGGTACAAGTTCAATATCGCAGAAAGTGAAAAATGGATAAAGAAGTTGTGGTACTTACGTACAATGCAGTATCACTCAGCAATGAAATCTATGTCATCAGGCCCGTAGCAGCATAATGAGTGGATTCAGGTATGATGATTCTAACTGAAATAAGTCACACAGAAAAAGAAACATCATAAGATATCACTAATACACGGAATGTAAACTTGGCTACATAGGAACTGAATTCCAAAACAGAACAGGGTCTCAAATTTAGAAACCCAACTTATGCTTGCTTAAGGGGAAAGGTGAGTTGGGGTGCTGCATAAAACCAGAGATTGAAATGAGCACAGATAAAGTTCCTTAAGCCAAATATGGAATAGACAAGAGCTACTCCTTGCTCAACGAAATGGACTCAACACCCCATATTAAACGCCTAAGAATGTACCTGACTAGGAAGTATCTTAAAACCTATGGATTGCTATGTCTCCAAAAGAGAATCAAGCGTGTGTACAGGGGCATAAACGCAGCAGTGATAGGACTGGAGAGGTTCGGTGAGCAAATGAAGACCCTTTGAAGTCATATTGCATGGTACCCATTCCACGGGTCTCAACTCTCCAGGTTTAAGGTATTCTTCCTTCAGCTAAAACATGCATGTGGAACCCAGATTATGATCAACCGTGTGATCGGGAGACGTGTTCCAATATGTCTCAGTTTTCTTCCCCTGGTACTCGGGTGCAACATTCCAGACGCTTTACTAACACTCTCCCGACTTGGAGAGTCAGTGCCTTTAACCTCCTGTTTGGCCCAGTTTGCAATTTCTGCGGAAGATGAACAGGAATAGGGAGAACCAATGACAGACTAGCTGGAGGTGTCTGGACGGGCAAATTTAACTCTCATTTCCCACCAGGAAGAGGAATTAACCAAAGGCTCAGCGTGCCGTGCCGGAACCAGATTAGGGCCCGAAGCAATCCTACAGTGTTGCGGCCAGCTCACGAGAAAGCGAGTTGAAGAAAGGAGCTCAGGGGCACTGTAATTCACAAACCTGCAGAGTTATAAATGACAGCTATCGTCCAAAAATATACTGAAGTAAGGCTGCCAAGAGGACTTGAAAGCGGGGCAGAATTGCAGGAAACCGATTTCAGGAGGTAGACTGGAATTGCATTTAAAGCATAGGAAAAGAGGCAGAAGGTCCACAATGATGCACTTGGCCAAAAAGGGCGTATGCGTTTTTTCCTGAATATATTCAGGAAAAAACGCATACGCCCTTTTTGGCCAACCAAGCAAGCTTGCAAAGGAAATCTGCACTACAATGAAGTCTCACTTCCCCCCTGTCAAAAGGGCCATCTGAAAAAAGTGTAAAATCCAGAAAGGCAGGACAGGCCATGGAGAACTGGGAGCCTTGTTATGCTGATGGGCGGGATGTAAATTGCCAACAGCCACTCGGGAGAAGTGTATGGTGTTTCCTGAAACATCTAAAAAACAAAGCAACAGAGCCTAGGGCACTTCCACTTATGGTCCTATAGCTTAGGGAAATTAAAATCAAAAAGACACAGCCACCCCAAAAGTTGGGACGGCTCTGTTTACAAGAACCTGGTTTACGGTACAAGTTCAATATCGCAGAAAGTGAAAAATGGATAAAGAAGTTGTGGTACTTACGTACAATGCAATATCACTCAGCAATGAAATCTATGTCATCAGGCCCGTAGCAGCATAATGAGTGGATTCAGGTATGATGATTCTAACTGAAATAAGTCACACAGAAAAAGAAACATCATAAGATATCACTAATACACGGAATGGAAACTTGGCTACACAGGAACTGAATTCCAAAACAGAACAGGGTCTCAAATTTAGAAACCCAACTTATGCTTGCTTAAGGGGAAAGGTGAGTTGGGGTGCTGCATAAAACCAGAGATTGAAATGAGCACAGATAAAGTTCCTTAAGCCAAATATGGAATAGACAAGAGCTACTCCTTGCTCAACGAAATGGATTCAACACCCCATATTAAACACCTAAGAATATACCTGACTAGGAATTATCTTAAAACCTATGGATTGCTATGTCTCCGAAAGAGAATCAAGCGTGTGTGCAGGGGCATAAACGCAGCAGTGATAGGATTGGAGAGGTTCGGTGAGCAAATGAAGACCCTTTGCAGTCATATTGCATGGTACCCATTCCACGGGTCTCAACTCTCCAGGTTTAAGGTATTCTTCCTTCAGCTAAAACATGCATGTGGAACCCAGAGTATGATCAACCGTGTGATCGGGAGACTTGTTCCAATATGTGTCAGTTTTCGTCCCCTGGTACTCGGGTGCAACATTCCAGACGCTTTACTAACACTCTCCCGACTTCGAGAGTCAGTGCCTTTAACCTCCTGTTTGGCCCAGTTTGCAATTTCTGCGGAAGATGAACAGGAATAGGGAGAACCAATGACAGACCAGCTGGAGGTGTTGGACGGGCAAATTTAACTCTCATTTCCCACCAGGAAGAGGAATTAACCAAAGGCTCAACGTGCCGTGCCGGAACCAGATTAGGGCCTGAAGCCATTCTGCGGTGTTGCGGCCAGCTCACGAGAAAGCGAGTTGAAGAAAGGAGCTCAGGGGCACTGTAATTCACAAACCTGCAGAGTTATAAATGACAGCTATCGTCCAAAAATATACTGAAGTAAGGCTGCCAAGAGGACTTGAAAGCGGGGCAGATTTGCAGGAAACCGATTTCAGGAGGTAGACTGGAATTGCATTTAAAGCATAGGAAAAGAGGCAGAACGTCCACAATGATGCACTTGGCCAAAAAGGGCGTATGCGTTTTTTCCTGAATATATTCAGGAAAAAACGCATACGCCCTTTTTGGCCAACCAAGCAAGCTTGCAAAGGAAATCTGCACTACAATGAAGTCTCACTTCCCCCCGGTCAAAAGGGCCATCTGAAAAAAGTGTAAAATCCAGAAAGGCAGGACAGGCCATGGAGAACTGGGAGCCTTGTTATGCTGATGGGCGGGATGTAAATTGCCAACAGCCACTCGGGAGAAGTGTATGGTGTTTCCTGAAACATCTAAAAAACAAAGCAACAGAGCCTAGGGCACTTCCACTTATGGTCCTATAGCTTAGGGAAATTAAAATCAAAAAGACACAGCCACCCCAAAGGTTGGGACGGCTCTGTTTACAAGAACCTGGTTTACGGTACAAGTTCAATATCGCAGAAAGTGAAAAATGGATAAAGAAGTTGTGGTACTTACGTACAATGCAGTATCACTCAGCAATGAAATCTATGTCATCAGGCCCGTAGCAGCATAATGAGTGGATTCAGGTATGATGATTCTAACTGAAATAAGTCACACAGAAAAAGAAACATCATAAGATATCACTAATACACGGAATGTAAACTTGGCTACATAGGAACTGAATTCCAAAACAGAACAGGGTCTCAAATTTAGAAACCCAACTTATGCTTGCTTAAGGGGAAAGGTGAGTTGGGGTGCTGCATAAAACCAGAGATTGAAATGAGCACAGATAAAGTTCCTTAAGCCAAATATGGAATAGACAAGAGCTACTCCTTGCTCAACGAAATGGACTCAACACCCCATATTAAACGCCTAAGAATGTACCTGACTAGGAAGTATCTTAAAACCTATGGATTGCTATGTCTCCAAAAGAGAATCAAGCGTGTGTACAGGGGCATAAACGCAGCAGTGATAGGACTGGAGAGGTTCGGTGAGCAAATGAAGACCCTTTGAAGTCATATTGCATGGTACCCATTCCACGGGTCTCAACTCTCCAGGTTTAAGGTATTCTTCCTTCAGCTAAAACATGCATGTGGAACCCAGATTATGATCAACCGTGTGATCGGGAGACGTGTTCCAATATGTCTCAGTTTTCTTCCCCTGGTACTCGGGTGCAACATTCCAGACGCTTTACTAACACTCTCCCGACTTGGAGAGTCAGTGCCTTTAACCTCCTGTTTGGCCCAGTTTGCAATTTCTGCGGAAGATGAACAGGAATAGGGAGAACCAATGACAGACTAGCTGGAGGTGTCTGGACGGGCAAATTTAACTCTCATTTCCCACCAGGAAGAGGAATTAACCAAAGTCTCAGCGTGCCGTGCCGGAACCAGATTAGGGCCCGAAGCAATCCTACGGTGTTGCGGCCAGCTCACGAGAAAGCGAGTTGAAGAAAGGAGCTCAGGGGCACTGTAATTCACAAACCTGCAGAGTTATAAATGACAGCTATCGTCCAAAAATATACTGAAGTAAGGCTGCCAAGAGGACTTGAAAGCGGGGAAGAATTGCAGGAAACCGATTTCAGGAGGTAGACTGGAATTGCATTTAAAGCATAGGAAAAGAGGCAGAACGTCCACAATGATGCACTTGGCCAAAAAGGGCGTATGCGTTTTTTCCTGAATATATTCAGGAAAAAACGTATACGCCCTTTTTGGCCAACCAAGCAAGCTTGCAAAGGAAATCTGCACTACAATGAAGTCTCACTTCCCCCCGGTCAAAAGGGCCATCTGAAAAAAGTGTAAAATCCAGAAAGGCAGGACAGGCCATGGAGAACTGGGAGCCTTGTTATGCTGATGGGCGGGATGTAAATTGCCAACAGCCACTCGGGAGAAGTGTATGGTGTTTCCTGAAACATCTAAAAAACAAAGCAACAGAGCCTAGGGCACTTCCACTTATGGTCCTATAGCTTAGGGAAATTAAAATCAAAAAGACACAGCCACCCCAAAGGTTGGGACGGCTCTGTTTACAAGAACCTGGTTTACGGTACAAGTTCAATATCGCAGAAAGTGAAAAATGGATAAAGAAGTTGTGGTACTTACGTACAATGCAGTATCACTCAGCAATGAAATCTATGTCATCAGGCCCGTAGCAGCATAATGAGTGGATTCAGGTATGATGATTCTAACTGAAATAAGTCACACAGAAAAAGAAACATCATAAGATATCACTAATACACGGAATGTAAACTTGGCTACATAGGAACTGAATTCCAAAACAGAACAGGGTCTCAAATTTAGAAACCCAACTTATGCTTGCTTAAGGGGAAAGGTGAGTTGGGGTGCTGCATAAAACCAGAGATTGAAATGAGCACAGATAAAGTTCCTTAAGCCAAATATGTAATAGACAAGAGCTACTCCTTGCTCAACGAAATGGACTCAACACCCCATATTAAACGCCTAAGAATGTACCTGACTAGGAAGTATCTTAAAACCTATGGATTGCTATGTCTCCAAAAGAGAATCAAGCGTGTGTACAGGGGCATAAACGCAGCAGTGATAGGACTGGAGAGGTTCGGTGAGCAAATGAAGACCCTTTGAAGTCATATTGCATGGTACCCATTCCACGGGTCTCAACTCTCCAGGTTTAAGGTATTCTTCCTTCAGCTAAAACATGCATGTGGAACCCAGAGTATGATCAACCGTGTGATCGGGAGACGTGTTCCAATATGTCTCAGTTTTCTTCCCCTGGTACTCGGGTGCAACATTCCAGACGCTTTACTAACACTCTCCCGACTTGGAGAGTCAGTGCCTTTAACCTCCTGTTTGGCCCAGTTTGCAATTTCTGCGGAAGATGAACAGGAATAGGGAGAACCAATGACAGACTAGCTGGAGGTGTCTGGACGGGCAAATTTAACTCTCATTTCCCACCAGGAAGAGGAATTAACCAAAGGCTCAGCGTGCCGTGCCGGAACCAGATTAGGGCCCGAAGCAATCCTACAGTGTTGCGGCCAGCTCACGAGAAAGCGAGTTGAAGAAAGGAGCTCAGGGGCACTGTAATTCACAAACCTGCAGAGTTATAAATGACAGCTATCGTCCAAAAATATACTGAAGTAAGGCTGCCAAGAGGACTTGAAAGCGGGGCAGAATTGCAGGAAACCGATTTCAGGAGGTAGACTGGAATTGCATTTAAAGCATAGGAAAAGAGGCAGAACGTCCACAATGATGCACTTGGCCAAAAAGGGCGTATGCGTTTTTTCCTGAATATATTCAGGAAAAAACGCATACGCCCTTTTTGGCCAACCAAGCAAGCTTGCAAAGGAAATCTGCACTACAATGAAGTCTCACTTCCCCCCTGTCAAAAGGGCCATCTGAAAAAAGTGTAAAATCCAGAAAGGCAGGACAGGCCATGGAGAACTGGGAGCCTTGTTATGCTGATGGGCGGGATGTAAATTGCCAACAGCCACTCGGGAGAAGTGTATGGTGTTTCCTGAAACATCTAAAAAACAAAGCAACAGAGCCTAGGGCACTTCCACTTATGGTCCTATAGCTTAGGGAAATTAAAATCAAAAAGACACAGCCACCCCAAAAGTTGGGACGGCTCTGTTTACAAGAACCTGGTTTACGGTACAAGTTCAATATCGCAGAAAGTGAAAAATGGATAAAGAAGTTGTGGTACTTACGTACAATGCAATATCACTCAGCAATGAAATCTATGTCATCAGGCCCGTAGCAGCATAATGAGTGGATTCAGGTATGATGATTCTAACTGAAATAAGTCACACAGAAAAAGAAACATCATAAGATATCACTAATACACGGAATGGAAACTTGGCTACACAGGAACTGAATTCCAAAACAGAACAGGGTCTCAAATTTAGAAACCCAACTTATGCTTGCTTAAGGGGAAAGGTGAGTTGGGGTGCTGCATAAAACCAGAGATTGAAATGAGCACAGATAAAGTTCCTTAAGCCAAATATGGAATAGACAAGAGCTACTCCTTGCTCAACGAAATGGATTCAACACCCCATATTAAACACCTAAGAATATACCTGACTAGGAATTATCTTAAAACCTATGGATTGCTATGTCTCCGAAAGAGAATCAAGCGTGTGTGCAGGGGCATAAACGCAGCAGTGATAGGATTGGAGAGGTTCGGTGAGCAAATGAAGACCCTTTGAAGTCATATTGCATGGTACCCATTCCACGGGTCTCAACTCTCCAGGTTTAAGGTATTCTTCCTTCAGCTAAAACATGCATGTGGAACCCAGAGTATGATCAACCGTGTGATCGGGAGACTTGTTCCAATATGTGTCAGTTTTCGTCCCCTGGTACTCGGGTGCAACATTCCAGACGCTTTACTAACACTCTCCCGACTTCGAGAGTCAGTGCCTTTAACCTCCTGTTTGGCCCAGTTTGCAATTTCTGCGGAAGATGAACAGGAATAGGGAGAACCAATGACAGACCAGCTGGAGGTGTTGGACGGGCAAATTTAACTCTCATTTCCCACCAGGAAGAGGAATTAACCAAAGGCTCAACGTGCCGTGCCGGAACCAGATTAGGGCCTGAAGCCATTCTGCGGTGTTGCGGCCAGCTCACGAGAAAGCGAGTTGAAGAAAGGAGCTCAGGGGCACTGTAATTCACAAACCTGCAGAGTTATAAATGACAGCTATCGTCCAAAAATATACTGAAGTAAGGCTGCCAAGAGGACTTGAAAGCGGGGCAGATTTGCAGGAAACCGATTTCAGGAGGTAGACTGGAATTGCATTTAAAGCATAGGAAAAGAGGCAGAACGTCCACAATGATGCACTTGGCCAAAAAGGGCGTATGCGTTTTTTCCTGAATATATTCAGGAAAAAACGCATACGCCCTTTTTGGCCAACCAAGCAAGCTTGCAAAGGAAATCTGCACTACAATGAAGTCTCACTTCCCCCCGGTCAAAAGGGCCATCTGAAAAAAGTGTAAAATCCAGAAAGGCAGGACAGGCCATGGAGAACTGGGAGCCTTGTTATGCTGATGGGCGGGATGTAAATTGCCAACAGCCACTCGGGAGAAGTGTATGGTGTTTCCTGAAACATCTAAAAAACAAAGCAACAGAGCCTAGGGCACTTCCACTTATGGTCCTATAGCTTAGGGAAATTAAAATCAAAAAGACACAGCCACCCCAAAGGTTGGGACGGCTCTGTTTACAAGAACCTGGTTTACGGTACAAGTTCAATATCGCAGAAAGTGAAAAATGGATAAAGAAGTTGTGGTACTTACGTACAATGCAGTATCACTCAGCAATGAAATCTATGTCATCAGGCCCGTAGCAGCATAATGAGTGGATTCAGGTATGATGATTCTAACTGAAATAAGTCACACAGAAAAAGAAACATCATAAGATATCACTAATACACGGAATGGAAACTTGGCTACACAGGAACTGAATTACAAAACAGAACAGGGTCTCAAATTTAGAAACCCAACTTATGCTTGCTTAAGGGGAAAGGTGAGTTGGGGTGCTGCATAAAACCAGAGATTGAAATGAGCACAGATAAAGTTCCTTAAGCCAAATATGGAATAGACAAGAGCTACTCCTTGCTCAACGAAATGGACTCAACACCCCATATTAAATGCCTAAGAGTGTACCTGAATAGGAAGTATCTTAAAACCTATAGATGGCTATGTCTCCGAAAGAGAATCAAGCGTGTGTACAGGGGCATAAATGCAGCAGTGATAGGATTGGAGAAGTTCGGTGAGCAAATGAAGACCCTTTGAAGTCATATTGCATGGTACCCATTCCACGGGTCTCAACTCTCCAGGTTTAAGGTATTCTTCCTTCAGCTAAAACATGCATGTGGAACCCAGAGTATGATCAACCGTGTGATCGGGAGACGTGTTCCAATATGTGTCAGTTTTCGTCCCCTGGTACTCCGGTGCAACATTCCAGACGCTTTACTAACACTCTCCCGACTTGGAGAGTCAGTGCCTTTAACCTCCTGTTTGGCCCAGTTTGCAATTTCTGCGGAAGATGAACAGGAATAGGGAAAACCAATGAGAGACTAGCTGGAGGTGTCTGGACGGGCAAATTTAACTCTCATTTCCCACCAGGAAGAGGAATTAACCAAAGGCTCAGCGTGCCGTGCCGGAACAAGTTTAGGGCCTGAAGCCATCCTGCGGTGTTGCGGCCAGCTCACGAGAATGCGAGTTGAAGAAAGGAGCTCAGGGGCACTGTAATTCACAAACCTGCAGAGTTATAAATGACAGCTATCGTCCAAAAATATACTGAAGTAAGGCTGCCAAGAGGACTTGAAAGCGGGGCAGAATTGCAGGAAACCGATTTCAGGAGGTAGACTGGAATTGCATTTAAAGCATAGGAAAAGAGGCAGAACGTCCACAATGATGCACTTGGCCAAAAAGGGCGTATGCGTTTTTTCCTGAATATATTCAGGAAAAAACGCATACGCCCTTTTTGGCCAACCAAGCAAGCTTGCAAAGGAAATCTGCACTACAATGAAGTCTCACTTCCCCCCGGTCAAAAGGGCCATCTGAAAAAAGTGTAAAATCCAGAAAGGCAGGACAGGCCATGGAGAACTGGGAGCCTTGTTATGCTGATGGGCGGGATGTAAATTGCCAACAGCCACTCGGGAGAAGTGTATGGTGTTTCCTGAAACATCTAAAAAACAAAGCAACAGAGCCTAGGGCACTTCCACTTATGGTCCTATAGCTTAGGGAAATTAAAATCAAGAAGACACAGCCACCCCAAAGGTTGGGACGGCTCTGTTTACAAGAACCTGGTTTACGGTACAAGTTCAATATCGCAGAAAGTGAAAAATGGATAAAGAAGTTGTGGTACTTAGGTACAATGCACTATCACTCAGCAATCAAATCTATGTCATCAGGCCCGTAGCAGCATAATGAGTGGATTCAGGTATGATGATTCTAACTGAAATAAGTCACACAGAAAAAGAAACATCATAAGATATCACTAATACAAGGAATGTAAACTTGGCTACACAGGAACTGAATTACAAAACAGAACAGGGTCTCAAATTTAGAAACCCAACTTATGCTTGCTTAAGGGGAAAGGTGAGTTGGGGTGCTGCATAAAACCAGAGATTGAAATGAGCACAGATAAAGTTCCTTAAGCCAAATATGGAATAGACAAGAGCTACTCCTTGCTCAACGAAATGGACTCAACACCCCATATTTAATGTCTAAGAGTTTACCTGACTAGGAAGTATCTTAAAACCTTTGGATTGCTATGTCTCCGAAAGAGAATCAAGCGTGTGTACAGGGGCATAAACGCAGCAGTGATTGGATTGGAGAAGTTCGGTGAGCAAATGAAGACCCTTTGAAGTCATATTGCATGGTACCCATTCCACGGGTCTCAACTCTCCAGGTTTAAGGTATTCTTCCTTCAGCTAAAATATGCATGTGGAACCCAGAGTATGATCAACCGTGTGATCGGGAGACGTGTTCCAATATGTGTCAGTTTTCGTCCCCTGGTACTCGGGTGCAACATTCCAGACGCTTTACTAACACTCTCTCGACTTGGAGAGTCAGTGCCTTTAACCTCCTGTTTGGCCCAGTTTGCAATTTCTGCGGAAGATGAACAGGAATAGGGAGAACCAATGAGAGACTAGCTGCAGGTGTCTGGACGGGCAAATTTAACTCTCATTTCCTACAAGGAAGAGGAATTAACCAAAGGCTCAGCGTGCCGTGCCGGAAGCCTGAAGCCATCCTGCGGTGTTGCGGCCAGCTCACGAGAAAGCGAGTTGAAGAAAGGAGCTCAGGGGCACTGTAATTCACAAACCTGCAGAGTTATAAATGACAGCTATCGTCCAAAAATATACTGAAGTAAGGCTGCCAAGAGGACTTGAAAGCGGGGCAGAATTGCAGGAAACCGATTTCAGGAGGTAGACTGGAATTGCATTTAAAGCATAGGAAAAGAGGCAGAACGTCCACAATGATGCACTTGGCCAAAAAGGGCGTATGCGTTTTTTCCTGAATATATTCAGGAAAAAACGCATACGCCCTTTTTGGCCAACCAAGCAAGCTTGCAAAGGAAATCTGCACTACAATGAAGTCTCACTTCCCCCCGGTCAAAAGGGCCATCTGAAAAAAGTGTAAAATCCAGAAAGGCAGGACAGGCCATGGAGAACTGGGAGCCTTGTTATGCTGATGGGTGGGATGTAAATTGCCAACAGCCACTCGGGAGAAGTGTATGGTGTTTCCTGAAACATCTAAAAAACAAAGCAACAGAGCCTAGGGCACTTCCACTTATGGTCCTATAGCTTAGGGAAATTAAAATCAAAAAGACACAGCCACCCCAAATGTTGGGACGGCTCTGTTTACAAGAACCTGGTTTACGGTACAAGTTCAATATCGCAGAAAGTGAAAAATGGATAAAGAAGTTGTGGTACTTACGTACAATGCAATATCACACAACAATGAAATATGTCATCAGGCCCGTAGCAGCATAATGAGTGGATTCAGGTATGATGATTCTAACTGAAATAAGTCACACAGAAAAAGAAACATCATAAGATATCACTAATACACGGAATGTAAACTTGGCTACACAGGAACTGAATTCCAAAACAGAACAGGGTCTCAAATTTAGAAACCCAACTTATGCTTGCTTAAGGGGAAAGGTGAGTTGGGGTGCTGCATAAAACCAGAGATTGAAATGAGCACAGATAAAGTTCCTTAAGCCAAATATGGAATAGACAAGAGCTACTCCTTGCTCAACGAAATGGATTCAACACCCCATATTAAACACCTAAGAATATACCTGACTAGGAATTATCTTAAAACCTATGGATTGCTATGTCTCCGAAAGAGAATCAAGCGTGTGTGCAGGGGCATAAACGCAGCAGTGATAGGATTGGAGAGGTTCGGTGAGCAAATGAAGACCCTTTGAAGTCATATTGCATGGTACCCATTCCACGGGTCTCAACTCTCCAGGTTTAAGGTATTCTTCCTTCAGCTAAAACATGCATGTGGAACCCAGAGTATGATCAACCGTGTGATCGGGAGACTTGTTCCAATATTTGTCAGTTTTCGTCCCCTGGTACTCGGTTGCAACATTCCAGACGCTTTACTAACACTCTCCCGACTTCGAGAGTCAGTGCCTTTAACCTCCTGTTTGGCCCAGTTTGCAATTTCTGCGGAAGATGAACAGGAATAGGGAGAACCAATGACAGACCAGCTGGAGGTGTTGGACGGGCAAATTTAACTCTCATTTCCCACCAGGAAGAGGAATTAACCAAAGTCTCAGCGTGCCGTGCCGGAACCAGATTAGGGCCCGAAGCAATCCTACGGTGTTGCGGCCAGCTCACGAGAAAGCGAGTTGAAGAAAGGAGCTCAGGGGCACTGTAATTCACAAACCTGCAGAGTTATAAATGACAGCTATCGTCCAAAAATATACTGAAGTAAGGCTGCCAAGAGGACTTGAAAGCGGGGCAGAATTGCAGGAAACCGATTTCAGGAGGTAGACTGGAATTGCATTTAAAGCATAGGAAAAGAGGCAGAAGGTCCACAATGATGCACTTGGCCAAAAAGGGCGTATGCGTTTTTTCCTGAATATATTCAGGAAAAAACGCATACGCCCTTTTTGGCCAACCAAGCAAGCTTGCAAAGGAAATCTGCACTACAATGAAGTCTCACTTCCCCCCGGTCAAAAGGGCCATCTGAAAAAAGTGTAAAATCCAGAAAGGCAGGACAGGCCATGGAGAACTGGGAGCCTTGTTATGCTGATGGGCGGGATGTAAATTGCCAACAGCCACTCGGGAGAAGTGTATGGTGTTTCCTGAAACATCTAAAAAACAAAGCAACAGAGCCTAGGGCACTTCCACTTATGGTCCTATAGCTTAGGGAAATTAAAATCAAAAAGACACAGCCACCCCAAAGGTTGGGACGGCTCTGTTTACAAGAACCTGGTTTACGGTACAAGTTCAATATCGCAGAAAGTGAAAAATGGATAAAGAAGTTGTGGTACTTACGTACAATGCAGTATCACTCAGCAATGAAATCTATGTCATCAGGCCCGTAGCAGCATAATGAGTGGATTCAGGTATGATGATTCTAACTGAAATAAGTCACACAGAAAAAGAAACATCATAAGATATCACTAATACACGGAATGGAAACTTGGCTACATAGGAACTGAATTCCAAAACAGAACAGGGTCTCAAATTTAGAAACCCAACTTATGCTTGCTTAAGGGGAAAGGTGAGTTGGGGTGCTGCATAAAACCAGAGATTGAAATGAGCACAGATAAAGTTCCTTAAGCCAAATATGTAATAGACAAGAGCTACTCCTTGCTCAACGAAATGGACTCAACACCCCATATTAAACGCCTAAGAATGTACCTGACTAGGAAGTATCTTAAAACCTATGGATTGCTATGTCTCCAAAAGAGAATCAAGCGTGTGTACAGGGGCATAAACGCAGCAGTGATAGGACTGGAGAGGTTCGGTGAGCAAATGAAGACCCTTTGAAGTCATATTGCATGGTACCCATTCCACGGGTCTCAACTCTCCAGGTTTAAGGTATTCTTCCTTCAGCTAAAACATGCATGTGGAACCCAGAGTATGATCAACCGTGTGATCGGGAGACGTGTTCCAATATGTCTCAGTTTTCTTCCCCTGGTACTCGGGTGCAACATTCCAGACGCTTTACTAACACTCTCCCGACTTGGAGAGTCAGTGCCTTTAACCTCCTGTTTGGCCCAGTTTTCAATTTCTGCGGAAGATGAACAGGAATAGGGAGAACCAATGACAGACTAGCTGGAGGTGTCTGGACGGGCAAATTTAACTCTCATTTCCCACCAGGAAGAGGAATTAACCAAAGGCTCAGCGTGCCGTGCCGGAACCAGATTAGGGCCCGAAGCAATCCTACGGTGTTGCGGCCAGCTCACGAGAAAGCGAGTTGAAGAAAGGAGCTCAGGGGCACTGTAATTCACAAACCTGCAGAGTTATAAATGACAGCTATCGTCCAAAAATATACTGAAGTAAGGCTGCCAAGAGGACTTGAAAGCGGGGCAGAATTGCAGGAAACCGATTTCAGGAGGTAGACTGGAATTGCATTTAAAGCATAGGAAAAGAGGCAGAACGTCCACAATGATGCACTTGGCCAAAAAGGGCGTATGCGTTTTTTCCTGAATATATTCAGGAAAAAACGCATACGCCCTTTTTGGCCAACCAAGCAAGCTTGCAAAGGAAATCTGCACTACAATGAAGTCTCACTTCCCCCCTGTCAAAAGGGCCATCTGAAAAAAGTGTAAAATCCAGAAAGGCAGGACAGGCCATGGAGAACTGGGAGCCTTGTTATGCTGATGGGCGGGATGTAAATTGCCAACAGCCACTCGGGAGAAGTGTATGGTGTTTCCTGAAACATCTAAAAAACAAAGCAACAGAGCCTAGGGCACTTCCACTTATGGTCCTATAGCTTAGGGAAATTAAAATCAAAAAGACACAGCCACCCCAAAAGTTGGGACGGCTCTGTTTACAAGAACCTGGTTTACGGTACAAGTTCAATATCGCAGAAAGTGAAAAATGGATAAAGAAGTTGTGGTACTTACGTACAATGCAATATCACTCAGCAATGAAATCTATGTCATCAGGCCCGTAGCAGCATAATGAGTGGATTCAGGTATGATGATTCTAACTGAAATAAGTCACACAGAAAAAGAAACATCATAAGATATCACTAATACACGGAATGGAAACTTGGCTACACAGGAACTGAATTCCAAAACAGAACAGGGTCTCAAATTTAGAAACCCAACTTATGCTTGCTTAAGGGGAAAGGTGAGTTGGGGTGCTGCATAAAACCAGAGATTGAAATGAGCACAGATAAAGTTCCTTAAGCCAAATATGGAATAGACAAGAGCTACTCCTTGCTCAACGAAATGGATTCAACACCCCATATTAAACACCTAAGAATATACCTGACTAGGAATTATCTTAAAACCTATGGATTGCTATGTCTCCGAAAGAGAATCAAGCGTGTGTGCAGGGGCATAAACGCAGCAGTGATAGGATTGGAGAGGTTCGGTGAGCAAATGAAGACCCTTTGAAGTCATATTGCATGGTACCCATTCCACGGGTCTCAACTCTCCAGGTTTAAGGTATTCTTCCTTCAGCTAAAACATGCATGTGGAACCCAGAGTATGATCAACCGTGTGATCGGGAGACGTGTTCCAATATGTGTCAGTTTTCGTCCCCTGGTACTCCGGTGCAACATTCCAGACGCTTTACTAACACTCTCCCGACTTGGAGAGTCAGTGCCTTTAACCTCCTGTTTGGCCCAGTTTGCAATTTCTGCGGAAGATGAACAGGAATAGGGAAAACCAATGAGAGACTAGCTGGAGGTGTCTGGACGGGCAAATTTAACTCTCATTTCCCACCAGGAAGAGGAATTAACCAAAGGCTCAGCGTGCCGTGCCGGAACAAGTTTAGGGCCTGAAGCCATCCTGCGGTGTTGCGGCCAGCTCACGAGAAAGCGAGTTGAAGAAAGGAGCTCAGGGGCACTGTAATTCACAAACCTGCAGAGTTATAAATGACAGCTATCATCCAAAAATATACTGAAGTAAGGCTGCCAAGAGGACTTGAAAGTGGGGCAGAATTGCAGGAAACCGATTTCAGGAGGTAGACTGGAATTGCATTTAAAGCATAGGAAAAGAGGCAGAACGTCCACAATGATGCACTTGGCCAAAAAGGGCGTATGCGTTTTTTCCTGAATATATTCAGGAAAAAACGCATACGCCCTTTTTGGCCAACCAAGCAAGCTTGCAAAGGAAATCTGCACTACAATGAAGTCTCACTTCCCCCCGGTCAAAAGGGCCATCTGAAAAAAGTGTAAAATCCAGAAAGGCAGGACAGGCCATGGAGAACTGGGAGCCTTGTTATGCTGATGGGCGGGATGTAAATTGCCAACAGCCACTCGGGAGAAGTGTATGGTGTTTCCTGAAACATCTAAAAAACAAAGCAACAGAGCCTAGGGCACTTCCACTTATGGTCCTATAGCTTAGGGAAATTAAAATCAAGAAGACACAGCCACCCCAAAGGTTGGGACGGCTCTGTTTACAAGAACCTGGTTTACGGTACAAGTTCAATATCGCAGAAAGTGAAAAATGGATAAAGAAGTTGTGGTACTTAGGTACAATGCACTATCACTCAGCAATGAAATCTATGTCATCAGGCCAGTAGCAGCATAATGAGTGGATTCAGGTATGATGATTCTAACTGAAATAAGTCACACAGAAAAAGAAACATCATAAGATATCACTAATACAAGGAATGTAAACTTGGCTACACAGGAACTGAATTACAAAACAGAACAGGGTCTCAAATTTAGAAACCCAACTTATGCTTGCTTAAGGGGAAAGGTGAGTTGGGGTGCTGCATAAAACCAGAGATTGAAATGAGCACAGATAAAGTTCCTTAAGCCAAATATGGAATAGACAAGAGCTACTCCTTGCTCAACGAAATGGACTCAACACCCCATATTTAATGCCTAAGAGTTTACCTGACTAGGAAGTATCTTAAAACCTTTGGATTGCTATGTCTCCGAAAGAGAATCAAGCGTGTGTACAGGGGCATAAACGCAGCAGTGATTGGATTGGAGAAGTTCGGTGAGCAAATGAAGACCCTTTGAAGTCATATTGCATGGTACCCATTCCACGGGTCTCAACTCTCCAGGTTTAAGGTATTCTTCCTTCAGCTAAAATATGCATGTGGAACCCAGAGTATGATCAACCGTGTGATCGGGAGATGTGTTCCAATATGTCTCAGTTTTCGTCCCCTGGTACTCGGGTGCAACATTCCAGACGCTTTACTAACACTCTCTCGACTTGGAGAGTCAGTGCCTTTAACCTCCTGTTTGGCCCAGTTTGCAATTTCTGCGGAAGATGAACAGGAATAGGGAGAACCAATGAGAGACTAGCTGCAGGTGTCTGGACGGGCAAATTTAACTCTCATTTCCCACAAGGAAGAGGAATTAACCAAAGGCTCAGCGTGCCGTGCCGGAAGCCTGAAGCCATCCTGCGGTGTTGCGGCCAGCTCACGAGAAAGCGAGTTGAAGAAAGGAGCTCAGGGGCACTGTAATTCACAAACCTGCAGAGTTATAAATGACAGCTATCGTCCAAAAATATACTGAAGTAAGGCTGCCAAGAGGACTTGAAAGCGGGGCAGAATTGCAGGAAACCGATTTCAGGAGGTAGACTGGAATTGCATTTAAAGCATAGGAAAAGAGGCAGAACGTCCACAATGATGCACTTGGCCAAAAAGGGCGTATGCGTTTTTTCCTGAATATATTCAGGAAAAAACGCATACGCCCTTTTTGGCCAACCAAGCAAGCTTGCAAAGGAAATCTGCACTACAATGAAGTCTCACTTCCCCCCGGTCAAAAGGGCCATCTGAAAAAAGTGTAAAATCCAGAAAGGCAGGACAGGCCATGGAGAACTGGGAGCCTTGTTATGCTGATGGGTGGGATGTAAATTGCCAACAGCCACTCGGGAGAAGTGTATGGTGTTTCCTGAAACATCTAAAAAACAAAGCAACAGAGCCTAGGGCACTTCCACTTATGGTGCTATAGCTAGGGAAATTAAAATCAAAAAGACACAGCCACCCCAAATGTTGGGACGGCTCTGTTTACAAGAACCTGGTTTACGGAACAAGTTCAATATCGCAGAAAGTGAAAAATGGATAAAGAAGTTGTGGTACTTACGTACAATGCAATATCACACAACAATGAAATATGTCATCAGGCCCGTAGCAGCATAATGAGTGGATTCAGGTATGATGATTCTAACTGAAATAAGTCACACAGAAAAAGAAACATCATAAGATATCACTAATACACGGAATGTAAACTTGACTACACAGGAACTGAATTCCAAAACAGAACAGGGTCTCAAATTTAGAAACCCAACTTATGCTTGCTTAAGGGGAAAGGTGAGTTGGGGTGCTGCATAAAACCAGAGATTGAAATGAGCACAGATAAAGTTCCTTAAGCCAAATATGGAATAGACAAGAGCTACTCCTTGCTCAACGAAATGGATTCAACACCCCATATTAAACACCTAAGAATATACCTGACTAGGAATTATCTTAAAACCTATGGATTGCTATGTCTCCGAAAGAGAATCAAGCGTGTGTGCAGGGGCATAAACGCAGCAGTGATAGGATTGGAGAGGTTCGGTGAGCAAATGAAGACCCTTTGAAGTCATATTGCATGGTACCCATTCCACGGGTCTCAACTCTCCAGGTTTAAGGTATTCTTCCTTCAGCTAAAACATGCATGTGGAACCCAGAGTATGATCAACCGTGTGATCGGGAGACTTGTTCCAATATGTGTCAGTTTTCGTCCCCTGGTACTCGGGTGCAACATTCCAGACGCTTTACTAACACTCTCCCGACTTCGAGAGTCAGTGCCTTTAACCTCCTGTTTGGCCCAGTTTGCAATTTCTGCAGAAGATGAACAGGAATAGGGAGAACCAATGACAGACCAGCTGGAGGTGTTGGACGGGCAAATTTAACTCTCATTTCCCACCAGGAAGAGGAATTAACCAAAGGCTCAGCGTGCCGTGCCGGAACCAGATTAGGGCCTGAAGCCATTCTGCGGTGTTGCGGCCAGCTCACGAGAAAGCGAGTTGAAGAAAGGAGCTCAGGGGCACTGTAATTCACAAACCTGCAGAGTTATAAATGACAGCTATCGTCCAAAAATATACTGAAGTAAGGCTGCCAAGAGGACTTGAAAGCGGGGCAGAATTGCAGGAAACCGATTTCAGGAGGTAGACTGGAATTGCATTTAAAGCATAGGAAAAGAGGCAGAACGTCCACAATGATGCACTTGGCCAAAAAGGGCGTATGCGTTTTTTCCTGAATATATTCAGGAAAAAACGCATACGCCCTTTTTGGCCAACCAAGCAAGCTTGCAAAGGAAATCTGCACTACAATGAAGTCTCACTTCCCCCCGGTCAAAAGGGCCATCTGAAAAAAGTGTAAAATCCAGAAAGGCAGGACAGGCCATGGAGAAATGGGAGCCTTGTTATGCTGATGGGCGGGATGTAAATTGCCAACAGCCACTCGGGAGAAGTGTATGGTGTTTCCTGAAACATCTAAAAAACAAAGCAACAGAGCCTAGGGCACTTCCACTTATGGTCCTATAGCTTAGGGAAATTAAAATCAAGAAGACACAGCCACCCCAAAGGTTGGGACGGCTCTGTTTACAAGAACCTGGTTTACGGTACAAGTTCAATATCGCAGAAAGTGAAAAACGGATAAAGAAGTTGTGGTACTTACGTACAATGCAGTATCACTCAGCAATGAAATCTATGTCATCAGGCCCGTAGCAGCATAATGAGTGGATTCAGGTATGATGATTCTAACTGAAATAAGTCACACAGAAAAAGAAACATCATAAGATATCACTAATACACGGAATGTAAACTTGGCTACACAGGAACTGAATTCCAAAACAGAACAGGGTCTCAAATTTAGAAAACCAACTTATGCTTGCTTAAGGGGAAAGGTGAGTTGGGGTGCTGCATAAAACCAGAGATTGAAATGAGCACAGATAAAGTTCCTTAAGCCAAATATGGAATAGACAAGAGCTACTCCTTGCTCAACGAAATGGACTCAACACCCCATATTAAATGCCTAAGAGTGTACCTGACTAGGAAGTATCTTAAAACCTATGGATGGCTATGTCTCCGAAAGAGAATCAAGCGTGTGTACAGGGGCATAAATGCAGCAGTGATAGGATTGGAGAAGTTCGGTGAGCAAATGAAGACCCTTTGAAGTCATATTGCATGGTACCCATTCCACGGGTCTCAACTCTCCAGGTTTAAGGTATTCTTCCTTCAGCTAAAACATGCATGTGGAACCCAGAGTATGATCAACCGTGTGATCGGGAGACGTGTTCCAATATGTGTCAGTTTTCGTCCCCTGATACTCCGGTGCAACATTCCAGACGCTTTACTAACACTCTCCCGACTTGGAGAGTCAGTGCCTTTAACCTCCTGTTTGGCCCAGTTTGCAATTTCTGCGGAAGATGAACAGGAATAGGGAAAACCAATGAGAGACTAGCTGGAGGTGTCTGGACGGGCAAATTTAACTCTCATTTCCCACCAGGAAGAGGAATTAACCAAAGGCTCAGCGTGCCGTGCCGGAACAAGTTTAGGGCCTGAAGCCATCCTGCGGTGTTGCGGCCAGCTCACGAGAAAGCGAGTTGAAGAAAGGAGCTCAGGGGCACTGTAATTCACAAACCTGCAGAGTTATAAATGACAGCTATCGTCCAAAAATATACTGAAGTAAGGCTGCCAAGAGGACTTGAAAGCGGGGCAGAATTGCAGGAAACCGATTTCAGGAGGTAGACTGGAATTGCATTTAAAGCATAGGAAAAGAGGCAGAACGTCCACAATGATGCACTTGGCCAAAAAGGGCGTATGCGTTTTTTCCTGAATATATTCAGGAAAAAACGCATACGCACTTTTTGGCCAACCAAGCAAGCTTGCAAAGGAAATCTGCACTACAATGAAGTCTCACTTCCCCCCGGTCAAAAGGGCCATCTGAAAAAAGTGTAAAATCCAGAAAGGCAGGACAGGCCATGGAGAACTGGGAGCCTTGTTATGCTGATGGGCGGGATGTAAATTGCCAACAGCCACTCGGGAGAAGTGTATGGTGTTTCCTGAAACATCTAAAAAACAAAGCAACAGAGCCTAGGGCACTTCCACTTATGGTCCTATAGCTTAGGGAAATTAAAATCAAGAAGACACAGCCACCCCAAAGGTTGGGACGGCTCTGTTTACAAGAACCTGGTTTACGGTACAAGTTCAATATCGCAGAAAGTGAAAAACGGATAAAGAAGTTGTGGTACTTACGTACAATGCAGTATCACTCAGCAATGAAATCTATGTCATCAGGCCCGTAGCAGCATAATGAGTGGATTCAGGTATGATGATTCTAACTGAAATAAGTCACACAGAAAAAGAAACATCATAAGATATCACTAATACACGGAATGTAAACTTGGCTACACAGGAACTGAATTCCAAAACAGAACAGGGTCTCAAATTTAGAAAACCAACTTATGCTTGCTTAAGGGGAAAGGTGAGTTGGGGTGCTGCATAAAACCAGAGATTGAAATGAGCACAGATAAAGTTCCTTAAGCCAAATATGGAATAGACAAGAGCTACTCCTTGCTCAACGAAATGGACTCAACACCCCATATTAAATGCCTAAGAGTGTACCTGACTAGGAAGTATCTTAAAACCTATGGATTGCTATGTCTCCGAAAGAGAATCAAGCGTGTGTACAGGGGCATAAATGCAGCAGTGATAGGATTGGAGAAGTTCGGTTAGCAAATGAAGACCCTTTGAAGTCATATTGCATGGTACCCATTCCACGGGTCTCAACTCTCCAGGTTTAAGGTATTCTTCCTTCAGCTAAAACATGCATGTGGAACCCAGAGTATGATCAACCGTGTGATCGGGAGACGTGTTCCAATATGTGTCAGTTTTCGTCCCCTGATACTCCGGTGCAACATTCCAGACGCTTTACTAACACTCTCCCGACTTGGAGAGTCAGTGCCTTTAACCTCCTGTTTGGCCCAGTTTGCAATTTCTGCGGAAGATGAACAGGAATAGGGAAAACCAATGAGAGACTAGCTGGAGGTGTCTGGACGGGCAAATTTAACTCTCATTTCCCACCAGGAAGAGGAATTAACCAAAGGCTCAGCGTGCCGTGCCGGAACAAGTTTAGGGCCTGAAGCCATCCTGCGGTGTTGCGGCCAGCTCACGAGAAAGCGAGTTGAAGAAAGGAGCTCAGGGGCACTGTAATTCACAAACCTGCAGAGTTATAAATGACAGCTATCGTCCAAAAATATACTGAAGTAAGGCTGCCAAGAGGACTTGAAAGCGGGGCAGAATTGCAGGAAACCGATTTCAGGAGGTAGACTGGAATTGCATTTAAAGCATAGGAAAAGAGGCAGAACGTCCACAATGATGCACTTGGCCAAAAAGGGCGTATGCGTTTTTTCCTGAATATATTCAGGAAAAAACGCATACGCACTTTTTGGCCAACCAAGCAAGCTTGCAAAGGAAATCTGCACTACAATGAAGTCTCACTTCCCCCCGGTCAAAAGGGCCATCTGAAAAAAGTGTAAAATCCAGAAAGGCAGGACAGGCCATGGAGAACTGGGAGCCTTGTTATGCTGATGGGCGGGATGTAAATTGCCAACAGCCACTCGGGAGAAGTGTATGGTGTTTCCTGAAACATCTAAAAAACAAAGCAACAGAGCCTAGGGCACTTCCACTTATGGTCCTATAGCTTAGGGAAATTAAAATCAAGAAGACACAGCCACCCCAAAGGTTGGGACGGCTCTGTTTACAAGAACCTGGTTTACGGTACAAGTTCAATATCGCAGAAAGTGAAAAACGGATAAAGAAGTTGTGGTACTTACGTACAATGCAGTATCACTCAGCAATGAAATCTATGTCATCAGGCCCGTAGCAGCATAATGAGTGGATTCAGGTATGATGATTCTAACTGAAATAAGTCACACAGAAAAAGAAACATCATAAGATATCACTAATACACGGAATGTAAACTTGGCTACACAGGAACTGAATTCCAAAACAGAACAGGGTCTCAAATTTAGAAAACCAACTTATGCTTGCTTAAGGGGAAAGGTGAGTTGGGGTGCTGCATAAAACCAGAGATTGAAATGAGCACAGATAAAGTTCCTTAAGCCAAATATGGAATAGACAAGAGCTACTCCTTGCTCAACGAAATGGACTCAACACCCCATATTAAATGCCTAAGAGTGTACCTGACTAGGAAGTATCTTAAAACCTATGGATGGCTATGTCTCCGAAAGAGAATCAAGCGTGTGTACAGGGGCATAAATGCAGCAGTGATAGGATTGGAGAAGTTCGGTGAGCAAATGAAGACCCTTTGAAGTCATATTGCATGGTACCCATTCCACGGGTCTCAACTCTCCAGGTTTAAGGTATTCTTCCTTCAGCTAAAACATGCATGTGGAACCCAGAGTATGATCAACCGTGTGATCGGGAGACGTGTTCCAATATGTGTCAGTTTTCGTCCCCTGATACTCCGGTGCAACATTCCAGACGCTTTACTAACACTCTCCCGACTTGGAGAGTCAGTGCCTTTAACCTCCTGTTTGGCCCAGTTTGCAATTTCTGCGGAAGATGAACAGGAATAGGGAAAACCAATGAGAGACTAGCTGGAGGTGTCTGGACGGGCAAATTTAACTCTCATTTCCCACCAGGAAGAGGAATTAACCAAAGGCTCAGCGTGCCGTGCCGGAACAAGTTTAGGGCCTGAAGCCATCCTGCGGTGTTGCGGCCAGCTCACGAGAAAGCGAGTTGAAGAAAGGAGCTCAGGGGCACTGTAATTCACAAACCTGCAGAGTTATAAATGACAGCTATCGTCCAAAAATATACTGAAGTAAGGCTGCCAAGAGGACTTGAAAGCGGGGCAGAATTGCAGGAAACCGATTTCAGGAGGTAGACTGGAATTGCATTTAAAGCATAGGAAAAGAGGCAGAACGTCCACAATGATGCACTTGGCCAAAAAGGGCGTATGCGTTTTTTCCTGAATATATTCAGGAAAAAACGCATACGCACTTTTTGGCCAACCAAGCAAGCTTGCAAAGGAAATCTGCACTACAATGAAGTCTCACTTCCCCCCGGTCAAAAGGGCCATCTGAAAAAAGTGTAAAATCCAGAAAGGCAGGACAGGCCATGGAGAACTGGGAGCCTTGTTATGCTGATGGGCGGGATGTAAATTGCCAACAGCCACTCGGGAGAAGTGTATGGTGTTTCCTGAAACATCTAAAAAACAAAGCAACAGAGCCTAGGGCACTTCCACTTATGGTCCTATAGCTTAGGGAAATTAAAATCAAGAAGACACAGCCACCCCAAAGGTTGGGACGGCTCTGTTTACAAGAACCTGGTTTACGGTACAAGTTCAATATCGCAGAAAGTGAAAAACGGATAAAGAAGTTGTGGTACTTACGTACAATGCAGTATCACTCAGCAATGAAATCTATGTCATCAGGCCCGTAGCAGCATAATGAGTGGATTCAGGTATGATGATTCTAACTGAAATAAGTCACACAGAAAAAGAAACATCATAAGATATCACTAATACACGGAATGTAAACTTGGCTACACAGGAACTGAATTCCAAAACAGAACAGGGTCTCAAATTTAGAAAACCAACTTATGCTTGCTTAAGGGGAAAGGTGAGTTGGGGTGCTGCATAAAACCAGAGATTGAAATGAGCACAGATAAAGTTCCTTAAGCCAAATATGGAATAGACAAGAGCTACTCCTTGCTCAACGAAATGGACTCAACACCCCATATTAAATGCCTAAGAGTGTACCTGACTAGGAAGTATCTTAAAACCTATGGATGGCTATGTCTCCGAAAGAGAATCAAGCGTGTGTACAGGGGCATAAATGCAGCAGTGATAGGATTGGAGAAGTTCGGTTAGCAAATGAAGACCCTTTGAAGTCATATTGCATGGTACCCATTCCACGGGTCTCAACTCTCCAGGTTTAAGGTATTCTTCCTTCAGCTAAAACATGCATGTGGAACCCAGAGTATGATCAACCGTGTGATCGGGAGACGTGTTCCAATATGTGTCAGTTTTCGTCCCCTGATACTCCGGTGCAACATTCCAGACGCTTTACTAACACTCTCCCGACTTGGAGAGTCAGTGCCTTTAACCTCCTGTTTGGCCCAGTTTGCAATTTCTGCGGAAGATGAACAGGAATAGGGAAAACCAATGAGAGACTAGCTGGAGGTGTCTGGACGGGCAAATTTAACTCTCATTTCCCACCAGGAAGAGGAATTAACCAAAGGCTCAGCGTGCCGTGCCGGAACAAGTTTAGGGCCTGAAGCCATCCTGCGGTGTTGCGGCCAGCTCACGAGAAAGCGAGTTGAAGAAAGGAGCTCAGGGGCACTGTAATTCACAAACCTGCAGAGTTATAAATGACAGCTATCGTCCAAAAATATACTGAAGTAAGGCTGCCAAGAGGACTTGAAAGCGGGGCAGAATTGCAGGAAACCGATTTCAGGAGGTAGACTGGAATTGCATTTAAAGCATAGGAAAAGAGGCAGAACGTCCACAATGATGCACTTGGCCAAAAAGGGCGTATGCGTTTTTTCCTGAATATATTCAGGAAAAAACGCATACGCACTTTTTGGCCAACCAAGCAAGCTTGCAAAGGAAATCTGCACTACAATGAAGTCTCACTTCCCCCCGGTCAAAAGGGCCATCTGAAAAAAGTGTAAAATCCAGAAAGGCAGGACAGGCCATGGAGAACTGGGAGCCTTGTTATGCTGATGGGCGGGATGTAAATTGCCAACAGCCACTCGGGAGAAGTGTATGGTGTTTCCTGAAACATCTAAAAAACAAAGCAACAGAGCCTAGGGCACTTCCACTTATGGTCCTATAGCTTAGGGAAATTAAAATCAAGAAGACACAGCCACCCCAAAGGTTGGGACGGCTCTGTTTACAAGAACCTGGTTTACGGTACAAGTTCAATATCGCAGAAAGTGAAAAATGGATAAAGAAGTTGTGGTACTTACGTACAATGCACTATCACTCAGCAATGAAATCTATGTCATCAGGCCCGTAGCAGCATAATGAGTGGATTCAGGTATGATGATTCTAACTGAAATAAGTCACACAGAAAAAGAAACATCATAAGATATCACTAATACACGGAATGTAAACTTGGCTACACAGGAACTGAATTACAAAACAGAACAGGGTCTCAAATTTAGAAAACCAACTTATGCTTGCTTAAGGGGAAAGGTGAGTTGGGGTGCTGCATAAAACCAGAGATTGAAATGAGCACAGATAAAGTTCCTTAAGCCAAATATGGAATAGACAAGAGCTACTCCTTGCTCAACGAAATGGATTCAACACCCCATATTAAACGCCTAAGAATCTACCTGACTAGGAAGTATCTTAAAACCTATGGACTGCTATGTCTCCGAAAGAGAATCAAGCGTGTGTACAGGGGCATAAACGCAGCAGTGATAGGATTGGAGAGGTTCGGTGAGCAAATGAAGACCCTTTGAAGTCATATTGCATGGTACCCATTCCACGGGTCTCAACTCTCCAGGTTTAAGGTATTCTTCCTTCAGCTAAAACATGCATGTGGAACCCAGAGTATGATCAACCATGTGATCGGGAGACGTGTTCAAGTATGTCTCAGTTTTCGTACCCTGGTACTCGGGTGCAACATTCCAGACGCTTTACTATCACTCTCCCGACTTGGAGAGTCAGTGCCTTTAACCTCCTGTTTGGCCCAGTTTGCAATTTCTGCGGAAGATGAACAGGAATAGGGAGAACCAATGAGAGACTAGCTGGAGGTGCCTGGATGGGCAAATTTAACTCTCATTTCCCACCACGAAGAGGAATTAACCAAAGCCTCAGCGTGCCGTGCCGGAACCAGATTAGGGCCTGAAGCCATCCTGCGGTGTTGCGGCCAGCTCACGAGAAAGCGAGTTGAAGAAAGGAGCTCAGGGGCACTGTAATTCACAAACCTGCAGAGTTATAAATGACAGCTATCGTCCAAAAATATACTGAAGTAAGGCTGCCAAGAGGACTTGAAAGCGGGGCAGAATTGCAGGAAACCGATTTCAGGAGGTAGACTGGAATTGCATTTAAAGCATAGGAAAAGAGGCAGAACGTCCACAATGATGCACTTGGCCAAAACGGGCGTATGCGTTTTTTCCTGAATATATTCAGGAAAAAATGCATACGCCCTTTTTGGCCAACCAAGCAAGCTTGCAAAGGAAATCTGCACTACAATGAAGTCTCACTTCCCCCCGGTCAAAAGGGCCATCTGAAAAAAGTGTAAAATCCAGAAAGGCAGGACAGGCCATGGAGAACTGGGAGCCTTGTTATGCTGATGGGCGGGATGTAAATTGCCAACAGCCACTCGGGAGAAGTGTATGGTGTTTCCTGAAACATCTAAAAAACAAAGCAACAGAGCCTAGGGCACTTCCACTTATGGTCCTATAGCTTAGGGAAATTAAAATCAAAAAGACACAGCCACCCCAAAAGTTGGGACGGCTCTGTTTACAAGAACCTGGTTTACGGTACAAGTTCAATATCGCAGAAAGTGAAAAACGGATAAAGAAGTTGTGGTACTTACGTACAATGCAATATCACTCAGCAATGAAATCTATGTCATCAGGCCCGTAGCAGCATAATGAGTGGATTCAGGTATGATGATTCTAACTGAAATAAGTCACACAGAAAAAGAAACATCATAAGATATCACTAATACACGGAATGTAAACTTGGCTACATAGGAACTGAATTACAAAACAGAACAGGGTCTCAAATTTAGAAACCCAACTTATGCTTGCTTAAGGGGAAAGGTGAGTTTGGGTGCTGCATAAAACCAGAGATTGAAATGAGCACAGATAAAGTTCCTTAACCAAATATGGAATAGACAAGAGCTACTCCTTGCTCAACGAAATGGATTCAACACCCCATATTAAACACCTAAGAATATACCTGACTAGGAAGTATCTTAAAACCTATGGATTGCTATGTCTCCGAAAGAGAATCAAGCGTGTGTGCAGGGGCATAAACGCAGCAGTGATAGGATTGGAGAGGTTCGGTGAGCAAATGAAGACCCTTTGAAGTCATATTGCATGGTACCCATTCCACGGGTCTCAAATCTCCAGGTTTAAGGTATTCTTCCTTCAGATAAAACATGCATGTGGAACCCAGAGTATGATCAACCGTGTGATCGGGAGACGTGTTCCAATATGTGTCAGTTTTCGTCCCCTGGTACTCGGGTGCAACATTCCAGACGCTTTACTAACACTCTCCCGACTTGGAGAGTCAGTGCCTTTAACCTCCTGTTTGGCCCAGTTTGCAATTTCTGCGGAAGATGAACAGGAATAGGGAGAACCAATGAGAGACTAGCTGGAGGTGTCTGGACGGGCAAATTTAACTCTCATTTCCCACCACGAAGAGGAATTAACCAAAGGCTCAGCGTGCCGTGTCGGAACCAGATTAGGGCCTGAAGCCATCCTGCGGTGTTGCGGCCAGCTCACGAGAAAGCGAGTTGAAGAAAGGAGCTCAGGGGCACTGTAATTCACAAACCTGCAGAGTTATAAATGACAGCTATCATCCAAAAATATACTGAAGTAAGGCTGCCAAGAGGACTTGAAAGCGGGGCAGAATTGCAGGAAACCGATTTCAGGAGGTAGACTGGAATTGCATTTAAAGCATAGGAAAAGAGGCAGAACGTCCACAATGATGCACTTGGCCAAAACGGGCGTATGCGTTTTTTCTGGAATATATTCAGGAAAAAACGCATACGCCCTTTTTGGCCAACCAAGCAAGCTTGCAAAGGAAATCTGCACTACAATGAAGTCTCACTTCCCCCCGGTCAAAAGGGCCATCTGAAAAAAGTGTAAAATCCAGAAAGGCAGGACAGGCCATGGAGAACTGGGAGCCTTGTTATGCTGATGGGCGGGATGTAAATTGCCAACAGCCACTCGGGAGAAGTGTATGGTGTTTCCTGAAACATCTAAAAAACAAAGCAACAGAGCCTAGGGCACTTCCACTTATGGTCCTATTGCTTAGGGAAATTAAAATCAAAAAGACACAGCCACCCCAAAGGTTGGGACGGCTCTGTTTACAAGAACCTGGTTTACGGTACAAGTTCAATATCGCAGAAAGTGAAAAACGGATAAAGAAGTTGTGGTACTTACGTACAATGCAATATCACTCAGCAAGGAAATCTATGTCATCAGGCCCGTAGCAGCATAATGAGTGGATTCAGGTATGATGATTCTAACTGAAATAAGTCACACAGAAAAAGAAACATCATAAGATATCACTAATACACGGAATGTAAACTTGGCTGCAAAGGAACTGAATTCCAAAACAGAACAGGGTCTCAAATTTAGAAAACCAACTTATGCTTGCTTAAGGGGAAAGGTGAGTTAGGGTGCTGCATAAAACCAGAGATTGAAATGAGCACAGATAAAGTTCCTTAACCAAATATGGAATAGACAAGAGCTACTCCTTGCTCAACGAAATGGATTCAACACCCCATATTAAATGCCTAAGAATATACCTGACTAGGAAGTATCTTAAAACCTATGGATTGCTATGTCTCCGAAAGAGAATCAAGCGTGTGTACAGGGGCATAAACGCAGCAGTGATAGGATTGGAGAGGTTCGGTGAGCAAATGAAGACCCTTTGAAGTCATATTGCATGGTACCCATTCCACGGGTCTCAAATCTCCAGGTTTAAGGTATTCTTCCTTCAGCTAAAACATGCATGTGGAACCCAGAGTATGATCAACCGTGTGATCGGGAGACGTGTTCCAATATGTGTCAGTTTTCGTCCCCTGGTACTCGGGTGCAACATTCCAGACGCTTTACTAACACTCTCCCGACTTGGAGAGTCAGTGCCTTTAACCTCCTGTTTGGCCCAGTTTGCAATTTCTGCGGAAGATGAACAGGAATAGGGAGAACCAATGAGAGACTAGCTGGAGGTGTCTGGACGGGCAAATTTAACTCTCATTTCCCACCACGAAGAGGAATTAACCAAAGGCTCAGCGTGCCGTGCCGGAACCAGATTAGGGCCTGAAGCCATCCTGCGGTGTTGCGGCCAGCTCACGAGAAAGCGAGTTGAAGAAAGGAGCTCAGGGGCACTGTAATTCACAAACCTGCAGAGTTATAAATGACAGCTATCGTCCAAAAATATACTGAAGTAAGGCTGCCAAGTGGACTTGAAAGCGGTGCAGAATTGCAGGAAACCGATTTCAGGAGGTAGACTGGAATTGCATTGAAAGCATAGGAAAAGAGGCAGAACGTCCACAATGATGCACTTGGCCAAAAAGGGCGTATGCGTTTTTTCCTGAATATATTCAGGAAAAAACGCATACGCCCTTTTTGGCCAACCAAGCAAGCTTGCAAAGGAAATCTGCACTACAATGAAGTCTCACTTCCACCCGGTCAAAAGGGCCATCTGAAAAAAGTGTAAAATGCAGAAAGGCAGGACAGGCCATGGAGAACTGGGAGCCTTGTTATGCTGATGGGCGTGATTTAAATTGCCAACAGCCATTCCAGAGAAGTGTATGGTGTTTCCTGAAACATCTAAAAAACAAAGCAACAGAGCCTAGGGCACTTCCACTTATGGTCCTATAGCTTAGGGAAATTAAAATCAAAAAGACAGAGCCACCCAAAAAGTTGGGACGGCTCTGTTTACAAGAAACTCATTTAGGGTACAAGTTCAATATCGCAGAAAGTGAAAAATGGATAAAGAAGTTGTGGTACTTACGTACAATGCACTATCACTCAGCAATGAAATCTATGTCATCAGGCCCGTAGCAGCATAATGAGTGGATTCAGGTATGATGATTCTAACTGAAATAAGTCACACAGAAAAAGAAACATCATAAGATATCACTAATACACGGAATGGAAACTTGGCTACATAGGAACTGAATTACAAAACAGAACAGGGTCTCAAATTTAGAAAACCAACTTATGCTTGCTTAAGGGGAAAGGTGAGTTGGGGTGCTGCATAAAACCAGAGATTGAAATGAGCACAGATAAAGTTCCTTAAGCCAAATATGGAATAGACAAGAGCTACTCGTTGCTCAACGAAATGCACTCAAAACCCCATATTAAACGCCTAAGAATGTACCTGAGTAGGAAGTATCTTAAAACCTATGGACTGCTATGTCTCCGAAAGAGAATCAAGCGTGTGTACAGGGGCATAAACGCAGCAGTGATAGGACTGGAGAGGTTCGGTGAGCAAATGAAGACCCTTTGAAGTCATATTGCATGGTACCCATTCCACGGGTCTCAACTCTCCAGGTTTAAGGTATTCTTCCTTCAGCTAAAACATGCATGTGGAACCCAGAGTATGATCAACCGTGTGATCGGGAGACGTGTTGAAGTATGTCTCAGTTTTCGTCCCCTGGTACTCGGGTACAACATTCCAGATGCTTTACTAACACTCTCCCGACTTGGAGAGTCAGTGCCTTTAACCTCCTGTTTGGCCCAGTTTGCAATTTCTGCGGAAGATGAACAGGAATAGGGAGGACCAATGAGAGACTAGCTGGAGGTGTCTGGACGGGCAAATTTAACTCTCATTTCCCACCAGGAAGAGGAATTAACCAAAGGCTCAGTGTGCCATGCCAGAACAGGATTAGGGCCTGAAGCAATCCTGCGGTGTTGCGGCCAGCTCACAAGAAAGCGAGTTGAAGAAAGGAGCTCAGGGGCACTGTAATTCACAAACCTGCAGAGTTATAAATGATAGCTATCGTCCAAAAATATACTGAAGTAAGGCTGCCAAGAGGACTTGAAAGCGGGGCAGAATTGCAGGAAACCGATTTCAGGAGGTAGACTGGAATTGCATTTAAAGCATAGGAAAAGAGGCAGAACGTCCACAATGATGCACTTGGCCAAAAAGGGCGTATGCGTTTTTTCCTGAATATATTCTGGACTACAATTAAGTCTCACTTCCCCCCGGTCAAAAGGGCCATCTGAAAAAAGTGTAAAATCCAGAAAGACAGGACAGGCCATGGAGAACTGGGAATATATTCAGGAAAAAACGCATACGCCCTTTTTGGCCAACCAAGCAAGCTTGCAAAGGAAATCTGCACTACAATGAAGTCTCACTTCCCCCAGGTCAAAAGGGCCATCTGAAAAAAGTGTAAAATCCAGAAAGGCAGGACAGGCCATGGAGAACTGGGAGCCTTGTTATGCTGATGGGCGGGATGTAAATTGCCAACAGCCACTAGGGAGAAGTGTATGGTGTTTCCTGAAACATCTAAAAAACAAAGCAACAGAGCCTAGGGCACTTCCACTTATGGTCCTATAGCTTAGGGAAATTAAAATCAAAAAGACACAGCCACCCCAAAAGTTGGGACGGCTCTGTTTACAAGAAACTCATTTACGGTACAAGTTCAATATCGCAGAAAGTGAAAAATGGATAAAGAAGTTGTGGTACTTACGTACAATGCAATATCACTCAGCAATGAAATCTATGTCATCAGGCCCGTAGCAGCATAATGAGTGGATTCAGGTACGATGATTCTAACTGAAATAAGTCTCACAGAAAAAGAAACATCATAAGATATCACTAATACACGGAATGGAAACCTGGCTACATAGGAACTGAATTACAAAACAGAACAGGGTCTCAAATTTAGAAAACCAACTTATGCTTGCTTAAGGGGAAAGGTGAGTTGGGGTGCTGCATAAAACCAGAGATTGAAATGAGCACAGATAAAGTTCCTTAAGCCAAATATGGAATAGACAAGAGCTACTCCTTGCTCAACGAAATGGACTCAACACCCGATATTAAACGCCTAAGAATGTACCTGACTAGGAAGTATCTTAAAACCTATGGACTGCTATGTCTCCGAAAGAGAATCAAGCGCGTGTACAGGGGCATAAACGCAGCAGTGATAGGACTGGAGTGGTTCGGTGAGCAAATGAAGACCCTTTGAAGTCATATTGCATGGTACCCATTCCACGGGTCTCAACTCTCCAGGTTTAAGGTATTCTTCCTTCAGCTAAAACATGCATGTGGAACCCAGAGTATTATCAACCATGTGATCGGGAGACGTGTTCAACTATGTCTCAGTTTTTGTCCCCTGGTACTCGGGTGCAACATTCCAGACGCTTTACTAACACTCTCCCAACTTGGAGAGTCAGTGCCTTTAACCTCCTGTTTGGCCCAGTTTGCAATTTCTGCGGAAGATGAACAGGAATAGGGAGGACCAATGAGAGACTAGCTGGAGGTGTCTGGACGGGCAAATTTAACTCTCATTTCCCACCAGGAAGAGGAATTAACCAAAGGCTCAGTGTGCCATGCCGGAACAGGATTAGGGCCTGAAGCAATCCTGCGGTGTTGCGGCCAGCTCACAAGAAAGCGAGTTGAAGAAAGGAGCTCAGGGGCACTGTAATTCACAAACCTGCAGAGTTATAAATGATAGCTATCGTCCAAAAATATACTGAAGTAAGGCTGCCAAGAGGACTTGAAAGCGGGGCAGAATTGCAGGAAACCGATTTCAGGAGGTAGACTGGAATTGCATTTAAAGCATAGGAAAAGAGGCAGAACGTCCACAATGATGTACTTGGCCAAAAAGGGCGTATGCGTTTTTTCCTGAATATATTCTGCACTACAATGAAGTCTCACTTCCCCCCGGTCAAAAGGGCCATCTGAAAAAAGTGTAAAATCCAGAAAGACAGGACAGGCCATGGAGAACTGGGAATATATTCAGGAAAAAACGCATACGCCCTTTTTGGCCAACCAAGCAAGCTTGCTAAGGAAATCTGCACTACAATGAAGTCTCACTTCCCCCAGGTCAAAAGGGCCATCTGAAAAAAGTGTAAAATGCAGAAAGGCAGAACAGGCCATGGAGAACTGGGAGCCTTGTTATGCTGATGGGCGGGATGTAAATTGCCAACAGCCACTAGGGAGAAGTGTATGGTGTTTCCTGAAACATCTAAAAAACAAAGCAACAGAGCCTAGGGCACTTCCACTTATGGTTCTATAGCTAAGGGAAATTAAAATCAAAAAGACACAGCCACCCCAAAAGTTGGGACGGCTCTGTTTACAAGAACCTGGTTTACGGTACAAGTTCAATATCGCAGAAAGTGAAAAATGGATAAAGAAGTTGTGGTACTTACGTACAATGCAGTATCACTCAGCAATGAAATCTATGTCATCAGGCCCGTAGCAGCATAATGAGTGGATTCAGGTACGATGATTCTAACTGAAATAAGTCTCACAGAAAAAGAAACATCATAAGATATCACTAATACACGGAATGTAAACTTGGCTACATAGGAACTGAATTACAAAACAGAACAGGGTCTCAAATTTAGAAAACCAACTTATGCTTGCTTAAGGGGAAAGGTGAGTTGGGGTGCTGCATAAAACCAGAGATTGAAATGAGCACAGATAAAGTTCCTTAAGCCAAATATGGAATAGACAAGAGCTACTCCTTGCTCAACGAAATGGACTCAACACCCCATATTAAACGCCTAAGAATGTACCTGACTAGGAAGTATCTTAAAACCTATGGATTGCTATGTCTCCGAAAGAGAATCAAGCGTGTGTACAGGGTAATAAACGCAGCAGTGATAGGACTGGAGAGGTTCGGTGAGCAAATGAAGACCCTTTGAAGTCATATTGCATGGTACCCATTCCACAGGTCTCAACTCTCCAGGTTTAAGGTATTCTTCCTTCAGCTAAAACATGCATGTGGAACCCAGAGTATGATCAACCATGTGATCGGGATACGTGTTCCAATATGTGTCAGTTTTCGTCCCCTGGTACTCGGGTGCAACATTCCAGACGCTTTACTAACACTCTCCCGACTTGGAGAGTCAGTGCCTTTAACCTCCTGTTTGGCCCAGTTTGCAATTTCTGCGGATGATGAACAGGAATAGGGAGGACCAATGAGAGACTAGCTGGAGGTGTCTGGACGGGCAAATTTAACTCTCATTTCCCACCAGGAAGAGGAATTACCCAAACGCTCAGCGAGCCGTGCCGGAACCAGATTAGGGCCTGAAGCAATCCTGCAGTGTTGCGGCCAGCTCACGAGAAAGCGAGTTGAAGAAAGGAGCTCAGGGGCACTGTAATTCACAAACCTGCAGAGTTATAAATGACAGCTATCGTCCAAAAATATACTGAAGTAAGGCTGCCAAGAGGACTTGAAAGCGGGGCAGAATTGCAGGAAACCGATTTCAGGAGGTAGACTGGAATTGCATTTAAAGCATAGGAAAAGAGGCAGAACGTCCACAATGATGCACTTGGCCAAAAAGGGCGTATGCGTTTTTTCCTGAATATATTCAGGAAAAAACGCATACGCCCTTTTTGGCCAACCAAGCAAGCTTGCAAAGGAAATCTGCACTACAATGAAGTCTCACTTCCCCCCGGTCAAAAGGCCATCTGAAAAAAGTGTAAAATGCAGAAAGGCAGGACAGGCCATGGAGAACTGGGAGCCTTGTTATGCTGATGGGCGGGATGTAAATTGCCAACAGCCACTCGGGAGAAGTGTATGGTGTTTCCTGAAACATCTAAAAAGCAAAGCAACAGAGCCTAGGGCACTTCCACTTATGGTCCTATAGCTTAGGGAAATTAAAATCAAAAAGACACAGCCACCCCAAAGGTTGGGACGGCTCTGTTTACAAGAACCTGGTTTACGGTACAAGTTCAATATCGCAGAAAGTGAAAAACGGATAAAGAAGTTGTGGTACTTAGGTACAATGCAGTATCACTCAGCAATGAAATCTATGTCATCAGGCCCATAGCAGCATAATGAGTGGATTCAGGTACGATGATTCTAACTGAAATAAGTCACACAGAAAAAGAAACATCATAAGTTATCACTAATACACGGAATGTAAACTTGGCTACACAGGAACTGAATTACAAAACAGAACAGGGTCTCAAATTTAGAAAACCAACTTATGCTTGCTTAAGGGTAAAGGTGAGTTGGGGTGCTGCATAAAACCAGAGATTGAAATGAGCACAGATAAAGTTCCTTAAGCCAAATATGGAATAGACAAGAGCTACTCCTTGCTCAAAGAAATGGATTCAACACCCCATATTAAACGCCTAAGAATCTACCTGACTAGGAAGTATCTTAAAACCTATGGATGGCTATGTCTCCGAAAGAGAATCAAGCGTGTGTACAGGGGCATAAACGCAGCAGTGATAGGATTGGAGAGGTTCGGTGAGCAAATGAAGACCCTTTGAAGTCATATTGCATGGTACCCATTCCACGGGTCTCAACTCTCCAGGTTTAAGGTATTCTTCCTTCAGCAAAAACATGCATGTGGAACCCAGAGTATGATCAACCGTGTGATCGGGAGACGTGTTCAAATATGTCTCCGTTCTCGACCGTGGTACTCGGGTGCAACATTCCAGACGCTTTACTAACACTCTCCCGACTTGGAGAGTCAGTGCCTTTAACCTCCTGTTTGGCCCAGTTTGCAATTTCTGCGGAAGATGAACAGGAATAGGGAGAACCAATGAGAGACGAGCTGGAGGTGTCTGGACGGGCAAATTTAACTCTCATTTCCCACCAGGAAGAGGAATTAACCAACGGCTCAGTGTGCCATGCCGGAACAGGATTAGGGCCTGAAGCAATCCTGCGGTGTTGCGGCCAGCTCACGAGAAAGCGAGTTGAAGAAAGGAGCTCAGGGGCACTGTAATTCACAAACCTGCAGAGTTATAAATGACAGCTATCGTCCAAAAATATACTGAAGTAAGGCTGCCAAGAGGACTTGAAAGCGGGGCAGAATTGCAGGAAACCGATTTCAGGAGGTAGACTGGAATTGCATTTAAAGCATAGGAAAAGAGGCAGAACGTCCACAATGATGCACTTGGCCAAAAAGGGCGTATGCGTTTTTTCCTGAATATATTCAGGAAAAAACGCATACGCCCTTTTTGGCCAACCAAGCAAGCTTGCAAAGGAAATCTGCACTACAATGAAGTCTCACTTCCCCCCGGTCAAAAGGGCCATCTGAAAAAAGTGTAAAATCCAGAAAGGCAGGACAGGCCATGGAGAACTGGGAGCCTTGTTATGCTGATGGGCGGGATGTAAATTGCCAACAGCCACTCGGGAGAAGTGTATGGTGTTTCCTGAAACATCTAAAAAACAAAGCAACAGAGCCTAGGGCACTTCCACTTATGGTCCTATAGCTTAGGGAAATTAAAATCAAGAAGACACAGCCACCCCAAAGGTTGGGACGGCTCTGTTTACAAGAACCTGGTTTACGGTACAAGTTCAATATCGCAGAAAGTGAAAAATGGATAAAGAAGTTGTGGTACTTACGTACAATGCACTATCACTCAGCAATGAAATCTATGTCATCAGGCCCGTAGCAGCATAATGAGTGGATTCAGGTATGATGATTCTAACTGAAATAAGTCACACAGAAAAAGAAACATCATAAGATATCACTAATACACGGAATGGAAACTTGGCTACACAGGAACTGAATTACAAAACAGAACAGGGTCTCAAATTTAGAAAACCAACTTATGCTTGCTTAAGGGGAAAGGTGAGTTGGGGTGCTGCATAAAACCAGAGATTGAAATGAGCACAGATAAAGTTCCTTAAGCCAAATATGGAATAGACAAGAGCTACTCCTTGCTCAACGAAATGGATTCAACACCCCATATTAAACGCCTAAGAATCTACCTGACTAGGAAGTATCTTAAAACCTATGGACTGCTATGTCTCCGAAAGAGAATCAAGCGTGTGTACAGGGGCATAAACGCAGCAGTGATAGGATTGGAGAGGTTTGGTGAGCAAATGAAGACCCTATGAAGTCATATTGCATGGTACCCATTCCACGGGTCTCAACTCTCCAGGTTTAAGGTATTCTTCCTTCAGCTAAAACATGCATGTGGAACCCAGAGTATGATCAACCATGTGATCGGGAGACGTGTTCAAGTATGTCTCAGTTTTCGTACCCTGGTACTCGGGTGCAACATTCCAGACGCTTTACTATCACTCTCCCGACTTGGAGAGTCAGTGCCTTTAACCTCCTGTTTGGCCCAGTTTGCAATTTCTGCGGAAGATGAACAGGAATAGGGAGAACCAATGAGAGACTAGCTGGAGGTGTCTGGATGGGCAAATTTAACTCTCATTTCCCACCAGGAAGAGGAATTAACCAAAGGCTCAGCGTGCCGTGCCGGAACCAGATTAGGGCCTGAAGCCATCCTGCGGTGTTGCGGCCAGCTCACGAGAAAGCGACTTGAAGAAAGGAGCTCAGGGGCACTGTAATTCACAAACCTGCAGAGTTATAAATGACAGCTATCGTCCTAAAATATACTGAAGTAAGGCTGCCAAGAGGACTTGAAAGCGGGGCAGAATTGCAGGAAACCGATTTCAGGAGGTAGACTGGAATTGCATTTAAAGCATAGGAAAAGAGGCAGAACGTCCACAATGATGCACTTGGCCAAAACGGGCGTATGCGTTTTTTCCTGAATATATTCAGGAAAAAACGCATACGCCCTTTTTGGCCAACCAAGCAAGCTTGCAAAGGAAATCTGCACTACAATGAAGTCTCACTTCCCCCCGGTCAAAAGGGCCATCTGAAAAAAGTGTAAAATCCAGAAAGGCAGGACAGGCCATGGAGAACTGGGAGCCTTGTTATGCTGATGGGCGGGATGTAAATTGCCAACAGCCATTCCAGAGAAGTGTATGGTGTTTCCTGAAACATCTAAAAAACAAAGCAACAGAGCCTAGGGCACTTCCACTTATGGTCCTATTGCTTAGGGAAATTAAAATCAAAAAGACAGAGCCACCCAAAAAGTTGGGATGGCTCTGTTTACAAGAAACTCATTTACGGTACAAGTTCAATATCGCAGAAAGTGAAAAATGGATAAAGAATTTTAGGTACTTACGTACAATGCAATATCACCCAGCAATGAAATCTATGTCATCAGGCCCGTAGCAGCATAATGAGTGGATTCAGGTATGATGATTCTAACTGAAATAAGTCACACAGAAAAAGAAACATCATAAGATATCACTAATACACGGAATGGAAACTTGGCTACACAGGAACTGAATTACAAAACAGAACAGGGTCTCAAATTTAGAAAACCAACTTATGCTTGCTTAAGGGGAAAGGTGAGTTGGGGTGCTGCATAAAACCAGAGATTGAAATGAGCACAGATAAAGTTCCTTAAGCCAAATATGGAATAGACAAGAGCTACTCCTTGCTCAACGAAATGGATTCAACACCCCATATTAAACGCCTAAGAATCTACCTGACTAGGAAGTATCTTAAAACCTATGGACTGCTATGTCTCCGAAAGAGAATCAAGCGTGTGTACAGGGGCATAAACGCAGCAGTGATAGGATTGGAGAGGTTCGGTGAGCAAATGAAGACCCTATGAAGTCATATTGCATGGTACCCATTCCACGGGTCTCAACTCTCCAGGTTTAAGGTATTCTTCCTTCAGCTAAAACATGCATGTGGAACCCAGAGTATGATCAACCATGTGATCGGGAGACGTGTTCAAGTATGTCTCAGTTTTCGTACCCTGGTACTCGGGTGCAACATTCCAGACGCTTTACTATCACTCTCCCGACTTGGAGAGTCAGTGCCTTTAACCTCCTGTTTGGCCCAGTTTGCAATTTCTGCGGAAGATGAACAGGAATAGGGAGAACCAATGAGAGACTAGCTGGAGGTGTCTGGATGGGCAAATTTAACTCTCATTTCCCACCAGGAAGAGGAATTAACCAAAGGCTCAGCGTGCCGTGCCGGAACCAGATTAGGGCCTGAAGCCATCCTGCGGTGTTGCGGCCAGCTCACGAGAAAGCGAGTTGAAGAAAGGAGCTCAGGGGCACTGTAATTCACAAACCTGCAGAGTTATAAATGACAGCTATCGTCCAAAAATATACTGAAGTAAGGCTGCCAAGAGGACTTGAAAGCGGTGCAGAATTGCAGGAAACCGATTTCAGGAGGTAGACTGGAATTGCATTTAAAGCATAGGAAAAGAGGCAGAACGTCCACAATGATGCACTTGGCCAAAACGGGCGTATGCGTTTTTTCCTGAATATATTCAGGAAAAAACGCATACGCCCTTTTTGGCCAACCAAGCAAGCTTGCAAAGGAAATCTGCACTACAATGAAGTCTCACTTCCCCCCGGTCAAAAGGGCCATCTGAAAAAAGTGTAAAATCCAGAAAGGCAGGACAGGCCATGGAGAACTGGGAGCCTTGTTATGCTGATGGGCGGGATGTAAATTGCCAACAGCCATTCCAGAGAAGTGTATGGTGTTTCCTGAAACATCTAAAAAACAAAGCAACAGAGCCTAGGGCACTTCCACTTATGGTCCTATTGCTTAGGGAAATTAAAATCAAAAAGACAGAGCCACCCAAAAAGTTGGGATGGCTCTGTTTACAAGAAACTCATTTACGGTACAAGTTCAATATCGCAGAAAGTGAAAAATGGATAAAGAATTTTAGGTACTTACGTACAATGCAATATCACCCAGCAATGAAATCTATGTCATCAGGCCCGTAGCAGCATAATGAGTGGATTCAGGTATGATGATTCTAACTGAAATAAGTCACACAGAAAAAGAAACATCATAAGATATCACTAATACACGGAATGGAAACTTGGCTACACAGGAACTGAATTACAAAACAGAACAGGGTCTCAAATTTAGAAAACCAACTTATGCTTGCTTAAGGGGAAAGGTGAGTTGGGGTGCTGCATAAAACCAGAGATTGAAATGAGCACAGATAAAGTTCCTTAAGCCAAATATGGAATAGACAAGAGCTACTCCTTGCTCAACGAAATGGATTCAACACCCCATATTAAACGCCTAAGAATCTACCTGACTAGGAAGTATCTTAAAACCTATGGACTGCTATGTCTCCGAAAGAGAATCAAGCGTGTGTACAGGGGCATAAACGCAGCAGTGATAGGATTGGAGAGGTTCGGTGAGCAAATGAAGACCCTATGAAGTCATATTGCATGGTACCCATTCCACGGGTCTCAACTCTCCAGGTTTAAGGTATTCTTCCTTCAGCTAAAACATGCATGTGGAACCCAGAGTATGATCAACCATGTGATCGGGAGACGTGTTCAAGTATGTCTCAGTTTTCGTACCCTGGTACTCGGGTGCAACATTCCAGACGCTTTACTATCACTCTCCCGACTTGGAGAGTCAGTGCCTTTAACCTCCTGTTTGGCCCAGTTTGCAATTTCTGCGGAAGATGAACAGGAATAGGGAGAACCAATGAGAGACTAGCTGGAGGTGTCTGGACGGGCAAATTTAACTCTCATTTCCCACCAGGAAGAGGAATTAACCAAAGGCTAAGCGTGCCGTGCCGGAACCAGATTACGGCCTGAAGCCATCCTGCGGTGTTGCGGCCAGCTCACGAGAAAGCGAGTTGAAGAAAGGAGCTCAGGGGCACTGTAATTCACAAACCTGCAGAGTTATAAATGACAGCTATCGTCCAAAAATATACTGAAGTAAGGCTGCCAAGAGGACTTGAAAGCGGGGCAGAATTGCAGGAAACCGATTTCAGGAGGTAGACTGGAATTGCATTTAAAGCATAGGAAAAGAGGCAGAACGTCCACAATGATGCACTTGGCCAAAACGGGCGTATGCGTTTTTTCCTGAATATATTCAGGAAAAAACGCATACGCCCTTTTTGGCCAACCAAGCAAGCTTGCAAAGGAAATCTGCACTACAATGAAGTCTCACTTCCCCCCGGTCAAAAGGGCCATCTGAAAAAAGTGTAAAATCCAGAAAGGCAGGACAGGCCATGGAGAACTGGGAGCCTTGTTATGCTGATGGGCGGGATGTAAATTGCCAACAGCCATTCCAGAGAAGTGTATGGTGTTTCCTGAAACATCTAAAAAACAAAGCAACAGAGCCTAGGGCACTTCCACTTATGGTCCTATTGCTTAGGGAAATTAAAATCAAAAAGACAGAGCCACCCAAAAAGTTGGGATGGCTCTGTTTACAAGAAACTCATTTACGGTACAAGTTCAATATCGCAGAAAGTGAAAAATGGATAAAGAATTTTAGGTACTTACGTACAATGCAATATCACTCAGCAATGAAATCTATGTCATCAGGCCCGTAGCAGCATAATGAGTGGATTCAGGTATGATGATTCTAACTGAAATAAGTCACACAGAAAAAGAAACATCATAAGATATCACTAATACACGGAATGGAAACTTGGCTACACAGGAACTGAATTACAAAACAGAACAGGGTCTCAAATTTAGAAAACCAACTTATGCTTGCTTAAGGGGAAAGGTGAGTTGGGGTGCTGCATAAAACCAGAGATTGAAATGAGCACAGATAAAGTTCCTTAAGCCAAATATGGAATAGACAAGAGCTACTCCTTGCTCAACGAAATGGATTCAACACCCCATATTAAACGCCTAAGAATCTACCTGACTAGGAAGTATCTTAAAACCTATGGACTGCTATGTCTCCGAAAGAGAATCAAGCGTGTGTACAGGGGCATAAACGCAGCAGTGATAGGATTGGAGAGGTTCGGTGAGCAAATGAAGACCCTTTGAAGTCATATTGCATGGTACCCATTCCACGGGTCTCAACTCTCCAGGTTTAAGGTATTCTTCCTTCAGCTAAAACATGCATGTGGAACCCAGAGTATGATCAACCATGTGATCGGGAGACGTGTTCAAGTATGTCTCAGTTTTCGTACCCTGGTACTCGGGTGCAACATTCCAGACGCTTTACTATCACTCTCCCGACTTGGAGAGTCAGTGCCTTTAACCTCCTGTTTGGCCCAGTTTGCAATTTCTGCGGAAGATGAACAGGAATAGGGAGAACCAATGAGAGACTAGCTGGAGGTGTCTGGACGGGCAAATTTAACTCTCATTTCCCACCAGGAAGAGGAATTAACCAAAGGCTCAGCGTGCCGTGCCGGAACCAGATTAGGGCCTGAAGCCATCCTGCAGTGTTGCGGCCAGCTCACGAGAAAGCGAGTTGAAGAAAGGAGCTCAGGGGCACTGTAATTCACAAACCTGCAGAGTTATAAATGACAGCTATCGTCCAAAAATATACTGAAGTAAGGCTGCCAAGAGGACTTGAAAGCGGGGCAGAATTGCAGGAAACCGATTTCAGGAGGTAGACTGGAATTGCATTTAAAGCATAGGAAAAGAGGCAGAACGTCCACAATGATGCACTTGGCCAAAACGGGCGTATGCGTTTTTTCCTGAATATATTCAGGAAAAAACGCATACGCCCTTTTTGGCCAACCAAGCAAGCTTGCAAAGGAAATCTGCACTACAATGAAGTCTCACTTCCCCCCGGTCAAAAGGGCCATCTGAAAAAAGTGTAAAATCCAGAAAGGCAGGACAGGCCATGGAGAACTGGGAGCCTTGTTATGCTGATGGGCGGGATGTAAATTGCCAACAGCCATTCCAGAGAAGTGTATGGTGTTTCCTGAAACATCTAAAAAACAAAGCAACAGAGCCTAGGGCACTTCCACTTATGGTCCTATAGCTTAGGGAAATTAAAATCAAAAAGACACAGCCACCCCAAAGGTTGGGACGGCTCTGTTTACAAGAACCTGGTTTACGGTACAAGTTCAATATCGCAGAAAGTGAAAAACGGATAAAGAAGTTGTGGTACTTACGTACAATGCAATATCACTCAGCAAGGAAATCTATGTCATCAGGCCCGTAGCAGCATAATGAGTGGATTCAGGTATGATGATTCTAACTGAAATAAGTCACACAGAAAAAGAAACATCATAAGATATCACTAATACACGGAATGTAAACTTGGCTACATAGGAACTGAATTACAAAACAGAACAGGGTCTCAAATTTAGAAAACCAACTTATGCTTGCTTAAGGGGAAAGGTGAGTTGGGGTGCTGCATAAAACCAGAGATTGAAATGAGCACAGATAAAGTTCCTTAACCAAATATGGAATAGACAAGAGCTACTCCTTGCTCAACGAAATGGATTCAACACCCCATATTAAATGCCTAAGAATATACCTGACTAGGAAGTATCTTAAAACCTATGGATTGCTATGTCTCCGAAAGAGAATCAAGCGTGTGTACAGGGGCATAAACGCAGCAGTGATAGGATTGGAGAGGTTCGGTGAGCAAATGAAGACCCTTTGAAGTCATATTGCATGGTACCCATTCCACGGGTCTCAAATCTCCAGGTTTAAGGTATTCTTCCTTCAGATAAAACATGCATGTGGAACCCAGAGTATGATCAACCGTGTGATCGGGAGACGTGTTCCAATATGTGTCAGTTTTCGTCCCCTGGTACTCGGGTGCAACATTCCAGACGCTTTACTAACACTCTCCCGACTTGGAGAGTCAGTGCCTTTAACCTCCTGTTTGGCCCAGTTTGCAATTTCTGCGGAAGATGAACAGGAATAGGGAGAACCAATGAGAGACTAGCTGGAGGTGTCTGGACGGGCAAATTTAACTCTCATTTCCCACCACGAAGAGGAATTAACCAAAGGCTCAGCGTGCCGTGCCGGAACCAGATTAGGGCCTGAAGCCATCCTGCGGTGTTGCGGCCAGCTCACGAGAAAGCGAGTTGAAGAAAGGAGCTCAGGGGCACTGTAATTCACAAACCTGCAGAGTTATAAATGACAGCTATCGTCCAAAAATATACTGAAGTAAGGCTGCCAAGTGGACTTGAAAGCGGTGCAGAATTGCAGGAAACCGATTTCAGGAGGTAGACTGGAATCGCATTTAAAGCATAGGAAAAGAGGCAGAACGTCCACAATGATGCACTTGGCCAAAAAGGGCGTATGCGTTTTTTCCTGAATATATTCAGGAAAAAACGCATACGCCCTTTTTGGCCAACCAAGCAAGCTTGCAAAGGAAATCTGCACTACAATGAAGTCTCACTTCCCCCCGGTCAAAAGGGCCATCTGAAAAAAGTGTAAAATGCAGAAAGGCAGGACAGGCCATGGAGAACTGGGAGCCTTGTTATGCTGATGGGCGTGATTTAAATTGCCAACAGCCATTCCAGAGAAGTGTATGGTGTTTCCTGAAACATCTAAAAAACAAAGCAACAGAGCCTAGGGCACTTCCACTTATGGTCCTATAGCTTAGGGAAATTAAAATCAAAAAGACACAGCCACCCCAAAAGTTGGGACGCCTCTGTTTACAAGAAACTCATTTACGGTACAAGTTCAATATCGCAGAAAGTGAAAAATGGATAAAGAAGTTGTGGTACTTACGTACAATGCAATATCACTCAGCAATGAAATCTATGTCATCAGGCCCGTAGCAGCATAATGAGTGGATTCAGGTACGATGATTCTAACTGAAATAAGTCTCACAGAAAAAGAAACATCATAAGATATCACTAATACACGGAATGGAAACCTGGCTACATAGGAACTGAATTACAAAACAGAACAGGGTCTCAAATTTAGAAAACCAACTTATGCTTGCTTAAGGGGAAAGGTGAGTTGGGGTGCTGCATAAAACCAGAGATTGAAATGAGCACAGATAAAGTTCCTTAAGCCAAATATGGAATAGACAAGAGCTACTCCTTGCTCAAAGAAATGGATTCAACACCCCATATTAAACACCTAAGAATATACCTGACTAGGAAGTATCTTAAAACCTATGGATTGCTATGTCTCCGAAAGAGAATCAAGCGTGTGTGCAGGGGCATAAACGCAGCAGTGATAGGATTGGAGAGGTTCGGTGAGCAAATGAAGACCCTTTGAAGTCATATTGCATGGTACCCATTCCACGGGTCTCAACTCTCCAGGTTTAAGGTATTCTTCCTTCAGCTAATACATGCATGTGGAACCCAGAGTATGATCAACCGTGTGATCGGGAGACGTGTTCCAATATGTGTCAGTTTTCGTCCCCTGGTACTCGGGTGCAACATTCCAGACGCTTTACTAACACTCTCCCGACTTGGAGAGTCAGTGCCTTTAACCTCCTGTTTGGCCCAGTTTGCAATTTCTGCGGAAGATGAACAGGAATAGGGAGAACCAATGAGAGACTAGCTGGAGGTGTCTGGACGGGCAAATTTAACTCTCATTTCCCACCAGGAAGAGGAATTAACCAACGGCTCAGTGTGCCATGCCGAAACAGGATTAGGGCCTGAAGCAATCCTGCGGTGTTGCGGCCAGCTCACGAGAAAGCGAGTTGAAGAAAGGAGCTCAGGGGCACTGTAATTCACAAACCTGCAGAGTTATAAATGACAGCTATCGTCCAAAAATATACTGAAGTAAGGCTGCCAAGAGGACTTGAAAGCGGGGCAGAATTGCAGGAAACCGATTTCAGGAGGTAGACTGGAATTGCATTTAAAGCATAGGAAAAGAGGCAGAACGTCCACAATGATGCACTTGGCCAAAAAGGGCGTATGCGTTTTTTCCTGAATATATTCAGGAAAAAACGCATACGCCCTTTTTGGCCAACCAAGCAAGCTTGCAAAGGAAATCTGCACTACAATGAAGTCTCACTTCCCCCCGGTCAAAAGGGCCATCTGAAAAAAGTGTAAAATCCAGAAAGGCAGGACAGGCCATGGAGAACTGGGAGCCTTGTTATGCTGATGGGCGGGATGTAAATTGCCAACAGCCACTCGGGAGAAGTGTATGGTGTTTCCTGAAACATCTAAAAAACAAAGCAACAGAGCCTAGGGCACTTCCACTTATGGTCCTATAGCTTAGGGAAATTAAAATCAAGAAGACACAGCCACCCCAAAGGTTGGGACGGCTCTGTTTACAAGAACCTGGTTTACGGTACAAGTTCAATATCGCAGAAAGTGAAAAATGGATAAAGAAGTTGTGGTACTTACGTACAATGCACTATCACTCAGCAATGAAATCTATGTCATCAGGCCCGTAGCAGCATAATGAGTGGATTCAGGTATGATGATTCTAACTGAAATAAGTCACACAGAAAAAGAAACATCATAAGATATCACTAATACACGGAATGGAAACTTGGCTACACAGGAACTGAATTACAAAACAGAACAGGGTCTCAAATTTAGAAAACCAACTTATGCTTGCTTAAGGGGAAAGGTGAGTTGGGGTGCTGCATAAAACCAGAGATTGAAATGAGCACAGATAAAGTTCCTTAAGCCAAATATGGAATAGACAAGAGCTACTCCTTGCTCAACGAAATGGATTCAACACCCCATATTAAACGCCTAAGAATCTACCTGACTAGGAAGTATCTTAAAACCTATGGACTGCTATGTCTCCGAAAGAGAATCAAGCGTGTGTACAGGGGCATAAACGCAGCAGTGATAGGATTGGAGAGGTTCGGTGAGCAAATGAAGACCCTATGAAGTCATATTGCATGGTACCCATTCCACGGGTCTCAACTCTCCAGGTTTAAGGTATTCTTCCTTCAGCTAAAACATGCATGTGGAACCCAGAGTATGATCAACCATGTGATCGGGAGACGTGTTCAAGTATGTCTCAGTTTTCGTACCCTGGTACTCGGGTGCAACATTCCAGACGCTTTACTATCACTCTCCCGACTTGGAGAGTCAGTGCCTTTAACCTCCTGTTTGGCCCAGTTTGCAATTTCTGCGGAAGATGAACAGGAATAGGGAGAACCAATGAGAGACTAGCTGGAGGTGTCTGGATGGGCAAATTTAACTCTCATTTCCCACCAGGAAGAGGAATTAACCAAAGGCTCAGTGTGCCGTGCCGGAACCAGATTAGGGCCTGAAGCCATCCTGCGGTGTTGCGGCCAGCTCACGAGAAAGCGAGTTGAAGAAAGGAGCTCAGGGGCACTGTAATTCACAAACCTGCAGAGTTATAAATGACAGCTATCGTCCAAAAATATACTGAAGTAAGGCTGCCAAGAGGACTTGAAAGCGGGGCAGAATTGCAGGAAACCGATTTCAGGAGGTAGACTGGAATTGCATTGAAAGCATAGGAAAAGAGGCAGAACGTCCACAATGATGCACTTGGCCAAAACGGGCGTATGCGTTTTTTCCTGAATATATTCAGGAAAAAACGCATACGCCCTTTTTGGCCAACCAAGCAAGCTTGCAAAGGAAATCTGCACTACAATGAAGTCTCACTTCCCCCCGGTCAAAAGGGCCATCTGAAAAAAGTGTAAAATCCAGAAAGGCAGGACAGGCCATGGAGAACTGGGAGCCTTGTTATGCTGATGGGCGGGATGTAAATTGCCAACAGCCATTCCAGAGAAGTGTATGGTGTTTCCTGAAACATCTAAAAAACAAAGCAACAGAGCCTAGGGCACTTCCACTTATGGTCCTATTGCTTAGGGAAATTAAAATCAAAAAGACAGAGCCACCCAAAAAGTTGGGATGGCTCTGTTTACAAGAAACTCATTTTCGGTACAAGTTCAATATCGCAGAAAGTGAAAAATGGATAAAGAATTTTAGGTACTTACGTACAATGCAATATCACCCAGCAATGAAATCTATGTCATCAGGCCCGTAGCAGCATAATGAGTGGATTCAGGTATGATGATTCTAACTGAAATAAGTCACACAGAAAAAGAAACATCATAAGATATCACTAATACACGGAATGGAAACTTGGCTACACAGGAACTGAATTACAAAACAGAACAGGGTCTCAAATTTAGAAAACCAACTTATGCTTGCTTAAGGGGAAAGGTGAGTTGGGGTGCTGCATAAAACCAGAGATTGAAATGAGCACAGATAAAGTTCCTTAAGCCAAATATGGAATAGACAAGAGCTACTCCTTGCTCAACGAAATGGATTCAACACCCCATATTAAACGCCTAAGAATCTACCTGACTAGGAAGTATCTTAAAACCTATGGACTGCTATGTCTCCGAAAGAGAATCAAGCGTGTGTACAGGGGCATAAACGCAGCAGTGATAGGATTGGAGAGGTTCGGTGAGCAAATGAAGACCCTATGAAGTCATATTGCATGGTACCCATTCCACGGGTCTCAACTCTCCAGGTTTAAGGTATTCTTCCTTCAGCTAAAACATGCATGTGGAACCCAGAGTATGATCAACCATGTGATCGGGAGACGTGTTCAAGTATGTCTCAGTTTTCGTACCCTGGTACTCGGGTGCAACATTCCAGACGCTTTACTATCACTCTCCCGACTTGGAGAGTCAGTGCCTTTAACCTCCTGTTTGGCCCAGTTTGCAATTTCTGCGGAAGATGAACAGGAATAGGGAGAACCAATGAGAGACTAGCTGGAGGTGTCTGGACGGGCAAATTTAACTCTCATTTCCCACCAGGAAGAGGAATTAACCAAAGGCTAAGCGTGCCGTGCCGGAACCAGATTAGGGCCTGAAGCCATCCTGCGGTGTTGCGGCCAGCTCACGAGAAAGCGAGTTGAAGAAAGGAGCTCAGGGGCACTGTAATTCACAAACCTGCAGAGTTATAAATGACAGCTATCGTCCAAAAATATACTGAAGTAAGGCTGCCAAGAGGACTTGAAAGCGGGGCAGAATTGCAGGAAACCGATTTCAGGAGGTAGACTGGAATTGCATTTAAAGCATAGGAAAAGAGGCAGAACGTCCACAATGATGCACTTGGCCAAAACGGGCGTATGCGTTTTTTCCTGAATATATTCAGGAAAAAACGCATACGCCCTTTTTGGCCAACCAAGCAAGCTTGCAAAGGAAATCTGCACTACAATGAAGTCTCACTTCCCCCCGGTCAAAAGGGCCATCTGAAAAAAGTGTAAAATCCAGAAAGGCAGGACAGGCCATGGAGAACTGGGAGCCTTGTTATGCTGATGGGCGGGATGTAAATTGCCAACAGCCATTCCAGAGAAGTGTATGGTGTTTCCTGAAACATCTAAAAAACAAAGCAACAGAGCCTAGGGCACTTCCACTTATGGTCCTATTGCTTAGGGAAATTAAAATCAAAAAGACAGAGCCACCCAAAAAGTTGGGATGGCTCTGTTTACAAGAAACTCATTTACGGTACAAGTTCAATATCGCAGAAAGTGAAAAATGGATAAAGAATTTTAGGTACTTACGTACAATGCAATATCACTCAGCAATGAAATCTATGTCATCAGGCCCGTAGCAGCATAATGAGTGGATTCAGGTATGATGATTCTAACTGAAATAAGTCACACAGAAAAAGAAACATCATAAGATATCACTAATACACGGAATGGAAACTTGGCTACATAGGAACTGAATTACAAAACAGAACAGGGTCTCAAATTTAGAAAACCAACTTATGCTTGCTTAAGGGGAAAGGTGAGTTGGGGTGCTGCATAAAACCAGAGATTGAAATGAGCACAGATAAAGTTCCTTAAGCCAAATATGGAATAGACAAGAGCTACTCCTTGCTCAACGAAAAGGATTCAACACCCCATATTAAACACCTAAGAATATACCTGACTAGAAAGTATCTTAAAACCTATGGATTGCTATGTCTCCGAAAGGGAATCAAGCGTGTGTGCAGGGGCATAAACGCAGCAGTGATAGGATTGGAGAGGTTCGGTGAGCAAATGAAGACCCTTTGAAGTCATATTGCATGGTACCCATTCCACGGGTCTCAACTCTCCAGGTTTAAGGTATTCTTCTTTCAGCTAAAACATGCATGTGGAACCCAGAGTATGATCAACCGTGTGATCGGGAGACGTGTTCCAATATGTGTCAGTTTTCGTCCCCTGGTACTCGGGTGCAACATTCCAGACGCTTTACTAACACTCTCCCGACTTGGAGAGTCAGTGCCTTTAACCTCCTGTTTGGCCCAGTTTGCAATTTCTGCGGAAGATGAACAGGAATAGGGAGGACCAATGAGAGACTAGCTGGAGGTGTCTGGACGGGCAAATTTAACTCTCATTTCCCACCAGGAAGAGGAATTAACCAAAGGCTCAGCGTGCCGTGCCGGAACCAGATTAGGGCCTGAAGCCATCCTGCGGTGTTGCGGCCAGCTCACGAGAAAGCGAGTTGAAGAAAGGAGCTCAGGGGCACTGTAATTCACAAACCTGCAGAGTTATAAATGACAGCTATCGTCCAAAAATATACTGAAGTAAGGCTGCCAAGAGGACTTGAAAGCGGGGCAGAATTGCAGGAAACCGATTTCAGGAGGTAGACTGGAATTGCATTTAAAGCATAGGAAAAGAGGCAGAACGTCCACAATGATGCACTTGGCCAAAAAGGGCGTATGCGTTTTTTCCTGAATATATTCAGGAAAAAACGCATACGCCCTTTTTGGCCAACCAAGCAAGCTTGCAAAGGAAATCTGCACTACAATGAAGTCTCACTTCCCCCCGGTCAAAAGGGCCATCTGAAAAAAGTGTAAAATGCAGAAAGGCAGGACAGGCCATGGAGAACTGGGAGCCTTGTTATGCTGATGGGCGGGATGTAAATTGCCAACAGCCATTCCAGAGAAGTGTATGGTGTTTCCTGAAACATCTAAAAAACAAAGCAACAGAGCCTAGGGCACTTCCACTTATGGTCCTATAGCTTAGGGAAATTAAAATCAAAATGACAGAGCCACCCAAAAAGTTGGGACGGCTCTGGTTACAAGAAACTCATTTATGGTACAAGTTCAATATCGCAGAAAGTGAAAAATGGATAAAGAATTTTAGGTATTTACGTACAATGCAATATCACTCAGCAATGAAATCTATGTCATCAGGCCCGTAGCAGCATAATGAGTGGATTCAGGTACGATGATTCTAACTGAAATAAGTCACACAGAAAAAGAAACATCATAAGATATCACTAATACACGGAATGTAAACTTGGCTACATAGGAACTGAATTACAAAACAGAACAGGGTCTCAAATTTAGAAAACCAACTTATGCTTGCTTAAGGGGAAAGGTGAGTTGGGGTGCTGCATAAAACCAGAGATTGAAATGAGCACAGATAAAGTTCCTTAAGCCAAATATGGAATAGACAAGAGCTACTCCTTGCTCAACGAAAAGGATTCAACACCCCATATTAAACACCTAAGAATATACCTGACTAGGAAGTATCTTAAAACCTATGGATTGCTATGTCTCCGAAAGAGAATCAAGCGTGTGTGCAGGGGCATAAACGCAGCAGTGATAGGATTGGAGAGGTTCGGTGAGCAAATGAAGACCCTTTGAAGTCATATTGCATGGTACCCATTCCACGGGTCTCAACTCTCCAGGTTGAAGGGATTCTTCCTTCAGCTAAAACATGCATGTGGAACCCAGAGTATGATCAACCGTGTGATCGGGAGACGTGTTCAAATATGTCTCAGTTTTCGTCCCCTGGTACTCGGGTGCAACATTCCAGACGCTTTACTAACACTCTCCCGACTTGGAGAGTCAGTGCCTTTAACCTCCTGTTTGGCCCAGTTTGCAATTTCTGCGGAAGATGAACAGGAATAGGGAGGACCAATGAGAGACTAGCTGGAGGTGTCTGGACGGGCAAATTTAACTCTCATTTCCCACCAGGAAGAGGAATTAACCAAACGCTCAGCGTGCCGTGCCGGAACCAGATTAGGGCCTGAAGCAATCCTGCGGTGTTGCGGCCAGCTCACGAGAAAGCGAGTTGAAGAAAGGAGCTCAGGGGCACTGTAATTCACAAACCTGCAGAGTTATAAATGACAGCTATCGTCCAAAAATATACTGAAGTAAGGCTGCCAAGAGGACTTGAAAGCGGGGCAGAATTGCAGGAAACCGATTTCAGGAGGTAGACTGGAATTGCATTTAAAGCATAGGAAAAGAGGCAGAACGTCCACAATGATGCACTTGGCCAAAAAGAGCGTATGCGTTTTTTCCTGAATATATTCAGGAAAAAACGCATACGCCCTTTTTGGCCAACCAAGCAAGCTTGCAAAGGAAATCTGCACTACAATGAAGTCTCACTTCCCCCCGGTCAAAAGGGCCATCTGAAAAAAGTGTAAAATGCAGAAAGGCAGGACAGGCCATGGAGAACTGGGAGCCTTGTTATGCTGATGGGCGGGATGTAAATTGCCAACAGCCACTCGGGAGAAGTGTATGGTGTTTCCTGAAACATCTAAAAAACAGAGCAACAGAGCCTAGGGCACTTCCACTTATGGTCCTATAGCTTACGGAAATTAAAATCAAAAAGACACAGCCACCCCAAAGGTTGGGACGGCTCTGTTTACAAGAACCTGGTTTACGGTACAAGTTCAATATCGCAGAAAGTGAAAAATGGATAAAGAAGTTGTGGTACTTACGTACAATGCAGTATCACTCAGCAATGAAATCTATGTCATCAGGCCCATAGCAGCATAATGAGTGGATTCAGGTATGATTATTCTAAGTGAAATAAGTCTCACAGAAAAAGAAACATCATAAGATATCACTAATACACGGAATGTAAACTTGGCTACATAGGAACTGAATTACAAAACAGAAGAGGGTCTCAAATTTAGAAAACCAACTTATGCTTGCTTAAGGGGAAAGGTGAGTTGGGGTGCTGCATAAAACCAGAGATTGAAATGAGCACAGATAAAGTTCCTTAAGCCAAATATGGAATAGACAAGAGCTACTCCTTGCTCAAAGAAATGGATTCAACACCCCATATTAAACACCTAAGAATATACCTGACTAGGAAGTATCTTAAATCCTATGGATTGCTATGTCTCCGAAAGAGAATCAAGCGTGTGTGCAGGGGCATAAACGCAGCAGTGATAGGATTGGAGAGGTTCGGTGAACAAATGAAGACCCTTTGAAGTCATATTGCATGGTACCCATTCCACGGGTCTCAACTCTCCAGGTTTAAGGTATTCTTCCTTCAGCTAAAACATGCATGTGGAACCCAGAGTATGATCAACCGTGTGATCGGGTGACGTGTTCCAATATGTGTCAGTTTTCGTCCCCTGGTACTTGGGTGCAACATTCCAGACGCTTTACTAACACTCTCCCGACTTGGAGAGTCAGTGCCTTTAACCTCCTGTTTGGCCCAGTTTGCAATTTCTGCGGAAGATGAACAGGAATAGGGAGAACCAATAACAGACTAGCTCTAGGTGTCTGGACGGGCAAATTTAACTCTCATGTCGCACCAGGAAGAGGAATTAACCAAAGGTTCAGCGTGCCGTGCCGGAACCAGATTAGGACCTGAAGCAATCCTGCGATGTTGCGGTCAGCTCACGAGAAAGCGAGTTGAAGAAAGGAGCTCAGGGGCACTGTAATTCACAAACCTGCAGAGTTATAAATGACAGCTATCGTCCAAAAATATACTGAAGTAAGGCTGCCAAGAGGACTTGAAAGCGGTGGAGAATTGCAGGAAACCGATTTCAGGAGGTAGACTGGAATTGCATTTAAAGCATAGGAAAAGAGGCAGAACGTCCACAATGATGCACTTGGCCAAAAAGGGCATATGCGTTTTTTCCTGAATATATTCAGGAAAAAACGCATACGCCCTTTTTGGCCAACCAAACAAGCTTGCAAAGGAAATCTGCACTACAATGAAGTCTCACTTCCCCCCCGGTCAAAAGGGCCATCTGAAAAAAGTGTAAAATGCAGAAAGGAAGGACAGGCCATGGAGAAGTGGGAGCCTTGTTATGCTGATGGGCGGGATGTAAATTGCCAACAGCCACTCGGGAGAAGTGTATGGTGTTTCCTGAAACATCTAAAAAACAAAGCAACAGAGCCTAGGGCACTTCCACTTATGGTCCTATAGATTAGGGAAATTAAAATCAAAAAGACACAGCCACCCGAAAGTTTGGGACGGCTCTGTTTAAAAGAACCTGGTTTACGGTACAAGTTCAATATCGCAGAAAGTGAAAAATGGATAAAGAACTTGTGGTACTTACGTACAATGCAATATCATTCAGCAATGAAATCTATGTCATCAGGCCCGTAGCAGCATAATGAGTGGATTCAGGTATGATGATTCTAACTGAAATAAGTCACACAGAAAAAGAAACATCATAAGATATCACTAATACATGGAATGGAAACTTGGCTACATAGGAACTGAATTACAAAACAGAACAGGGTCTCAAATTTAGAAAACCAACTTATGCTTGCTTAAGGGGAAAGGTGAGTTGGGGTGCTGCATAAAACCAGAGATTGAAATGAGCACAGATAAAGTTCCTTAAGCCAAATATGGAATAGACAAGAGCTACTCCTTGCTCAACGAAATGGATTCAACACCCCATATTAAACACCTAAGAATATACCTGACTAGGAAGTATCTTAAAACCTATGGATTGCTATGTGTCCGAAAGAGAATCAAGCGTGTGTGCAGGGGCATAAATGCAGCAGTGATAGGATTGGAGAGGTTCGGTGAGCAAATGAAGACCCTTTGAAGTCATATTGCATGGTACCCATTCCACGGGTCTCAACTCTCCAGGTTTAAGGTATTCTTCCTTCAGCTAAAACATGCATGTGGAACCCAGAGTATGATCAACCGTGTGATCGGGAGACGTGTTCAAATATGTCTCAGTTTTCGTCCCCTGGTACTCGGGTGCAACATTCCAGACGCTTTACTAACACTCTCCCGACTTGGAGAGTCAGTGCCTTTAACCTCCTGTTTGGCCCAGTTTGCAATTTCTGCGGAAGATGAACAGGAATAGGGAGAACCAATGAGAGACTAGCTGGAGGTGTCTGGACGGGCAAATTTAACTCTCATTTCCCACCAGGAAGAGGAATTAACCAAAGGTTCAGCGTGCCGTGCCGGAACCAGATTAGGGCCTGAAGCCATCCTGCGGTGTTGCGGCCAGCTCACGAGAAAGCGAGTTGAAGAAAGGAGCTCAGGGGCACTGTAATTCACAAACCTGCAGAGTTATAAATGACAGCTATCGTCCAAAAATATACTGAAGTAAGGCTGACAAGAGGACTTGAAAGCGGGGCAGAATTGCAGGAAACCGATTTCAGGAGGTAGACTGGAATTGCATTTAAAGCATAGGAAAAGAGGCAGAACGTCCACAATGATGCACTTGGCCAAAAAGGGCGTATGCGATTTTTCCTGAATATATTCAGGAAAAAACGCATACGCCCTTTTTGGCCAACCAAGCAAGCTTGCAAAGAAATTTGCACTACAATGAAGTCTCACTTCCCCCCGGTCAAAAGGGCCATCTGAAAAAAGTGTAAAATCCAGAAAGGCAGGACAGGCCATGGAGAACTGGGAGCCTTGTTATGCTGATGTGCGGGATGTAAATTGCCAACAGCCACTCGGGAGAAGTGTATGGTGTTTCCTGAAACATCTAAAAAACAAAGCAACAGAGCCTAGGGCACTTCCACTTATGGTCCTATAGCTTAGGGAAATTAAAATCAAAAAGACACAGCCACCCGAAAAGGTTGGGACGGCTCTGTTTACAAGAACTTGGTTTACGGTACAAGTTCAATATCACAGAAAGTGAAAAATGGATAAAGAAGTTGTGGTACTTACGTACAATGCAATATCATTCAGCAATGAAATCTATGTCATCAGGCCCGTAGCAGCATAATGAGTGGATTCAGGTATGATGATTCTAACTGAAATAAGTCACACAGAAAAAGAAACATCATAAGATATCACTATTACATGGAATGTAAACTTGGCTACATAGGAACTGAATTACAAAACAGAACAGGGTCTCAAATTTAGAAAACCAACTTATGCTTGCTTAAGGGGAAAGGTGAGTTGGGGTGCTGCATAAAACCAGAGATTGAAATGAGCACAGATAAAGTTCCTTAAGCCAAATATGGAATAGACAAGAGCTACTCCTTGCTCAACGAAATGGACTCAACACCCCATATTAAACGCCTAAGAATATACCTGACTAGGAAGTATCTTAAAACCTATGGACTGCTATGTCTCCGAAAGAGAATCAAGCGTGTGTACAGGGGCATAAACGCAGCAGTGATAGGATTGGAGAGGTTCGGTGAGCAAATGAATACCCTTTGAAGTCATATTGCATGGTACCCATTCCACGGGTCTCAACTCTCCAGGTTTAAGGTATTCTTCCTTCAGCTAAAACATGCATGTGGAACCCAGAGTATGATCAACCGTGTGATTGGGAGACGTGTTCAAGTATGTCTCAGTTTCCGTCCCCTGGTACTCGGGTGCAACATTCCAGACGCTTTACTAACACTCTCCCGACTTGGAGAGTCAGTGCCTTTAACCTCCTGTTTGGCCCAGTTTGCAATTTCTGCGGCAGATTAACAGGAATAGGGAGAACCAATGACAGACTAGATGGAGGTGTCTGGACGGGCAAATTTAACTCTCATTTCCCACCAAGAAGAGGAATTAACCAAAGGCTCAGCGTGCCGTGCCGGAACCAGATTAGGGCCTGAAGCAATCCTGCGGAGTTGCGGCCAGCTCACGAGAAAGCGAGTTGAAGAAAGGAGCTCGGGGGCACTGTAATTCACAAACCTGCAGAGTTATAAATGACAGCTATCGTCCAAAAATATACTGAAGTAAGGCTGCCAAGAGGACTTGAAAGCGGGGCAGAATTGCAGGAAACCGATTTCAGGAGGTAGACTGGAATTGCATTTAAAGCATAGGAAATGAGGCAGAACGTCCACAATGATGCACTTGGCCAAAAAGGGCGTATGCGTTTTTTCCTGAATATATTCAGGAAAAAACGCATACGCCCTTTTTGGCCAACCAAGCAAGCTTGCAAAGGAAATCTGCACTACAATGAAGTCTCACTTCCCCCCGGTCAAAAGGGCCATCTGAAAAAAGTGTAAAATGCAAAAGGCCGGACAGGCCATGGAGAACTGGGAGCCTTGTTATGCTGATGGGCGGGATGTAAATTGCCAACAGCCATTCCAGAGAAGTGTATGGTGTTTCCTGAAACATCTAAAAAACAAAGCAACAGAGCCTAGGGCACTTCCACTTATGGTCCTATAGCTTAGGGAATTTAAAATCAAAAAGACAGAGCCACCCCAAAGGTTGGGACGGCTCTGTTTACAAGAACCTGGTTTACGGTACAAGTTCAATATCGCAGAAAGTGAAAAACGGATAAAGAAGTTGTGGTACTTACGTACAATGCAGTATCACTCAGCAATGAAATCTATGTCATCAGGCCCGTAGCAGCATAATGAGTGGATTCAGGTACGATAATTCTAACTGAAATAAGTCACACAGAAAAAGAAACATCATAAGTTATCACTAATACACGGAATGTAAACTTGGCTACACAGGAACTGAATTACAAAACAGAACAGGGTCTCAAATTTAGAAAACCAACTTATGCTTGCTTAAGGGGAAAGGTGAGTTGGGGTGCTGCATAAAACCAGAGATTGAAATGAGCACAGATAAAGTTCCTTAAGCCAAATATGGAATAGACAAGATCTACTCCTTGCTCAACGAAATGGATTCAACACCCCATATTAAACACCTAAGAATATACCTGACTAGGAAGTATCTTAAAACCTATGGATTGCTATGTCTCCGAAAGAGAATCAAGCGTGTATGCAGGGGCATAAACGCAGCAGTGATAGGATTGGAGAGGTTCGGTGAGCAAATGAAGACCCTTTGAAGTCATATTGCATGGTACCCATTCCATGGGTCTCAACTCTCCAGGTTTAAGGTATTCTTCCTTCAGCTAAAACATGCATGTGGAACCCAGAGTATGATCAACCGTGTGATCGGGAGACGTGTTCCAATATGTGTCAGTTTTCGTCCCCTGGTACTCGGGTGCAACATTCCAGACGCTTTACTAACACTCTCCCGACTTGGAGAGTCAGTGCCTTTAACCTCCTGTTTGGCCCAGTTTGCAATTTCTGCGGAAGATGAACAGGAATAGGGAGAACCAATGACAGACTAGCTGGAGGTGTCTGGACGGGCAAATTTAACTCTCATTTCCCACCACGAAGAGGAATTAACCAAAGGCTCAGCGTGCTGTGCCGGAACCAGATTAGGGCCTGAAGCCATCCTGCGGTGTTGCGGCCAGCTCACGAGAAAGCGAGTTGAAGAAAGGAGCTCAGGGGCACTGTAATTCACAAACCTGCAGAGTTATAAATGACAGCTATCGTCCAAAAATATACTGAAGTAAGGCTGCCAAGAGGACTTGAAAGCGGGGCAGAATTGCAGGAAACCGATTTCAGGAGGTAGACTGGAATTGCATTTAAAGCATAGGAAAAGAGGCAGAACGTCCACAATGATGCACTTGGCCAAAAAGGGCGTATGCGTTTTTTCCTGAATATATTCAGGAAAAAACGCATACGCCCTTTTTGGCCAACCAAGCAAGCTTGCAAAGGAAATCTGCACTACAATGAAGTCTCACTTCCCCCCGGTCAAAAGGGCCATCTGAAAAAAGTGTAAAATGCAGAAAGGCCGGACAGGCCATGGAGAACTGGGAGCCTTGTTATGCTGATGGGCGGGATGTAAATTGCCAACAGCCATTCCAGAGAAGTGTATGGTGTTTCCTGAAACATCTAAAAAACAAAGCAACAGAGCCTAGGGCACTTCCACTTATGGTCCTATAGATTAGGGAATTTAAAATCAAAAAGACAGAGCCACCCCAAAGGTTGGGACGGCTCTGTTTACAAGAACCTGGTTTACGGTACAAGTTCAATATCGCAGAAGGTGAAAAACGGATAAAGAAGTTGTGGTACTTACGTACAATGCAGTATCACTCAGCAATGAAATCTATGTCATCAGGCCCGTAGCAGCATAATGAGTGGATTCAGGTACGATGATTCTAACTGAAATGAGTCACACAGAAAAAGAAACATCATAAGTTATAACTAATACACGGAATGTAAACTTGGCTACACAGGAACTGAATTACAAAACAGAACAGGGTCTCAAATTTAGAAAACCAAATTATGCTTGGTTAAGGGGAAAGGTGAGTTGGGGTGCTGCATAAAACCAGAGATTGAAATGAGCACAGATAAAGTTCCTTAAGCCAAATATGGAATAGACAAGAGCTACTCCTTGCTCAACGAAATGGATTCAACACCCCATATTAAACACCTAAGAATATACCTGACTAGGAAGTATCTTAAAACCTATGGATTGCTATGTCTCCGAAAGAGAATCAAGCGTGTATGCAGGGGCATAAACGCAGCAGTGATAGGATTGGAGAGGTTCGGTGAGCAAATGAAGACCCTTTGAAGTCATATTGCATGGTACCCATTCCACGGGTCTCAACTCTCCAGGTTGAAGGGATTCTTCCTTCAGCTAAAACATGCATGTGGAACCCAGAGTATAATCAACCGTGTGATCGGGAGACGTGTTCCAATATGTCTCAGTTTTCTTCCCCTGGTAGTCGGGTGCAACATTCCAGACGCTTTACTAACACTCTCCCGACTTGGAGAGTCAGTGCCTTTAACCTCCTGTTTGGCCAAGTTTGCAATTTCTGCGGAAGATGAACAGGAATAGGGAGAACCAATGACAGACTAGATGGAGGTGTCTGGACGGGCAAATTTAACTCTCATTTCCCACCAAGAAGAGGAATTCACCAAAGGCTCAACGTGCCATGCCGGAACCAGATTACGGCCTGAAGCCATCCTGCGGTGTTGCGGCCAGCTCACGAGAAAGCGAGTTGAAGAAAGGAGCTCAGGGGCACTGTAATTCACAAACCTGCAGAGTTATAAATGACAGCTATCGTCCAAAAATATACTGAAGTAAGGCTGCCAAGAGGACTTGAAAGCGGTGCAGAATTGCAGGAAACCGATTTCAGGAGGTAGACTGGAATTGGATTTAAAGCATAGGAAAAGAGGCAGAACGTCCACAATGATGCACTTGGCCAAAAAGGGCGTATGCGTTTTTTCCTGAATATATTCAGGAAAAAACGCATACGCCCTTTTTGGCCAACCAAGCAAGCTTGCAAAGGAAATCTGCACTACAATGAAGTCTCACTTCCCCCAGTCAAAAGGGCCATCTGAAAAAAGTGTAAAATCCAGAAAGGCAGGACAGGCCATGGAGAACTGGGAGCCTTCTTATGCTGATGGGCGTGATTTAAATTGCCAACAGCCATTCCAGAGAAGTGTATGGTGTTTCCTGAAACATCTAAAAAACAAAGCAACAGAGCCTAGGGCACTTCCACTTATGGTCCTATAGCTTAGGGAAATTAAAATCAAAAAGACAGAGCCACCCAAAAAGTTGGGACGGCTCTGTTTACTTATTTACTTATTTACGGTATAAGTTCAATATCGCAGAAAGTGAAAAATGGATAAAGAATTTTAGGTACTTACGTACAATGCAATATCACTCAGCAATGAAATCTATGTCATCAGGCCCGTAGCAGCATAATGAGTGGATTCAGGTACGATGATTCTAACTGAAATAAGTCTCACAGAAAAAGAAACATCATAAGATATCACTAATACACAGAATGGAAACTTGGCTACATAGGAACTGAATTACAAAACAGAACAGGGTCTCAAATTTAGAAAACCAACTTATGCTTCCTTAAGGGGAAAGGTGAGTTGGAGTGCTGCATAAAACCAGAGATTGAAATGAGCACAGATAAAGTTCCTTAAGCCAAATATGGAATAGACAAGAGCTACTCCTTGCTCAACGAAATGGACTCAACACCCCATATTAAACGCCTAAGAATCTACCTGACTAGGGAGTATCTTAAAACCTATGGACTGCTATGTCTCCGAAAGAGAATCAAGCGTGTGTGCAGGGGCATAAACGCAGCAGTGATAGGATTGGAGAGGTTCGGTGAGCAAATGACGACCCTTTGAAGTCATATTGCATGGTACCCATTCCACGGGTCTCAACTCTCCAGGTTTAAGGTATTCTTCCTTCAGCTAAAACATGCATGTGGAACCCAGAGTATGATCAACCGTGTGATCGGGAGACGTGTTCTAGTATGTCTCAGTTTTCGTCCCCTGGTACTCGGGTGCAACATTCCAGACACTTTACTAACACTCTCCCGACTTGGAGAGTCAGTGCCTTTAACCTCCTGTTTGGCCCAGTTTGCAATTTCTGCGGAAGATGAACAGGAATAGGGTGAACCAATGACAGACTAGCTGGAGGTGTCTGGACGGTCAAATTTAACTCTCATTTCCCACCAGGAAGAGGAATTAACCAAAGGCTCAGCGTGCCGTGCCAGAACCAGATTAGGGCCTGAAGCCATCCTGCGGTGTTGCGGCCAGCTCACGAGAAAGCGAGTTGAAGAAAGGAGCTCAGGGGCACTGTAATTCACAAACCTGCAGAGTTATAAATGACAGCTATCGTCCAAAAATATACTGAAGTAAGGCTGCCAAGAGGACTTGAAAGCGGGGCAGAATTGCAGGAAACCGATTTCAGGAGGTAGACTGGAATTGCATTTAAAGCATAGGAAAAGAGGCAGAACGTCCACAATGATGCACTTGGCCAAAAAGGGCGTATGCGTTTTCTCCTGAATATATTCAGGAAAAAACGCATACGCCCTTTTTGGGGAACCAAGCAAGCTTGCAAAGGAAATCTGCACTACAATGAAGTCTCACTTCCCCCCGGTCAAAAGGGCCATCTGAAAAAAGTATAAAATCCAGAAAGGCAGGACAGGCCATGGAGAACTGGGAGCCTTGTTATGCTGATGGGCGGGATGTAAATTGCCAACAGCCACTCGGGAGAAGTGTATGGTGTTTCCTGAAACATCTAAAAAACAAAGCAACAGAGCCTAGGGCACTTCCACTTATGGTCCTATAGCTTAGGGAAATTAAAATCAAAAAGACACAGCCACCCCAAAGGTTGGGACGGCTCTGTTTACAAGAACCTGGTTTACAGTACAAGTTCAATATCGCAGAAAGTGAAAAATGGATAAAGAAGTTGTGGTACTTACGTACAATGCAGTATCACTCAGCAATGAAATCTATGTCATCAGGCCCATAGCAGCATAATGAGTGGATTCAGGTATGATGATTCTAACTGAAATAAGTCACACAGAAAAAGAAACATCATAAGATATCACTAATACACGGAATGTAAACTTGGCTACACAGGAACTGAATTACAAAACAGAACAGGGTCTCAAATTTAGAAAACCAACTTATGCTTGCTTAAGGGGAAAGGTGAGTTGGGGTGCTGCATAAAACCAGAGATTGAAATGAGCACAGATAAAGTTCCTTAAGCCAAATATGGAATAGACAAGAGCTACTCCTTGCTCAATGAAATGGATTCAACACCCCATATTAAACACCTAAGAATATACCTGACTAGGAAGTATCTTAAAACCTATGGACTGCTATGTCTCCGAAAGAGAATCAAGCGTGTGTGCAGGGGCATAAACGCAGCAGTGATAGGATTGGAGAGGTTCGGTGAGCAAATGAAGACCCTTTGAAGTCATATTGCATGGTACCCATTCCACGGGTCTCAACTCTCCAGGTTTAAGGTATTCTTCCTTCAGCTAAAACATGCATGTGGAACCCAGAGTATGATCAACCGTGTGATCGGGAGACGTGTTCCAATATGTGTCAGTTTTCGTCCCCTGGTACTCGGGTGCAACATTCCAGACGCTTTACTAACACTCTCCCGACTTGGAGAGTCAGTGCCTTTAACCTCCTGTTTGGCCCAGTTTGCAATTTCTGCGGAAGATGAACAGGAATAGGGAGAACCAATGAGAGACTAGCTGGAGGTGTCTGGACGGGCAAATTTAACTCTCATTTCCCACCAGGAAGAGGAATTAACCAAAGGCTCAGCGTGCCGTGCCGGAACCAGATTAGGGCCTGAAGCCATCCTGCGGTGTTGCGGCCAGCTCACGAGAAAGCGAGTTGAAGAAAGGAGCTCAGGGGCACTGTAATTCACAAACCTGCAGAGTTATAAATGACAGCTATCGTCCAAAAATATACTGAAGTAAGGCTGCCAAGAGGACTTGAAAGCGGGGCAGAATTGCAGGAAACCGATTTCAGGAGGTAGACTGGAATTGCATTTAAAGCATAGGAAAAGAGGCAGAACGTCCACAATGATGCACTTGGCCAAAAAGGGCGTATGCGTTTTCTCCTGAATATATTCAGGAAAAAACGCATACGCCCTTTTTGGCCAACCAAGCAAGCTTGCAAAGGAAATCTGCACTACAATGAAGTCGCACTTCCCCCCGGTCAAAGGGGCCATCTGAAAAAAGTGTAAAATCCAGAAAGGCAGGACAGGCCATGGAGAACTGGGAGCCTTGTTATGCTGATGGGCGGGATGTAAATTGCCAACAGCCACTCGGGAGAAGTGTATGGTGTTTCCTGAAACATCTAAAAAACAAAGCAACAGAGCCTAGGGCACTTCCACTTATGGTCCTATAGCTTAGGGAAATTAAAATAAAAAAGACACAGCCACCCCAAAGGTTGGGACGGCTCTGTTTACAAGAACCTCGTTTACGGTACAAGTTCAATATCGCAGAAAGTGAAAAACGGATAAAGAAGTTGTGGTACTTACGTACAATGCAGTATCACTCAGCAATGAAATCTATGTCATCAGGCCCGTAGCAGCATAATGAGTGGATTCAGGTACGATGATTCTAAGTGAAATAAGTCACACAGAAAAAGAAACATCATAAGTTATCACTAATACACGGAATGTAAACTTGGCTACACAGGAACTGAATTACAAAACAGAACAGGGTCTCAAATTTAGAAAACCAACTTATGCTTGCTTAAGGGGAAAGGTGAGTTGGGGTGCTGCATAAAACCAGAGATTGAAATGAGCACAGATAAAGTTCCTTAAGCCAAATATGGAATAGACAAGAGCTACTCCTTGCTCAACGAAATGGATTCAACACCCCATATTAAACACCTAAGAATATACCTGACTAGGAAGTATCTTAAAACCTATGGACTGCTATGTCTCCGAAAGAGAATCAAGCGTGTGTGCAGGGGCATAAACGCAGCAGTGATAGGATTGGAGAGGTTCGGTGAGCAAATGAAGACCCTTTGAAGTCATATTGCATGGTACCCATTCCACGGGTCTCAACTCTCCAGGTTTAAGGTATTCTTCCTTCAGCTAAAACATGCATGTGGAACCCAGAGTATGATCAACCGTGTGATCGGGAGACGTGTTCCAATATGTGTCAGTTTTCGTCCCCTGGTACTCGGGTGCAACATTCCAGACGCTTTACTAACACTCTCCCGACTTGGAGAGTCAGTGCCTTTAACCTCCTGTTTGGCCCAGTTTGCAATTTCTGCGGAAGATGAACAGGAATAGGGAGAACCAATGAGAGACTAGCTGGAGGTGTCTGGACGGGCAAATTTAACTCTCATTTCCCACCAGGAAGAGGAATTAACCAAAGGCTCAGTGTGCCGTGCCGGAACCAGATTAGGGCCTGAAGCCATCCTGCGGTGTTGCGGCCAGCTCACGAGAAAGCGAGTTGAAGAAAGGAGCTCAGGGGCACTGTAATTCACAAACCTGCAGAGTTATAAATGACAGCTATCGTCCAAAAATATACTGAAGTAAGGCTGCCAAGAGGACTTGAAAGCGGGGCAGAATTGCAGGAAACCGATTTCAGGAGGTAGACTGGAATTGCATTTAAAGCATAGGAAAAGAGGCAGAACGTCCACAATGATGCACTTGGCCAAAAAGGGCGTATGCGTTTTTTCCTGAATATATTCAGGAAAAAACGCATACGCCCTTTTTGGCCAACCAAGCAAGCTTGCAAAGGAAATCTGCACTACAATGAAGTCTCACTTCCCCCCGGTCAAAAGGGCCATCTGAAAAAAGTGTAAAATCCAGAAAGGCAGGACAGGCCATGGAGAACTGGGAGCCTTGTTATGCTGATGGGCGGGATGTAAATTGCCAACAGCCACTCGGGAGAAGTGTATGGTGTTTCCTGAAACATCTAAAAAACAAAGCAACAGAGCCTAGGGCACTTCCACTTATGGTCCTATAGCTTAGGGAAATTAAAATCAAAAAGACACAGCCACCCCAAAGGTCGGGACGGCTCTGTTTACAAGAACCTGGTTTATGGTACAAGTTCTATATCGCAGAAAGTGAAAAATGGATGAAGAACTTGTGGTACTTACGTACAATGCAGTATCACTCAGCAATGAAATCTATGTCATCAGGCCCGTAGCAGCATAATGAGTGGATTCAGGTATGATGATTCTAACTGAAATAAGTCACACAGAAAAAGAAACATCATAAGATATCACTAATACACGGAATGTAAACTTGGCTACATAGGAACTGAATTCCAAAACAGAACAGGGTCTCAAATTTAGAAAACCAACTTATGCTTGCTTAAGGGGAAAGGTGAGTTGCGGTGCTGCATAAAACCAGAGATTGAAATGAGCACAGATAAAGTTCCTTAAGCCAAATATGGAATAGACAAGAGCTACTCCTTGCTCAACGAAATGGACTCAACACCCCATATTAAACACCTAAGAATATACCTGACTAGGAAGTAACTTAAAACCTATGGATGGCTATGTCTCCGAAAGAGAATCAAGCGTGTGTACAGGGGCATAAACGCAGCAGTGATAGGATTGGAGAAGTTCGGTGAGCAAATGAAGACCCTTTGAAGTCATATTGCATGTTACCCATTCCACGGGTCTCAACTCTCTAGGTATAAGGCATTCTTCCTTCAGCTAAAACATGCATGTGGAACCCAGAGTATGATCAACTGTGTGATCGGGAGACGTGTTCCAATATGTGTCAGTTTTCGTCCCCTGGTACTCGGGTGCAACATTCCAGACGCTTTACTAACAGTCTCCCGACTTCGAGAGTCAGTGCCTTTAACCTCCTGTTTGGCCCAGTTTGCAATTTCTGCGGAAGATGAACAGGAATAGGGAGAACCAATGACAGACCAGATGGAGGTGTCTGGATGGGCAAATTTAACTCTCATTTCGCACCAGGAAGAGGAATTAACCAAAGGCTCAGCGTGCCGTGCCGGAACCAGATTAGGGCCTGAAGCCATCCTGCGGTGTTGCGGCCAGCTCACGAGAAAGCGAGTTGAAGAAAGGAGCTCAGGGGCACTGTAATTCACAAACCTGCAGAGTTATAAATGACAGCTATCGTCCAAAAATATACTGAAGTAAGGCTGCCAAGAGGACTTGAAAGCGGGCCAGAATTGCAGGAAACCGATTTCAGGAGGTAGACTGGAATTGCATTTAAAGCATAGGAAAAGAGGCAGAACGTCCACAATGATGCACTTGGCCAAAAAGGGCGTATGCGTTTTTTCCTGAATATATTCAGGAAAAAACGCATACGCCCTTTTTGGCCAACCAAGCAAGCTTGCAAAGGAAATCTGCACTACAATGAAGTCTCACTTCCCCCCGGTCAAAAGGGCCATCTGAAAAAAGTGTAAAATCCAGAAAGGCAGGACAGGCCATGGAGAACTGGGAGCCTTGTTATGCTGATGGGTGGGATGTAAATTGCCAACAGCCACTCGGGAGAAGTGTATGGTGTTTCCTGAAACATCTAAAAAACAAAGCAACAGAGCCTAGGGCACTTCCACTTATGGTCCTATAGCTTAGGGAAATTAAAATCAAAAAGACACAGCCACCCCAAAGGTTGGGATGGCTCTGTTTACAAGAACCTGGTTCACGGTACAAGTTCAATATCGCAGGAAGTGAAAAATGGATAAAGAAGTTGTGGTACTTACGTACAATGCAGTATCACTCAGCAATGAAATCTATGTCATCAGGCCTGTAGCTGCATAATGAGTGGATTCAGGTATGATGATTCTAACTGAAATAAGTCACACAGAAAAAGAAACATCATAAGATATCACTAATACACAGAATGTAAACTTGGCTACATAGGAACTGAATTCCAAAACAGAACAGGGTCTCAAATTTAGAAACCCAACTTAGGCTTGCTTAAGGGGAAAGGTGAGTTGGGGTGCTGCATAAAACCAGAGATTGAAATGAGCACAGATAAAGTTCCTTAAGCCAAATATGGAATAGACAAGAGCTACTACTTGCTCAACGAAATGGACTCAAGACCCCATATTAATCGCCTAAGAATGTACCTGACTAGGAAGTATCTTAAAACCTATGGATTGCTATGTCTCCGAAAGAGAATCAAGCGTGTGTGCAGGGGCATAAACGCAGCAGTGATAGGATTGGAGAGGTTCGGTGAGCAAATGAAGACCCATTGAAGACATATTGCATGGTACCCATTCCACAGGTCTCAACTCTCCAGGTTTAAGGTATTCTTCCTTCAGCTAAAACATGCATGTGGAACCCAGAGTATGATCAACCGTGTGATCGGGAGACGTGTTCCAATATGTCTCAGTTTTCGTCCCCTGGTACTCGGGTGCAACATTCCAGACGCTTTACTAACACTCTCCCGACTTGGAGAGTCAGTGCCTTTAACCTCCTGTTTGGCCCAGTTTGCAATTTCTGCGGAAGATGAACAGGAATAGGGAGAACCAATGACAGACCAGATGGAGGTGTCTGGTTGGGCAAATTTAACTCTCATTTCGCACCAGGAAGAGGAATTAACCAAAGGCTCAGCGTGCCGTGCCGGAACCAGATTAGGGCCTGAAGCCATCCTGCGGTGTTGCGGCCAGCTCACGAGAAAGCGAGTTGAAGAAAGGAGCTCAGGGGCACTGTAATTCACAAACCTGCAGAGTTATAAATGACAGCTATCGTCCAAAAATATACTGAAGTAAGGCTGCCAAGAGGACTTGAAAGCGGGCCAGAATTGCAGGAAACCGATTTCAGGAGGTAGACTGGAATTGCATTTAAAGCATAGGAAAAGAGGCAGAACGTCCACAATGATGCACTTGGCCAAAAAGGGCGTATGCGTTTTTTCCTGAATATATTCAGGAAAAAACGCATACGCCCTTTTTGGCCAACCAAGCAAGCTTGCAAAGGAAATCTGCACTACAATGAAGTCTCACTTCCCCCCGGTCAAAAGGGCCATCTGAAAAAAGTGTAAAATCCAGAAAGGCAGGACAGGCCATGGAGAACTGGGAGCCTTGTTATGCTGATGGGCGGGATGTAAATTGCCAACAGCCACTCGGGAGAAGTGTATGGTGTTTCCTGAAACATCTAAAAAACAAAGCAACAGAGCCTAGGGCACTTCCACTTATGGTCCTATAGCTTAGGGAAATTAAAATCAAAAAGACACAGCCACCCCAAAGGTTGGGACGGCTCTGTTTACAAGAACCTGGTTTATGGTACAAGTTCTATATCGCAGAAAGTGAAAAATGGATAAAGAAGTTGTGGTACTTACGTACAATGCAGTATCACTCAGCAATGAAATCTATGTCATCAGGCCCGTAGCAGCATAATGAGTGGATTCAGGTATGATGATTCTAACTGAAATAAGTCACACAGAAAAAGAAACATCATAAGATATCACTAATACACGGAATGTAAACTTGGCTACATAGGAACTGAATTCCAAAACAGAACAGGGTCTCAAATTTAGAAAACCAACTTATGCTTGCTTAAGGGGAAAGGTGAGTTGGGGTGCTGCATAAAACCAGAGATTGAAATGAGCACAGATAAAGTTCCTTAAGCCAAATATGGAATAGACAAGAGCTACTCCTTGCTCAACGAAATGGACTCAACACCCAATATTAAATGCCTAAGAGTGTACCTGACTAGGAAGTATCTTAAAACCTATGGATTGCTATGTCTCCGAAAGAGAATCAAGCGTGTGTACAGGGGCATAAACGCAGCAGTGATAGGATTGGAGAAGTTCGGTGAGCAAATGAAGACCCTTTGAAGTCATATTGCATGGTACCCATTCCACGGGTCTCAACTCTCCAGGTTTAAGGTATTCTTCCTTCAGCTAAAACATGCATGTGGAACCCAGAGTATGATCAACCGTGTGATCGGGAGACGTGTTCCAATATGTGTCAGTTTTCGTCCCCTGGTACTCGGGTGCAACATTCCAGACGCTTTACTAACACTCTCCCGACTTGGAGAGTCAGTGCCTTTAACCTCCTGTTTGGCCCAGTTTGCAATTTCTGCGGAAGATGAACAGGAATAGGGAGAACCAATGAGAGACTAGCTGGAGGTGTCTGGACGGGCAAATTGAACTCTCATTTCCCACCAGGAAGAGGAATTAACCAAAGGCTCAGCGTGCCGTGCCGGAACCAGATTAGGGCCTGAAGCCATCCTGCGGTGTTGCGGCCAGCTCACGAGAAAGCGAGTTGAAGAAAGGAGCTCAGGGGCACTGTAATTCACAAACCTGCAGAGTTATAAATGACAGCTATCGTCCAAAAATATACTGAAGTAAGGCTGCCAAGAGGACTTGAAAGCGGGGCAGAATTGCAGGAAACCGATTTCAGGAGGTAGACTGGAATTGCATTTAAAGCATAGGAAAAGAGGCAGAACGTCCACAATGATGCACTTGGCCAAAAAGGGCGTATGCGTTTTTTCCTGAATATATTCAGGAAAAAACGCATACGCCCTTTTTGGCCAACCAAGCAAGCTTGCAAAGGAAATCTGCACTACAATGAAGTCTCACTTCCCCCCGGTCAAAAGGGCCATCTGAAAAAAGTGTAAAATCCAGAAAGGCAGGACAGGCCATGGAGAACTGGGAGCCTTGTTATGCTGATGGGCGGGATATAAATTGCCAACAGCCACTCGGGAGAAGTGTATGGTGTTTCCTGAAACATCTAAAAAACAAAGCACCAGAGCCTAGGGCACTTCCACTTATGGTCCTATAGCTTAGGGAAATTAAAATCAAAAAGACACAGCCACCCCAAAGTTTGGGACGGCTCTGTTTACAAGAACCTCGTTTACCTTACAAGTTCAATATCGCAGAAAGCGAAAAATGGATAAAGAAGTTGTGGTACTTAGGTACAATGCAATATCACTCAGCAATGAAATCTATGTCATCAGGCCCGTAGCAGCATAATGAGTGGATTCAGGTATGATGATTCTAACTGAAATAAGTCACACAGAAAAAGAAACATCATAAGATATCACTAATACACGGAATGTAAATTTGGCTACACAGGAACTGAATTACAAAACAGAAGAGGGTCTCAAATTTAGAAAACCAACTTATGCTTGCTTAAGGGGAAAGGTGAGTTGGGGTGCTGCATAAAACCAGAGATTGAAATGAGCACAGATAAAGTTCCTTAAGCCAAATATGTAATAGACAAGAGCTCCTCCTTGCTCAACGAAATGGGCTCAACACCCCATATTAAATGCCTAAGAATGTACCTGACTAGTAAGTATCTTAAAACCTATCGATTGCTATGTCTCCAAAAGAGAATCAAGCGTGTGTCCAGGGGCATAAACGCAGCAGTGATAGGATTGCAGAGGTTCGGTGAGCAAATGAAGACCCTTTGAAGTCATATTGCATGGTACCCATTCCACGGGTCTCAACTCTCCAGGTTGAAGGGATTCTTCCTTCAGCTAAAACATGCATGTGTAACCCAGAGTATGATCAACCGTGTGATCGGGAGACTTGTTCAAATATGTCTCCGTTCTCGTCCCCCGGTACTCGGGTGCAACATTCCAGATGCTTAACTAACACTCTCCCGACTTGGAGAGTCAGTGCCTTTAACCTCCTGTTTGGCCCAGTTTCCAATTACTGTGGAAGATGAAAAGGAATAGGGAGAACCAATGAGAGACTAGCTGGAGGTGTCTGGACGGGCCAATTTAACTCTCATTTCCCACCAGGAACAAGATTTAACCAAAGACTCAGCGTGCCGTGCCGGAACCAGATTAGGGCGTGAAGCAATCCTGGGGTGTTGCGGCCAGCTCACAAGAAAGCGAGTTGAAGAAAGGAGCTCAGGGGCACTGTAATTCACAAACCTGCAGAGTTATAAATGACAGCTAGCGTCCAAAAATATACTGAAGTAAGTCTGCCAAGAGGACTTGAAAGCGGGGCAGAATTGCAGGAAACCGGTTTCAGGAGGTAGACAGGAATTGCATTTAAAGCATAGGAAAAGAGGCAGAACGTCCACAATGATGCACTTGGCCAAAAAGAGCGTATGCGTTTTTTCCTGAATATATTCAGGAAAAAACGCATACGCCCTTTTTGCCCAACCAAGCAAGCTTGCAAAGGAAATCTGCACTACAATGAAGTCTCACTTCCCCCCGGTCAAAAGGGCCATCTGAAAAAAGTGTAAAATCCAGAAAGGCAGGACAGGCCATGGTAACTGGGAGCCTTGTTATGCTGATGGGCGGGATGTAAATTGCCAACAGCCACTCGGGAGAAGTGTATGGTGTTTCCTGAAACATCTAAAAAACAAAGCAACAGAGCCTAGGGCACTTCCACTTATGGTCCTATAGCTTAGGGAAATTAAAATCAAAAAGACACAGCCACCCCAAAGTTTGGGACGGCTCTGTTTACAAGAACCTCGTTTATGGTACAAGTTCAATATCGCAGAAAGCGAAAAATGGATAAAGAAGTTGTGGTACTTACATACAATGCAATATCACTCAGCCTTGACATCAATGTCATCAGGCCCGTAGCAGCATAATGAGTGGATTCAGGTATGATGATTCTAACTGAAATAAGTCACACAGAAAAAGAAACATCATAATATATCACTAATACACGGAATGAAAACTTGGCTACACAGGAACTGAATTACAAAACAGAACAAGGTCTCAAATTTAGAAAACCAACTTATGCTTGCTTAAGGGGAAAGGTGAGTTCGGGTGCTGCATAAAACCAGAGATTGAAATGAGCACAGATAAAGTTCCTTAAGCCAAATATGGAATAGACTATAGATACTCCTTGCTCAACGAAATGGGCTCAACACCCCATATTAAACGCCTAAGAATGTACCTGACTAGTAAGTATCTTAAAACCTATGGATTGCTATGTCTCCGAAAGAGAATCAAGCGTGTGTACAGGGGCATAAACGCAGCAGTGATAGGATTGGAGACGTTCGGTGAGCAAATGAAGACCCTTTGAAGTCATATTGCATGGTACCCATTCCACGGGTCTCAACTCTCCAGGTTGAAGGGATTCTTCCTTCAGCTAAAACATGCATGTGGAACCCAGAGTATGATCAACCGTGTGATCGGGAGACGTGTTCAAATATGTCTCAGTTTTCGACCCCTGGTACTCGGGTGCAACATTCCAGACGCTTTACTAACACTCTCCCGACTTGGAGAGTCAGTGCCTTTAACCTCCTGTTTGGCCCAGTTTGCAATTTCTGCGGAAGATGAACAGGAATAGGGAGAACAAATGAGAGACTAGCTGGAGGTGTCTGGACGGGCAAATTTAACTCTCATTTCCCACCAGGAAGAGGAATTAACCAAAGGCTCAGCGTGCCGTGCCGGAACCAGAAATAAGGCCTGAAGCAATCCTGCGGTGTTGCGGCCAGCTCACGAGAAAGCGAGTTGAAGAAAGGAGCTCAGGGGCACTGTAATTCACAAACCTGCAGAGTTATAAATGACAGCTATCGTCCAAAAATATACTGAAGTAAGGCTGCCAAGAGGACTTGAAAAAGGGGCAGAATTGCAGGAAACCGATTTCAGGAGGTAGACTGGAATTGCATTTAAAGCATAGGAAAAGAGGCAGAACGTGGACAATGATGCACCTGGCCAAAAAGGGCGTATGCGTTTTTTCCTGAATATATTCAGGAAAAAACGCATACGCCCTTTTTGGCCAACCAAGCAAGCTTGCAAAGAAATCTGCACTACAATGAAGTCTCACTTCCCCCCGGTCAAAAGGGCCATCTGAAAAAAGTGTAAAATCCAGAAAGGCAGGACAGGCCATGGAGAACTGGGAGCCTTGTTATGCTGATGGGCGGGATGTAAATTGCCAACAGCCACTCGGGAGAAGTGTATGGTGTTTCCTGAAACATCTAAAAAACAAAGCAACAGAGCCTAGGGCACTTCCACTTATGGTCCTATAGCTTAGGGAAATTAAAATCAAAAAGACACAGCCACCCCAAAGTTTGGGACGGCTCTGTTTACAAGAACCTCGTTTACGGTACAAGTTCAATATCGCAGAAAGCGAAAAATGGATAAAGAAGTTGTGGTACTTACGTACAATACAGTATCACTCAGCAGTGAAATCTATGTCATCAGGCCCGTAGCAGCATAATGAGTGGATTAAGGTATGATGATTCTAACTGAAATAAGTCACACAGAAAAAGAAACATCATAAGATATCACTAATACACGGAATGTAAACATGGCTACACAGGAACTGAATTACAAAACAGAACAGGGTCTCAAATTTAGAAAACCAACTTATGCTTGCTTAAGGGGAAAGGTGAGTTGGGGTGCTGCATAAAACCAGAGATTGAAATGAGCACAGATAAAGTTCCTTAAGCCAAATATGGAATAGACAATAGCTACTCGTTGCTCAACGAAATGGGCTCAACACCCCATATTAAACGCCTAAGAATGTACCTGACTAGGAAGTATCTTAAAACCTATGGATTGCTATGTCTCCGAAAGCGAATCAAGCGTGTGTGCAGGGGCATAAACGCAGCAGTGATAGGATTGGAGAGGTTCGGTGAGCAAATGAAGACCCTTTGAAGTCATATTGCATGGTACCCATTCCACGGGTCTCAACTCTCCAGGTTGAAGGGATTCTTCCTTCAGCTAAAACATGCATGTGGAACCCAGAGTATGATCAACCGTGTGATCGGGAGACGTGTTCAAATATGTCTCAGTTTTCGACCCCTGGTACTCGGGTGCAACATTCCAGACGCTTTACTAACACTCTCCCGACTTGGAGAGTCAGTGCCTTTAACCTCCTGTTTGGCCCAGTTTGCAATTTCTGCGGTAGATGAACAGGAATAGGGAGAACAAATGAGAGACTAGCTGGAGGTGTCTGGACGGGCAAATTTAACTCTCATTTGCCACCAGGAAGAGGAATTAACCAAAGGCTCAGCGTGCCGTGCCGGAACCAGATTAGGGCCTGAAGCAATCCTGCGGTGTTGCGGCCAGCTCACGAGAAAGCGAGTTGAAGAAAGGAGCTCAGGGGCACTGTAATTCACAAACCTGCAGAGTTATAAATGACAGCTATCGTCCAAAAATGTACTGAAGTAAGGCTGCCAAGAGGACTTGAAAGCGGGGCAGAATTGCAGGAAACCGATTTCAGGAGGTAGACTGGAATTGCATTTAAAGCATAGGAAAAGAGGCAGAACGTCCACAATGATGCACTTGGCCAAAAAGGGCGTATGCGTTTTTTCCTGAATATATTCAGGAAAAAACGCATACGCCCTTTTTGGCCAACCAAGCAAGCTTGCAAAGGAAATCTGCACTACAATGAAGTCTCACTTCCCCCCCCCCCCCCGGTCAAAAGGGCCATCTGAAAAAGTGTAAAATCCAGAAAGGCAGGACAGGCCATGGAGAACTGGGAGCCTTGTTATGCTGATGGGTGGGATGTAAATTGCCAACAGCCACTCGGGAGAAGTGTATGGTGTTTCCTGAAACATCTAAAAAACAAAGCAACAGAGCCTAGGGCACTTCCACTTATGGTCCTATAGCTTAGGGAAATTAAAATCAAAAAGACACAGCCACCCCAAAGTTTGGGACGGCTCTGTTTACAAGAACCTCGTTTACGGTGCAAGGTCAATATCGCATAAAGTGAAAAATGGATAAAGAAGTTGTGGTACTTACGTACAATGCAATATCACTCAGCCTTGACATCTATGTCATCAGGCCCGTAGCAGCATAATGAGTGGATTCAGGTATGATGATTCTAACTGAAATAAGTCACACAGAAAAAGAAACATCATAAGATATCACTAATACACGGAATGTAAACTTGGCTACACAGGAACTGGATTACAAAACAGAACAGTGTTTTAAATTGAGAAAACCAACTTATGCTTGCTTAAGGGGAAAGGTGAGTTGGGGTACTGCATAAAACTAGAGATTGTAATGAGCACAGATAAAGTTCCTTAAGCCAAATATGGAAGAGACAAGAGCTACTCCTTGCTCAACAAAATGGACTCAACACCCCATATTAAACGCCTAAGAATGTACCTGACTAGTAAGTATCTTAAAACCTATGGATTGCTATGTCTCCGAAAGAGAATCAAGCGTGTGTACAGGGAAATAAGCGCAGCAGGGATAGGATTGGAGAGGTTCGGTGAGCAAATGAAGACCCTTTGAAGTCATATTGCATGGTACCCATTCCACGGGTCTCAACTCTCCAGGTTGAAGGGATTCTTCCTTCAGCTAAAACATGCATGTGGAACCCAGAGTATGATCAACCGTTTGATCGGGAGACGTGTTCAAATATGTCTCAGTTCTCGTCCCCTGGTACTCGGGTCCAACATTCCAGATGCTTAACTAACACTCTCCCGACTTGGAGAGTCAGTGCCTTTAACCTCCTGTTTTGCCCAGTTTGCAATTTCTGCGGAAGATGAACAGGAATAGGGAGAATCAATGAGAGACTAGCTGGAGGTGTCTAGACGGGCAAATTTAACTCTCATTTCCCATCAGGAAGAGGAATTAACCAAAGGCTCAGCGTGCCGTGCTGGAACCAGATTAGGGCATGAAGCCATCCTGCGGTGTTGCGGCCAGCTCACAAGAAAGCGAGTTGAAGAAAGGAGCTCAGGGGCACTGTAATTCACAAACCTGCAGAGTTATAAGTGACAGCTATCATCCAAAAATATACTGAATAAAGGCTGCCAAGAGGACTTGAAAGCAGGGCAGAATTGCAGGAAACCGATTTCAGGAGGTAGACTGGAATTGCATTTAAAGCATAGGAAAAGAGGCAGAACGTCCACAATGATGCACTTGGCCAAAAAGGGCGTATGCGTTTTTTCCTGAATATATTCAGGAAAAAACGCATACGCCCTTTTTGGCCAACCAAGCAAGCTTGCAAAGGAAATCTGCACTACAATGAAGTCTCACTTCCCCCCGGTCAAAAGGGCCATCTGAAATAGTGTAAAATCCAGAAAGGCAGGACAGGCCATGGAGAACTGGGAGCCTTGTTATGCTGATGGGCGGGATGTAAATTGCCAACAGCCACTCGGGAGAAGTGTATGGTGTTTCCTGAAACGTCTAAAAAACAAAGCAACAGAGCCTAGGGCACTTCCACTTATGGTCCTATAGCTTAGGGAAATTAAAATCAAAAAGACACAGCCACCCCAAAGTTTGGGACGGCTCTGTTTACAAGAACCTCGTTTACGGTGCAAGTTCAATATCGCAGAAAGTGAAAAATGGATAAAGAAGTTGTGGTACTTACGTACAATGCAATATCACTCAGCAATGACATCTATGTCATCAGGCCCGTAGAAGCATAATGAGTGGATTCAGGTATGATGATTCTAACTGAAATAAGTCACACAGAAAAAGAAACATCATAAGATATCACTAATACACGGAATGTAAACTTGGCTACACAGGAACTGGATTACAAAACAGAACACTGTTTTAAATTTAGAAAACCAACTTATGCTTGCTTAAGGGGAAAGGTGAGTTGGGGTGCTGCATAAAACCAGAGATAGTAATGAGCACAGATAAAGTTCCTTAAGCCAAATATGTAATAGACAAGAGCTACTCCTTGCTCAACGAAATGGGCTCAACACCCCATATTAAACGCCTAAGAATGTACCTGACTAGTAAGTATCTTAAAACCTATGGATTGCTATGTCTCCGAAAAAGAATCAAGCATGTGTCCAGGGGCATAAACGCAGCAGTGATAGGATTGGAGAGGTTCGGTGAGCAAATGAAGACCCTGTGAAGTCATATTGCATGGTACCCATTCCACGGGTCTCAACTCTCCAGGTTGAAGGGATTCTTCCTTCAGCTAATACATTCATGTGGAACCCAGAGTATGATCAACCGTGTGATCGGGAGACGCGTTCAAATATGTCTCAGTTTTCGACCCTTGGTACTCCGGTGTAACATTCCAGACGTTTTACTAACACTCTCCCGACTTGGAGAGTCAGTGCCTTTAACCTCCTGTTTGGCCCAGTTTGCAATTTCTGCGGAAGATGAACAGGAATAGGAGAACCAATGAGAGACTAGCTGGAGGTGTCTGGACGGGCAAATTTAACTCTCATTTGCCACCAGGAAGAGGAATTAACCAAAGGCTCAGCGTGCCGTGCCGGAACCAGATTAGGGCCTGAAGCAATCCTGCGGTGTTGCGGCCAGCTCACAAGAAAGCGAGTTGAAGAAAGGAGCTCAGGGGCACTGTAATTCACAAACCTGCAGAGTTATAAATGACAGCTATCGTCCAAAAATATACTGAAGTAAGGCTGCCAAGAGGACTTGAAAGCGGGGCAGAATTGCAGGAAACCGATTTCAGGAGGTAGACTGGAATTGCATTTAAAGCATAGGAAAAGAGGCAGAACGTCCACAATGATGCACTTGGCCAAAAAGGGCGTATGCGTTTTTTCATGAATATATTCAGGAAAAAACGCATGCGCCCTTTTTGGCCAACCAAGCAAGCTTGCAAAGAAAATCTGCACTACAATGAAGTCTCACTTCCCCCCGGTCAAAAGGGCCATCTGAAAAAAGTGTAAAATCCAGAAAGGCAGGACAGGCCATGGAGAACTGGGAGCCTTGTTATGCTGATGGGCGGGATGTAAATTGCCAACAGCCACTCGGGAGAAGTATATGGTGTTTCCTGAAACATCTAAAAAACAAAGCAACAGAGCCTAGGGCACTTCCACTTATGGTCCTATAGCTTAGGGAAATTAAAATCAAAAAGACACAGCCACCCCAAAATTTTTGATTGGTCTTTTTACAGGAATCTCTTCTACAGCACAAGTTAAATATCCCAGAGAGCAAATAATGGATAAAGAATTTGCGGTACTTACGTACAACAGAATACCACTCAGCAACGAAATCTATGTCACCAGGCCCGTAGCAGCATAATGAGTGGATTCAGGTATTATGATTCTAAGTGAAATAAGTCACACAGAAAAAGAAACATCATTAGGTATCACTAATACACGGAATGTGAACTTGGCTACACATGAATGAATTACAAAAGAGAACAGGGTCTCAAGTTTAGAAAACCAACCTATGCCTGCTTAAGGGGGAAGGTGAGTTGGGGTGCTGCATAAAACCAGAGTTTGAAATTAGCACAGATACCATTCCATAAGCCAAATATGTAATAGACAAGACCTACCCCTTACTCAAGGAAATGGACTCAACAATGAGGTATCACGTCACACCTGGTAGAATGGGCATCATCAGAAAATCTACAAACAAAAAATGCTGGAAAGGGTGTGGAGAAAAGGAACCCTCTTCCACTATTGTTGGGAATATAAATTGATACAGTTAGTATGGAGAACAATATGGAGTTTCTTAAGAAACTAACAGTAGAATTACCATATGATACAGCAATCCCATTACTGGACATATACCCAGACAAAACCATAAATCAAAAAGAGACATTCACCGCAATGTTCATTGCATCACTATTTACAATATCGAGGTAATGGAAGCAACCTAAATGCCCACAGACAGATGAATGCATAAAGCTGTGGTACATATATAAAATGGAATATTACTAAGCCATGAAAAGGAATGAAATGGGGTCATTTGTAGAGACGTCGATGGATCTAGAGACTGTCATACAGAGTGAAGTAAGTCAGAAAGGGAAAAACAAATCTTGTATATTCATGCATATATGTGGAACCTAGGAAAACTGTACAGATTAACCGTTTTGCAAGGCATAAATAGAGCAACAGATGTAGACAACAAACGTATGGACAACAAGGGGGGAAAGCTGTTGGGGGGGTGGTGGTGGGAGGAGTTGAGAGATTGGGATTGGCATGTATACATTTATATGTATAAAATAGATAACCAATAAGAACCTGCTGTATAAAAATATAAAATAAAATACAAATTAAAAAGAAATAAAATTTAAAAAATAAAACAGAAAAAACAATTATTCCCTTCACATACATGTATTTATATGAATAAATTATTTCCATGCTTATATCTGTAAATACAAAAAAGAGGAATAAAATCTACCTTGAACCAAAAACGAAAAAGAGAAAAAAAACACAGAACCCACCAGTTCCACAGAGGAAAACCGTATCAGGGCACTTGCTCCAGTTGTAAACAATTCTGAAGTTGGTCAGTGGTGGGGAATCGTCTCCCATTCAGCCAGCAGCCCCCACGCAACAAGCGTCCTCATTGCAAAGCTGGGGGACCGTGCCGAGGCATCTGTGAGTAAAAGTGAGCTGAGCCCCAGGCCAGTTGCTGCTGAACTATTCCCACCCGTCCCAGGTAAAACACCTGAATATATACAAGGACTTGAAAGCCTAGAGGAAGGGCCATAGAGCCACACGAGTGACAGCATGCCAGCCAACTTGGTGCCTGCAGGCCAGCCAGGGTGGTCCTGGCCCTGGGTGCTCTTCTGGAAGCTTTCCATTTCCCTGCCTGAGATACCCGTCCTGTCCCTGCCCCCACTGCTTTTTTCCTTCCTCACCTCTCCCCAGGGAGAAATTCCAGCAGCAGGTATGGGTGACACATCCTCTTCTTTAGCAGGTGGCAGCCTGGCAACTGCTGCAGAAAGTCCAGCAGAGCCCCACTCACACTGGGCCACCCACAAAGCCATGGCCTCTCACTTCCTCCCACCAGCCCAGCCCCGAGACTGCTGACAGGGCAGAGAAAATGGCGTCAGGCACGGCTGCAGGGGCTCTTGCTGCCTGGAGTGGTATTTATATTGATCTCAACCCAGGCACACCTGGGGAGGGCTGGCTGGCATGGTAAGGCTGCCCAGGTCAGCCAATCATCACCCCTCAGGGGCTCACAGTTGCAGAAAATGGAACTTGCTGAACCGGCTGGGTCAAAGGAACAGGTGTGGGCTCCTGAGAGTCAGGATAGACAAGGGGCTGCAGCTTTGGCTTGTTTTCTAATCATTTTATCTGGCCCATGAGTGGGAGACAACTTCAAGAAAACCCTCTCCTAATGAGAGGAACCCAGGAGTCAGGGAGAGGAGGGGTGGGTGGTGGTTGGAGACAGAGGCCTGGTGCCCCGGGTGCAGTGGAAGTCTCTGGAAGACCAGGTGGAGGGAGGCCGCACAGAGTGATGCCCAGGGTCACAGACCTGTCACAGCTGCTGTTTGTTAGTTCAAGTCCTGCTCTGAGGTGCTCTGTGTCAGCTCTGAGCGACAGGTGAGCTGGGGGTGCTCTGCAATGAGGGCTATGTGCACAGTTCCTGTGTGCCCAGCCCTGCCACGGTACCTGCAAGGGTAGCTCTGTATCCTGGGAGGGGCCTGACCACGAGAGCCCCGTGGGCTGGGGTGGGGGTGGGGTACCTGCCCAGGTGAGCTCCATATTCTGGGATTGGTCTGACCACGAGAGCCCCATGGGCTGCTGGGGACCTGGTAAAGGATGTCAGGACAGTCAGTGAAGCCACCGAGGATATACCTCCAGTTGCTCCTAATTCCTACACCCTGCTGGTCATTCTACCAACCACCAGGACATGGTATTCTGTATTAGTCTTCAATGATGCCTTCTTTTGTATTCCATTAGTCCCAGAGTTACAAGAAATTTTGGCTTGTGAGTGGCAGGACTCAACATACAACTAAAACAATACTTCCGGGCCGTCTGGCCCCAAGGGTGCAAAAATTCCCACACCATCTTTGGGGAAAGCTTAGCTAAAGACCTAAAAGTTCTACCTCTGGAAAAGGAAACCCTCCTTCAGTATGCAGACGACATTCTGATCGCCAGCCCTACTAAGGAGGCCTCTGAACTACCAAGCCAATAAAGGATAGAAGTTGTCCAAGAAAAAGCTCAAATATCACAGACTGTGGTGACCTGCCTGGGCTTCATTCTCACAGAAGGTCGGAGAAGCCCATCCCAGGAAAGGGAAGAAACCATTTGCAGCCTTACCCCTTTCTAAAACTAGAAGACAGCTTAGGGGTTCCTGGGGAGGCCAGGGTTTGCTGCTTCTGGATCCCTAACTACAGTCTACTAGCTGGGCCTCTATATGAAACACTGAAAGGAAAAGATGATGATCCTTTTGAATAGAATCCAGAAGTGGCCTTTCAAGAATGGAAAGAGCAGTCAATTCAGACCCTTGCCCTGGAACTCCCTAATTTAGCTAAACCCTTTGACCTTTACATTCCCGGTGAAAGGTGAATCGCCATTGGAGAATTAGTGCAAAAACTGGGACCACTTGAAATGGAACAATGCAAGAATGCCATCCAGGTAGGATAAACTACGGTCACCAAGGGGCTTGGCCCACTGCCACATCTGGCCAAGATACTGGCAGTATCTAAAAACCTGGAAAGCAGCAGCCCAAAAGGCCACCTCCCTCCTAAGGGAAAAGGACCCAACGTGGTGATCCTAACAACCAACCATGCCCTGAAGTTGCAGGGTTCGCTCCATGGGCACACCGACCTCGAGTGAGGAGGCCCTCCAACTGCAACATCCAGAGAGATAACCGGGGGCAACAGGGCACCATGACGACTCGTGTGAACATCACTTGATCTGGAGTTTCTCTCATAAAACAACAAGAGTGTGTCCCAAAAGAGTAGACTACTGCTTGCAGGACTTACTGCACCCAGAGGGGAGCTAATAATCTTGGCGGGGGAACCGTATATCACACTGTCACCATAAAAAGCCTACAGACACCATGATGATGGTGGCCAATAAGACTGGCTGGACTCCTGTTTACTTCAAAAAGCTGTTGACTCAGTGGCCATCATGGTCCTTGATCACCACTGACCCTGGACTGTCTGGGAGTTGAGCGGGCAGGGCTCTGACACCTGGTGCTGTTTGTACGTTAATTCAGGGGCCTAATTGAAGAAAGTGCAGACTACTGGTCAGAGCATCTAGGCTGGCAGAAACGGTCAGCCTAAGGTGGCCAAACAAATGTGGGGCGGGGTGAAACCGGCCCCCACAGCGTCTCTGCACATCTCTTTCCTGGACCCTTAAAGGTCATTAGAATCTATAAAACTTACAATGCTGGTGCTCAGGTGGACGAGCAGGGAGGCAGGGGGCCTGGGGACAATCAACGTCACCTGGAGGCTGCTGGGGAGAAGTTCTGACCCTCGTCCCCGGGTATGAGGGCTCCCAACTCAGCACTCAGCAGTTACAGAAGAAGGGTCTGCACTCTCAGCACTCCAAGAATGAGGAACGGGACAAAAGGCAGAGGAGGGGTTTGTCCCCAGCAAAGCCCATTAAAAATCCCTGGGAGATAAAAATAGAATCTGGGCAATAAAGTCAAGTCTAACCTTTTTTATCCTTTGTGCTTTGTCTAATTTCACGTGCTCCTAGGGTCCCACATGCAGAGGTTCCACACCCGGCACTTCAGACCAGATTTCCTAGTGCAGAATGGCTGGGTCGACACCTCAGCTCCTGGGGCCCAGTGCAGACTTCGCGATATAGAGCCTGAGCTGCAGCCAACCCGGCCCTCGAGAGCTCCACCCCCTCCCTCCCACTGACTCTGACAGGATCTCTACACAGCAGCCCAGCCCACAGCCCACGGGGTAGTGCATGCTCTCACCTCTCCATTCTCTGATCAAAATATAAAGTTTCCTTTGCTTGTGAACCAAACTCAGTCTCGATCTGTTGGCCCCAGTGACACTGGGCAGGGGGACACTTGTTGGGGTCCACTCTGGAGGATCAGTAACAGAAATTGAGAATATTGTAACTTCAGTGAACAGATGTGTGAGCCAAACTGTAGTTAACATAGAACAGTGTATAAGGCTCGGGTAAAATAAGATGTTTCTAACACTTCCATTTGATATTTCCATCACTTTATTATAAGCAAGTTCAGTGAAAAGGTTTGTCTTATTTGTCAGGTCAATATTAGAGAAACGAAGTGATTTCTTTCCAAGGATGTACATCTAATAATCTTGGTTAAAGCTTCAATCTTGTTTTAAATGCTTTTCCATTGAAAATGATACCTCTCTTTCAGCTCCCCCATTTCTGAGAAGTATAAAATCTTATAATTTATTATTACCAAAGGGGAAAGGTGGGAGGAGGGATAAATTAACAGTTTGGGATTAACACATACACACTGCTATGTATAAAATAGATCATCAACAAGGAACTACTGTATAGCACAGGGAACTACACTCAATATTTTGCAATAAACTATAAGGGGAAATAATCTGAAAAAGAATAGATATTTTTATTGACATCATCTATCAATGACAGTTAAAATGTTACCTAAGGGAAGCCGGTGGTGATTGCTTCTGACCCAGAAGACTTCAGTCATCTAAAGTTTGGACTCTGCCTACTTCCCAAGGCCCTTAATGAACATATGTGTAGCCGTAGCTTAAAAAATTCCCCAGTTTGGGTTTCGGGGAGACACTGATTTTGAAAAAGCCCTGGTGTTCTCCTTACATGAATGGGACCCTTCCTAATGCTAAAACATGACTGTCACACCCAGAGGATGGTACACCGTCTGATCGGGAAGAGTTTGGAAAAGGCATCTCATCTCCTCATCCCCTGGTGCTCAGGTTCACCCCTCCAGCGTCTTTACTAACAGTCTCCCCACTTGGAGATGTCAGCACTGTCAACATCCTGTTGCGTACAGTTTGGAATTTGTCAGAGGATGAAACGGAAGGATGAGGAACAATGAGAGACAAGTCCTAGGTGTTCAGACAGGCACATGTCACTCTAATTTCCAATCAGGAAGACGAATTGACCAAAGGCTAGGGTTGCCCATGGAAACAGAATAGGGCTTGAGGAAATCCTGCTGCTTTGTGGCCAGTTCCCATAAACACAAGTTGAAAAATGGAACACAGGGGCACTAAAATTCATGAAACTGCAGAGTTGAAAATATCTATCACTGAAAAATGTCTTGAGGAAAGTCAGATAAAAGGACTTGTAAGCAAGGGAGAATGGCAGGAAAGGGATTTGAAGAGGTAGAAAGGACTCACCATTAAGCACAAGTAAAGGGGCTAAACATTGCCAACATTGCTGTTGGCCAAAAAGGTTGTATGCATTTTTTCTGAATATATTCAAGAAAAGGGCATACACCCTTTTTAGCCAACCAAACAGGTGGGCACTGGAAATCAATACTACAAACGATATCACTTCGCATCAGTCAGAAGAGCCGTCCTCATAAAGTGTAAACACCAGAAATGCAGGACAGGGCGAGGAGAAAACGGAGCCCTGTGAGGCTTATAGTGGAAATATATATTGCCAACGGCCATTCTGGAGAAGTGTATTGTGTTTACTAAAGCATCTAAAAAATGAGCTACAGAGCACAGGGCACTTGCACTCATGGGCGTATATCTTGGGAAAAACAAAAATCGAGAGGACACAGGCACCCCAATGTTTACCCCCTCTCTGTTTAAAAGATCCTCGACTAGGATATAACTTAAATGTCTCTGGAGGGAAAAATGGATAGAGATGTGGTACTTATGTAGAGTGGAATATTACTCAGCCTGGAAATCAATGAAATATGGCCAGTTGTAACAACTCTGGAGGAGTTACGTATGATCATTCTAAGTGACATAATTCAAAAAGAAAAAGACACATATCATAAGATATCACTTAAAGGTGGAATCCAAAATGGCTACACATGAAATAAATTACAAAACAAAAACATAGTCAAATATGTAGAAAACACGCATAAGGCTGCTAAACGGGAAAGGTGGGGAGGGGTGAGGCATCATCCAGGAGGTTGAAATTAGCAAAGATACCATTCCAAATACCAAACTGATAATCAACAAGGCCTACGCGGTAGCTAAAAGAACTGCACTCAGCACACTCAAGTCACCGGAAAAGAATATATACGACTGGTAAGAATCTGAAAAAGACTTTATTGATGTCTCTCTGTATGTGAATCAAGTGGATGTACAGCAGCAAGAAATAGAGCTTTGAAAATCAGCTGTAACTTATATAATAATAAATTTAAAAAAATAAAAGACAGTGAGAAAGAGAGATAATTTTACAACTTTTCCTCAGGGGCTGTGATTCAACATGGATTGAACATATCTAGACCCATAGCAGGATGAGACATAAGGCTAGAAACCGTTCACACTAAGAGAATTAGTGAGGTTGAATGAGGAAATGCAGACCCTTTAAAGTAATACTGCATGGTACCCATTCCATGGGTCCCAAATCTGCAGGTTCAAGGGAATCTTCCTAGAGCTAAAACATGCATGGGAAACCCAGTTGACTGTACACCATGTGATCTGGAAACGTGTCTAAAATACACCTCATTTTTCATCTCCTGGTGCTTGGGTTCGCCATTCCAGCCACGTTACTAAGAATCTCCCCAATTGGAGCATCAGTACCTTTAACCTCCTGTTTTGCACAGTTTGCAGTTTGTGTTGAGGATGAACGGGAAAAGGGGGAACCAATGAGAGACTAGCTGTACGGGTTCGGACAGGCACAAGTCACTCTAATTTCCCACCAGGAAGAAGAATTAACCAAAGGCTCAGCGTGCCATGCCAGAACCAGATTAGGGCCTGAAGCCATCCTGCGGTTTTGCGGCCAGCTCACAAGAAAGTGAGTTGAAAAAAGGAGCTCAGGGGCACTGTAACTCACAAACCTGCAGAGTTATGACAGCTATCATCCAAAAATATATTGAAGTAAGGCTGTGAAGAGGACTTGAAAGTGAGGCAGAATTGCAGGAAACCGATTTTAGGAGGTAGATTGGAATTGCATTTAAAGCATATGAAAAGAGGCAGAACTTCGACAATGATGCAGTTGGCCAATAAGGGCGTATGCGTTTTTTCCTGAATACATTCAGGATAAAATGGATACGCCCTTATTGGCCACCCAAGCAAGCAGGCAATGTAAATCCGCACTACAATGAAGTCTCACCGCCCCCCCCCCACCCTGGTCAAAAGGGCCTTCTGAAAAAAGTGTAAAATCCAGAAAGGCAGGACAGGCCACGGAGAACAGGGAGCCTTGTTATGCTGATGGGTGGGATGTAAATTGCCAACAGCCACTCTGGAGAAGTGTATGGTGTTTCCTGAAACATCAAAAAATCAAAGCTACAGAGCCTAGGGCACTTCCACTTATGGCCCTATAGCTTAGGAAAATTAAAATAAAAAAGACACAGCCACCACAAAATTTGGGGACGCTCTGTTTACAAGAACCTCGACTACGGTACAACTTAAATATCCCACAAAGGGAAAAATGGATAGAAAAGTTGTGGTACTTACGTACAATGGAATATCACTCAGCAATGAAATCTATGTCATCAGGCCCGTAGCAGCATAATGAGTGGATTTAGGTACGATGATTCTAAGTGAAATAAGTCACACAGAAAAAGAAACTTATCATAAGATATCACTTATAGAGGGAATGTAAACATGGCTACAGAAAACTAGATTACAAGCAGAACAGAGTCTGACATTTAGAAAACAATCTTATGCCTACTTAAGGGGAAAGGTGAGGTGGGGTGATGCATAAAACCAGAGTTTGAAATTAGCACAGATACCGTTCCATTAACCAAATATGTAATAGACAAGACCTACTCCTTGCTCAATGAACTGGACCCAACACCCCCTATTCACCGCAGATGAATATATCTGACTAGGAAGAATCTTATAACCTATGTATTGATATGTCTCTGTAAGGGAATCAAGTGTGTGTAGAGCAGCATGAACACAACAGTGAAAATCAGCTAAACCCCATTATAAAAATAAATTTCAAAAAAAACCCCACAGAGACAGCGAAAGAGACAGAAATTCTTACAAAATTCGTTCAGGGGCTGTGATGCAACCTGGATTGACCACATGTACATCGGCAGCTGGATGAGACATAAGGCTGGACACTTGGGGCTGAGAGGATTGGTGAGGTTGGTTGAGCAAATGCAGACCCTTTAAAGCTATACTGCGTGCTACCCATTCCATAGGTCCAAACTCTCCAGGTTTAACGGAATCTTCCAACACCTAAAACATGCATGGGAACTGCAGAAGATGATACACCATCTGATCGGGAAAGGTTTCTAAAATGCACCTCATTTTTCCTCTCCTCATGCTCGGGTTTGCCACTCCAGCTGCTTTACTAACAATCACCCCACTTGGAGAGTCAGCACCTTTAACCTCCTGTTTCGCACAGTTTGCAATTAATGTGGAGGATGAAAGGGAAGAAGGGGAACCAATTAGAGACTAGCTGTGGGGGTTTGGACGGGCACATGTCACTCTAATTTCCCATCAGGAAGAAGAATTAACCAAAGGCTCGGCCTGCCTCCCCGGAACCGGAATAGGGCCTGAAGCAATCCTGCGGTTTTGCGGCCAGCTCACAAAAAAGCGAGTTGAAAAATGGAGCTCAGGGGCTCTGCAATTCACAAACCTGAAGGGTTATAAAGGACAGCTATCGTCCAAAAATATATTGAGGTAATGCAACGAAGAGGATTTGAAAGCAAGGCAAAATTGCAGGAAACAGATTTCAAGAGGTAGATTGGAGGCGCCTTTAAATAACCATACTACCAAAGTCAGTCTACAGATTTAATGCAATCCCTATCAGAATACCAAATCATTTTCACAGAACTTGGAAAAATAATTTTAAAATTTGTATAGAAACACAAAGACCCCAAATAGCCAAAGAATCTTGAGAAAGAACTGAGCTGGAGGCATCACGCACCTTGACTTCAGATTATACTGCAAAGCGACAGTAATCAAAAGGAATCGGGCCGCAGCCAAAACATACACAAAGATCACTGGAATAGAATAGAGATCCCAGAAATAAGCCCAAACACATATTTAATTGATTTATGACAAAGCAGGCAATATGGAGAAAAAACTTTCTCTTCATAAGTGGTACTGGGAAAACTGGTCAGCTACATGGAAAAGAATAAAATTAGAGTATTTTAGCACACCATATATAAAATAAATGCAAAACTGAATGAAGACCTAAATGTAGGACCATAAAACCCCTAGAGCAAAATACAGAACATTCTTCAACATAAATGATAGCAACAGTTTTAGGTTCAGTCTACTAAGGCAAATGAAACAAAAGCAAAAATAAACAAATGGGACTTCACCAAACTTAAAAGATTTTGCACAGCAAAGGAAACCAAAGACAAAATGAAAAGACAACCTGCTGAAGGACAGACAATATTTGCACATGATAAGAGGTTAACACCAAAAAGATGACCAAGCAAGGGTTCATATCTAAACTACAGAAACAGCACATACAACTCAATATCAGAACAACACACAAAATCTTTTTTAAAAAAATGGGAAGACCTAAATAGACATTTTTCCAAGGAAAAAATACAGATAGACAGCCAGAACTCACCAAGATGTTAAACATAGCTCATCGGCAATAAAATGCAAATCAAAACAATGAGATATATCACCTCAGGCTTGTCAGAATGGCTGTCATCAACAAGGTCACAAATAACAAAGGTTAGTGAGGATGTGGAGAAAGGGAAGCTCTTGTACACTCTTGATGTGAATGTGAAGTAGTGCAGCTACTGTGGAAAGCAGAATGGAGTTTCCACAAAAAACTAAAAATAGAGCTACCATAATATCCAGGAATTTCACTCTTGGGTATATCAGAAGAAAACAAAAACACTATTTCAAAAAAATAACTGCACACCAGTGTTCATAACAGTGTTATCTGCCATAGCCAAGATATAGAGTCAAATTGTGTTCATTAATAGGTTAGGGGATAAAAAAGACTTTTTATGATGACTTCCGTGAAAAATGAAATTTTGCCATTTGCAAGAACATGGATGGACTTGGAGAGTATTATGCTTAGTAAAATAAGCCGCAGAGAAAACAAGCCTGGGATGTTATCCCTTACACGTGGCATCTAAAAAACTGAATACAACAACAACAACAACAAAACAAACTCACAGATTAAAGAACAGACTAGTGGTTACCAGCAGGGTGGAGGAGCAAAACAGTGATAGGAGATTCTGAGGAAGAATCCACTATGTATAAAATCAATAATCTACAGTGACGTACTGTATAGCATGGGGAATAGAGCCACTCTTTTGTAATAAGTATAAATGGAGAACAATCTAAACATTTATGAATCATTATGTTGTATCTCTGAAACTGATATAATAATGTAAATTAACTATAGATCAATAAAATATAAAGTAAGAAACAATAAAGGGGAGACACTGATTACTAGATAGAAATCAATTAAATAAACACAAGTTTGGAAATCAAGGAATTAAAAAACAACATGTAGGACAACATTGGCATTTAAAGTGTACGACCTATTCATTTAAGTGGTGAAAACTGGTACCCATTCTCACAATTTTGTATATCTAGGATAAATTATTATCTATAAAAATATGTTACAAATATTCACTCAAAAAGAAAAAGACAATTTGGATTAACCCATTTTAGTATACAAATTTAATACCAAAGTCTCTATGTAACATTGATTTGAATAAGTTCTGTTAGCCACTTCTACTTTCTTTGTGATGTAAAATCTTTTAAAGCATAAAAATCAGCCTTTCTACGTTATTCCATTAGACATACATAGAAGTTAAAAGAAATGAGAAGACAGAGCAATCAACCAGGAAGGTGAATTTACTGAGAAACAGTCATTCGTTCTCCCTCCTCCTTTTCTTTTCCTCCTTTTCCAGGTCTCTTTCGGTTCCAATCAAGAGAAGTCTTGAGAATTCTGAAAATATTTCTTTGAGGGCTTCAAATCACCATACCTACATCCTCTGCCACAACTACACACACGGGAACAAAAATAAACCTCCGCTCTCTACTTGTGTAGGAGGGATTCGTGCAAAATAAACTCCTACATGGAGACCAACAGGTGAGTTTTCTACCTGTTCTTCATAATGTCCTTCCATTACAGTAAATCCCACACATTATGAGGCAGAAGGGGTTATGTGAGCTCTTTCTTGAAGTCAAAAATCTTGCATTCATTTCAAGTACCTGGTGATCACAGGGTACAGCCAGGGAAGGTGCCCTCCCCCTTGGGGGGGTGGTGAATGGGCTCCTGCAACCATGCACCTCCTGATGTACAGATTCTGCAGAAACAAAGGGCGGTCACACCGCAGTCAGCCTGTCAGGCTGTCGGGCCACTGGGCAACCCCACCAGCCTGGAAGTGCCCCATCAGTTGCTGAAAGAAAAACTCTGTCCCCCCCGTGAAGCCAGGAAATTTGGGCCAGAGAGTCAGAGGAGACCAGTAATCAACTCCTCTCTGCTCACCTCCTTGGGTGTCACAGCAACCCCATCTCCAAACCCAACTCTGATCCTGGAGTGCCAAAGTGGGAGTGCAGGTGGGCTGTGCCGGTGCTTCAGCACTCTCTGGGAAGCCCCCTAGTTTGAATATGATTTGAGTTTGATCCTGTGAAACCATCAGAACTTCCCACCAGAGATAAATGAGGAGATTCTGGCCTTTATTAGTTTGCACAGTGAACATGGCTGTCCTGGCTGTACTTGCCAACCCTTCTATTTTACCCACGTATTTTTATCCATCTTCCTCCCTGTGAGTACTTTTGACCAACGCTGAGCTCAGACTCCTGACCTATTACAGTGACTTTGTCAGTCATTCTTTAAAACTGGACAGGTAGGGCTTCCCTGGTGGCACAGTGGTTGAGAGTCCGCCTGCCGATGCGAGGGACACAGGTTCATGCCCCGGTCTGGGAGGATCTCACATGCCACAGAGCAGCTGGGCCTGTGAGCCATGGCCGCTGAGCCTGTGCATCCGGAGCCTGTGCTCCACAACTGGAGAGACCACAACAGTGAGAGGCCCATGTATCGCAAAAAAAAAAAAAAAAAAAAAACAAGGACAGGTAATAAAATGAATTTAACCTAGAAGCAGCAGCTCAGTAAGGGAAATAAAATCATCAGAAGTTATCTAATCACAGCCACAGCCATCCAGGGCTCTGTCTTATCAGCTGGGGCATAAGAATGGGACCTTCCTACACTTGAAGGGCATCCAATCAAATAAGTAAAGGTGTCGCTCACCTCTGGCTCTTGTAGGGACTGCTAGGCAGTCTACCCAGTGTATGCTAACTGCAAAACACTGTCTTGGTTTTGAAACACCTATGTTCCAGGAAAGCTTTTTTGGGTGCATGGGGAAGGTTTCTTTTTGACATCAAGCAAAAAATAAATCACCAAGCTCTTTGAGCACAGGGGTTCTTAAGAGGGCAGTAGAAGGAAGGAATGGGCAGAAAAGATGATCTCCTCTGAAGTGAAGGTCGTTTTTCCAAAAGAGTAGGATTTAGTCTCAGTTTAAGGAAAACACTTTTAAATAGCTGGGACAGCTCCAAACTGCAGTTTAGGGAACGAGTGCTTCAAAAGAACAGTGCTTTAAAAGCCCTGGCAAGGCAGCAACAGGATGAAGAGTTGGTTTTGCGTAGTTTTGAACACAGGAGTAAAGAAACAGAGGCATCTCTGACTAAAAGGCCCTGAGACCCTATGTCATCAATGGGTCAGTTGCAGGGGGCAGGGGGTGTGGGGGGCAATATTTCTGTCTCAACGTCTCCCAAGGCAGCCACCCCTCCCTACCCCACCCCCCTACTCCCTTCACCCTTCCTCCCTCCACAGTTGGGTCCCCAGGGACAGCACTTCTTAAGCTGGAGCGCTCAGGCACCATCTCTGCAGTCTGGATTCTTCCTGGAGGCTGACAAGTTCTGGGACAGTAAGCCAGGTCTGCAAGGCCACTGGGGTGCAGTCGGACCTGGAGGTCTGGATGGGAACTGGAGCCCTGAAGCCCACCCACGTCCTTGAAGCCGCGGGAGGAACACATCCTCCTAACAGTACTTCTCAGGGCTCAGAGTGCTCCCCACCCGATGGTGATCCATACTCACTTGAGGCAGTAAGGACTGCCTCTAACTGGCCCTCTCGATTCTGCCTTGAGGGTCCTCACACATGTGTGAGAGCACAGGCCACAGATCTATTCAGTCAGCTGAGCCAAGTGCTGCCGGGGTCCCTCCAGTCCCATCCCCCAGCCCCTCCCTCTGGGACCATATCTAATAGAAGAAAGAGCACAGAGGAATTGGCTGAATCAAGGGACCTGGGAGACTGGGTACGAGTTTGAAGACCGAGAATCTAAGGCACAACTACATATTATTGGAAACTATTGTGGGGTGTGTGGGGGGAGGTTAGGAGGCTGAGAGGCTGAGTCGACCTGGTGAGTCCAGCCCCAGAACACCACACAGCCCCGCCCCCCCTTCCCTGCCATCAGACAAGGGGTGCCACAACTCCAGCCGGGACTCTGCACTTCCCCCTCCCTGATTCTCCTCCAGAAGAGCAGGTGGCCCCCCTCTGAGGGCAGCGGCAAGACAATGGACCAAGTCTCCCTGCACTAAGGCGCTACTGGAAGCTCTTCCTGAACAGCAGTGCTGGCTTGGAGCGAACCCATGCACCGCCAAAGTTGGTCTCGTCCTGCAGCTGAGGGACACAGGGTTTAAGTCAGCTGCCCTGGCTTTAAATCAATCAGCCCCCCCTTTAAGTCAGGTGACCCGACTTTAAATCACTGTGTGCCCCTCAGGCCTGCAACTTCAAAAGTTGGGAACCTCACTTTGATCCCAGCACCTCACATAACTGAATGCACACTGTAGTCACCCCCAAGCCTGGCTTAGAGGCAGGATATAAGGTAAGGGGATGGGCGTGCACACATGGTGATGAGGGTGTACTTCATGTACCAGAAGGGTCTAGGTACTCTGGGGTACAGCGAGCAGTGCACGGTACAGCAGCTCCCTGGCAAAGCTGGGGATGCACAGGGAGAGCAGGCACACCCATGCATGCCGAGGTTCCAGGGCGGGAGCTGGGGCACAGCCAGCTGGGAGGGTGTGAAAGCGGAGGATCTGAGCCTTCTTGAGAAAGACAGACACAGAGGATGGATGAGAAACAAAGACAAGATGAAATATGGATTTGAAAAACACACCCTGCTCTTGAAATTGCCAGGCCAAAGACCCAGATTTGAATCTTCTTACTCCCCAGTACATAGTGCTTTGGCCTTTGCCCAATTACTTATAAAATTTACTGATAAGATCTAGCCCATAGAATACTGCATTTGTAGTGGCATCACATGTTAATGTTTCTATAGTGGAATAATCTTTTCTACAAGAAAAATGTACACTATCTGAAATAAGTTAAAACTCCTCCTTATAAAGTACTATATCAGACTTCCCTGGTGGCGCAGTGGTTAAGAATCTGCCTGCCAACGCAGGGGACATGTTTTCAAGCCCTGGGCAGGGAAGATCCCACATGCCGCAGAGCAGCTATGCCCATGTGCCACAATTACTGAGCCTGCAGGCCACAACTACTGAAGCCTGCACACCCAGAGGCGGTACTCCACAGCAGGTGCAGCAAGAGAAGCCACCACAATGAGAAACCCTCACACCGCAACAAAGAGTAACCCCCGTTCGCTTCAACTAGAGAAAGCCCACGCATAGCAACAAAGACCCAACGAAGCCAAAATTAATTAATTAATTATTTTAGAACAGTACTATATCTTTCTGTACAACTTCTCTGGGAAGAACAGAGAGATGGTGTGAGAGAGTGAGAAAGACCAATATTTAGTGCACATCTCTCATGCAGGTGCTCTGCTGGCTCAGATATATTTATCCCCACTTTACAAAGGAGGAAATAAGCTCAGAGAGGTTTAGTAATTTTCCAAAATCCAAACAGCTATTGAGTGACAGAACCAAGATCTGAACCAAGTCTGTTACCTTCAAAGCCTAAGTCCTCATCACAAAAAAACTCAATTAATATTTACATTTATCAAATTACATTGCAAACTAGGGAGTTCTTGGCACAATCCTGAATAAGAGTGAGAAAGAAAGAAATAGCATTGTTACTACAGCCAACCAAAATTTTTGGAGCAGCTGCTAGATGCCTGGCCCTTTTGGGGGTTCAGCAGTGATCACGACAGGAAGAGTCCTGCTTTCATGAACCACGTAGTGGAGAGGAGAGACGGGTGCAACTTGGGTGAAGGAATTCATCTTGCTGGGCCTCTGTTTTCTCATCTGGAAAATGGGACGGGTGTTCCTCATTTTGTGGGATTGTCCAACCTTCACATTCTCTGATTCCATAAGAAGCATTTGTTTTCCTGTTTCTTTAAAATTCTTTCAGGCCATAAGCCATGATGAATGTTGTTAGCTGCTCCCCAAATCACTCTATTCCCACCCTTTTCCTGTGATCAGGTCTTTCCCGAAACATGATTCACAATCAGTCAAGTCACAGAACCTAAGGGGCACCCAGCAGAAAAATTCCAACCCTTGCTTCTCAGGAGCTCTGCGGTCTACCTGCCAGGTAAACTTAACTCACCTGGCACAAGGTGGCCATCCCCGGTTTCACATCAATGTAATCTCAGGCACAAACCTCCTTGTTTTTCCATTTTGTCTTTAAGTAACTTGTTGAAACAACTGTACAAATATGACAAAGATATAAAATCAGGCATCTTCTGCCCCCAGTGCCTACTAATAAATGATTTTCTGCCACTTTAATGATAAAGATAGAACATTTCAACATTCTGCTGCCCTTATTATTTGTCAATTTTGTTGATATTTCTATTGAATACATCTTTTAATATTTTAACAATGGAACATTTATTTAGGTTGTTCCAGACCCAGGCTTTAGTGGTAAAAGTTTTGTTGTTATATTTCTATTATGTTTCCTTTAAAAATCATTATCCTATTTAAATGGACTAAGTCAATTCTATAGGCATTTATCTTATGATATTGATGAAATGAATACATAGAGGGCAATAGTACAAGTTGATTGGACTTGAGAACCTCTATTAGCACAGTTACGTATAAATATTATCTATATGTAAACAAAAGTACCTGCTGAGTGAGATTCTCTGACTCTTTTACACTGTCTGACCCTCAAGCCTGTGAGAAATGGAATATTTCTTGCCATCTCAGTAAACAAAAGATGTCCCAGTCATCAGCACTTGCAGCCCTCCAGTGTGAGCCACGAGCCCTGAGGAACTCAGGATATGCAAATACAGAATGCAGGCCCCAGGGAGCTGAGGTGCATATCAAAGGAAGGATTTCAGTGAGCCCAGACTCTGGCATCTTCGCATACAAAGAAACGTGCTACATTCCTCACGTTGGGAGAGCTGGTTTTCCTTAGTTAAAAATCACCTTTTATGTTCCCCATTACCTGCGCCAGTCCCCTACCCTGTCCCCTCCCCCCGGTACTTTAGCTCAGGAAAGAAGGAGTGCAGAGGGTCTCGGCTGAATAAGGGGCCTGCGAGCGTCGGGAGGAGTTTTCAGCCGCTTTCCCCACAGTCAGGAGGAGGGGCGCTGACGCTGCAGCTGGACCCTGCACCTCCCTTGCCCCGTTTCCCCTCAGGACGCTCAGGTCGACCCCCTCCCCACGCCCCCCAGGCCCTGCGAGCCAGGCTGAGGGCAGTGGGGAGAGGAGGGACTGAAGTTCCCTGGGACCAGAGGCTGGGGTCTGCTTTTTCTACACAGCAGCGGAGGGTGGCAGCGAACCCCTGCCCCTCAGAAGCTGGTCTTGCGCTGCCGCCTGGGCACCGGACCAAGCGGAGGGTCGGCGCCCATTTACCTGGCCCACTGTCTCCGCGACTGTCGCGGTTTCAGCCACCGGGACCCCTCCAGAGCCGGCAGCCTCAGTGAGGCCGCCTCCCCTCGGGCTCTGGGGCAGTTCCGTGACAGCGGAGGGAAGAGACCCCGAGCCAGGAGTTCCAGTTCTGCAGAAACGCGGGCTCCGTTCTGGGCGCATGGGGTGGGACAGCTCTGCCCCAAGGCCTTCTGGGAGGAAGGGGGCACCAGGGGAGGGAGCCGCCAGGAGCGCAGGGCCCCGTCAGGGGTCCTGGAGGGGCGGCCCAGCCTGGGGGCCCAGCCCATTGTGACCGCAGCCCAGGCCTTTTCCCTGGAATCCTACACAAAAAAGTTAGAAAGATACACAGTCTACACAGTAAATATTCACAAATGATTGCTGCTGCTGTGCTTCCTATTCTATTAAACGTGTAAAATCCATAAAACACTTTAAGTTAAAAATTAAATATGAATTTTTACCTTTCTAATTATGTCTCTGCTATTCACAATTGTAGTTAAGGAATCAGAGACTGTGGTATCACTGGTTAAAAATTAGCTTGTGAAAAAAATAGAACTCAGGCCCACTGGACCTACTGAATCACAATCTGCACTTTTACAATCTCCCCAGTGTACTTGTGTACCCATGAATAGTTGAAAGGTACATTTCTACCTCGACATGTCTTTTCTGTCTGAGAAATACACAACATTTTATCCAATTTGATATAAATAAAACACTCAAAAATGCATATGCCAGTGTTGAAACCATCATTTTATCATTTCTTTTCCAGATAAGTATAGTCTCTATACTGGTTTTGTGGATCACATGCCACACTCTTTTCTTGTAGTTAGAAATAAGGTAGAGGAAGTTATTTTGTAATATATATATATATATATATATATATATATATATATATATATACATATATAAGTGGATAATTGAAGACACTCTTCTAAATTAAAACCAGTTCTCTTAACTTGCTGTTTCCTTCTTGAGTCATATTATGAACTCTTCCCGTGGCCCCATGGCATGTGTACTTTTAATTTCAGGGACTGCTGACATTCCAGGATATGGCCATAGATTTCTCTCAAAAGGACTGGGAATGCCTGGCCCAAGATCAGTGGGAATTGTACAGGGATGTGATGTCAGAGAAGTTTAGGAACCTGCTGTCCTTGGGTGAGGATACCTTCCTTCCAGAATTCCTTATACACCCACAGCGTTTATAGTCCTTCATTTGTAGAATGTCTCCTGGAATCTTCTGCTTCCTACAATAGGGTTTCAGACTGCAACGTTTCAGGAAATATTGGGAGTTTGTGCATATAATTTATTTTATTCTTTTAAAATTGCAGCCTCCCTCAACGGCATAGCACAGGGAGAGCAGCTTGGTGCTTTGTGACTACCTAGAGGGGTGGGACAGGGAGAGTGGGAGGGAGGGAGATGCAAGAGGGAAGATATATGGGAACATATGCATATGTATAACTGATTCACTTTGTTATAAAGCAGAAAATAACACATCATTGTAAAGCAATTATACTCCAATAAAGATGTTAAAAAAATAATAAAAAAATAAAATTGCAGCCTCCCTTTTAATATACTTTGTAACTGCTTGGGACATGTCTACATGAACTGTGTACTATATGCTTCTGTTATAGTCCTTACAATATTTTATTGTCTTATTTTCTGTAACAATTTTCCATGGATTCTTTGGGCTTAAGGTATATTAAAAGGGAAACTGCGATTCTGGGACTTCCCTGGTGATGCAGTGGTTAAGAATTCGCCTGCCAAAGCAGGGGACATGGGTTCGATCCCCGGTCTGGGAAGATCCCACGTGCCACAGAGCAACTAAGCCAGTGGGCCACAACTACTGAGCCTGTGTGTCACAACTACTGAAGCCGGTGCACCTTGAATCCGTGCACCATTTATTTTTTGGAGAATAAAACCACCTCTGAGTGATTAAAATTTAGACCAGCTAGTCAAAATGCTTTATCACCTGTTCTTCTAAAACACTGATCAACGGAACAAGTTTTACTAGGGATAACAGTGTAACTGTATTCTGGAGCTCATTTTGGCAATATGGTTTATGACCTTGATGCTGGATCATGACATTTCAATGGTATAACTGCTATTACTTGTCTGTTTGTTCAATGATTAAAGTCTCACGTGATCTGAGCTCAGACTGGAGTCATCCTGGTTGCTTTCTGTCTATTGCAGATTTCTTCCAGTATGAAAGGACAAGAGCAATACGGCTTACTTTACAAAATGTCTGCAAACTAAATGATGATATAATCTACATTCAATTAATTTGTACATACCCTACTGTAGAACTGGGTTTGTTACGGTGGCAGAGCCCAGTAATTATGTAAAACTGAAACCTTTATCTGCACTGGTTCAAGTCCTCTTCCTAAGAATATGTTTATAATTAACATTCTTTCACAAATTACCCAATTTAATTCACCATAGCATTCCTCATATTAACTAAATGGGAAATCCTAGGCTATATACAAATCCAGAAAGGGCCAAAAATCATCATCCCCCATGGATTACTGCAACCCATTGCTGAGGCATTTAAATTTCTTATTAAAGAACCACTATGTCCATCAACATCATCAATTTATATATTATTGCCCCAATGCTAGCCTTAACCCTCGCTCTCACAACATGAATTCCTCTTCCCATATCTTATCCACTAATTAATATAAATGTAGGCATATTATTTATATTAGCCATATCACACCTAGCCATTTATTACACCCTCAGATCTGGATGAGTTTCACATTCAAAATACTCACTCGCTGGAGCTCTAGGGACAGTAGCACACACAATCTCATATGAAGTAATATAGCAGTTATTCTATTCTCAGTCTTACTGATAAATGGATCATTTACATTTTCAACAGTAATTATTACACAAGAACACATATGACTAATTTTCTCCTGACCCCTACTGGAATTTGATTATCTCCACAGTAGCAGAAATCCAATGAAGCCCCACTTGATTTAACAGAAGTAGAATCAAAACCTGTATATGTCTTCAATGTAGAAAATGTAGCAGGCCCATTCACCCCGTCCTTCCTAGAGAATATGTCAATTTCCTTATAAAACATTTCCACAACAATCTATTTTTAGGAGCATTCGACATTCCCTAGGTGCCAGAATTATATACAGCCCAAGTCATCATTAAAACACATCTAACAATCTCCTTTCTATGAATTTGAACATCCTACCCAGAAGTTTGATATGATCAACGTCTACATCTCTTATAAAAAGTTTTTTTACTACTAACATTAGCCCGATGTATATGAGAGTTTTCACTACCTGTCATCATGCCAGGCAACCCACCACAAACTTAACAAATATGTCTGACAAAAGAGTTACTTTGATAGAGTAAATCATAGAGGTTTCAATGCTCTTATTCCTGGAATTGAATTCTTCCTAAGAATTTTACATTCCCCATGCTACCACTTTATACCACATGCTATCTAGTAAGGTTCTCTACATAAGCTTCAAGCCCATACCCCCAAAATGTTGTCGTATATCCTTCCTGTACCAATAAACTCTCATGGTTTTTACTATCATTCTACTGACCATTTTCTCAGGAAATATAATTGTATAACAAGCTCACTCTGGTTAATGGTATCCCCATTCTAATAAAAAACACGAACCCATAAGCTACAGAAGCATCCAACAAATATTTCCTAAAACAATCCACCACATCAATACTACTTATAATGGCTATTATCATTAATCTAATATACTCTGGTCAAAGAACACAAAGAATAACAAAAATCTTTAATCCAGCAGCATCCACCCTCATGACAATCGCACTTGTCAAAAAAGTAGGGCTTTCCCCATTTCACTTCTGAGTGTCTGAAGTCACACAAGGCATCCCATGAACAGCAGGCCTGATGCTATCAGCCTGACAAAACTGCACCCTTATCAGTTTTATACCACATGTCACCATCCATCAACCTAACTATACTATTAATCATAGTGATATTATAAATCATAGTTGGAGGCTGAGGCAGACTTAGCCATACTCACCTGGAAAAAATTACACCCTCCTCATCAATTGCCCATATAGGATGAATGACAACTATTATAAAGTATATTCTAATTATAACAATCCTAAACATGAATTTATATCATCACAACACTCTCTTCTTCTTATTTATGCCCAGATCATGTACTACAAGGGTATCATTATCACACACATGAGATAAAACACCTCCCATCACAATTTGTTTCCTCACCATTATAGTATCATTAGGACATCGCCCATCACTATCAGGGTTTTCACCCAAATGAATAATTATCCAAGAGATAACAAAAATGACAACATCATTCTACCAACACTAATAGCCATCATAGCAGTCCTCAGCATAGATTTCTACTTGCAGCTAACATACTCCACATCACTAACTATGTTCCCTTCATTAAACAACACAAAAATAAAACAATTTGAACATACAAAGAAATAACCTTCCTATCATTACCAATCATAATATCCACACGATTACTACACATAACACCCATTCTATCAGTGCTGGACTAGGAATTTAGGTTAGTTCAGACCAAGAGCTTTCAAAACCCTAAACAAGTAAAATTTACTTAATTCCTAAAAATAAGGATTGCAAGACTTTATCCTACATGAATTGAATTTAAAGCAAACATTGTAATTAAGCCAAATCTGTACGAGATTGATGAGTTTTAACCCCAGGAAACTTTAGTTAACAGGCAAATCCTCTAGTCGATTGGTTTCAGGCTACTTCTCCTTCATTTGAGAAAGAAAAAAAAGGCAGGAAAATCACTGGCAGAACTGAAGCTTCTTCTCTGAAGTTACAATTCAATTTGTTGATTCACCACAGGGTTTGCCAGAAAGAGGGCTCAATCTCTGTCTTTAGATTTACAGTCTAAAGCTAGCTCAGTCATTTTACCTCTGTTCATACACTGCTGATTATTTGCAACAAATCACAAAGATATCAGCATTTTATATTTACTATTTTGTGCTTGAGCTGGAGTACCAGGCAGCACCTTAAGTATATTCATCCAGACCGAGCTATGCTAACCTGGAGCGCTACTTGGAGATGCCCAAATCTGTAAGGTAGTCATAACAGTCCCTGCACTTGTAATAATTTTCTTTATATTTGTACCCATTATATTGCAGGGTTTGAAAATAGACTTGGGCCACTAATAACTCGGACACCTGAGGTAGCATTTCCCCAAAAAATCACGTAAACTTTTGACTACTTCCCCCATCATTCTTACCCCTACTTATATCACCAACAGTAGAAGCTGGTTCTGGTACCAGTGGAACTGTGTGTTCAGCTCTAGCCTGCAATCTGGCCCATGCAGGAGCCTCTGTCGACCTAACCATTTTCCCCTTACATTTAGCAGGTGTCTCTTCAATTCTTGGTGCTATTACCTTTATCACTACAGTCTTTCATACAAAACCAGCAGTCATATCCCAATACCAAACACCATTATTTGTTTAATCTTCCCCAACTATAGCCATCTTAATATAATTACCAATGTCAGTCCGAGCAGCCAGAATTGCCATAATGTTAAGAGATAGAAATCTCAACACGACTTTCTTTGACCCTGCAGGAGGAGACCGAATCCTATACCAACACCTATTGTGATTCTTTGGTCACCCTGAAGTCTGTATTCATGGCCTACCAGGGTTTGTTATAAACTTACGTACCATTACATACTATTTAGGACGAAAAGTGCCTTTCAGCTATTTGGGAATAGTATGAGTCATGTCCACTGGCTTTTTCGGATTTCTCTTGTGGGCCCATCATATGTTTACCATAGGGATAGCTGTCCACTCAGGAGCATAGTTGGCATCAGCTACCGTAATTACTTCTATCCCTACAGGAGTAAAGGTATCTAGCTGATTAGCAACTCTTTCTTTTTCTTTTTTTTTTTTTTTGGCTGCGTTGGGTCTTGGTTGCTGCACGTGGGCTTTCTCTGCTTGTGATGAGCGGCAGCTACTCTTCGTTGTGGTGCATGACCTTTTCATTGCAGTGGCTTCTCTTGTTGCAGAGCATGGCCTCTAGGTGCGTGGGCTTCAGTAGTTGTGGGTTGTGGGCTCTAGAGGGCAGGCTCAGTTGTTGCGTCACACGGGCTTTCTGCTCCGCGGCATGTGGGATCTTCCCAGACGAGGGCTTGAACCCGTGTCCCCTGCATTGGCAGGCGAATTCTTAACCACTGCATCACCAGAGAAGTTAACAAGTTAGTTGGTTAGCAACTGTTCACGGAGGTAATATTATATGACCTCCCACTATATTATGGGTTTTAGGCTTTAGTTTTTCTTTTTACAGTAGGTGGTTTGACAGGAGTCATCTTAGCCAACTCATCCCCGGACATTGTCCTCCAGGGCACATACTATGTAGTAGCACACTTCCATGACCTAATGTCCATGGGAGCAGTCTTCACTATTATAGGAGGCTTCCTACACTGATTCCCACGATTCTCAGGTTATACAGTTAACTCAGCAGTAGCAAAACTCACTTCACAGGTATATTTGTAGTAGTAAATATGACTTCCTGCAGCACTTTCTTGGCCTCTCAGGGAGGTTACTACATTACTCTGAGGCACCTAGAACATGAAATATTTTGTCTTTAGGCTCATTTGTCTCAGTAGCAGCAGTAATGCTAATACTCTTCATAGTTTGAAAAGCATTTGCATCTAAACAAGAAGTCTTAGCAGTGGAAACTGCTACTCCTAACCTAGAATGGTTACACAAATAACCTCCACCATATCCTATGTTTCAAGATCCTACCTATGTAAATGTGAAATAAGGAAGGACTCAAGTCCTTTTCAACCAGTTTCAAGCCAACACCATAACAATTCTGTCTTTCTCAATAAATGAGATAAAAGTAAAAAGTGATGTAGCTTTGTCAAAGTTAAATCATAGGCTAAAATCCTGTATATTATTAAGGCATATCAATTTCATCTAGGCTCTCAAGACACAACATCACCGATTATGGAAGAACTTTTACATTTTCATCATCACACAATAGTGATTTTTAAAATAAGTTCTCTAGTTCTCTATATTATTTCACTAATATTGACATCTAAACTAACTCATACACATACAATAGATGCACAGGTAGAGAAAATGTGAACAATTTACCAGCCATTATTGTAATCTTAGCTGCTCTATCATCATTGTGAATCCTTTACATGATACGTGAAATCAATAACTCTTCCCAAACCATAAAAACTATGGGTCAGTAATGATACCGACACTACAAATACACAGATTATGAAGATTTAAATGTTGACTCCTCTGTAATCCCCACATCAGAGCTAAAACCAGGAAAATAATGACTAATAGAAGCCAACAACCTAGTAGTTAGAGATAGTCATTGAATATTCCTTCTTAGGCCTAAAAAGAGCTGCTATCCCAGGATGCCTAAATTAAAGAATCCTAATACCAACAGGACCAGGCCTATGTTGTGCACAAGAAAGCTCGTTTTCCTGAGTTCAAAGACAGGACAGAGGGATATGGCTGAGATATGGGGTGAATCTGGAGCCCATGGGGATGCACTCTCCAAGTTCCAGGATAGGAATGGGGCCTCTGGGGTCCCAGGCCACCCACCACGCCTTCCCAAGCAGGATCTTGGCAACATTCCCTGTCAGTGATGAGGCAGCCCTAGCACTTGTCATGCCCCAATGCTGTGTCCTATGTGGGTCCCATGCTTTTGGAACCACACCCACACTCTGCAGGTCCATGCTGCAGGGTCCTTTGTGCCTCAGGAGTAGAGACCACAGAGCAAGTAGTTCCCTCCCCAACCAGCAGGAGGAGGGGAGGAGAGCAGGGGCACCAGGGGAATCTCACTCAGACAACAACACCCCAGGGATGCCAGCGGGGCCAGTGATGATGCAGATGAGGCCCAGGCCAAGAGATGGAACCAGAGGACCCAAAAGGCAGCTGATCAGGTCCTGGCTCATCTGCACCCCAGACACCTTTGTCCCTCATACACCCCCTTCCTCGTACACCCTCTCCTTAAATGCAGATTCTTCAGATGCAAACAGGCAGAGCTTCAGACTGAAAGTCAGCTCTTCCAAAGTGACCCGTCAGCAAACACTGCAGGATTCCACTCCAGTGGGTGCCCTGGAGTCGACAACTCAGGGACTGAAGTGGATATCGGGGCCAGGGGCAGTGAGAGGGAACGGGGAGTGAGACTTCAATGGTTGTGGAATTTTGGTTTTGCAAGGTGAAAAGTTCTAGGAATGGTGGTGATGGCTCCACGAGAAAGTGAATAGATCTGCTGCCTCAGAAACGCGCACTTAAAATGGTGACGATGGTAAAGGGAATGTGACGTGTGTTTTATTTCACTTAAAATAAATTCTTAAAATAATGTCTTGTTAATTGAGATTCCATTTTGACTCCCCTTCATCACAAATGTCGGAGGCCCAGACACAGTCCCCTACCTTAGGGGCCATCACGGTACCCTCACAGAGCACGTGAGAGACCATTCTTAGGGAGGGCTAGTGTGTGCTCACCTGACCTCTGTCCAGGGGGACCCAGGCAATGGAGACCCCCATAGATTAGACATATGATATGATATGATGTTAATATGATACCACCAAGTGTAGTCACTCACCAGAACACAGAGCAGCAACCCACTCAAACATGCCTGACCTCATATGAATGTGACAAGATTAAGAGAAGAAAAGGAACCACAGGTTAATCAGAGCAACATACTTAATGCAGAGGTTGGAAATATCAAAGGGGACAGGATACACTGTAGGCAAAGAGCACATATGCGGTCTCCCTGTACATGTGATCCTGACCCATGCAGATGTGGTGAGACCCACACAGTCCCCGCACCCTATACCTGGGGTCGCACATCCACACTCACCACGGTGACCCCACCTCCCCAGACCCTGCACCTAAAGTCACACGTTCTCTTTCAACAGGTGATCCCTCCACCTGAGTCACATGTCCACAGTCCCAGGGTGAACCACCCTCCCCAGACCTTGCACCTGTAGTCACACATCCCCTTGTTCAGGCCACCATGGCTCTGCTGGTGGCTCCCCTAATGTGGAAACAAGCTGTGTTCCTGGGACCTCCTGGGATGGGAAAAAGTGGCAGGTGGGTCTCCTCTCCCCACGCTTGTCCCAGAGAAGTCCTCCTCTTTTCAGTTTGCTTCTGTTGATTTTACCTGTTTTTAAAGCTTTCATGCTAGAGGTGAACAAACTACTTGGTTCTGGCAGGCTCAGTCCTTTCTTTTCTCACTTACTTGTTGAGAAAACTCACAGGACAGCAGGCTGAAAGCCGAGGAGCAGCTCTGGATGCTTCTGAGTAGGGACGGTAGACTGGAAGGAGAGCTCAGCAGCAGCCTCAGCTGTTACCCATCGGGCTTTTGCCCAATCTGCGTGCCCTGCAATCAATTCACCAGCTAAACCTGCCTCCCTATGCACAATGCACGTGCTGGTGAATTGGAATTATTGCCAGGTAGCCCCCCTGCAGATTCTCCACAAGCCCCAGGGAAGGTGAACCTTGCAGGGATTAAGACTAAGGCCCCGACCACAGCACTGACCCTTGGGAGGACCAGGTAACGACACTCACAAAAGAGGCTGTTACGTAGACAAGCCCACCTCAGCTCCAGATCCCAGACATCTAAGCACTGACCTTCAAATGCAGGCACAGGGCTTCCCAGTACTGAGGCCAGGCCGGGTTTCTACCCAGGTTCCCATAGTTCTAGCATACACAGAACATGGTGAGGTCTAAATCTTCTTATTATAGACAACACATGGTCAGCTCTAAACATAATCAGTAGACAGGACAGGCAGAGGTCTAAATCTACCGTGTAGACAGTACTTGATCATGTTTAAACTAGCTTAGGGCTGATCTCATAGGAGGTACAGATCACACACAAGTGTCCCTCATCTTTGGACACCCACAACAGGAAACTGAACAAAATCTTTGTCATCAAACATTTCAACAGGCAAAACAGAAATGTTACCAATATCTCTGGCCACCTGATGGTCAGGATCCACGGGTGAGCCATGAACTTCTTAGAGCGCAGCCCAGTCTGCTGCCAGGATAGACAAGAAATGGCCTGATTCCAGCCTCCCAGGCTTCCAGAAGGAGGCAGCCGCACTGGAAACCCAGGCAGGACAGTCCTGCGTGGTCCGGGCCGGGAGATCTGTTCTTTCCATTCCGCTGGCCGATTCTAGGTGCGGCACTCAAGGCCACTGAGAGCCCTTCACTCAGGTCCTGCTTCCCTGCAGTGTGTGCGTGTGTGTGTGCTTGTGCATGTGTGTGTGTGTAGAGGGGACGGTAGATGACGGCTCCCATGGCTCCCGTCCTGGGCAGCGCGCTGTCTTCCAGGGGAGGCACGGGGAGAGGTAGGGACACAGAAGCCATTGGAGAGGAGAACCCACCGCAGAAATCCTTGCACACTGGCTCGCACCCCCTGGGGACCTGTCTGCCCATTGTGGGCCGCATGTCACCTCCCAGCCCCCCAACCCCAAGGGCAGGACACCTGCTCTTTCAACAGCAAAGGGTCTCACATGTAGGAGACACAGTGGGGACTGTCACGCCCCCACTCCTGATGCTGAGTTTGGGAGAATGAACCCCCTTGACTGGGCGATGGGACCCTGTGAGGAAAGAGGTGATGGCCCCATCCAAGTTGGGGCCTGGCTGAGAAATGGGAACACAGGAGCCAAGTGCAGGACCTGGAGGGCAGGCCAACAGGAGGGGCACCCCCAGCCTTGGCCGGGCTCTCCAACTGTGACATTGTAGCTTTAGGGGACCTGGGACAGGTGACTGAATATAATGGGGGCATAAACTGGACCCTGAATGTGGCTTAAAGAAGGTGTGAAGGATGTTACTGAGACAGTGACGGTCATTGGAAGACAGACTATCAGGACATCCTGCTCCATCCATTTAAATCCCTGAGATCTGTGACCTTTACGTGGCTACACAGGATTGTTAGAGCAGGTGCATGTGGATATATCTGCAAGTGGTTCCAGCAAACACACAGTGTGTGCACAGGCAGGCACAGCACACACACAAACATATGCAGGTGCACAGCACAAATATATTCACACACTAGCATATGAACACACATGCACGCATATGTCCATGCACACACTAAGGTGTGCAAGTGCACATACCTATGCACATGCACAGCATATGTATGCAAACAGGCACTTGCACACACATAGCATACACACAGGGAATAAAGTGAATTCGTAAAGCATCAATTCCTGAACACAAGGGAAGTTGACATGTATTTTTCCCTTTTCTTAGCTTTGATGATTTTCACAATAAAAAGTTTAAGAAAAAAGTTAATGGCAAATGACTTTTGATTCATAGGACTTTCTGACATTATTCCACCAATATTGTGACAGGAGAAATGAATGTAGATATTACATGTGTCCACTAATGGATGAATGGAGAAGAAAAACACGGTCCATCAATACAAGGGAATGTTATGCAGCCTAAAAAGGAAGGCAGTTCTGACACAGGCTGCAGCAGGGATGAACCTTGAGGGCATTATGCTCAGTGATGTAAGCTAGACACAAAAAAACAAACAGTGCTTGATCCAATCATACAAGGCCCCTAGAGCAGTCGGAAACATAGAGACAGAAAGTAGGATGTTGAGTGCCAGGGGCTGAGGGAGGGACAATGGGGACTGAGTGTTTAATGGGGACTGTTTCAATTTTGCAAGATGAAAAAGTTCTGGAGGATGATGGCGGCCAGGTTTGCACAACAGTGAGAATTACTTCTTGACCTGAAATGTGCACTTTAAAATGGTTAAGATAGTAAAGTTTATGTTTTGTGTATTGGACCACAATTTTTAAAACTTTTTTAAAAACAACAGGAAGTAGTCCATGAATACCACAAGATGCACAACTTCACTAACAACAGAGGGATTAAAACCATAAGAAAACTACTGTGTGCACGCCTACCGGAATGGCAGACATGAAGACACAGTATCAAGTATCAGCAGAATGTGGAGCAATGGAAAGCCTGGTGCGCAGCGGGTGGTGCAACCACTTCAGAAACAATCAGGCCTCAGAGAGCGCACTCCATGCACACAGACCCACAGTGTTCCTCCCAGCTGAACACAAACCCCCCAGCCCTGCACCAGGACACACGGACATGGACTCCACAGCCACAGGAGTCAAACCTGAAAGCACCTGAAGGCCATCGCAAGCAGATGCAGAAATGAACCATGCACGCTCCTAGGAAGGAATATTCCACAGCAATGGAGTACGTTTTGTTTAAAGGTAGTAAAACTATAAAAATTATTTTTTAAAAAACTATATTCACAAGATGAAAGAATCTCATGGACACAATGCTGAGCCATCAAGAGCAATAAAGCAGCAAGCATGGTACACCCACTTACGGACTTTGGAACTAGGCAAAGCTGGGCTGCGTTGTTTAGGGATGCGTGCTTGGGCGTAAGCTATGAGGACAAGTCACTGACATTACATCAGGAGAACAGCTACCAGTTGGTGGGGGAGGAGGTTGGGACGAGGGAAGGGCACTTCTGGGTGTCCACTCGTCAGGTTCTGTTTCTTGATGTTTATGGTTATTCTTTACATGTATATAACCTAATCCTTAATATGGACTTACAGCTTATCATTATTCTTTATTAAAAAGGTGGTCTCCCCAACAAAGTAGAAGGAGACCTGCTTCTCCCTGGGAAGAAAAGGAATAGTTTCTACCAGTGAGGTTTCGATATCATGGCTGCTTCAACCATCAAGCCTGACAACCACTCCCGTGAGAGGGGCACTGGGGCCACGACACTCAGAAGGAGGCTCTGGGGCCTCAGTCCTGGGTCACTGCCTCTGCGGAGCCCACGGCACCTGGTCAGAGTTCTCAGTCATTCTGTGCGCGACCCTTTTGCCTTGGTTGCTCTGACACAGCTCGGCCGGCACCATCGCTGGGAGAGAAAGAAGAAACGTGCAGAAGAGGGAACCAGGCTTCCAGCTGACCCACCTCCTTCTACGGAGACAAAGCCACAGTCCCTAAGAGAGGACAGCAAGACCACAGAATCCAGCCTCTCTGCCTGAGGCCTGGCCACACTAGCACCGCCCACTTCTGATGCCACAGGGAGGATTTCGCAAGGTGCCTTCAGATCACCTGTTTGGACACATGGGGCTTTCAGACACGCAGGTCCTATCCAACCCCACACCTCTGCTGTCACATTCTGGAGGTGGGCCTGAAAGCCTCTAGGTTTTCACTTTTGATAACAGCTTTGTTGAGATTGAATTTCTACACCACACAGTTAACCCATTTTAAGTATTAAGCTCAGTGGTGTTTTGCATATTCACAGGGTTGTGCAGTCACCAGCACAATGCATTTGACATCATTTCCATCATCTCCCCAGAACCCCACTCTTTAGAGGTCACCCCTCACCTCCCACAGCCCCAGCACCCCCAGTCCACGTTCTGTCTCTGTGGGCTTGCCTGTTCTGGATGTCTCATGTAAGTGGAATCCACTGTCTTTTTGTATCTGGTTTCTCTCACTGAGCATCATGTTTTCAAGGTTCATCTACATCATAGCCTGTATCTGTGCTTCACTCCTTTTCCATGGCTGAGTCATCCTTACCCTCTCTGCTTTTTTTTTTTTTCCCGGTACGCGGGCCTCTCACTGCTGTGGCCTGTCCTGTTGCGGAGCACAGGCTCCAGATGCACAGGCTCAGTGACCATGGCTCATGGGCCCAGCCACTCCACGGCATGTGGGATCTTCCCAGACCAGGGCACGAACCCGTGTCCCCTGCATTGGCAGGTGGACTCTCAACCACTGTGCCACTAGGGAGGCCCCGCCCTCTCTGCTTTTAACTCTATAATTAATTGTGTCTCTCTGCCTGCACTGCACAGGGCTGATGAGGATTTCACCTTCCGTCATTCTTGGGGTGTAAGCTGAACTTTTAACCAACACCAAGGGGTCCTGTGCAGAGGATGAAAGCCCAGCCCCACACGGTGCACAGTCGCCGTGTGTGAACAGAGCCCAGGAGGAAGGGTGAGATGGGCCTGCCTGTTTACAGGACCAGCGTCCTACAGTCTCATGGGAAAAGAACTCACTCGTCAGCGTCTCGTGAGACCTGCTCCCCACCGTGCCAAGCGGGCAAGACAGACTGGTCAGGGATCACGGTGCTGCCTTCAGTTCAGGCCCACTCCTACTAACTGTCTAGTTGGAAAGTGCTGAGGTTCCAGGGGAGGGTCCTTCCTGCTTCTTCCAGCTTCTTGGGGCCCCAGGCATCCCTGGACTTATGGCTGCATCCTTCCCATCTCTGCCTTCATCTTCATGGGGCTTCCCCTCTGTGTCTGTGTCTCCACTCATCATATAAGCATGCAGTTACACAGGATTGGGACCACTCTAAGGCCCCTGTCTCACCTAGTTACACGACCAGGCCCTACTTCCAAATGAGGTCATGTCCTGAGGCCCTGGGGTCAGGACATGGATGTCTCTTTCCCTGGGGGGTACACAATCCCCCTTCAGTCTGAGGTAACAGTAATGTTGCCCAGGAAACAAGCAAGCCCCTTACCTAAGCCAGCGCCTCGAAGAGGTCTGAGCCTGCCTGGTCTCTTGGAAACTGACTGGGCAGGAGAGTGTGGCTCAGGACCCGAGTGTGATGGACACCAGGAAACACCCGTGTGAGGCTCCCCTTCACAGCGGCAGCACTGGACCAGCTGATGAGGTCCAGCAGGGCAACCCCAAGTTCCTTAGAGGACTTGACCCACGTGGACTGGGGGCGACAGGCAGCAGTGAGTGGGTGTGTGATGAAGGGTATGTGATGGGCCTGCAGTGAGCAGGTGAGCACACCTGTGTGTGTGACATCAGGCACACATGATGAGTCAGGAGTGAGCACACGTGTCTGAGATCAGGTGCGGTACACACCCACGTGATCAGGTTCACCTGACATCTTAGCGGGCAGGGCACCATAGGGCTGTAGTGCTGCCATGGGCTCAAGCCACCAACCCTGCCTTGTGTGGAGCATCCCTCCCCTACCACGTGCCCCAGCAGCTCCCACGTTCATAACTGCGCAGTGGCTGCACCTGCGCAGAGTACTTCCCCTGGGCAAGTACTTCTTGAAAAGGGTCGCCTCTGTGGTGACAGCGATCTTCCTCTTCTGCTGCTTCAGCAGGGGGACCCCTGCCAGTGCCTGCTTTCACCAAGGCATCCGGACCACAGAGGGCTGGTCCCTGCACCTGAGACCAAAGAGAAGGACTTGAGGAGCTGTGCTTTCTCCCACAAGGAGCCCCATATCCGGGGGGGGCAGTGGGGGCATGTCAGACACACAGGGTCAGACATTCTGGTTCATCTTCCTCCAACACGGTGGGTGAAAGGACAGCCACGTGGGACCTCAGACCACATAGGACATGGCACGTGTTAAGGACCATCTCACCACTGTCAATTGGCCCATTCAGTTTGCTCTCCTGTGAAATGCTGTTCATGACCGGCTTTTCTCTACATGAAAGCTGAAAAGAACTGCTTGTATTTAAAAAGTGACCCATTTGTGTGAGTGTGACGAAGGGGTATGTGCAACCAAGTACACAGCTTGCTAGGAGGTTAGTGCTATTCAGGAGGGACAGATACCTTAATGGTTTTAGTGCTTTTCTAAATGTGGGAAGAGGCAAGAATCTGGTTCATAAAATTTTCTCCTGAAATTATTTTCTCCTGAAATTTTCTCCTGAAAATATGGAACTCTCTGCGGGCTGGTTCTGGCCCAGAGTACAAAGTGCCGCATCCTGGTCTTTGCTCTGAATTCCTTTCAGGGTGTCCTGTAAGTCAGCGATTGTGATGGGTGATGACTTCATTCTTGTAGAACTGAATCGTGGGCAACTTTCTTTATGTTACAATCCCCCCTCTTTTGGTCTTAATTTGACCAAGGTTTAGGAGGCGTTTCATGACCAATTTATCCAACGGCGCCTGGAATACTCATTCCCAGTTCAGGCGAGGATTTCCTTGATAGGCCATTCAATGTGCTGTTACTGGACTAGGCCCTGTTAACAGTAGTCCAAAGCCGCTGGGTCGCCTGTCCTACTAGTCTGTTATGGTCCAGGAAATGGTTCCCTCTTGTAGCATCTTCCCATATCTAGAGTTATACTATTACAATCACTGATCTTATAGAACTATGTATTTGACGGTTGTTTTAGGCACTGTCCTGTGCCTGCCCACCCTTCCTGGGAAGGACCTGCCCGTGATTTTCTGAGCTGAGAGTCTGAGTCTGTTCTACTTTACACACAAGTTATTTCTATATGGCTTTAAGATAGGCTGAATTTTGCAGGAATAGAGCAATGATGTGATTCTAGGAAAGCTTGTTCTCACAGTTATTGAGAACTTTACCAAGAATTCTCTGACATTTTGGAAAATCCAATCTCCTGGTAAAGTGGCTCAGAGTTTCTGAATCGCCAGTTAATACACCAGGATTGCTGTCACCACGGTAATTTGAATTATATACAACAATGCCAATTTGTCCTCATTTAAAAACATTAAATATAAAGTCTGAAGCGAGTTAAATGTTACCTGCCTTTTCTTAAATCTAAATTGAAAAAAAAATTTAAGCAAACATCTGATTACTTAGTGTAGTTGAAGCCAAGCTTTCACCTATTAAATTATGTATTATTTCATTAAAATGTACTTATCTTTAATTCTCCTCTCTATTGTAACTATAGTTGCATACACACATATACATAATTATACTTAAATTGTATGTGTAGAGAGATTATCTCATCTCTGCCTCTGATTTCAGAAAGTGAGGGGAGCATTACAAAGTACTTGGTATAAAAGGGGTGAGGGTCTAATGGGCTGACAGAACACCCATGACATAGCATTTCATTCCCACTAAGGTGCTAGAATCCAAAAGACAGACAATAAAAAGGAGAGAAATTGGAACATTCAAACAGCGCTAGTGGGAATGTGAAATGGTGCCACCACTTTGGAAGACAGTCTGGCAGTTCCTCAAAATGTCAAGCATGGAGTCACTATAAGACCCAGCAATTCCACTCCTATGTATAAACCCAAGAGAAAGGAAAACAGACATCCACACAAACACTTGTACATGCATGTTCATAGCAGCATGATTCACAACAGCCAAAATGTGAAAACCACCCAAATGGCCATCAACAGGTAAACAGAGAACAGATACACACAATGTGCTCCATCCACACAATAGAATATTAGCCATGAAAAGGAGTGAAGCACTGACACTCATTACAATGTTGACAATCCTTGAGAACACAATGCTCAGTGAGAGAAGCCAGACACAGAAGGACACTGCCTTAGTCTGCTTGGGCTGCCATAAGAAACTACCAGGCTGGGGTAGTCAACAACAGGAATGTATTTCCTACAGTTCTGGAGGACTGAAGTCAGAGATCAGGGTGCCACTATGGTCAGGTTCTGGTGAGGCTCTCTTCTTGGCTGTACGTGGCATCTTCTCCCTGTGTCCTCACATGGAGAAGATGTGAGGGAGCTCTCTGAGGTCTCTTTTATAAGGACACTAATCCCATAATAGGGGTTCCACCCTCATGACCTAATCACTTCCCAAAAGCACCACCTCCTAATACCATCACCTTGGGGGTAAGGATTTCAACATGTGAATTTCGGAGGGACACAAACATTCAGCCAAGAACAACCACAAACTGATTCCATTTATATCAAATGTTCAGAACAGGCAAATCCACAGAGACAGGAAGTGGGTTAGTTGTGCCAAGGGCTAGGGGAGGGAGAGGGGGGTCTCCTTTTGGGGGGATGAGAATGTTTTAGAACCAGATGGAGGTGGTGCTAGTACAACATTGTGAATGTGATAAATACCACTGAATTGTTCAATTTAATGGTAAATTGTGAATTTTATGTTGCATATATTTTAATCACAACTAAAAAAATATTATTTGTCACAGCAACAACTTGACACCTCGGGGAATTTCCATTTCTGCCAAGAGACCCTGTCTGCTTGCCCAGGTGATTCCTGGGACCCCGGGTGACCTCGTGGGGGCCGTGGAGTGTAAATGAGCACATGAACAACCCCTCACAGGGATGATCCAGAGGCAGACCCAGGGCTCGTCCCCAACAGCACAGGACAGAATCCGTTTGGATTTGTCATTGCCCTGTGAACAGCCCCATGGGGCCGGTGGCCGGGCACTGCCTGACTGCAGCCCTGGACACCGGAGCCATGGCCCCATCTCCCTTGCCCCAAGGCTGGGACCTGACAGGTGAAGCAAACGGCACTGCAGTCAGTCTTCGGGAGCTGTAGGAGCACGGGCCCAGCCACAGAGTAAGGCCGAAGCACTTCCAGCTACCTGAACACCCACATGTTAGAGACAGGATCTTCCCGTAACGCATCTTCCCATAATCTGAAAGTGTGTTTTCTCAGGTAAACTGATAACACCACCCCCTCCATGTGTAGACGCCGCCCTTATGGCAGCAGAGTTGAACCCTCCCCCCTCCCCCACCAGAATTGACCTCCAAGGCCTCCTGGGGGTCCTCCCCAAACCCAGAGGATGTGTCCTGCCTGAGGCTCCTGATCAGGGTGGCCCTAAATCAGTGACAATGTCCTTTGAGAGACCAGGGGAGAGACACGGGCACAGAGGAGACACCATGTGAAGACAGAGGCAGAGACGGCAGAGATGTGGTCACAAGCCCAGGGATGCCTGGAGCCCCCAGAAGCTGGAAGAGGCAGGAAGGACCCTCCCCTGGAGCCTCCAGAGGGAGTGCAGCCCTGGGACACCTTGACCTCAGACGTCTGGTCTCCAGGACTGAGAGAGGACAGGTTTCTGTTGCTCTGAGCCTCCGTTTGTGGTCGTTTGTCACAGCTTCCCTGGGAAGCTAATGCAGCTGGTGAGCAGCTCCCTGCCCTGATCTAAACCCTCCCTCCTCCCGTTAGGGGCAGCCCCTTGTGCCTGTGCTGCTTGCACAAACCATGTGGTTCATGCTGAACCCTGGCTCCCCTTCTGGGCACTAGCATTTTGGAGGGTGAGGGCAGAGAACATCACATGACCAGCCCCCAGCCGGGTGCCAAGTGTCTAGTGAGCTTCCCTGGGGGGACGGGGGTGCAGGTAACTGTCACGGTTCTGCCCTTCATCACTGGGGGAAGAGACACCCTAGAGACCCTCGAGGGAAGGAGGGGGCATTAAGGGTCATGAGCTGACTGGAACAGGGAGCCTCCCTCCCGTGCATCCCTACTGCATGCTGTGACCCATCTCAGCTGTGAGCACGCAAGGCACAATCATGTGCTGGGTCCTGTGAGCCTCCCAACCAGTCCCTGAAGGTGAGGGTGGCCCTGAAGACCCCAGCCCTCTCCTCCACGTCTAGTAGGTGGAAGACCCACTTCTCCTTGCCATTCCAGAAGCAGTTCTGGAGCTGTTCGGGGAGGGGTTCTGGGGTTTTGCGGGCTGAGCCCCTGTTGCTATGCCCCCACTTCCCCATAAGAAACCCAGAGCAATCTGTTTGCACTGTTGCCTGAATGACCGCCCAGAAGTTTTCTCAGGAAAGAATCAGGGGGTTCTGTAGCAGCATCCACAGGCAGCTCTGCACCTGGGCCCACGTTCACATCTTCTGTGTAAACACCGAGAACCTTCCCTGACATGTGCCCCCAGCTGACCACCTCCGCATGCCAACCACAGGCCCCAGTGCGGATGTCAGACTGACCGCCCGTCTCAGCCTCCTGTTGTTGTCAGAGCTTCTCCAGGCCCTACTCAAGCCCCATGCACCCACCTTTCACAGGGCTGTCCTCCACCCCCAACTTCAAAGGAGTTCACCTAAGTATTTAAGTGAAAGTGTCCAGAGATAAGAAAGGAAGCTACAAACAGAAAAACAGGTGGAACGAGCTGGGACCAAGATGGCAACGAATGTGACCTCCAACAGAACCTGAGTCTCATCACGGGTTGAATTTACTATATCAGCATATTAGGTGACACACCCACCGGCGGCCATGACTGGACATGAAGGACCAGAAACGGGTAAAAGGAGGTGGTACCCCACTCCCTTGGAAAAAACCCCGCCCCTTCCCCAGAAGGTCTCTTCATCCCACCACTAGCCTCACTCCTCCCTTTGTCTTTACTCTTTAAAATTAAACCACTCTCTCCAGGAGGGCGAGAAGCTGATCTGTGAACTCAGTTCCCGCTTCTCCATTCTTTGGCCACTGAATGGAGCCTGTGCTGTGTTGGTCTCGGCTTTGGTTCTGTTATTTGTCTACTTGAACCCACATGGAAAAAGGAATCCTTCCCCGCTGAGGCAGAGCACCTTGCCAGGCTGGGGCCCAAGCAGGGTGCACATGACTTCACTTGGTAACAGTCTGTAAGGGGACGGTTGTCTCTGCCCGCGGGGTGGGGAGGGAACGCCTACAGCCACAGCACCAGCTCCGTGGATGGCACAGCGTCTTGTGGGCCTGCACCATGTGCTCTCGTCCCCCCACGCCTGACACCCCCTGACAGTCATGACGTGATGACACTGGCTGCTGGGCGTCCAGTCAGGAGGGACCAGAGGCAGCACCTGGTGCCAGATCAGACGTGCCTTTTCATGGGCAGGGGACAGAGTAGATATAAGACTTTGCTTTGTGTCTAGAAAACAACCCAAGCGGCTAGAAGGTGATCTGAGCTGTGGACTTGAAACCCACATGCGAGGTGAGGGCTCCCACTGGACACTGGCTCGGGAGATTCCACACAGGCGAGACCACACCCATGCTTCCCGCCCGACCCCTCCAGGCCTCCCTGCGGGCACAGCTGGACCTGCGCCCCTCAGGGACCCTGACCCAGAGCCTGAAGAGCTGATGCTGCCAGGGCCTGGGGACGCGAGGGGTCCCTCCACCAATGCTGCTCAGCCCCTCCTCCCCAGTGACCAGGGGAGGGAAGCCCCGTGGAGTCTGAGGCCCGGCACAGGCGAAGCTCGCACACACACACCCCAGGACCTCCAGCCCCGCCCTGCTTCCTCTGGCCCACCGCCTGGCCCTCCCGGTGCCCGCGTCCCACTGACCCGCATTCCCAGTGTGGACGTCCACGTGCACAAGCCGCTCCGTGTCCTGTTCCCACATGGAACACCCCCATCCCTGCTTCTCCCTAATGACAGCCTGGACACCAAATGTTCTGGGCAGGAAGAGAGCCGAGGAGGAAGCTGGACTGTCCTGTCTGCCTCCTGGGGGCCCAGACACAGGGCTTGGGGCTGCTGGGCCTTGAGGTCTGGATGCTCCCAGGTGTGGGATGAAGCTTCCACTGCCCACTGGAGCTGCTCCTTCTGAGATTCAGGAAACAGGGGGACCCACCAAACGGAGCCTGTCCCCAGGCTCTGCTGCAAGTCTGCTCGGATTTGCTCTCCCGATCCTGAAGGCAGACCTGCGGGAAACAGGGCCTGTGATTCCCATACTGACGGTGTTCTGTGGAATGTCCACTTTCCATTTCCCTTCCTACCCTGTTCTCAGCAAATTACTAGTCAATCCATGCTACCATCACCCCACGAGCAGACCGGGAAGCTGAGGCTCCGAGAAGCCAAGTAGTCCAGCCGGAAGCACAGCTGTGGGACCACGGAGTGGCGTCTGCACCCGCCGCCCGCCCATGGGGACTGCCCACTCCCCACAGCTTCCACGCCTGCTCCCTTCACCCCCTCCCGGGGCCAGCTCACAGAGCCTCCTCCTGGGGGGACTCACTTACCTTCTTCTAACAGGATCCGTCTCACTGTCCTGTTCTGGGATCACCCGGAAGCTTGTCACTCTGAAGCACGTTCAGCCTCTCATCATCAGAGCAGCTTTCCTGGATCACACTCACCACCTGCTCATCCACTCCCAGCTCAGACCCAGAAAGGCCCCCTCGGGCCCTGAGCCCCATGGCTCTGCCTGGGCTCCCACCCCCTCCTGCCTGGTCCATCCTTCTCATGTCCCCTGCAGGGTCACCAGGAGCTCCCACCTGCGCTGGGCAGGTTTTCTTGCTCTGTCCTGGGGAGGCCTCCATGGTGTCAGGTGGAAGAAACAAGAGGTACCTGTGGGGCCCCCGTCATGCAGCACAGTGGCCAGCACCCACCTACTGACCTCATCACTCTGGATGGACAGGGGTTCAGGGGGCTCGCAGCATCTCCTTGTTCTGCTGCCCACAGGGAAGTTGCTAGGCAACTCTGTGCCGGCTGCTCATACACATGCTCCCCTCCCACCCACGGGACTCTCGTGGTCAGGCCTCTCTCAGGATACAGAGCTCACCTGGGCAGGTACCCGGCAGGGCTGGGCACACAGGAGCCGTGCACATAGCCCTCCTTGCAGAGCACCCTCAGCTCACCTGTGGGTCAGAGCTGACCCTCAGCACCTCAGAGCAGGACCTGAACTAACAGCAGCTCTGACAGGTCTGTGACCCTGGGCTTCACTCTGTGTGGCCTCCCTCCGCCTGGTCTCCCAGAGACTTCCACTGCACCCGGGGCACCAGGCCTCTGTCTCCACCCAGCATCCCTCCTCTTCCTGACTGCTGGGTTCCTCTCATTAGGAGAGGGTCTTCTTGAAGTTGTCTCCCACTCATGGGCCAGTTAAAATGATTAGAAAACAAGCCAGAGCTGCAGCCCTGTGTCTATGCTGACTCTCAGGAGCCCACTCCTGTTCCTTGGACCTGGCCAGTGCAGCAAGGCCCATTTTCTGCAACTATGAGCCTCTGGGTTGAAGTCTATATAAACACCGCTCCAGGCAGCAAGAGCCCCTGTAGCTGTGCCTGAAGCCATTTTCCCTGTCCTGTCAGCAGTCTCGGGGCTGGGCTGGTGGGAGGGAGTGAGAGGACACGGCTTTGTGGGTGGCCCAGTGTGAGTGGGGCTCTGCTGGACTTTCTGCAGCAGTTGCCAGGCTGCCACCTGCTAAAGAAGAGGATGTGTCACCCATACCTGCTGCTGGAATTTCTCCCTGGGCAGAGGTGAGGAAGGAAAAAAGCAGTGGGGGCAGGGACAGGACGGGTATCTCAGGCAGGGAAATGGAAAGCTTCCAGAAGAGCACCCAGGGCCAGGACCATCCTGGCTGGCCTGCAGGCACCAAGTCGGCCGGCATGCTGTCACTCGTGTGGCTCCATGGCCCTTCCTCTAGGCTTTCAAGTCCTTGTACATATTCAGGTGTTTTACCTGGGAAGGGTGGGAACAGTTCAGCAGCACTGGCCTGGGGCTCAGCTCACGTTTACTCACAGGCGCCTCGGCACGGTCCCCCAGCTTTGCAATGAGGACGCTTGTTGCGTGGGGGCTGCTGGCTGCCTGGGAGACGATTCCCCACCTCTGACCAACTTCAGAATTGTTTACCACTGGAGCAAGTGTCCTGATAGGGTTTTCATCTGTCTAACTAGTGGGTTCTTAATTAGCAACATGAACGGTGACATCAGAGGTCCTGAATCAGGATGGAAATACTAATCCCCAACAGGTACAGGCGTAAAAACCTGGGGAGGCCGTGTGCAGCCAGCACCCTTAGGGATGGGCTTCCAACTGACCCCTCAACATTCTGGTGTCCAACCACTGCTTTAGGATTTCTGGAGCCCAATGCTGACTCTACGGGTTCTGCAATCCAGCCTCTGTCGGCCTTTAGTGAGACCCACACTTCCAGGATCCTATAGAGCAGGGTCTGTGTGACCATTCTTTGGCTTCTGTAACAAATGACCACAAGCTGTATGGTTTAAAACAACAGGAATTCATCCTCCTCCAGTCCTGGAGACCAGACATCTGAGATCAAGCTGTTGCAGGACTTAAGTCTCTCCAGAGGCTCCAGGATAGGGTTCTTCTTGCCTTTTCCAGTTTCTGGGGACTCCAGGCATCCCCAGGTTTGCGGCTGCATGGCTCTCATCTCTGCTTTCATCTTCACGTGGCTTCTCCTCTATGTCTGTGTTTCTCCTCTTGTGTCTCTCATAAGGACTCTCTCAATTGGATTGACGGCCACCCTAACCCAAGATGACCTCACCTTGAGATCCTTAACTACATATACAAAGATGGTTTTCCCAGATATGTTCCTGTTCATGTTTTCTGGGGGGACACATCTTTTGGGGCCAGGATTCAACCCATTACCTGTGTATAAAATAACCCTCATTTGGGGCTTCCCTGGTGGCGCAGTGGTTGAGAGTCCACCTGCTGATGCAGGGGGCATGAGTTCGTGCCCCGGTCCGGGAAGATCCCACGTGTCGTGGAGCGGCTGGGCCCGTGAGCCATGGCCACTGAACCTGTGCGTCTGGAGCCTGTGCTCGGCAATGGGAGAGACCACAGCAGTGAGAGGCCCGCGTACCTCAAAAAAACAAACAAACAAACAAAAAAGCCTCATTTTAGGAGATTACCAAGGCCCCGTATAGACTGGCACAGATAGCAGCCATGTGGGTGGGGGTCTGGGCAGAATGAGGACCCTGGAATCACCTGGAAAGGCTGAAGCCCTGGCTGCATTAGGTGAGCTCTTCTACCACAGGGCCCGTGGAAACAGCCACTCCACTCTGTCCGCGGAAAGGGACCCAGTGCCGAGTCCAGAAGGGGTTACCTTGCAAAGCTGGCTCTTCGGGGATCTCATCATCAACAGCATGTGGTAGCCAATAACTACAGGCTTGGAGGAATCGCCTTTTGGCACATGATGACAGCACTGTCACTTCAGGCTCATCAAACCTAGCATAGGAATGTTTGAGGATTAGAGTTTGGGAGACTGTGAAGCTTGGATGTTAAGGAAATGGAGCAGGTTTGTCAAGGTTGTCACGGAAGCTTCTCTCTTAAACTGAAGGCAGGGCTGGGAGAGCTGAACTCCAGGGATCTTTTAAAGGGGCTGCTCTAAAGCACCATCACCTGAGTGGTGGTCCCAGCATGAGCTATGGTTTGAGAAGTGTGATGAGATGAAGCCTTACTTTCCGTGACAGCTGGGAAGGGGTTTGCAAAGCACCTTGGCTTTTAAGGCAAAGGTTTGTTGCGGGAAAAAAGTGTCTCCCAAAAATGGGTTGAAGCTCAAGATGTCTCTCTCCCCTTCTTGTGAGAGTCCAGGGCAGGTGGGTGTCGGGGCCCAGGTTCTGTCCCCCTTGTTTCTCCTCCCTGCTTCCAGGTGAGGGCTCCAACCAGCAGGGTGGGGTGGCCACGTGGGCATAATGCCCTCCATGCTAGGATGCAGGCTGGCCAAGCCCCTCACCACCTCCACCCTTTACCCTCGGTAACATGAGACACTACGCCCCAGCTGGAAGGGGTGGGAAGGCTGGGAGGTGCAGGGTAGCCGTGAACAGGAAAAAGGGAAATGGGTTCTGATGGGCAGCTGTGCGGCCCTGCTGTGAGGGTCACCTGGACGGTAGTGCAGAGACTCTGGGTCCTATGAAGGTTCGATGTTTCATGGTTCTGGAAGTCCTATAGGAGATGGTCCACAGCAGGTGAAGCTAATGCTCTCAGTGGAGCTGGTGAAGCCAAAGATCTGCAGTTCAGACTGAAGGTGCCGATGTACATACAGGACAAAACCATCTCGTGTGAATGTAGTTCAGGCACGTTTAACATGAATGTAGTCATGTTAATGCCTAGCATTTCTATCTTGTGCCTCCCATCAGGGACCACCTCCTCAGTTCCTGGGGTTCCTGTATCTCACGTACAGGGGGATGGAGAGTGGGCTCTGTCCAGTCTGAGCCCTGAGTTACCCTGCGTGTGAGTCTGCTCAGGATCGCCGTAACAAATAGCACAGACAGGGCAGCTTGAATAACAGACCTATCTCCCAGTCCTGGATGCTGTCGGAGATCAAGGTGTGTGCACGCTGGCTTCTCCTGAGGCCTCTCTCCTTGGTGCTTAGACAGCCATCTTCTCCCCAGGTCCTCACATGGTCTCCCCCTGTGCCTATCTGTGTCCTAATCTCTTCTTGTAGGACATCAATCCTATTGGATTAGGATCCACCCTACTGACCTCATTTTTACCTTGATCACCTCTTTAAAAACCCCATCGCCAAATACAGCCACATCCTGGGGTCCTGGGGGTTAGGGATTCAGCATGTGAATTTGGGGGGACACGACTGAACCTATACCACCCTCCTTAGGAAACAAGTGTGCCTCTGTCCTTCCTTCCCTCAAGTCACACGAGGTGATGTAATGGCTCAAGGAGAGGCCACTCATGCAGAGTTTGTGTCCCAGCTGGGGATTCCTTCTCTGCTCTCTTTGATGAGGCTGTGGCAGTGCCTGCCCTGTCCTGAGGTGAGCAGTTCTGGGGTTTCCTGCCGTGTCTCCCAGCCTGCTGAGGAAGGGAACCCAGGAGCCAGCAGCCTAGTGGGGATGCCGGGGACTCTCAGGGCCTTGGCAGATGTCTCTCCCAGCAGATACCCTAGTGAAAGTGGGGAAACATTTGGAGGATTACAGGTGGGAGAGAGTCACGGTCTCGTTTATGCTTCAGAAAGACCACATTGGGGTGGGATGCGAAATGCACCATGGGGCAGGGAGCTTTGTCAGGGCCTGATGGAGGAACCAAGCACAAGATCAGGCTTGGGCCAGGGCTGTGGGTGTAGAGGGGAATTAGTGTGGGGACTGGCCACAGACTCTGCAGGAGGACCTGAGAGTCACTGGGGAACAAGGAGAGTGGGAGCCTGGGAGGACCCAGTGTTACCTAACCAAAACGCCAAGACAAGGAGGACAGGTGGCTTGTGCTCTAAAAACCCTGAACTCCCTGAAGGATTTCAGCAAAGCAATTTTAAAGGCCAGGTGAAGGAGGAGGGCCACAGGGCCAGTGGTCAGCTGGTGCACAACTCTCTGGTTGATGGTGACATAGCAGGCGGTTAACATTGTAAATTCTTAGGCACCAGAAGCTCTGGGGCTATGTGTTCATGATCATCAAGTAGTTAATTTCTTCCACTTGGTGGTGGTTTTAGCATCTGTAAAACAACTCGGGAAGCGTGCAGCAGATACTGTTATCCAGGTACTTCAGAGAGGAGCTACAGCAGAGGATATGGGGGAGGGGTCTGTCCTGGGAAGGCCCCGTAGGGTCCTGCTCGGTTACACCCGGTGCCTGGGCTCAGCAACCAGGGAAGGTGGGGCTGCTCCTGGATGTGGGGAGCTGAAGGACCCCAGTCCTCTGAGGGGCCTGTTAGCCCCCAAGGTGAGATGGGGGTGCAGTGGCTGGACAGAGGCGTCTGACCTGGGAGAGGGGTCCAGGCTGGAAATGTCACTGGAATCATTGCAGGGAGACAAAGGCCAGGCGGAAGCAGGTGCCTCACAGCAGACTACGTCCAGGTGACTGCGGTCCTGATAGAAGGAACTCAGAGCCATAAAGGAGTGGCCATCAGGGGCTTCACTCTCCTCTTCCTTTGTAAAACTGCTATGACAGTTTGAAACACCACCAGGAGACTTCTGAGCCCAGTGCTGCCATGGCTTCATCAAAGGGGCTCGGGTGGAAGACAGAACCACTGCAGGCCCCACCCATGTCCCCACTGGGAATGAAGCCCATCAGGTCACCGGGGCTCACAGACTTCAGTGAACCTCTGCCCTCAGGACTGGTCCTCTTCCTTGCTCTCACCTGCTGGTCAAAGGCCCAGGCACCCACATCCCGGCTCCGCCCCCACCCCAGGGACTAAGTAGTATTCCATTGTATATCTGTACAACATCTTCATTTTTCTGTCAATGGACAATTTGGTCGTTTCTCTGTCTTGGCTATTGTAAATAGTGATGCCCTGAAAATAAGGGTGCATGTGTCCTTTCTAACTATAATTTTCTCTGGATCTAAGCCCAGGAATGGGATTGCTGTGCACGGGCTTTCTCTAGTTGCGGTGAGCAGGGGCTACTCTTCATTGAGGTGCTCGGGCTTCTTATTGCGGTGGCTTCTCTTGTTGCGGAGCACGGGATCTAGGATCGCGGGCTTCAGTAGTTGTGGCACATGGGCTTAGTAGCTCCATGCCATGTGGGATTTTCCCAGACCAGGGCTCGAATCCGTGTCCCCTGCATTGGCAGGCAGATTCTTAACCACTGCACCACCAGGGAAGTCCTATGTTTTGGTTTTTAAGGAAACTCCATACTGTTCTCCACAGTGGCTGCACAAATTTGCATTCCCAACAGGGTAGGAGGGTTCCCTTTTCCCCATGCCCTATCCAGCATTTATTCTTTGTAGATTTTTGTTGGCGATGGTCATTCTGACCAGTGTGAGGTGATACCTCATTGTAGTTTTGATTTGTACTTCTTTAATAATTAGTGATGTTGGGTATCTTTCCCTGTGCTTATTTTTTTATACACTGTGTGTAAAATTTACCTCTTGCAATTGGCTTCTTGGAAGTCAGCCCTGTTTTGAATTCTTTTCCGATGATTTACCCCAGGGCATTTCTTGAGGGCAGGTGATATTTAGAGCCCTGCAGGCCTTGTGAAGATCAAGTGCCCATCAGTGCCGGTTTTAAAGTTGTTGTTATGGGAAATGGCCACAAGGCGGCAGCATGTCTTCAAGCCCAACTCTGGTTACTTGGCAACCAGAGCCTGAGGGAAAGTCCTGTTCCTGAGTTGTCAGTTAGAATGGAATATGCCTGAAGAAACATCCAAAGCTTGTGTCTCATGACTTCTTCCCCCTTCCCCTTTATCCCCGAGACAAATCCCAACTCCTGAAACACCACTCTGCTGAGGATGCCATAATCCATAGATGGAGTGACACTGAGGAAGGAGGCTGGAGGTGGGAACCCCACCACAAGGAGACATGGAGCCCGGGAAACTTTTCAAAGCTCTTCCAGCCCCGAGGCTCCACCATCCTTTGGGTGCACTAGGCTTATTTTCGCTGTAGGAGGGCCCAGCTGGATCTGGAGATTGTGGCTCATGCAGAGGGGAACAGGCACTCCAGGGGCTCACTGGCTGGCACATCCTCCCCAGCTCCCTCAGCCCCATGGCAGTCCAGCTTTGGGACACAAGCCTGCTAAGGCTCCAGGGATGTGACACCAGCCTAGGTCACCAAGGACTGAGGGGAATAGAGTCAGCATTTCTTTTTTTCTTTCTCTCTTGTTTTTTAATGTTCATTTTGAATTGGAGTATACAGGTAATTTACAATGTTGTGGGGTTTCTTTAAGGTGTACAGTGACTTGATTCACTTATACATAGACATATATGTGTTCTTTTTTGGGTTCTTTTCCCATATTGCTTATTACAGAGCGTTGAGTAGGGTTCCTTGTGTTATACAGTGGGCCCTCATTGATTATTTTATAAATAATAGTGTGCATATGTTAATCTCATCCTGACAATTTCTCCCTGCCCCCCACCTTTCCCTTTTCATAACCCTAAATTTCCTACGTCTGTGAGGTTGTCTCTGTTTTGTGAAGTAGTTCATTTCTATCCATTTTTAGATTCTACCTAGAAGTGATATCATATACTTGTCTTTCCCTGTCTCACTTACTTCATTTAGTATGATCATCTCTACTTCCTTCCCTGTGGCTGGAAATGGCAGGATTTCATGCTTTTTATGGCTGAATAATATTCCATTGTGTTTATGTACCACATCTTATTTATCCATTAGGACAACCATCTGTCCTTTTTATTTATCCAGAAGGATATCCATCTGTCCTTCTACCCTTAGGTTGCTTTTGTGTCTTGGCTATTGTACCCAGTGCTGCCATGATCGTGGTGGTGCAGGTGTCTTTTAAAGTTTTGGTTTTCTCCAAATCTATGCTCAGGGGTGGTTTTGATGTGTCAGGTGGTACTTCTATGTTTAGTTTATTAAAGAACCTCCATACTGTTCTCCATATGTAGCTGTACCACATATGGAGATGTATGTCCATATGTGTATGTACCAATTTACATTCCCACCAACAGTACAAGAGGGTTCCCTTCTCTCCATGCTCTCTCCAGCATCTATTGTAGTTTTGATGATGGCCATTTTGACCAGAGTGAGGTGATACCTCATTGGATTTTGATTTGCCTTTCTCTAATAATTAGTGATGCTGAGCTTTTTTTTTTCATGTAGGCCATCTGTATGTCTTCTTTGGAGTAATGTCCATTTAGATCTTCGGCCCATTTTTCTATTTGGTTGTTTTTTTGATATTAAGTTACTTGAGCTGTTTGTATGTTTCAGACATGGAGTCCTTGTGGGTATCTTCATTTGTGAATATTTTTTTCCCATTCTGAGGCTTGTCATTTTTTGTTTATGATTTCTTTTGCTGTGCAAACGTTTTCAAGGTTAATTAGGTCCCATTTGTTTATTTTTGGTTTTCTTTCATTATTCTAAAAGGTGTATCATGAAAGAACTTGCTGCGATTTATGTCAAAGCATGTTCTACCTATATTTTCCTCAAGAGTTTTTTAAATTTATTTTTTAGAAGATGTTGGGGGTAAGAGTTTATTAATTAATTAATTATTGCTGTGTTGGGTCTTCGTTTCCATGCGAGGGCTTTCTCCAGTTGAGGCAAGCGGGGGCCACTCTTCATCGTGGTGCGTGGACCTCTCACTATTGTGGCCTCTCCCATTGCGGAGCACAGACTCCAGATGTGCAGGCTCAGTAGTTGTGGCTCACAGGCGTAGTTGCTCCACGGCATGTGGGATCCTCCCAGACCAGGGCTCGAACCCGTGTCCCCTGCATTAGCAGGCAGACTCCCAGCCACTGCACCACCAGGGAAGCCCTCCTCAAGAGTTTTAAAGTATCCGTACTTACATTTAGATCTTTAATCTATTTTGGAGTTTATTTTTGTGTATGGTGTTAAGGAGTATTCTAATTTCATTCTCTTTTTAATTGTTTAAGGAACCTCCACACTGTCCGCCACAGTGGCTTTTACCAATTCACATACATTCCCAGCATCACTGCAGGAGGGTTCCCTTTTCTCCACACCCTTTCCAGCGTTTCTTGTTTGTAGGTTTTTTTGACAATGGCCATTCTGACTGGTGTGAGGTGATACCTCATTGTAGTTTTTATTTCCACTTCTCTAATATTTAGCAATGTTGAAAGTTTTTCATGTGATTTTTTTTTTAAACAGTGTGAGTAAAATTTACCTCTTGCAATTGGCTTCTTGAACATCTGCCCTGTTTTGAACTCTTTTTCAATGACCTACCCCAGGACATTTCTTGAAGGCAGGTGCTTTTTACTTACAGCCCCACAGGCCTTGTGAATATTAAGTGCCCATCAGCACAGGTTTTAAAGTTGGTGTTATGGGATAATGGCCACAAGTGGAAGCATTTCTTCAGGCCCCACATTTCTTTTTTTTTTGGTAATTTAATTTTTATTTTATATTAGAGTAGAGTTGATTTCCAATGTTGTGTTTGTCTTAGATGTACATAACCTTGATTCAGTTATACACAGATGTATATCTATTCTTTTTCAGGTTCTTTTCCCAAATAGGTTATTACAGTGTTTTCAGTAGAATTCCTTGAGCTATTCGGTAGGTCTTTTTGATTATCTCTTTGATATATATTAGTGTGTGTCTGTTACTCCCAACCTCCTAATTTATCCCTTTCCCTATCTTTCCTTTTTCATAATTAGAAGTTGGTTTTCTAAGTCTGTGAGTCTGTATCTGTTTTGTAAATTAGTTCATTTGTAGGAATGTATAGATTCCACCTGTAAGTGACATCTTAGGATATTTTTCTTTCTCTTTCTGACTTAACTTACTATGATCATCTCTAGGTCAACAGATGACTGCAAATGGCCTTATTTCATTTTTTTAATGGCTGAGTCATATTCCATGTGTACATGTGTCACTTCTTTATCCATTCATCTGTCGATGAACATGTTGTTTGCTTCCATGTCTTGAATATTGTAAATAGTGCTGCAGTGCACACTTGGGTGCATGTGTCTTTTTGAGTTCTGGTTCTCTCCACATATACTTTTAGGGGGTAGCACTGCCGGATCATATGGTAGATCCAATTTTACCTTTTAAAGCCACTTCCATAATGTTCCCTACAGTGTCTGTTACCATTGACATCCCACCAACACCACAAAAGGATTTCCTTTCCTCCATGCCCTCTCCACCATTTATTCATTGTCAGTATTTGATGATGGCCTTTCAGACTGGTTCAAGGTAATCCCTTGTTGTAGTTTTGATTTGCATGTCTCTGTAAATTGCTACGTTGAGCATGTTTTTATGGGCTGTTTTTCTTCATAAACAGTGTGAGTAGAATTTACCTGATGAAATCACCTTCTTGAAAGTCTGCCCTATTTTCAGTAACTTTTGAACACTTACCCTGGGACATTTTTTGAGGGCAGGGGTCATTTAGAGTGAAGCAGTCCTTGTGAATATTAAGTGCCCACAAGCAATCGTTTTGAGGTTGCGTTTGTGGGAAAAGGCCACAAGGCAGCAGCATTTCCTTGGGCCCAATTCAAGTTCCCTGGGCAACCAGAGCCTTAGGGGAAATCCTGTTTGGGGTGTGTAAATTAGAGAGGAATGTGCTAGAACAAACACTCAAGTCTTGTGTCTCATTACGGCTTTTTAAATTAGATTCATTTTTATTTTTTATTATTATTTTTTTTGCGGTACGTGGGCCTCTCACTGTTGTGGCCTCTCCTGTTGTGGAGCACAGGCTCCAGACGCGCAGGCTCAGCGGCCATGGCTCACGGGCCCAGTCGCTCCGCGGCATGTGGGATCCTCCCAGACCGGGACACGAACCCACGTCCCCTGCATCGGCAGGCGGACTCTCAACCACTGAGCCACCAAGGAAGCCCCATTTTTATTTTTTATTGGCGTAACATTGATAGACAATGTTGTGTATGTTGTCGGGATACAGATTCATTTTCAGTTACATGGATAAATATATCTACGCATGTTCGGCTGCTTTTCCCGTATAGGTTAGTAGAGAGTGTTGATAGCCCTTCCTTGGTATACATAGCTGGCTTTTGCTAGCTTCTGACACATTCCACACTAATTCACAATCAGGGGACAAAATTCACCTAAGGCTCTGGTTACCGTAGTAACAAGAGTAGGACAGGAAGAAATGCTGCCGCCTTGTGGCCGGTTCACAAAACATCAACCTGAAAACAATTGCTTAGGGGTACTTAATACTCACAAGGACTGTTGGAATGCAAATGATACCTGGTCTCAAAAAAATTCCAGGGGTAAGTAATCGAAAATAAAGAAAAACAGGGCAGACTTCCAAGAAGACAATTTCAACACGAAGTTCTACTCACACTGTTGGGGAAAAAAAAGGCACACAAAAAGATGCTCATTATGGCAAAGTATTGGAGAAAGGCAAATGTAAACTATGAAGAAATACGATGACCCACCAGTCAAAATGGCCATAAGCAAAAAGTCTACAGAAAATAAATGCTAGAGTGGGGCTTAGGAAAAGGGGACCCTCCTTTGGTGCTGGTGGGATGGAAATGGTAATAGCCACTATGGAGAAGATATGGAAGTGCCTTTAAGGTTAACAACAGAGGTACCATATTATCTGACAGTCCCACACCTAAGTGTATATGTGTTGAAAATGAGAATTCAAACACACACAGACACCCAAGTGTGCACTGCAGCACTATTTACAATAGCCGACACATGGAAGCAAACATGTTCACATTGAAATAGGACTCAGCCAGAAATAAGAATGAAATAATGCCATTTGCATTAACCTATGGCCCCAGAGATAATCATAGTAAGTGAAGTAAGTCATAAAGAGACAAATATTATATGATATCACTTATAGGTCGAATGGAGAAATTGATATAAATTAACAAGTTAAGAAAAGTGAAACAGACACACAGACTTAGAAAACAAATTATGGTTACCAAAAAGGAAAGGTGTGAAAGAGATAAATTAGGAGGTTTGATTAATTTATATACAGGAATACATATAAAATAGTTCATCAACAACAACTTACTCTACAGCAAGGGACGTGTACTCTATAATAACCTATATGTGAAAAGAGACCAAGCATGAATATACATATGTATGTGTATAAGTGAACAAGATTCTGTACACCTACCAAAAACACCACATTTTAAGTCAACTTACTCCAATAAAAAATAAATATTAAATTAAAAAAAAAACTACAAGAAATTATGAGACACAGGAACTTCCCAGGGGGTGCAATGGTTAAGAATCCTCCTGCCATTGCAGGGGACACAGGTTTGAGCCCTGGTCCGGGAAGATCCCACATGCCATGGAGCAACTAAGCCCATGTGCCACAACTACTGAGCTTTCGTGCCACAACTACTGAAGCCTGTGCACCTAGAGCCTGTGCTCTGCAACAAGAGAAGTCACTGCAATGAGAAGCCCATGCACCGCAATGAAGAGTAGCCCCCACTTGCCGCAACTAGATAAAGCCCGCGCACAGCAACGAAGACCCAATGCAGCCAAATAAATTTATTTAAAAAAGAGAGAGAAACTGGTTATAGAATGAACAAACAAGTCAAATTAAGTCTCATCACACACTTCTTAGGATGGCCAGTAAACAAACCAAAAGGTAACAGCAGAAAATAACCAGTGAGGCAAGGACGTGGCTAAATGGGAATGCTTGTGCACTCTTGGTCAGAGGTGATATGGTGTGGCTGTTATAAACACTATGATGGGGATTAAGCTGGCAAAGAGAAAGCTAAGAGAAAGTAAGGAAACAATACCATTTACCATCACATCAAAAAGAATAAAATACCTAGGAATGAGCCTATATAAGGAGGCAAAAGACCTGTACTCTGAAAACTATAAGATTTATGAAAGAAATCAAAGATGAGAGAAACAAATGGAAAGATATACCATGTTCTTGGATTGGAAAAATCAATACGGTCAAAATGACTATACTACCCAAGGCAATCTACAGATTCAATGCAATCCCTATCAAATTGCCAATGGCATTTTTCACAGAAGTAAAACAAAAAATTATAAAATTTATATGGAAACACAAAAGACCCTGAAAAGCCAAAGCAACACCAAGAAAGAAAAATGGCACTGGAGGAATCAGGCTCCCTGACTTCAGACTATACTACAAAGCTACAGTAATCAAAATAGTATAGGGCTTCCCTGGTGGCAGAGTGTTTGAGAGTCCGTCTGCCGATGCAGGGGACACGGGTTCGTGCCCCGGTCTGGGAAGATCCCACATGCCGTGGAGCAACTGGGCCTGTGAGCCATGGCCACTGAGCCTGCGTGCCTGGAGCCTGTGCTCTGCAACGGGAGAGACCACAACAGTGAGAGGCCCGTGTACCACAAAAAAAATAAATAAATAAAATAAAAGTATGGTATTGGCACAAAAACAGAAATGTAGATCAACGGTACAGGATAGAAAGCCCAGAAATAAACCCATGCACATATGGTCAATTAAACTACAACAAAGGAGGCAAGAATATACAATGGACAAAAGACAGTCTCCTCAATAAGTGGTGCTGGGAAAACTGGATAGCTATGTGTAAAAGAATGAACACTCTACCACCACACATAAAAATAAACTCAAAATGGATCAAACACCTAAATTTAAGGTTGGACACTATAAACTCTTAGAGGAAATCATAGGCAGAACATTCTTTGACATAAATCATAGCAATGCTTTTTTGGATCCATATCCTAGAGTAATGAAATGAAAACAAAAATAAACAAATGGGACCTAATTAAACTTAAAACCTTCTGCACAGCAAAGAAAACCATAAATAAGACAAAAAGACAACCCACAGAATGGAAGAAAATATTTACAAATGAAGTGACTGACAAGGGATTAATCTGCAAAATATAAAAACAGTGCATGCAGCTCTATGTCAAAGAAAAAAAAACAAAAACAAACCCAATCAAAAAATGGGCAGAAGATCTAAATAGACATTTCTCCAAAGAAGACATACATCTGGCCAAAAAGCACATGAAAAGATGCCTCAACATCAGTAATTGCAAGAGAAATGCAAATCAAAAGCACAATGAGGTATCATCTCACACCAATCAGAATGTCCATCTTCAAAAAGTCTACAAACAATAAATGCTGAAGAGGGTGTGGAGAAAAGGGAACCCTCTTGCACTGTTGGTGGGAATGTAAATTGGTACAACCACAATGGAGAACAGTATGGAGGTTCCTTAAAAAAACAAAAATAAAACTACCACATGATCCAGCAATCCCACTCCTGGGCATATATCCTAAGAAAAACATAATCCAAAAAGATACATACACCGCAATGTTCACTGAAGAACTATTTACAATAGCTGAGACATGAAAGAAACATAAATATCCATTGACAGAGAAATGGATAAAGAAGATGTGGTATGTATATACAGTGGAATATTACTCAGTTAGAAAAAAGAATGAAATAATGCCATTTGAAACAACATGGGTGGACCTAGAGTTTATCATACTAAGTGAAGTAAGTCAGACAGAGAAAGACAAATATCATGTGATATCACTTATATGTGGACTCTAATTTTAAAATGATACAAATGAACTTATTTACAAAACAGAAACAGACTTACAGATGTAGAAGACAAACTTATGGTTACCAAAGGGGAAACGTGGGGGTGGGGAGAGGGATAATTCAGCAGTTTGGGAGTAACATACACACACTACTGTTTATAAAGTATATAACCAACAAGGACCTATTGTATAGCACAGGGAACTCTACTCAATATTCTGTGATAATGTATATAAAAAAAGAATCTAAAAAAGAATGAATATATGTGTATGTATAATTGAATCACTTTTCTGTATACCTGAAACTAACACAACATTGTAAATCAACTGTATTTCAATAAAATTTTTTAAAAAATAATGGGGTGAAATGAGAATCAACTGAGGAATTAGGTAAAAACAGAAATACAGGGAAAGACAGAGAAAGTCACATGATGGAGAGACATGCATGTTCTCCAAATTGTACACAAAAATATGCAACGCTTAAAAACATCTTTGTTGTAGAGACAAAGAGAGGGTTAAAAAGAAGTTTACTTGGAGGGAGAACCAGTAAGAGATCATTTTCCAAAATCTGGCTAAAAATTGCCATAACTTTATAGATACGGATGAGAGGATGAATAAAGTGATGACCAAGACCAAGCACAGCCCCGTTCTCCGATCCCATGAAACGGCTGAAGGATACTGTGAAACTTCTTGCTGTTTACTAATACCAAGTGCATTTTCTACTTTTTCTATTCTATCCCAGCCCTCTTGTGGTGAAATGACAACACTGCAACCAACTGCATTCCACTTAAGGCAACCAACTTTTCCTTCTCAAATTAGTAATAAAAAAAGCACATAACCCTGCTTTTTGCTAAGCTTCGTTGTAAGTGCTTTACATATATTAATTTATTTAAGGTAGGAACTATTATCCCCAACTTGTAGGTACTCTAACTTGCTTATGGTCACACAGCAGTTAAGTGGCTCTGAGGATTTTAAAAGGGGTCTTATTTAAACCATTTTGGGTTGCATTAGGTAAACAGTAGCACTTTAAATAAGCATCTGTTAGAGATTTAATTAATAAATTAAATGGTTTAATAAACCAACCCATTCCCTATTTTCCAGCATGAACTATTTGCTCTGCAGCTATCAAAAATTCATCTTTCATGTGACTGGGAAAATGTTATACTTTTTTGGTGTAGAGATTAATTTAAAACCTTCTTTATTTTTAGGATTTAAATAGTTACCAAAAAGTCCCCTCACTTATAAGCTATACAGAGAAAAGCAGGACCTCCTCTCTTCCTCTCCTTCTTTCTCTCTCTCTGACACAAACACAAACACACACACACACACACACACACACACAGGCACACACTCTCAGAACTGAGTATTGTCTGAGACAGTGAGGTTTATTTTTATTGTTTTCAAGTTTACTATTTGTTTATAAATTTTTCCAGTACTCACTTCTAACCCTAAATCCATTCCAATATTAATAAGAAAAAGTCCACCCATAGTATTATTCACTCTAGTGGGAATGTAAAATCTCTGACTTTCAGCCCATTAAGTTAAATAGGCTCCCAGGACAGGCAGGTTCTCCAGCCAACGAGTTCAGCTGTGGACATGTGAAGCCATGCGTGTCATAGTTAGGCTTAGGTAAGAGACCGAGGGTGTGCACAGGCATCACTGGGAACGGGAGATGAATCCCCGACAGGATCTGTGCTGCCAGGTGGAAACCTACACGCACACATGAGCCAGGCTGGGACCCTCTGGGATGGCAAGGTGGTGTGTGGGCAGGGCCCCTGCCAGGCATCCTCAGTGTCTGGGGGTAAGACACAGATGGCCCGGCAGGAGAATGATGGGAAGCTGGGAGCGGGGCCTCTTGACAACTGTGCAGGGACACAGGGCAGGGGTACTTCCGAAGTAGGTTTTGTTTCATGGAGCAGGGGATCCCATATAACTTATAGGAAGATATTTCCAAGGATGGCAGTCTCTAAAAGATCATCAAAATACCAGGAATGGAAGGGTCACGTACTTTCCAGAGTTCTTAGCACAAGCATGGTTTCAAGGCTGTAACAGGAGGAATGAAAGCACTGCAGCAGCAGCTCCGGGGAGGGAGGCCCGTCACCCCTCTCCTCATCCAGAGGCTCCTGTCTCTCCCCTCCAACCCATGCCGGAGGCCTCAGACTGGGGACACTCAGCTGCAGACATGGCAGGGGAGTGGAGCAGAGCACTGGCCGGCCTGTGTGAGAGGGAGATGCGGGTCCCATCCAGCGCTCAGCGGTATTTGGTACCGCATCTGCCGGTCCTGAGCCGGGAGCTGATCCACAGGGCGAGGCAGAGTCAGCGGGCGAGGTTGTGCCTCCCCAGCTGGCAGCCATGTGTTTCTAAACTGACCGGGGAAGCTGTCTCCGAGCAGAACTGGGAGGCCAGCTGCCTCACTCCCCACAGCCCAGTGGCTTTTGTCCTCCACCCCCTCCTGCCAGGAAAGGGCCTGAAGTTTATATGACCACTCACCAGACTGTCTGCATTTTAATCCTTCTCCCCAGTGCAGAATCGACGGCTTTGTTATGATGCTGGGCATCAGTGTGCTCCACGGGGGCAGAGCAGGCTCCACACACCCGTGGCCACCACCACGAACACCGGCGACGCCTGATGAGAAATAAGTGTGGCCCTCCACCTGGGGCCCAAAGAATTCAAGAAGAACCTGCTGAACTTCCCTGGTGGTGCAGTGGTTGAGAGTCTGCCTGCCGATGCAGGGGACACGGGCTCGTGCCCCGGTCCGGGAAGATCCCACGTGCCGCGGAGCGGCTGGGCCCGTGAGCCATGGCCGCTGAGCCTGCGCGTCCGGAGCCTGTGCTCCGCAACGGGAGAGGCCACAGCAGTGAGAGGCCCGTGTACCGCAAAAAAAAAAAAAAAAAAAAAAAAAAAGAACCTGCCAAACCAATCATACAGAGAGCAAGAAGTGTGTTTTCTTACCCTAGTGAGCAGCAGAGGATAAAGGAATGATGGGAAAGGAGGAAAAGTAACATTGAAACAGGCAGGAAGGGAATATGAATTTATGACCCCAATAATAATATTTCTGCTCTATGTATTCTGGAAAGTTATATCTTCCTACCATATAAAGGAATTGGGTGGTTTTCTTTTCAGCAAAAAAACTCCAACAAATCAATAATACCTGATAAGTGTGTTATATAAAAATACGGTCCCAGTGTCTGTAAAGGGTTCTCTTCCTCGTTTCAATCAGTGGCATCACCATCACCATCGCAGTCAGGGTCGTCCCTTCCTCTCAGCCCCCCCACATCCCATCAACACCAGTTCCACCCATTTCCCCACCGCCTCAGAGGCACCGCACCTCAGTGTCCCTCCCTTACCCCCACCTCTCTGCCCCACCCTCTGGCCCAGATGCCCTCGGAGGGGATGGGACACACTCAGCTCCCCGGGCGCCCCCAGGGCTGGCAAGGGGTGCAGGAGTCCCAGGCCACGGCGGTCCAGTGGGCGGGAGTTCCCCAACAGCCCACCTCTAGGGGCACACACCCACCGGGGGGCGGGGGGAGACGTGAAGTCTGAGCCGGCGTCAGATCCTGCCCCCCACCCGCATGTCCCCTATGAGGCTCAGCACTCCCTTGCCCCCCCCACCCCGCTCACATCCTCTGGACGCCAGCCGTGCAACCACAGTGGTCCAGACCTCAAGGCCCAGCGTCACAAAGGGTTGGCTCTGACACCCAGTGAGCACGTGACCTGGGGCACGTTCCTGAGCATCTAAGCTGTGAAATGAGACTAACGACAGCACTGAATGGGGGGGGCGGCAGTGTGGGTAGCCAGCACAACAAGCTTTGTAAACAGAGGGCCCACAGCAGTCAGTGCCAGCAGGAGGCTTCTCCTCACCTTTTCCTCCCCGCGTCGCCTGCATCGTCAGGAAACCCAGCTCCCGTCAGCGTGGACACGGCCCCGTGTTGTCCTGAAGCCAAAACCCCAGCAAGTCCTAAGGAGACCCAGCACCTGTCGGCAGAGATGCTCACCCCGGGCGTGCCAGCCGCGGCCCTGACGGTGCCTGAGACACAAGACCTCTCAGCTGCGCTCATAGCCGAGTCCGCGGGGAATGCGCAAGCGCCGTGGGTCAGAGACGGCTCAGCGCCACCCTGTGGTCAGCGCGGGAAGTGCAGACCACGCCTTCCTCACGGGTCACCGGCGACAGCTCCCCCTGCTGGCGGAACTGCTGAACCCATTAACCTGTGGAAATTCAGACTGAAATGGAGACAGTATCCCATAACTTCTCCAGAAAGAGTTAATGAACAATTAACCATTTGGTGTGACATGCATGAAGATGCAAAGTTTACAACTTACACCAAATTCACCAAAAAATTACTCATAGGGACTTCCCTGGTGGCTCAGTGGTTAAGAATCCGCCTGCCAATGCAGGGAACACGGGTTCAAGCCCTGGTCTGGGAAGATCCTACATGCCGTAGAGCAACTAAGCCCATGCACCACAACTACTGAGCCTGCGCTCTAGAGCCTGTGAGCCACAACTACTGAGCCCGCGTGCCACAGCTACTGAAGCCCGCACGCCTAGAGCCCGTGAGCCACAACAAGAGAAGCCACTGCAATGAGAAGTCTGTGCACCACAAATAAAGAGTAAGGCCCCACTTGCCACAACTAGAGAAAGCCCACCCACAGCAACAAAGACCCAATGCAGCCAAAAATAATAAATAAAAGTAAATAAATAAAAATAAATTAAAAAAATTATTCATAGACAATTTTAAATGCAAAATGATTCAAAATTATAGGAGAAAACATAGAAAGAAAAACATATGAGCTTGGGTTTGGTCATGTAGATCGTAAGTGCTGAGTTTTCCTTTAATACAGTCGCACATCTTAATTTTTTTAAAGATTTTTTATGTGGACCATTTTTAAAGTCTTTATTGAATTTGTTACAGTATTTCAAAAATATGGAATTTGCATGTCATCCTTGCATAGGGCCATGCTCACCTTCTTGGTATCATTCCAGTTTTAGTATATGTGCTGCCGAAGCAAGCACCTCGAGCACTGAGTTTTAACACACAACACAAAAAAGGGCAGTCCACAAAGAAAAATAGGTAATATTGTGAACTTTATAAAATAAAGATTTCTACTCTGTGAAAGACCTTATTCAGGAAATCAAACAACAAGTCACAAACTGGGAGAAAAATATTTGCAAACACATATCCATTAAAGGATTTGCCTCAAATATACAAAGACCTCTAACACCAGTAACCCCATTAAAATTAGGGAAAGAACTAAACAGACACCTGGCCAAAAAATATACACAGATAGTACACACAAATATACTCAACATCATATACCATCAGTAATTACAAATTAATACAGCAATGATATATCACTATTCACCTATTAGAACTGTCACCTGAAAACTGGGTTCCCCTCTTGATGGGTGCCAAAGCCGAAAGACAACCGAGCTGAAGATGGGGAGAACGAAGGATTTATTACTTGCAGCAAGTGAGGAGAACACTGGGGATCTTTCCCAAAGCAGTGTCTCCCTGAAGAGAAAAATTGCGGAAGTTTTAAACCAAGGATAAATGCATATTCATGAAGGGGCTTGGGCAGTCTACAGCGTCCAAGCTTCAGTTGCTTGAAGTCGGGAGGGTCAGGAGGGTCAGAAAAGGTCAATGTCATCCATTAGGTTCCAGCTGACCTGGTGGTTGAGCACTTTGGGATAATCTTTACATCAAAAGAGAACTGGGAGTCTTTACAACTGATATATTATCTTTGCTATTGTTATTTCGCTTGCCTGATTAACAGTCATTTGTTTCTACATTCTCTTGTTCCCTTAAGATATTAATTACTGAGTCTTGTTCAACAGCAAGCACTGTGGCCAGGCTAAGATCACAGAATGGTTTAGGCCAAAACTGGCTTCTCTTCTGTCAAGAAAGTCATGACTGGTTTTCTTTCTCTGGGGACACCCTACCCTATCTGCTTAAAAGATCCTCCCCTTGAGATATTTCACCCCTCAATCTTGAGGGGTATGATTTTTTTATATATTCTTACAATGTCAATTACTTAGCCATAAAGACAGATTGAACTTCTTATCCACACCAAATATTGGATGGCACTCAAAAACATTAAGTAAAAGTGTCAGACATAAATGTGTACATTTTGATTTGCATCATTTTTATGAATTTCAAGAACTGGACAAACTAATGTATGTTTATACAAATCAAGACAGAGCCTGCATACGGTGGAGTAAAAAGGTAGGTTCCTCCCTAGTTTATGAAATGCTTTACCCACAGCCCTTAGTTCACTCTTTGACCAAGGTGTGAAAATACCTGAAGCAGTTAGTCTGCAGCCTCCAGTGGTTTTGTTGTAAATGATAGCTGCGTAATAGTCCCTTCAGAGTAGAAGTGCAGTTTGGACAGAGAATTAGTAAAACATGAGTACTCGGGTGAAGATGGAAAGGGGCGAGCAGTAGGGTTCATGTCAGTCCCTCGTATTTTGTTTTAGGTACATTTTGTGTCTTTAATTTCACATTAGACTTTTGTAATGAGTCATTTAATGAAGCTATTTTGGAGTCATGAAGCCTTTTGTAAGCTTCTGCATACCAATTGAAGTAGGCATCCTTTCTGTCTCTATGCTTTGGGATTCCCTTTTTCTCAAGTGCACTTCTTAAGTGAACGATCACATTTCCCGTAATTGTCATTGTAATTCTAGGTTGTTTTTAGTAAAATCTCACCATTTTGTTAGATATTTGGAACTTTCGAGAGTATAGTTGTTAAACATAAGGTAACAAGGTATGCTGGGAAATGGCACACTCAACTCTTCAGACATAAGAGATTCCACTTCTTTCAGTCAGGCTTTTGGGTTTCTTGGAGCCAAACCAATCAGCTTCCAGTATATCCAAGATCTCCATGAGCAACTAGCCTTTACTTAATATCCACCCAAGGCCTCCCACTTGACCCAGTCTAGCTCAAATTGGACCCAATTTGATCCTGGACCCAGTCCATCTCCATCCGTAACCACCAATAATTCCCATGGAACTGTGGACTGAGGGTAAGGATTGACCAGCAGACCTCAGAGAAAGGGGGCTGCAGGCTGATTCCACATGAATGGAGCACTGCAGATGTCACCACGGTTCCTAAGGTGGAATTCAGGGAAGGATTCCAGACAAATGGGGAAATGCAGACAAAACGGTTACCAGCGCTCAGTATGGCATCCAGGGTCAGTGCTCAGGGCTGGGGTTTTCCCCTGGGAACTGTGGTCTAAAGCCAATTAGATCGGGAGCTCAAACACAAATACAGCAGAACTCAACCAAGAACTTGCCAAGGGCTCTCGAAATGGCAAGAAAGACAGTGAACTCCGAACAAGGCTTGTGGGGCATGATGATGCCTGTGTTACTCCTTGTCTCTGAATGTGGTCAGAAAACCACTTCGGAGATTGTCGCTGCCACGAATCTGTTAGAAAGCAAAATCCAACCGAGTAAATCTGAAGATGTATTTGGCTTTGTTAGGTGATACATGAACTGGCCAGCATCCCATCTAGAATCTAAAAGAGTGCTCCCAGGGGTTGTACAAAATGAAAAAAATTTATGTAAACAAGGGTGAGACAAGGAAGCGATTAGCAAAAGAAAAGATTATTTTTAAGGGCAGGATAACTTCTTCAGGCAGAAGGGCAGGGCAGGTGTTTCATCATGCAGATTGTTTCTTCCTCCTCTAAGGGCTGGAGAGGACCTACCTGGCAGCTCGCCTCACTGGTGCTGACCAGAATATTCCAGACTAGTTGATTAAGTATACATTTCTGATGAGGGTTGAAAATGCACTTAGGTTTGGCATTAGGGCTTTAGTGCTAATGATGCAATGTAAGGCCTGTGATTTGTTGGTGTTTTTACCACTATCTACTTGCAAGCTGTATGAAACACAATTATCTTTCAGTGATTGGAATCTCATCACCCTTGGGTAATGCACATAGTGTAGCATTTTTACAAGTGTAGACTTTTAAAAAACAAAGTCTCATACCAGTTACTTGCAAGCTGTGTTCAGCACAGCACTGTTTCAATGACAAGAAATGATACTCATTTATGATATGTGTACTGAAATGTTAAGAAAATTTAAATTACTTGTGTTAAGAAAACTTCTTAGAAGCCAGTTACAATCTGCGTTAGGCAGTGTTCTCTCCGTGAAGTGTTTAGTAAGCCTTCTTTAAAGAAGTTTGTTACAAGCAAATTGCAAGCTGGGTACAGCAAAGTATTGTTTCAGTGAATGGAAGTGATACTATTCTGTAATGTACGTTGTGAAGCGTTTAACAAGACTTGTAAGGAAATGTTTCTTACAAACTCCTGGCAAATAGCATTGAACACAGAATTCTTCCAGTGCAGGGATGTGATACCTCTTCTGTCATGCATGGAGTGATGTGCTTCACGAGACTTGTAAAAAGGTGTTTCTTTAAGGCCTCTTTCAAGGTGCATTTACAAGAGGGTTCTGTGAGTGGAATTGATAACCATCCTGTAAGGTAGGTCATGAAAACCCATTCTGTGAGCATGTACTGATGTGTTTAGTAAGGTATTAAAGACATTTCTTATAAGCTACTTGCAAGCTGTGTTCAGCCCAGCGTTCTTTCTGTGCAATGAATTGACACTTGTGGAATGCATTTATTTTAGTGTATAAGCAAACCTGCAATAAAGATTTTTCTGACAGGTACTTATAAATTGTGTTTAGCACAGCATTGTTTCAGTGAATGGAAATGACACTCATCTATGATACATGTACTGGACATGTGATTCACTGAACTTGTGTTAAGGAAACTTCTCACAGGCCAGTTACAGCCTGGATTCAGCAGAGTGTTCTCTCAGTGAATGGATGAGATATGCTTTCTGTTGTTCATGCAGTCCAGTGCTTAATAAAACTTCACTAGAGAAGTTTCTTATGAGCAAGTTGCAAACTGCATACAGCAAAGGGTGCTTTAAGTCAATGGGAAGGATACTATTCAGCATCCATATAGTAAAGCATTTAACAAGACGTGTAATAAAATGTTTCTTACCAACTCCTTGTGAATGGCATTGACTACAGAGTTCTTGCAGAGCACGAGAATGATATATCTTCCGAAGTGCATGTAGTGATGGGCTTACCAAGAATTCTAATAAAATGTTTCTTTTAAGTCTATATTCAAGGTGCATTCACATCTGTGTCCTTTCAACAAGCGGCGATGATATCCACCCTGTATGGGAGGAGTGAATACCCATTCTGTGAGCATACGTTTAACAAGGCATGGAAGACATTCCTCATACTTGCCAGTTGCATTCAGCTTACTGTTTTTTCTCCAAAAGGAATTGATACCCACTTTGTAGCGCATTTACTGTAATGTATAAGCAGACCTGTGATAACGATTTTCTCACAAGTATTTTCAGATTGTGGTCAGCACAACCTTGTTTCAGTGAATGAAAATGATACTATTTATGTGATATGTGTACTGAAATGTTCATAAAACTTGTGTTAAGGAAACTTATGTTTTTTTAACTAATTAATTTAATTTTGGCTGTGTTGAGTCTGTTGCTATGTGCGGGCTTTCTCTAATAGCGGTGCGCGGGCTCTAGGAGCATGGGCTTCGGTAGCTGTGGCATGTGGGCTCAGTAGTTGTGGCTCTCGGTCTCTAGAGTGCAGGCTCAGTAGTTGTGGCGCACAGGCTTAGTTGCTCCATGGCATGTGGGATCTTCCTGGCCCAGGGATCGATCTCGTGTCCCCTGCGTTGTCAGGCAGATTCTTAACAACTGTGCGAAAAAGGAAGCCCCAAGGAACCATCTTAAAGGTCAGTTTCATGTTCTCTCAGTGAAGGGAAGAGATACACCCTCTGCTGTTGATGGACTCAAGTATTTAATAAGACTTCAGTAAGAGCTTCTTACAAGTAAGTTGCAAGCTGTGTATATCAGAGGGTGCTTTCAGTCCATGAAAGTAATACTTACTCTGTGATACATGGAGCGAGTGAACTGTTTACCAAGATTCGTAATTATGTGTTTCTCAAAGTCTACTTAGAAGGCAGGGACCCAGTGAAACCAGGTGAGTGATGATGGTGCCATAATTAAGGTAGTGACAGCAGACATGACACAGAGTTGAAGGAATCAAGATAGTAGGATGTGTGGGGTTAAGATCCGGCTGTTAGAATCATGTAAAGTGTCGTGGAGAGGAAGGAAATTGAGACAGAGAGTATGGGTGAATCGGGTATTTTGTACATGGGGGAAAGGAGGAAGGCTAATTAAATCTGTGAGTGGTCTGTTGAGCACGTTACTAGAGATTTCAATTGAGTTACACACAGAGGCAGACAGCAAGAAGAGAGAGATGGTCTGCACATTAAGACTTGGCAGTTTGTTGCAATGTTGGCAGTCAGCTCCCTCAATCTGCAGGATTCAAAATATCTTATAAATTGATAGTAGTGACATTGGGAGAAATTCCTGCTTATTTTTTTAACAGAAAAATGACTGCTGGGGGAATTAAATTATTTAGCGCAAAATTATGACCTCAATCAGGAAAAACCAATTGGAGATTTTATCAGATTCAAATCCTGAGAAGAACAGAGACAGAAATAAGGATTACATCTTCAGATAGATTTTCTTTGTATACATGTTTTCCTACTTTCTGATTAATCAAGCTGTGATCTCTTCCATACAGTGTCCAATGATGCAGCCTGGATTAAAATGTAGTTCAAACACTGTGAATAAGCATCAGCATTTTTCTTTTCTTACTTATGAACTTGGCTTAAAGAAGAAGATTTTCATTTTTTTTTGGGCGGAGACTGTGAAATGAATTAATCATTTTTTTAAATTCTGTTTTTATAATGCTTGATTTTATGACATCTTAAGAAGTGTGCTGGTTGAGGAGGGACTGCCCCTTCTGAGGCTAGCCGCTTCTTAACAGGGCTCAGAAGCACTTATTTCATGCACAAACCAGCAGATTCAGAGTCTACAGCTCTAATAACCACCTTATCTAACTCTCACACATCAAGCCAATATTTCCCCTGCCATACTTCATCTCAGGGCCAGGTTCCAGGCAACTAGGGACCACCCCAGAGGCCAAAAGCACTGGCATTGTTCAGACTAGGCAATCCTAAATCATTTACTCTGCCCTGCTTTACCTTTCCTTGGAAACCCAACAAAGTCTCTGGCTCAGGCTCCCCCCTTGCTCCTGACTCCTGCCCCTTGTTAAAACCTGGTGCTTCCCCTGTGGCCCTGTGGTCCCTCTGGGACCTGTGAGAAGAGTAACCTCCTTCCTTCTAAGCCTGTTCTCACCTTTTGCATTGGCCACACTGACTTTACCCCACCACATCCAACATTTACATTCCTAGAACATGAAGAAAGAGTTATCGTGGGGAACATGGATTGTGACAGATGTAAATAATTAATAATTGAGATGGGAAGTGAAAATGGACCAGAAGAACATCCCAGTGGGATGTGTGTCTGTCATAGGGAAATGAGTAATTAAACTATTAAGATAATTTTTCTCCATCATTTCTCTATAGTTCTATAGATTATTATTTTGCCATTTTACTAAGGTTTGAGGGACACATTTTTGTGAGTAAAACAGTTGAATATGAAAGACCATTTTCATGAATTTTGGCTGCCTGAAACATTATCAAAGTAAGAATTATCTGAAGGCAAGTTGATGCATAATTAATAAGAGGATAAAAAAATGAAAGATTCTACATTTCAAAGTTTGTGTTAATTCACAGATGTAAGAGTTGGAGCTAAATTACAGCCTATCATTTAACAATGATTCCACAATACAGGGATGCTAGTTAATGACAAGTTTCTGAACTCATTTATTCATTACACATTTACTCAACCAATCAATATTACGTGTCTATTATGTGTCAATCACTCTATCTATGGGCTGAGGGTATAGTAGTAAACAAGAGACCAAATGTTTTATCCCTAAAGAGCTTATATTACTGTGGGGTGGGAGAGGTGAAAACCTAGTTACAGGTAAGTACTCTAAGAGGTGTATGATAAAGTTTTCACTGAAGAATAAGTGACTCGTATTCTGGGCTCAAAATTAAATTTTAGACTTCCATTTTTGGCAATATGCTGGAGTGGATTATCTCAAAAGTTTTTAGTGACAGTATTATAGAATACCAGAATAAAATATTTATATATCCTCCACCATCTGAAGGCATAGTTCAGTTTACAAGAAAATAGTGACTTTCTCAGGTGCTAAAAGGTGAACAGGGAATTGAAATGCAAAAGAAATGAAATCCATGCAGTAGAGGGTGTGGAAAGTGGCTCTTTGTAATCCAGTAATTTAGGCATTTACATCAGGTAGAGGATGGAACCTTGCTTCTTTTGAAATTGGATGATAGAATTAAGATCCAGAAATAAAACTGAGAGCACAAAAAGCTCTCTTCTCAGATGAAAGCTGTAGTACAACAAAACAAAACAAACACAGAAACAAAACAAACAAGAAAACTCTGCCAACTCATACACACAAACATAAAATGAAATTGTCTATCTTGACTTAGACTCTGAGTTGGGATAATCATCATCCATATTTATCAGTTTATACATTGGAGTTTTAGATTGAATTTTTACCATCCATGAGATTAGGAGCCCTCAGTGAAGGTACTAATAAGAAAATTTTTCTGTTCATGGCAATACCACTAGGGATTCCTTATCACAACCAAATCCAAATGTCTCTGGATGGACAAGGCCTCTATCCAGGTCATAAACTGTTCCTACAGAGTAAGCTCGGCTGAGTATGAGTTCAAAGTCAAAATTCCAAAAAATAACACCTGGGAACAATCCATCATTAATGAGATTCAGTAGCAAAAAAAAAAAAATCCCCAATATTAGAATCTACTACTCCCAAACTTGAGACAATAGAAGAGTTATACACTAAATTAAATATTTGTTATTACTAAGAACATGAAAGACTTAAGCACATAAAAATTTAGAGGCTCTAAAAGGTGAAAAACCAGCTTTGAAAGAGAACCAACTCAAAACTTCTATAAATAAAACTTTTTATTCATTCAAAATAAACAGAACTCGCAATGAATAAGCTTAACATGCAAATTATACACACTGAGGAAAAATAATTAGCAAATATAGATCTGAAAAATATCTTTAATGCTGCATAGAGAAAGTAAAGAGAAGGAAAATAAGAAACAGTGAAGGTAGAGTGAGGATTGCACTATGCCTCGAGAAGGTATTTCAGAAAAAAAGAAATAGAGAACAGGGAAGAAATAAAATTAAAACAGACTATAACAGAGAGTTTTTAAAAATTGATAAATGTATCCTCAGTTTGAAGAGTCATGAGTCCTGACCAAGATAAAAATAAATGCATATCTTGGTATGTTTTATAGAAATCACAAAACTCAACAAAACAATATTTTACAAGCATAAAGAAAAGAGAGATTACTTAGAAATTAATGACCATGAGAATTATATCTGACTTTCTCATCTGAAAGAGTCAAAACTATAAGACAATGAGAAAATATCTCCTAAGTGGTAAGTTAAAATAACTGTTCTATAGAATAATATGTTTACTGTACCATGATGGAGAAAGGGTGAAATAAAGTTGTTTACAGACACAGATTGAGAGGGAAAAAAGCCCCTTGTTGAAAGTAGGTATATGGCTAAATGATATACCTTACAAAATAAAAAAATGACCCTGGAAAGTAAGGGTGAAATACCAAAAGTAATGGTCAGTGCAGAAACCGATGTGCATACTGGTCGATCTAACCAAGACTTGACAACATAAAATAACGGTGATGCTGCTGACGGCCATGACAACGACCATGGTGATGGTGGTAAGTCATCCCGGAAGGGCAACGGTAAGAAAGAAGCACCGCAATCCTGGATGGCAAAGGCCGGACAGGAATAATAACAGTTAAAATTGTTAAAGTGCTGTTCAAGAATTGATAAAAGATATTGTCTAACTATAGACATGGTTTAGTCTAGAAATACAAAAATCCAACAAAAATTTTAAGGCTGGAGAAAGACTGAAAGAAAAATAAATGATATACCTTGTCAACACTTAAATATCAGATTAAGTAAACTTGAAGACAAAAAAGGAAAAAAAACCCCACCACATACTGTCATCAATGCAGTGGTTAAGAATCCACCTGCCAGTGCAGAGGACACGGGTTCAATCCATGGTCTGTGAAGATCCCACATGCCACAGAGCAACTAAGTCCATGTGACACAACTACTGAGCCTGCGCTCTAGAGCCCGCGCCTAGAATCTGTGCTCTGCAAAGAGAAGTCACCGCAATGAGAAGCCCACGCACCACAACTGAAAAGTAGCCCCACTGGCCGCAACTACAGAAAGCCCATGCACAGCAACAAAGACCCAATGCAGTCAAAAATAAAAAATAAATAAATTTTAAAAAAACAGAACAACAAACTGATAGGTTTGCTCTGGTGAACACATAGGACCCTGAACTCAAGATGTAGGAAATGTACATTATTTTAAAGTAATAACTAAAACATTTACATATTTGACCATATATTAGTTAATAAAGCTAATCTAAGCAAATATTAAAGCAAATATCATATACACTATATTCTTTGATCATAAATTAAATTAGAACTCAGTATAAATTAAGAACACCAAATAACTTGCAAATTTTAAAACATACTTCAAAGTAACTCATAAGCCCACCAAAAATGTCACATTGGATAACATATATTTAAAATTCTATGTTTCCAAATAAAATTATGTTGAAATATTTATAATTTTAGGTTTATTAAAAAAAATAAAAACCTGAGGGCTGAATCCATAACACCATTGAAGGAAAATGTTATAGCCTTAAAAGACTTATATTAGAAGAAAGGTTACAACTTAGAAACTTAATCATTCAAATCATAAAGTGTGTCAAACAGCACATCTAGAAATGTACTCGGAAAGAAGTGCAAAAAATAAGAGCAGAAATTAATGAACTAAAAAATACGAATGAGATGTAGGATCCGCATTATCAAAAACTGTTTCTATACAAAAAGAGAAATAAAATATTTAAAATGCTCTGTAAATAATTAAAGAGAGAAAAGAGTCTATGATAAAATTATTGTGTGTGTGTGTGTGTGTGTATAAATATAATCAGTGGAAGTTCTCCAAAGAAAGACATACTAGGATACATGTATACACACACACAGACACATAAGTTTGTATGTGTATATGTGTGTAAATATATAAATTGCATATACATAAAGATACTTATTTCAGGAATTTGTTCATGAAGTAGCGGCCAATCCAAAATTTGCAGAGCAGGCAATATGATCAATATGCCTTAGGAAAATGCAAATTAAAGCCATAACGAGATACCAGTATTAACCCATTAAGATATGTAAAATAAATAAGACCGACAACAAAAAATAGCAGTGAGGTAAAGCAAAACAATCCCTTATACATTGTGGTGGTAATATAAAATGGTTTAATCACTAGGGCTTGGCAAGTATTTTTATAAAGTTAAACACCTACTCTTGGTGCCAGAAATTCGACACCTAGGTACTTAAGAGAAATGAAAACATATATTAAATAAAAAGACTTAAACAAAAATGTTCATAGCAATTATATTCATAATAATTCCAAAGTAAAGAAAATCCAGATGTCCATCAACAGGAAAATGGATAAACAAATTATGGTAGGTTTACAGAATGGAGTACTACTCTGCAGTAAAAAGAAACAAACTACTAGTAACTTCTGATACAACGTTAATGAATCACAAAATATTATAATGAGTAAAAAACTCACATAAAATATGCATACTGTATGATTCTGTTTATATGAAGTGCTCAAATAGGCAAAATTAATGTTTCAATTAGGCATCCCTTTTGTATCAGTTTTGGTTCATTCTTGAGACAGATATCACACAGTAATTTAAAGAGGGAAGCTTTATTTTCTACTTTTTAAAAATATTTATTTTATTTTTAAAATGATTTTATTTATTTATTTTTGGCTGTGTTGGGTCTTCAATGCTGCCATGGGCTTTCTCTAGTTTTGGTGAGCGGGGGCTACTCTTTGTTGCATTGCACGGGCTTCTCATTGTGGTGGCTTCTCTTGTTGTAAAGCCTGGGCTCTAGGCACGTGGGCTTCAGTAGTTGTGGCACACGGGCTCAGTAGCTGTGGCTCACGGGCTCTAGAGTGCAGGCTCAGTAGTTGTGGCACACGGGCTTAGCTGCTCCGCGGCACGTGGGATCTTCCCGGACCAGGGCTCGAATCTGTGTCCCCTGCATTGGCAGGCAGATTCTTAACCACTGGGCCACCACGGGAGTCCCGAGGGAAGCTTTAATATAAAGAATCATTTTTAGGGATAAAAGTAAATCCTAAGCAGCACAAACACCTCTAAAGACAACAGATAGCAAAGTATAGGGAGCAGTCCCTACTCTAGAGTTGAAGCCTAGCACCCTAGAAATAAACATACGTGGAGAGGGTTCACTCCTGCACGGCTGAGACCCACGCCTTGAGGGAAACGCTGCAGCTCCCGCCCATGGTGGGTGAAGATCAGTGAGTTGCCTCAGGTCAGGGCTGGCAAGCAGGGATCCGCTCTCTTGTGCTCAGTGTAACTCAGTGGGAAGCCACCCAGTCGAGCTCCTGGGAGACTTGCAGCAGTGCCAGCTGAACTCGGGGGAAGCTGACCTCTGGCATGATGGCAAAACTCGCCGGGAAGCCGCCCATGAGGATGGTGTTAACAAGTCACTCTAGTCATCCACTCTCTGTGACACCTGTAACACCTGGGGAGCCATCTGGGGACGTCATGAAATTCACTGGAAGCTGCCCAGAAAATTACCCCTAAAACTCAGTACAAACGAGCACGACTGGGTGTCCAGCATGTCCCCCATCACTGTACACTACGGGAGCAAGCTGGGGAAAGCATGGCAGGGCCAGGGTGGGAAGACCCTCCTCCTCCAGTGTCCCTCCAGCTCCCATGACTGATAAAGTTTCACACTGTGCAAGATGGCAACAGAGAAAAGCATGCAAAATCCAGCTCTGGTATTGCACCTCAGGGCAAGAAAGGGTGGGTTTGGAGCAGAGATGCAACAAATTCATACCTGACACTTTCCATCCCTGTGGCACTCGGCTTACTATGAATTTCCTACGCATGTTGTTCTGGTTCAGGGAATCAGTACTGGTCTCTGGCACCGGTGGATCTGAGACTCAGTGATAACATGAGCTGAACATCTTGGAGGGAGGAAGTCCATGTTTTTGACCCCTCATAACTGCCATGCCCGCCACCATGGGCAGTTTGTTCAAAACTTTCTTGAAGGATGAAAGGGGAATGAGGCTGACTGACGTCCACAAAAAACATGATTGTTTTCCACCTGATTACTAAGAATCTCCTTAGACTTGGATGCCCTTTGGTACACATTTCTATGGGACACAAGGTCATCACAGTCTGTGCCATTCTGAGAGGTTCATCCACATAGCTATTCCCTAGAATTCCTGTCACATACCTTCTAATCCCATTCCTCCCAAGTCCTGAATATTCACCCAAACCGTTAGCAGTCGCCAATGAAACCGTGAGATCTGTACTTCTGTCCATCTCTCCCTCCAGATAGAGTGAACCACCAACATACTGCTAAACGTTTTGCTCACTGGGACTATTTTCCCAGGGATCCCCGACTCACATTGTAAATCTCCAGCTCTTCCCTTTCAGCTGCACCAGCGTATCACACAGACTGGTGCAGATCAGGTCAGGGCAGCGTGTCATAATGAACTTGCATGGTGTCCTCTTCACAGTTTGACACAGAAGACGCAATGCAGCAGGATGGCTGTAGAAGGGGGTGGATAGTCCCAACCTGCCTGGAGAGACAAAGTAAATTATTGATATTTAAAATTTTAGTCTTGCACTGATTATTTTACTTTACCTTTATTTTGTCCTCATTTTATATCTCTCCATCGTCCAAGAATGATATCTTAAGATTTCTTAAATTTGCTTGTATATTATGCTACATAATCTTTACAGTTTTACAGATTTTGCTTATATTTCTTGGCATTTTTTGTCCATAACAAAAACTCCAATTTTTATTTTTGTTCTCATTCTTCGTAATTACGGTCTTTTCCAACTTAAGGTCTTCTTTATAGGCATGCTTCTCCAAAAAACATCATTGTGAACAGCATATATTATTTCAGATACCACAATTTGTATTTTTTGAGGGTAACTGGCTACATAATTTGCAAAGTCCAGTGCGACATAAAAAAAAGGAGGTTCTTGTTCAAAAGCAAAAAATAAGGTGATTTCAAAGGTATTAAAATATAAAACTATCAACATTTTTCCTTTTGGCTCTGTTTTCTCTTTCTTTCTCAACTGGAAATAGTTTTAAACATTTGCTATCTCTAGGGTCATTATAAGTAAAAAGTTATAATTAAAAATTGTTACCATGAATTGTATCATTCATCTTTATATTATGCAGTGAGAACATTCAATGCAAATATAAGGTCATTTAACTCAGATGCATAATCGCTAAACTTCCACAATTCATATTTCATAGCTTCTAGATACGAAGGTATTTCATTCCTATCAGAAGAGAAGAAATCCTGTACGGATCGAACTCTGCTGATTTTATTTCAGGTCTTGACACGTGCACTTTCTAACAAAAGCTTTCTGCCTTCCGATACTTGGTCAGTAAGGAAAAGGACCCCTGGGCTGTTCTCCTTCCTTCCGTCATAATTTTCAGTGTTAAGTGGGTGGTTAATTCAGGGAAGTAACAGAGAAAGGGTTTCTTGGGTACAGATGTGTCATGGAATGCCATTTTCTTCTGTTTAAAGCAAATTCTGGTTTGAGTGCAAAGGGTGCCCTCTCAGGATTGTTGGTTTCCTCAGGTATTGTGTCACAGACCTCACACATTTGACTCCTGCACCTTGGAGTCCTGCAGAGGTCCCAGGAATCTTGGGACCACCAGAATCCCATGGCCATGGAGCATCACAAACTCTCGGTAATGGTGGCCATGCACACTGCACATGTCTCCTAGCTCATGCATGGATATGCTTGATTGTCCCATCAGACTTCACATACAAAACCTAAGTTCAGGGATCAAATAATTAAGCATTTTAAGAGAACAACAAGAGCACATTGCACCAAGCACTGGACCCTGTGCATAGGTCATGTGCCCGGGGAGTGCACCCTGTTGGAGAGGCACACAGCCTCTCATTGTGCTGCTGTACTGTTTGAATTGGGTGGCACTCGGAGAAAAAGGTGGCTTCTGCCACTAGGATTTTTCATCCACAAATTTCCTTCACTGACGTAAAACTCACTAAAATCCAAACCGTACAATGAGTGTTCATTCTATGACAAAATATAAAGAAGATATCATTATATACTAAGATTATATTTAAGGCAGTAATTTTGCGTTCTCAACCTATTTTACAAGTATATGGCCTTGAATCTTTAAAAGATATACTGTTCTGTAAACCTGAAGGACCCTTGTGTTTAAAAAGTTATTTGTTCTAGTTAATGATGACTTTTTAAATGACAGGTGTTTAATTTTAATATTTACCAGAAATTTAATTTAAGTGTTAGTGACATTTCAGTAAAATTCCTGTTCTTTCTACTGAACATGAAAAATAAAGTTGTTTTTATTTTCTTTAAAGACTACCTATTGGCAAATCTTAGATAATAAATTCCCAAGTTCTACTGTTTTCCAAACATATTTCTTTTTTTTCTAGCCTGTAATGATTGCTTTCTTGGTACTTCCCTCCTCTTTGATTAATTTCATGAAAGTTGTTGCTGTTGTAGTGTCAAGAAATAAATTCCCAGTGATTCTACAGAATAAGATACTATGGAATAGTATCTTATTCCATAAGATAGAGGAATTTGGGAGCCACTTCTCCTGAATCATCTGAGGTTTCATTTCTCTACTTCTATTTTATATTAACATTTTCTATATTCTCACTTGATTTAAACCCTGTCTGTAATCTGAGTATCATGAAGGGCATAAAATTAAAGAAAATAATTTCATATTCATAAATTCACTTACTATCTAGTAAGAGCTTACCATATGATGGAGAGCAGCTACTCCTTATTTAAAGGAATACTTAATTAAATCATTATCCTGTAGCAAAAGTCAGATGTTAAAAAGAAAATGAAAATAGAAAAAAGAAAGGGATAAAATAAAGACAGAAAACTTACAATAGAGAGAATTAATCAAATATAATTTCTGTTTCAGAAACAAGTTTGTTTTGAAAAAATTGTTTTTACCAGTCATTACTTTTTCTATATTATTCTTTCTTGTAGCATGGAATAGATATGAGTTCTTGAAATATTGATATAATTTTCTGAATATATTAAAGTATATTAATAAAAGTTGAGGGCTGAGCTTTAGCTTTTTTCCTATGACTTTTAAATTTAATAATTCCAATTGACTTGATGAAACACAAATAAATCAGTTGAGCTGAACCTCAACTGCAATATGTATATAAATAATTTTGCATTCAGATTGTGAAAGGACCAGAAACTGAAGTGACCAGAGTTGAGTTTTCTATTCTCTGAGGGATTGCTTAGAATAAACAAGGTATGTAATGAACTTCTGTAAAACATGTTGGAGACACAGTGACCTGGGTGTCCTGCAACTCAAACGCATAGATTAATAAAACAAAAAAGTCATTTTTGCAGTAAGCTATATGATAATATCAATCATCTTTACATGATCCAAGCAGTATATACAATTATTATTCTATATTCTGAATATTATGATGCTTTTGACCATTTTCAATGCACATATAGTCTCAGCACAGGATAACATTGGAACGTTCTAAAGAAAAGTGTTAATTTGCAGGCGGCCCAGGGGCCTGTCACTGTAATTCACAGAGAGAATTAGCTCTTCTCCATGTGCAGGAAATGAAGAAAGGAGAGAAAAAATGGTTAGTTGCTGTCATTTGAACACCGCCATTGAGTGTTGGAAAAAGTCATCCAGTATCCTCTTGTGGGCAGAGTAAACTATTTCAATGGAGAAATTCAGATCCATATCATTTAAGTATGTATGCCTTTTGACCTAAAAATTAAATTTCCAATAATTTGTTATTGAAAAATATCACAGTCTTGCACAGTTTTCTTTCATATTGAATACCCATTATAGTATTGCTTATATTGTGAAAAATCTTCAGTGGGAGATTGAATAAATAAATCCTCATGGTGGGAAATTTGGGGGCCACAAACATATTGGTTGTGGATTAATATATAATATACATATAATTATATAAAATATATTAACACATTAAAACATACAGCAAGTAATAAATAATAGATTATAATAATACACTTAATATTTATAACAAAGGAAATATATATGTGATGTAAATCACTAAATGGGAAGATGATTATAAAATATTTTACTATGTTTCAGAATGAGTAGAGATGTGTCATATTTATGTATACCAGAATAATAAAGTGAAATAGAGAAAAAGATTTATTCATTATCCATCACAAGGTTAAGGGCAAGTCTCTATATTTTAATGGGGCCACAGATGCTTTTTAATTTCTTTTTTATTTTCCAAATTTTTATAACAAATTTATGAGGAATCAGTCCAGTAAATGTTCTTTGTATAAAGGAGGAAAAATACTATGCCATAAACAAATTCTGGAATGTAAATTACCAGAAGGAATTCTAGCTTCACTATGAACCCTCAAATGGGCCAGGAATTTGTGTTAACTTCTCCATACAATGGTTAAAGCTTGATTATTAAATACAACATTTTCCTGTTAATGCACACAGTGCTCTCTGCATAGGTGAGACAAGATAAAATTTGAGATGTGTTGCTAGTAAGAAAAAAAATAAGTAAATGGATTGTTTGTGGGACAAATTTTTAACAGTATTTAAGGCAAAGCTTAACTTGACTTTACACTGTATTTCCTGCTCATCTGTGTATCCTCCACAATTTTGTGCTCCAAAGTCAGAATGCCAGCAGCTGCAACTCGATTTCTGCTTTCAATACTTACAGCTCTGTTAAATTCCTTTAACATCTTTTACCCTTCAGTTACTCATATAAAATTTAGTGATATCAGCACTATTTAAAATGCTTAAAAAGAGGTTAAGTTATTTCCCTAAGGTCACACAGCAGATTATTAGAGCCATCAATCCAATGGACGTGGAGGGAAGTTGGGACTGTGGTGTAGGGGCTGGTGGTTCTCAGCACCTACGTTGACAGCATCTACCTTGGAGAATGAGTCACGTGGTACTTCAATATATGTTTTTTGCTTTAATTTTGGAGATGCACAGCAAAAACTGCACTCGTGGAATTAATAGTAGACAATTATATACCTGCTTAAATGTGAGTAAATATACTTGAATAGAAACAATGGAAAGAGAATAAATGGAAAACCATGTTGTGCATATATGACAAGTAATCAAAAGTCCACATGTGAGAGAAATGTACACGTCCTCTGAAACTCAGGCTCTAAACAAATATTTCAAACTACTTGTATAATGAAATGTGATGTCCAGGCTTGGGTTCTGGAACCAAAAAAGGACATTCACGGAAGAAGTCTGAAATCTGGATGAAGTCTTGAGTTTAGCTAACAGTAATATACTACTGTTAATCTCTTAGAGTGGGCAAACGTACCATGGTTATGTACATGTTAACATTAGCAGAAATTGGATGAAGAGTATATGGAAAGCCTCTGTATTAACTTTGCAACATCTTATAAACCTATAATTTTTTTATTTAATTAGTACTTCATAAATCAGCTAGCCATGCCTTCATCTAATACCATATTGTCATCTGATTTTATCTACCTATATATTTAATTTTTTTTCTTTGTTTAGTTTTCATGTCTTTTGTATTGTGGTAAATTGTATATATCATAAAGTTTACCCTTTTAACTATTTTTAAGTGTACTATTCAGTGGCATTAAGTATATTTACACTGTTGTCCAATCACCACCATTATCCATCTCTGGAACTTTTTCATCATCCCAAGCTGAAACTCTGTACCCATTAATACGTCTAGTTTTGATTTAATTTCAAAGAGTAGGGGAACTGTGTCTAACTCACTCTACCCACTCACCTTTTACCTAGGTAGATTCTTAAAATGCGTTTATAGTCATTGATGTTTCTTTGTGGCAATGAGAGTGACTCTATTTAAATAAAGCTACAGAAACACCTATGCTTCTAATTCTAAGCAAACAAAAGAAAATTCAATTCATCCTTGATTTAAAAAATAATAAAATAGAAGTGACCATTGTTATTTTCCCCCAAAGAGTAATTATTCTGTATAAAGGAGTTATAGGAAATTTACTGTATGGTTTGACTACCCTATGCTTGCTGTATCTGAGCCTGGTGTATTTTGGGGCTATTTTTTTTCTTTTTTTCATTTCTGTAGAAGCAGTTTATCTTATAATATCTTGATTCCATTTGTTAGATCTGCCACAGATTAACTAGCTGTGTGATACTTTGAAAGTCTACTGAATCTAAGGAATTTTAGTTTCTTTAAACCTAAAATAAGGGAATAGAACTCAATTACTAAGTGTATTTCTAACTATAAAACTACATTAAAGACTTTTCATGACTGGTTATTCATTTATTTTGCTTTTTCCCATTTTGTCATAAATAGAAACTTTAAATACTTTGGGAATTTTGAAACATATTTTCAAATCTTTCACACTCTTCCCATCATAAAGGTGGAATCTAATTCCCCATCCCTTAAAGATGGATTGGCTTTAGTGATTCATTTCTAACAAATAGAGTGGGGTAGAAACTTCACTGTATAACTTCTGAGCCTGGGTCATAAAAGGCAAAACAGCATCTGCCTGGTTCTTAAGGGACATAAGTTACTTGCCTTAGAACACAGTCTAAGGTTGTTGTTGTGAGGGAAACAAACAGCCACATGGAAAGGGTGCTGGTTGGTGCTTTGGCCACAGTCCCTGCTGTGGTCTTGGCCAGGAGCCACCAGCAACTGCTGGACATTTGAGTGAAGGAAGCTTCATTTCACTCTAGCCCCGCAGAGTCTAGCAGTGTAGAGAGACGCCAACCCTGCTGAGCCCTGCCCAAGGTACAAACTCACAGGCAAAACATGTCACCACATTTGGAGATAGGTTTTTATATAACAATAGATAATTGGAAACATGAGTGATAATCAAGATTACATATTATATATTGTTAATATTGTGCAAAAACAATAAAGTGAGGGTGAAAATGTATAAAGATATGGGAAGAGTTATAAGAAAGAAGTGATATACAGAAAAAGTTATTCTAAATTATGTTAAAGCTACAACAGGGTACTGCTTATCGGATACTAGCTAAGTTTCACAACTGTAAAAACGATGACAATAGTGAACAAAGAGCGGTCAATAAGTCCAAGAACTGAAGAGTGTAAGACAATTTTTTCTTGAAAAATAAAGTTTTTTTCCCTCCATTTGTTGAATAGTTTACTGAAACAGAGGTTTTTAGCTTAAATTTAAAAAAATAATAGAATTAAACTGTTTGACTAGTCAGTGGAAAGTCCTCAGATACTGAAGTAAATTGTAAACCACCGAATAAGTTACATTCAAAATGAAATGTCTTCAAAATTTTGTAAGATAACTACTGCAATGTATAAGAGTACCTCTAATTTATAATAAACTTCTAAAAACAAATTTTAAAATGAGATGAAAGTCATCTAATTTTAGCCCCAAATCTGTAGGTATCTGTCATAAGACTGTGTTACTGCTAGCATGAAAGTTTGTACTAAACATTATCAGAGCAATTAGAAGAAGAAAAAAAATAGCCTGATTCTGCCATTCAAATATCTTTAAAAATATTTTGCGAGGTCTCTCTTTATATATTTTCTCCTCTTTCCTATTGTCCTTGTTATGGTTTCTCAAGGATTTGGGCACTGTGTTATCTATACACTGGACTACTTATAGTACCAAGGATCTGTCTTGAGCAAACCAATTATCCCTATAGCCAATATACAAGACTAGCAACATAAGCAATGGTAATTGGGTTGCTGTTAGCTCCAGATATGTGGATTATCTCATCATTCACTGAAGGAGATTACAGGCTACTTCATGCAGAAAAATACAAACAACTGCAACTCTCCTGAAATCACTTACCAATCTAGGGCTCATCTTCCTAAGAAAGGCAGCTAAGAGCCCTCGGTAAATGTTATCCTGTGACACAGGAAATGTTGGCCAATAAACTTAAGACACATCATCATGCCATAGATCATCAACCCTCATGAAACTTAAACCACACAAAATCTCGACCAGACGTCTGCCTTTAACTTTTTGTGAGATATGTTGGTGTTTTGGGTTAACATTTGAGTTTATTTATAACATATTTTAGTTGTAATAAGTGCTAATAATATGCATCCTTTACAGGCATAATGACTATTTTTCAGTAACATCTATATAACAATCATATGTGGTTCTCTAATAGGTAGGGTGACCCAAACCCTGGTTCAAAGTATGAAGGCTCTGGTGGTAAAGCCATGTGTGAGACACAGGACACAGCAGTTCTTACAGGATTATAGTTTAGCACAGAAGAAATAAACAAGTAAGTTAATTATACATAACAATAAAAGCAACAAAGAATATTAGACAGATCAATTGGACAAGTATTGAGGGGGCAACAACTTCTCAGAGAGCAGAGGGATGGAACGGTGTGAAGGATGCTGCTTTGCAAGGATTGGGAGATATTATTTCAAGCACCAAGGGGGCTGTATGGAAAAATGAGCCTGTTATTTGAGAATCAGAAAGAAATCCAGGGCGCTGAGATACTCAGTAAACTGTGTGTGTAGTTGGGGAGCATCTCTACTTCTTCCTTCAAGCTTACTTTAACCAGAGGCTTTGCCAGTGGCTGTAGAGCAAGAGTTTTATTTTCGTTAAGATGCAGACCACCAGACACCGGAGAAACATGAGTGAGTATGATGGAGACAACACAGGTCTAGCAAACAATGTTGAGCTACGTAATGGGAAAGGCGAGTCCTACCTGAGCTCTAATGGACACATTTTATTGCCTACTTGTACTTTCCTTTCATAAGCATGTAAATCATTGAACGTAGAAACTGACAACAGTTTCAACTGCCTTCTTTTTTTTTTTTTTTTTTTTTGCGGTACGCGGGCCTCTCACTGTTGTGGCCTCTCCCGCCGCGGAGCATAGGCTCCGGACGCGCAGGCCCAGCGGCCATGGCTCACGGGCCCAGCCGCTCCGCGGCATGTGGGATCCTCCCGGCCCGGGGCACGAACCCACGTCCCCTGCATCAGCAGGCGGACTCTCAACCACTGCGCCACCAGGGAAGCCCTCAACTGCCTTCTTTGTAGCAAGCTTGTCCAGCTGAATATCTCTACTCATTCACCTGAGCTTCCCTTGTCTTTCTCTGCGGCCACCCTTTATTCCTCCCTAAACACCAACACCCTGAGGAGAGGGAAGGTCCTACAGAGCTCTGACTTTCTTATGGAAAAAAAATATTCCTCAATATTCTTTAGCAGATCATGAGATTATTTAGCAGCAGGTGACAACCATGCTGAGTGTGAGATGGCAGGAATCACAGTAGCTACAGCTGCTACTCTCCAGTCAGCAGCATTCCGTTTATTACAAGGACAAGGACAGCCCACAAAGGAGCACGTACCACAGAGCAACTGATGCCTTCTTTCAGTGGGAGCCTCCACAATGGACACACAGTGGTGAGATTTGGGGATAACTATACCACAGGTCATCATCATGACAGATACACTCTCTGAAACTGTCTAGTGACAGATCGCTTGTTAATAAACAGGACAACTGAGACTTGAGTGCTGATGCTGAGTCAGAGATCAAATCTGTCAATCTGTTCATCCTGCAGTGTTTGTCCTTCATAGAGTTACTACCAGTTTTCCTTAAATAAAAGTGAAAACAAATGCACATGCCACAGTTGAAGCAGATATTAACAGAGGAGTTTTCTTTTCAATAAACCCTAGGATCAGGAAGTGCCCTCTAAGCTCTAAAATGTCCTAACACGTGTACTCTCGGCCAACGTATATGTTAGACATGTAAGAAAAAATGTCCTTTAAAATAACTTATCTTCTTTAGCATACCGACCCTATAATTACCGTGGATAACTCTACTAAGTGGTCTGAGACGGTATTCCCAACCAGGAGGTGAATAGCGGAAGTGGATTTTTGATGAGGTTTAACTGGTTTTTGAGCCTGCAGAGTTATCTGAACTGATAAGCAACTTCAACACTGTAATAAATCAACTATATTTCGATAAAAAATTTAAATAAGCAATTTTAAGTCCCAAATAACCACCAACTTCCACAAGGTCATTGAGTGAATTTCCTCAAAAACTTGGGGAATTGGATCTGGCTGTAAACGCACAACGCACTGTGGAGAGACCCCCTGTGGCCTCACGGAGTTGACTGTGGTCAGGGGCACAAATGCATGAACACCCGCTGGCTTCTGCTGGAAAATCGGGCTTTGTTCAGCTCGACTGAATATGTATATAGAAGAAAGTGGGACAAAGAAGTGGAGAAAAAAGAAATCGCCTCGAGAGAGGTCTAGAGAGGAGCCATGGACTGATAAGATGAGGACATCAGCAGAAAGGCAAGCATCAAGATGGTCACAGACGGTGCAGAGTGCCCTTGAACCCAACTTCCTCCCTCTGGTACATCCACACGCACTCGTCCGCAGCAGCATCATACATACGTGTCTTCTCTAACGCTCACACGTCTTTCACTGCACAAACAGGACCCTTTTTGTGTATATTGTAATAAAAAGTTCATGATAATTTAATGTGAATCAACTAGATGATATACATTTTATTTTCAACTGTGAAATAAGACTAAATCTGAAATCCCCAAATTTGATTAAATTCATTCACGAAAATAGTGCATGTGTACCTGCCTTGGCTATTGACCACAATGCTGACAGAGGTAATCACACCTTCTTCATTTGTATTCTATTTCAGAGATCATTTGCTGCTGGTCTTAACTGCTGCATGAAGCAGACACATTACCTGGCAAAAATTGCTGAATATATGATTATCCTACGATGTAAGCCTAATCCCAATTGGGCTGGATGGGTGCCCATATTTGGAAAATTGCAAGGAGTTTTGAAAATAGCTTGTAAGTACACATCTCCAATTACTGTCACTTCCCCCCTGCAAGCAATGGGGATGGGAGGCTGAAAACATCACAGCCATGAGCAGAGGTTAGATTTTGATAACTCTGAAAGACGGTGCAGAGCGCATGGTTTTGTGGTTGAATATAATTGAAACATTTATTATCTGTGATCAGTGTCTACTAGAACAAGACCTGTGACAGTCTCCAAGGCCAGAAATGAAAAGAGGCACAAGACAGACTTTTCTTCCTTTGGAAGAGTTGGTAAAAATTGCAAACAACCCTTAGAAGTCAATCAGTCAGATGATGAGCTAGTCAGTTTAGAACAGCGATACACAGGGAATCTTTACTTGGGCTTTCCTATTTTTTCCCAACGAAGTATTAATAACGACCTAGGAATGAGTCTTTTTTAACAAAGCGCGCGCGCGCGCGCACACACACACACACACACACACACACTACTAAGAAAGAAGGAAATGGATTTCAGAAGAGTTGAACTCCTCATGTAAGAGCTAAGATTGGAATCCACCTGTGACAGGCTCTAACAACCCTGTCCTTTATTTCTACTGCACTATCTCTACATAATGCTCATCGTATCTCCCAGTTTTAAGTACTGACAGTGGCCAAACACCTTCTACTTATGACTACTAACCTATACACGAGTTTTACAAAGTGGTGATGGTTAATTCTGTGTCAGCTTGAATAGACGAAGGGGTGCCCAGGTAGCTGGGTGAAATATCCTTTCTAGGTGTGTCTGTGAGGGTGTTTCTGGAAGAGGCTAGCACTTGGGTTGGGAGACTGACAAAAGCGCCCCCCTTGCTAACGCAGGTAATAGAGCAAAAAGGCAGAGGACCAGTGAATTTGACCTCTCTTTGAGCTGGGTCATCCACGCTCTACTGCCCTCGCACATCAGCATTCCTTGTTCTTGGGTCTTTGGACTAGACTGGGACTTTCTCTATCACCCACCAGTCCTCAGGCCTTTGCACTGCGACTGGACTTACACCACTGGCTCTCCTGGGGCTCTAGCCTGCAAAGGCAGACCCTGGGGCTTCTCAGCCTCTGTAATCCTGTGAGCCAATCCTTCACAATAAACCTTTTAAAAATATTTATTTATTTATTTGGCTGCGCCGGGTCTCAGTGTGGTGTGCGGGATCTTTAGTTGCAGCATGTGGGATCTAGTTCCCTGAACAGGGATTGAACCGGGACCCCCTGCATTGGGAGCATGGAGTCTTAACCACTGGACCTCCAGAGAAGTATGTTGATGGAAAATTCTATTTGAGCCAACTTGAGGATTATAACCCAGGAATAGCCTCTCAGAAAGGTCTGAGAACTGTGTTGCTCATTAGAGGTCAAAACACAGTTATATAACTTTTTTGAGACAGAGGGCTATACATTAAATGACGTATTATTGACAGTTTACACAATCCACATCTAAGCATCATCGTGGCCCCTTACAAGACCAGAAGGAGTGTTTCTATTTTTTTATATTTATTTATATTTATTTATTTATTTATTATTTATTATTCATTTATTTTGGCTGTGCCAGGTCTTAGTTGCAGCACGCGGACCCTTAGTTGTGGCATGCATGTGGGATCTAGTTCCCCGACCAGGGTTCAAACCCGGGCCCCCTGCATTGAGAGTGTGTAGTCTTACCCGCTGGACCACCAGGGAAGTCCTAAGAGTGCTATGTTTAAGGAGTTGTCTTGTTGATGCTGGGAGAATGTTGCTCTTTACAGCTGAGCAGATGTTTCTGCTGATGGGGAGGTTTGGTGGACATATAATGCAGATGCATGATGCACGATGCAGGAAGAGAGGGGGCCAAAGCGTAGAGAAGATTTTTATGTTTAAATTTTTCTTGTATTGCCATAAAATATGAATTTTATTTCACAAATACATCTCTCTGTGTATCCCGTTGGCTCTGTTTTCTGCAGAAATCTGACTAATGAGGAGGTGGACAGTATTATTCTCATCTACATACAAGCTGATATTAAAAGGTTTTAAGTAACGTGAATGATGTTAGAAAGGCTGGCACTAGCTTGGCTGTCCCATTGACTGTGTCTTGCCTCTCAGGAAACTTGCATTTAATATGTGAAGAGTTCTAATTTTTCTAAAAAATTAAAAATGATAGCATCTTTACAAAGTAGAATATAATTTTACAATAAAAACATGAATGAAAACGGTCAGTGAAATTACTTGAACGTTCTGTTATTCATTTGGAATCACATTTCTATGAACCCTTCAGAATGAATTAAAACAGACCGTAGCTCAGGAGGGGGAGCTCATTAACCCTTGGCTGAGGAAGTCTTGAGCAGCTGCAAAGAGGCCGGAGTCTGCAGCTCCCTAGCTGTTATTCCTGCTCTGCCACACCCGCCAAGGATGAACCAGTTCAAGGCCATCAGGAGGATGAGTCAGCATTCGGGGCCTCTGAATGAAAAGCGTCCACCTTCAAAGTGATGACACAACTGCCCATCAATTCACAGAGGCTGTCAGAGCAGAATCACATCAGGAGCCACTTAACCGAGTGACCGCCTCTTTGTTCTCCGGGATGATGACGGAGTGGAGGAGAGCAACTCATATCTGCATCAGCAGCTTCACTTCAGCAAGTGTTAACAACTGAGGAGAAGGTCTCAGCATAAATGTAGTTTAAAAACTCTGTCAAAATAAGACCTGGCCTTTTCATTAGCATATTTTTCTTTACTCAGCTATTTAAATTGAATGAGTGTGCAATGCTCTGAATGTCAAAGTGCCAGCATTTATCTGGTTGGCCAGGAATGCCTGAAAGTCTTTGATGGTGAGCAACAGGAAAGGGCTCGATGGGGACTCTGGGAATAAGACCTACAAGAGCATCAGAGGCCAGACACAAAGGAGGCACAGTTATGTCTTTCCAGTGCCTCTTCTTCCCCTTTTCTGAAGAGAGCAGGAATCAGGCAGGAATCGGAAGTAACCTAGCCATCAGTCACCCTGGTTAGCCATTTGACAAATTTACAACAGTGAATGATTAGCAATCATGGTGCAGGTAATCCAGCAGGGCTGCAAGATGTTTGCACAAATAACCTCGCGAGACACCACCTCACATGCCTTCTTATTTTTGTTACCTTTAAATTTTCACGTTTGAGAAAAGAGTAGATTTGAACAAATGAAAGGCTGAATAAGAAAGATAAACATTATAATATTGTTAATTCTACTACTGGAAATTTATAACTTTGCTACAATAACAATAAAAATAATGACAGATTTTTTTCTGAAATAAGATTGATTTTCTTGTTCTTAAGTGTATATTTTGTTAGTTTTGTTTATTGTGGAATGGGCTGTTCTATACGCATGCATATTATGCAAATGTAATTTTCTTAGATGTTGCATTCTCCACCTTACTTTTTAAACTAAGTACTATATTTTTATGATCCACCCATGTCATGCTTCGTATACATTTAATCTGTTGCTTACACCCACTGCTAATATTCCTTGGTGAGGATACACCACATTTAACTTTCTACTGTGCTCCCCATGGACAACCACATCGCCTAAAAAGCCTGCCTGCAGGATATGATGCTGCAACAACATCCAATTCTACGTGAGACATCCCTAGGAGTATAAGTTACAATCCGTATGTTTGCCCGAATGTTCTCCAGAGTGACCCCGTGTCTACCTTCCCATTGCTTCAATGTTTCTAGAGTTCTCACCCTTATTTCCATCCCACAGTTGTTGATTTTGTTTAGGTAATGAATTCCAGATGCAACAACCTCCAAGCTGGTTTTCCAATATCTTATCTCTTCCTACTAACTCCTATACCAGTGCCAGAGAGATCATTCAAGATGTATGTGATTGTGGTAATTTCTCTGGCTCCCTCTCTTTCTGTGGGTCTTCTCTGGCCTCAGAATGGATTATAAATCTTTGTGTGTAACTCACTTTGAACTTTCCCTCCTCCTCACTGCTTGTGCTTCACCACCCACAGCCTCTGCCGAACAGACATAAAGGACTAGTAACCAAGTCACTGTAGACCTCCTGTGTTCACTATGCAGAGAATATTTATTTAGTGATACTATATGCAAGGCAATATACAGTCAGAGTCTACAGTCAGGAGAGCTAGCTGCAGATGGTCTATTCTCTCACAGAATTTCCATTTCCATTTGGGAAATTGGCAATAAACAAGTAACCAATCAAATAAAGTAAGACAGATAAAAGAATTTCAGTGTGCAAGGCTATCTATATACATCTTTGCATTCCTTTCTTAACATTTTGTATATGCAGGGACTTCTTCCTGGAAATTCCATCCCTCTTTCCTTCTTTATATTCCCATTGCAAATTTTATCTGTTTTTCCACTATTCTATTGAAATTGCTATTAGTATTTGTTTTCCCCATTGCAAACTGCCTAAGTAAGAGACTAGAAAAGGAACTATTATTTTCACTGTATATTCAATGTCTAGCAGATACATCATAGAAAAGTTACTCAAGAAATATTTGCTAAAGTAATTAGTACATAAAATTATCAAGAAATAATTTCCTAAGTTATTATCTATTACATGATTAGCACTCTGCATATATTATACGGAATGCATAAAAATGAGGAGGTGTCTTCTTTAGGAAGGTTATAATTTGCTTGTTGTTGGGGAAGCTAGTAAAGGAGTGTTCTTCCGGCTATGGAGGCGGCTCTAGGCCTCTCTCTAGCTGGGCAGGGGCCCTGAAAGCTGGCTGCATGCTGAATGGCTGAGGCTCTACAGGCCAGCAGGGTTGGTACCAGCTCATGTTGTAAATCGTTACATAAGATAGGGAGTGAGTCTGGGGGCTTCTTGAACCCTTTGGCCAGCCCCCGAGGTTCAGAGAACACTCCAAGACTTAAGAGTTAAGACCAAGGCTTTTCTGACAATAACCAGAGATGCAAATTTGCAGGTAGGCTGACTGCGGTCAGCCTGCGGTCTAGTACTAAAAGTGTAGCCAGTAGCCAGCTGAAGTCTGATCCGTGGGCTGGGCACACGGCCTGGGCCTTTGCCCAGCTGGGGCTCCAGATTTCTGCTCCAGGGACTTCCCAGCGCTGCATGGATCTGGATGTAGGTGCTTCTCCAGTTCGGTGATGTATTAACTTCTGTCCTTACTATTCTTCCTACATTAGTTATACTATTCTTAATTAATATAATGTGTTCTTATGTTAATTCAATAAACTATTTAAGTTTTGCTTAACATAGTGTGGACTGGTTATTTTGCCAGCGAATCCTTTGAACCTAAAACACAAGTAAAACTTTTGACAAAATACCATGTGATCCTGCAGTCCCACTCCGGGGCATATATCTGGAAAAAAAATGGCCCAAAAGGATACATGCACCCCAATGTTCACTGCAGCGCTTTTTGCAATAGCCAAGACATGGAAGCACCTAAATGTCCATTGACAGGGACTGCATAAAGAAGATGTGGTATATCTATACAATGGAATATTACTCAACCATTAAAATGAATGAAATAATGCCATTTGCAGCAACATGGATGGACCTAGAGATTCTCATACTGACTGAAGTAAGTCAGACTGAGAAAGGGAAATATCATATGATATCCCTTATATGCAGAATCGAAAAAGAAATGATACAAATGAAACTATTTAGAAAACAGACACAGACTTAGAGAATGAACTTATGGTTAACACGGGGGAAGGAAGGAGGGAAGGGATATTCAGGGAGTTTTTGATCCACATGTACACACTGCTATATTTAGAGTGGATAACCAACAAGGACCTACTGTACAGCATAGGGACTCTGCTCAATGTTATGTGACAGCCTGGATGGGAGGGGAGATTGGGAGAGAATGCATACATGCATATGTATGGCTGAGTCCCTTTGCTGTGAACCTCAAAAGGTCACAACATTGTTAATCGGCTATACTCCAATATAAAAGAAAAAGTTGAAAAAATAAAAAATTTTTAAAAGCCAAAAGAAAAAAAAGAGTGAAGCATGAAGAAATGCTGCCGCCTTGTGGCCGTTTTGCATAAAAACAATTTTAAAACCTGTGGTGATGGGCACTTAATATTCACAAGGCCTGTAGGGCTGTAAAGAAAAACTACCTGCCCTCAAGAAACATCCTGGGGTAGGTCACTGAAAAGGAATTTGAAAGAAGGCAGACGTTCAAGAAGACAATTTCAAGAGGTACTGTGTACTCACACTGTTTACAAAAAACACACTTGAAAAGACGTCAACATAGTTAAATATTGAAGAAATGCAAATCAAAACACAAGGAGGTATCCATTGTCAAAAAGCCTACAGGGACTTTCCTGGTGGCGCTGTGGTTGAGAATCCGCCTGGCAATGCTGGGGTCACAGGTTCGAGCCCTGCTCTGGGAAGATCCCACATGCCGCGAAGCAACTAAGCCCATGCATCACAACTACTGAGCCTGCGCTTTAGAGCCCACGAGCCACAATTACTGAGCCCACGTGCCACAACTACTGAAGCCCGTGCACCTAGAGCCCGTGCTCTGCAACAATAGAAGCCACTGCAATGAGGAGCCCGTGCATCATAACAAAGAGCAGTCACCGCTCACCGCAACTAGAGAAAGCCCGCAGAAAGCAACGAAGACCCAACGCAGCCAAAAATAAATAAATAATAAAATTTATATATATATATAAAAAGAAAAGCCTACAGACCAGAAATGCTGGAGAGGGTGTGGAGAAAAGGGAACCCACTTGCACTGTTGGTGGAATTTAAACTGGTGCAGCCACTACAGAGAAC